>NC_137470.1:174352430-175052406 GCF_964235325.1 Thermobia domestica | reverse complement strand
TCTAATTCAATATATAAAAAAACGTGGCCGTTATTCCTTTAGTATATACTTTAGGGGTACACGGGAAGTGTTGAATTTTCTTTTTTAAAAAAAAGTAAAAGTATATTATCCTATGAGTTATACATTCAAACACAATATTGTTGTATACAGGAGTTGTATATCTCTCAGGCGTTTGTTTCATGGCCGAATGATAAAAAACGAAGGATACCCATTTCTCGAGTCTAAGATGAATCTCTATTGTTTGGAGTGTTTTGCTCAATGAACACCATCTATCACTGATATTATATTAATTGTGTATGTAATGTATTTGCTCATTACATACTGCATGCAAGAAGAAAGAAAACACTGATCATACATGAATTAGAAACTCCAACCGGAAGTAGGCTCAAACCCTGCAAACGGAGCGAGATATTGAAAAAAATAATTGAAAAGATATCTCCTTTATGGCACCCTTTACCGATTTTTATCAAGGCCTCTTTCACTTGAGTCTGTAAAGGAACATATACACATCTGAGACATGAAAATTAGATTCATTCTTATATGTGAATGATGTGCTGCGTAGACAGCGCAGGTTAAGCTAGTTCATTTCAAAAAGGCTATATTTTCAAAAGTAATACATTTACACACATGAAAAGTATATCAAAAGAACTCACCAAGTTTATACAACCTCTACAAATATTCAATATGTGCCCCTTTGGTGACAGGACACATGTCCCAACGATACTCGAGCTCATTCCATATATTTGGTAGCGTAGTCCTCTCAATTGTCTGCACTGCAGCATTGATCTGTTCCTTGAGCTCGACTAAGGATTGCGGTAGTGGAGGCACATAAACAAGGTCCTTAACGTGTCCCAACAGAAAGAAGTCGCAGGGCGTTCTTCAGGAGATCTGGTCGGCCAAATCCTTTTCCTTCTACACAAGCAACCAGTGTCCTTGAATTGTCGATACTACCGAAAAATGCTTTATTCACATGGCGGTTCTTCTGAAATCGCGTTGTACAGCTATAACAGATGATCATCTGGCATATTCAAGCACACATTTTTTTTTTTTTGCTTTCCCTTCATTTTTGACAGGTATTAAACCTGCTACTGCCACACTGTCACACCTGTCTACGTAGGCACTAGATATCATACATCTGGTATGATTGGTATTAATTGAAGACCTGAAGTAAATTAAGATCTAAGTGTCATTTGAACAGTTTTGAGATAATGATTTTTTTCCTCGAGAATTTGTACGGTGGGCATACACCTCATGCATTCTATTCGCAATGATCTGGACTACTACGCAGAGGTTTGGCACTTAGATCCGAATATACAGAAACTGGCTTGGCCCATAGACCATCATTCCGGTTATAATTCGAAACTTCAGAAAATGGCACTTAGATCGAAATTTACTTCAGGGTCTTAAATTATTCATTAGCTATGGTGTTCGAGATCACCTCGACATAATTTCCAAATTCCGATTTTACACTAGCTTTGATTGCGTTTATAATAATAATAATAATAATAATAATAATAATAATAATAATAATAATAATAATAATAATTATTATTATTATTATTATTATTATTATTATTATTATTATTATTATTATTATTATTATTATTGTTACTTACCTAACTTCTGTAGAATGGGTGCTCAGGGAAACCTAGTAAAGACTGCCCTTTAAAAAAAAAAGACGCAAATTTTGAAATGTCCGCCACAGTATTTCTGTATACAGGGTGTTTCGAAACAACACTGACAATGTTTGCAAGGTCATTCCTGACACCAAGATAAGACAAAAAGTATAGACTAAACTGGGTGCACAAATGCTTCCTTTCAAAGTTATAGGCTGTCGAAAATATTAAAAAAAATTAACTTTAAAGGTCCATAGGTCCAAAATTGTGGGACCTACCGTACCTGGGTCAAGACTTTACTTAGGATCTAATATGTACGCTACCCAAAAATACATGTTTCAGAATCATAATGTACTCACGCAGCAATTGTCATAGAAGGAGTTTGGATAAGGGATTTTAATTTGAAGTACTGACCAACTATCTCTAAAAAAATGTTGCAGAAGTACTTCAGGATTGTGAAACATAGATATTTGGATAGGACACATGCAAGTTCTTAAATTAAGTCTTGATCCGACTACGGTAGGTCCCAGACTTTTAGAGCTATGGGCCTTTAAATTTATTTTTTCATGTTTTCGGCATCTTATAACTCCGAAAGGAAGTATTTGTGCACCCAGGAGGGTCTATACTTTTTTGTCTTATCTTGGTGTCAGGAATGACCTTTAAACGTTGTCGGCGTTGGTTTGAAACACCCTATATATGTGTAATATATGAACAAAATCACTTGAGTTGCTTTTGAGAAAATCACCTGGAGAAAATTAAGAGTAAACTCCACCCTTAAGAATAAACTTTAAACTACACCTTATGTAATTTTCAGAATAAACAATTTATGTCATATTGTAAAACAGATCGAAATGTCAGAAATCGTTGTTTAAGAAATTAAATGATGAACAAGAAATTGTAATTTCTCCTGGCTTCCGCGTGGCTCATTCAACAACTAAACATGGTATACAATTTACGGAAGAATTTCATGATTACAACAGCAGAAGAAATGTATATAGAAAAAAAAAAACAAATGTACAGTGAAACCTGTCTATGTCGGCCACCATCGGTTCCATCGAAAAGTGGCCAACTTAGACAGGTGACCAACTTACAGAAAATAAGTGTGATTTGTGTATTCTTAGAGTAGGATTTCTAGTATTACTTGATGGTAAAATTTTAATAAGCAGTGGCACGACAGCTACTTATCAATAATGTATATAGAGTAATCATAGAAATATACAGTACTAGAAAATATTACTATAGTATACAAGAGCGCCGATTTCTCTGTAAATTTGGGGGGACCCCATTCAGATGCAGCAGGTATATATATGAAGATTTTAAGACAAATTGCACTCAAATTATACCAAATATTTACTCATAAATAAAATAAGGGCCACATGAGCTTTGGGGGGCCAGGTCCCCCTCGGTCCTCCCAGGATCGGCGCTCTTGATAGTATGTTTAATATATATGCATACCTTTCTCTTCCTGAAAACTAATCTGGTACATTGGATTATTCGGATTGAAAACACAATAACACAAACAACCATGAAATAGAAGTGTATGTACGCAGTTTATTGAAATTGATATTGTAGCACACTGAGTTATTCAGATTGAAAACAAGAAAAGCTAAGTTATAAATTGAGAAATTCATATAAAATTTATATGACTTCTTTTCAGTTGTTACTGAATGGTGGTTCATTCTAGACATATTTGCTTTATACTTTTTGGCAGATATGCACATTCTAATATTGTAGTTAACTACCTCTTGTTAATGAGCTAGAAGTGTTTCCCTCGGAGCAAAAGATGTTTTGAGAAAATCTTGAGGGAATTCATATCTCAGAACCTCCGCTACCTTTTGACATGCAGTCAGGTACCAATAAATGACAATTGAGATTTAACCTTGAGAATTTTCCGGAATTACTAAAGCTTCCGACTGATGAAAGGAGCCGATATAGCTAATGGTTTTACCAAAACCGACAGGGTAAAAAAAAATACGTACGACCATTTCCTGAATTCCTGTACGTGCTTTTTCTTAGTCACATCTTCCTTTACCACCTTTTTATGAGAAGTGTTCTGGCCATTGACCTCCAAGAACAAATCGTGCTAATCTATGCTTCTTTGTGCCCAGTCACAAATACAGAACATCTGCCTCTCATATGGGAATTCGAAAGAGTTAAGAAAAATAACAAAACTGTATTTTTCGTGGCCAAGATACGCAGGTAAATTTATCATTATCATCATAGGGCAAACATTACTTCAGTGTGGCCAACTTCCAAGATAGACAAGTGGCCAACTTATAGAGTAGTAAGTAACGAATGTCTTATGGGAAAATGCAGGTTCAAGACGAACTAGGCCAAGACAAGCAGGTGGCCAACTTAGAGAGGTGGCCAAGTTGACAGGTTTCACTGTATTTTTTTAAAAACGTAAGTTTGTAAGTAAACGCATGTGGCTCGAAGAAAGCATGATACTACAGAAAATATATTAACACAATTGTGAGAAAAATCATCACTGAAGTTGATTCTCTTTGGCTTTACAAAAGTCACCGATGTTTTAGATACTGCTCAGGTGTTATTTTTTATTCGAGGAATAGATAAAAAATTATGAAGTGTATGAAGAGTTTCTTGACCTTCATAGCAGTCACGGCACGAGCATATATTTTTAAAGGAGTTAAAAATACTTTTCAGAAAAACAATCTTCAGTGAAAAAAAAAAAAGTGTACCTCTACTGATGATGGCAAAAATATGTGTAGAAAACAGGAAGATGTTTATTGTCGTACCAAAATCTGTAGAAAATGACGATAGTTCGAAATAATTAACTGTGCATTCCATATTGATCAATTAACTGTAACTGTACATTAACAGTCTTTGTGAGCAAAATGCTTGCGTATGCCAAAAGTGTTAAAGACAGTCATGTCAGCTGTTTTAATTATATCAGATCACATGTCCTCAATCATCGTCAATCTATTGAAAAGATTAGAGAAAATGACTTACCACATTACACTGGAGAATGCTAGTTTAGCTGCGGAGAAGTTCTAACGTGATATTTTAAGCTTCAAATAATAATCAAAATTTTCTTGAATGAAAAGAATCGTCCTCTTATTGAGTTACACAGCAATGACTGGTTGTGGAAATTACATTTTATACAAATTTAGCTCAATATATCAATGACTATAATCTAAAATCTCAAATAATAAACCAGTTTCTGCCTGATTGATGCACTCACATTAAGTCCTCTCGACAAAAAAAAAAAAAAAAAAAAAAACTTTTGTTTGAATACTAAGTGAAAAAAAATATTTTGTTTTAATGCCAAGTAAAAAAAAAGTATTTTTTTTTCAATTCCAAGTGAAAAATAGTGTGTTTTGTTTCAATCCAAAGTGAAAAGAAGGTTTGAGGCATTTAATTATATGCCAAACATTCAATTAGCAAACTACACTGAGAAAAATCCGTTCTCCGAACAGCGGTAAATTGTACAAATATACGGAATCATCTTGCTTACTATATAAATCAGTACGGATCAGTATATACTACGTTATTGAGTTGAGTTAATTTTGAGTTTAACGTCCCATTCAGCAGCGAGGCTATATAAGACGTTGACCTACTGATTAACGTTGAATCCGAACCACATGAGCTCCCGCCAGTAATCAAATCCTGGCCTCCCACGCCAAAGCATACGTTATTCATATGCTACATGTGCATTGTCCTTAGATGTTATACCATGCCTTTGAAGGATGTCTGACATCTAATAGTCTTCCGTATATTACATACATATACGTACGATATATTCGTCAGCTATATATTATATACGTCCATTTGAATGTGAGATCCTGACCGCCTATAATGTTTCATACCGAAAGTACGTACAAATGGAAAGCTTATAAAGAAAATATTATTTAAAAAAAAGTTTTCAGTTATACATTTGCTGCACGTTAAGTCCTAAAAATCACGATTTACATGTAACATACGTTTTTACTTATGACATATACGATTTTTTCTCAGTGTAAAACTCCATTTCTAGTAAATTTTGCGATTGAACGCATTAAAAATAACGCATTATTTGAACGCATTATAAATAAATTTTGAGTCCCGTTTTTCATTTTGATGCAATTGCAAGCGATAAGATAAAAAAAAATCCTTTTAACGCCGATATGGACACCCTTGTCCGAGAATTTCAAATGGAAATGATTGATTTGCAGTGTAGCAACATTTTTAAAGAAAAAAAATGATCATTGCTGGAATTTTATAAGTGTTCTTCAACCTAACACAGTTTGATCAGTTGCATAAATTTGTTCCTGAATCCTTTCCACATTCGGAACTACTTACCTGTGTGAAAAGAATATTTTCCAAAATGTAATATATGTATATATAAAAATAATTACAGATCCAAGTTACCTGATGAGCTTTTGAAGTCGCTTCTGATAATTTTCACTAGTAAACTTGATACATAACTGCAAGCAATGGGCAGTGGAAAGTTACAGCTTCATAAATATAATTAATCATAACTAGAACCACTTGGCGTAACAAACCCATTTTTGAGAGCCGAAACCTGCTCCAGCACCATCCGCTTGGGACCGGTTGAGCTACGTCCCTAGCAGCTAGCAGGTGGTTACCGTGCTGCAACGCTCTGTCCCTAAGTATCCAGCTATTTGAGGCGATCTCAAAGCCTATTTATTGCTCATGCGTACGCTTGGAATACGCTGACCATGTATTTAAATGCCGGTGGCTAATCTCAAACGCGAAAGCAATAAAATCGCTGAGAAAACGTCAGCTCGAACGTATTTGGTGCGGGTCGGAACAATAGGCCGCCTGAGGTTTAAAAGATTTCAAAAGGAAGGAAGAAAGGAAAGACGTGTTGCCAGGCAAAGGGATTGTAGCACGAAACAGCTGCTTGGAAGATGGTTTGTGCAGAGTATTGGAACTCTGCTATTAGACACCTGGACCTGGCAAAAAGACCTGGAAACCCTGACTGGCTCACAGTATGATTTACATATCTGGTGAAAGTAAAATTACTGAATAGCCACTTTGGCCGCGTTCGCTACAGGGGGTTACGCTTACTCAAACAGCCTAAGACTAACAGGCACATCAGGCGCTTTGTAGACCTAGTAGCCGTCACATCTTGTGTTCACGTCACTGCCCAGTTTGCCTCACGACGCTGGGTGGACGTCGAAAGTTGGTAAGCACCGGTCGGGAATCGAACAGGGAACCACGCATAGGTGAGTCCGTCGCTGTAACCATTATATTACCTTGTCTCCTTATTAATCATAATTATAATATTTAATTTCGTTATGTGAATTGCCTATGTATGCACTTCTTATAAGTTTTTAGGATAAATCTCATTCACAAAAATCCGTTCTCCGGACAACAGTATATTGTACTGTACAAATATACGGTAACCCCTTGCTTACTACAGAAATCAGTACGAAGCATACGTTATCCGTTTTCCAGATAGGCACTGCCCTTAGATATTACATCATGCCGTTCCAGGATGTCTATCTAACAGTCTTCCATATATTACATACATATATGTACGTTACCTTCGTCAGCTACGTCTATTTGTATGTGAGATCCTGACCGTCTATATTGTTTCATACGGAAAGTACGTATATCTAGATACACTAATACGGAAATTATTAAAAAAAAAACATGCGTTTTCAGTTATACGTTTGCTGTAAGTTAAGTCCATAAACTACAGGATTTAGCCAAAGTTTCTAAGTACGCCACATACATTTTTTTCTTATCCTATACAATTTAATTATGTATGCAGCTTATTGTGTGTCTTAATTTGTAATGCAAAAACATCTGATTATTATTTTGTTCAATGGACTTAGTAAATGTTATAATTTAATCAAAATAAACTATAGCGGGCCGGATAGGTGGTGCTCGGGAGCAGGTGTTGGCCAGCAGGCCATAGTTTGGATACCCCCGATTAAAAAAAAAAACTTGAACACGAATTGAGTTTGAAGTACATGTCACTTAAACCCAATGAAACATATCTTCGTTACAATAACAATAATTACGAAAAAAATATTTAATCTTACTCAGAGTTAAGTGTAAAACACGTCCGCGTATTCTATTGTGAATGGGGAGGGTACGGTGGCTCAGTGGTAAGAGTGCTTACTTCTGGTGGTTGGGGTATGTGGTTCGATCCCCGGTCAAGTAAGTTTTCTCCCACTTTCTCATTCCACCAATTATTCCATCATCATTTACTTGCTTTAGTCATCGTTTTCCTTAATTGTGGGGTATTAAACTAAATGATTTCATTTCGTGATTTTTGTATTGCGAATGAATTAAATTAATAATTTTATCAAGTATAACTTGATGATGCTACCATAGTTGTATTGATGTAAAGCTTGGAGAAATGGAGGGCGTTGTTGAGATCTGTATGTATTAAAATATCTCAGTGTTTAAAAGAAATTAAAACCATCCTGAATAATAATAAATAAATTTGCTCTTCTTTAATTGACAGCCTCCCTTAGACAGTCCATTGTTTCTTTTCAAATCATCTTCTTCTTGATCATTTTTAATTTCGTTATTCAATTGTTTCTGGCAGACATATTACATTTCCTTTGACTACGTTTCTTTCTTTCCTAGTTTCTTGATCAACTTTGTTTGTAGGCGGTCTTTTGTTGGGAACTACTTTGAATTGTCACTCTGCAGGGGGAGTGAAAGAAATATCTTTCACCCTCTTATTCAGTCGAAGTGTCAAATCTTCGCTGAGTGAGAAAAATCGTGGGAAAATATGCAACGGGTTTGAAAGAATATTTTTTTTTCTTTTTAGATGAAGGATGAGATGCGGGGGCGTTAGTTCTTCTTCCTCTTTTTATCGTTTTTGTTCAAATTCTGAAGTCGAATTACCAGGAAATGATTCTTTTCTGGACTTTTCACTTTTTGCTGATCCTATGAAAAGTGATAAAAGATGAAAGAAAATCAAGAAAATAAATTAAATAATAATAATAATAATAATAATAATAATAATAATAATAATAATAATAATAATAATAATAATAATAATAATAATAATAATAATAATAATAATAATAATAATAATAATAAGCATATCAGATACTATTGAACACATCACAGGCTCATGCCGTATAATGGCTCTCACAGGCTATCTAAAAAGACACAGCAATTTTGCAAAAAGCATTCACCAGTTTTTGTCACACAACACGGGATTAATTGCTGATACCAAGAAACATTACAAATACCAGGCAAGTTCAGTACTTGAATACCATAAAGACAAAACTCTGCTGAGATCGAGAAATAAGGACGGATGTAATAATATCTGCAAACAGATCCGATATCACTATTATCAACTAGGAATGCAATGGATGTACCCGATTGTAATGAAATGAGCTGAGCGAGCTTAAACTACGTAATCATTCCTGGCCATTATGCAATAATAAATGCCATTTTTAATTGTTGACAAAAAAAAAAAAAAATCGCGTGAAAACTTTTTCCCCATGTTAAGTCTATGCAAGCGTTTTTCGGTGATTATTCCTCGATGGTACATCGGATTTTTAATTTCGACCTATGTTGTCACTCAGCACGACATACTCTATCAGCGTGCTAAGTTTGGTTGAGATCGGCCAAACGGTCTAGGAGGAAGCGTTTTTCGGTCATTATTCCTCGATGGTACATCGGATTTTTGATTTCGACCTATGTTGTCACTCAGCACGACATACTCTATCAGCGTGCTAAGTTTGGTTGAGATCGGCCAAACGGTCTAGGAGGAGTTCGCGGACAACCAAACCGCTAACCCGAGTATAAGAGCTTCGCTTCGCTCAGCTCAATAAAATAGACCAAGAAGTAACTCTCACAGATGTAGCAGTATCACTGACTCATAACATACATATATTCAGTATGAAAATCAGCAAATGTAAAGACCTGACAGACGAAATGAAAAAAAAAGTGATGGAAATGTCAGAAGGTCACAGTAAGGTCAATCATTATCTCAACTACAGCGATTGTCCTTAAAAGTACTGTGACACAACATGAACAGATAAACGCAAAACATCTCCCAACAACTCTACAAAAATCAGTAATACTAGACACCTCTCATATGGTCAGAAAGTTCTTTGGAGAAGAAGAACTCTTCAAATAATCTGCGCTTGAGAGAGACGGCCGTCAGGTTACTGAGCAGAAACCGGTATAGACCAAGATATAATAATAATAATAATAATAATAATAATAATAATAATAATAATAATAATAATAATAATAATAATAATAATAATAATAATAATAATAATATGCATTCATCATTAGTAGACATCGGATTTTTATAGAAATGCATAGTTTGCTTGGCTACATGCATCTGCTCTATTAAGCTTTGTAAGAGTTTCTAACACCAATAATACAGATCAAATTTAATGTTTATAGTGTTTATAAATGAATATTTCAAAGGTTAGAGCATATATTAATGATGAATAGCATACTCTGTGAGTTTCTATTACAGATATATGCTTACTACATGGAATAAATCCAGTTTTAGTTTGTATTTTCAATGCATTTACGTATCTATACAACAGAACGGGTTTTTGCATGGAAGGATGGAAAAATGCTTAGTCTATGGTGAACCAGTAATGTTAAAAACCGATCCGAAAGGAGTTTACAATTGTCAAGACGTTAAGAGAAATCTGATAATGATAAAAGCATTGTAATATCATGTCAACATCAATTCACAACAAGAGAAGCGAGGATCAGTGCCGGTCTGGCTAGGTCGGCTGCTCGGCAATCGCCGAGGGCCCAAAGGGTCCGAGAGCCTTTGGGAGGGCCCGGACACATAGGAAAATAAATATTTAAAACTTAAAAAATAACTTAATTATCAGATGTTTAGAATACAAACACAGAATTAACTACTGATTAGTTTAAAACACAACAACATAGTTTAATGTAATGCCTGAAAACCAGTTTAAAAACAACCAGTACGAGATTTACACATAACAAGCTATAGCTTAAGGCGCCACTCTTGTAGGGGCACCCAAAATATTAATAAAGTTGGATGTAATGACATTTTTTCCTATCTAACTTTAATTTTCAGTTCACAGTTCATACGGTATCTTCTCTAATAACATTACCTAGAAACAGTACCGAAAACTATTTATCTGTTATATATTTCCCTTCGGACATTATAGTTGCCGCACTTTCCTTTGTGATAGATTTATTGTTCCTTTCTTTTCGTATTTTTCACAGGTTTTCCTAAAATTCTTTAACATTAACATTGTATTAATTCCCGACACAAACGAGTGAAATAGTTTACTAAACACTTTTTTTAATTCCAAGATATTTTCGTGTGTGTGTTCTCTGCATGTATAACTTCCTTAAAACAGTCATTTAATCACTAGAAATAAGATTGAAGTGGTAGCTTAGTCTATTATTGGATGTTTACAGTGGGGTGAGCTTGTTGAATCTTCTAAATTCGTTACATTTTTGTCAGTATTGTCAGATATGTCAACAGGCAATTTCGATTGCAAAGCAAAATTTACAGTGCGTTCCCTTCTAGGACAGTGGTGCAAATTCGAAAATTTGTTTCTAGCTGTAGTCATGCTAGACATGTTTTCAGTTACTTCTCCTGAGTCCACCTTTCTCCAAAGCTAGTCTTTAGACTATGCAAAGGCCTGGTAGTCGGTAGATGCATTATTAGACGAAATTAGAAGAAAAAGAAGTGACAAAAAATTTTAAAGATTGCATGACATATGTAAATCCCTAGTTAAAGACATCAAAGCTTATTTTAGGAATAGGGAAATTGATATAGAAGGTGATTTTCCAGAAAAAAGAATTCCCAAGGTGAAGAAAATGCCTTGTGAACAAGTTTCTGACAAGGTTAGAAATTTGTCACATGACCAGAAATACAAAGCACTATACTTGAACATTCTCGATTATGCGGGTAAAAGTACAGAAGAACGGTTTGTACCCAACAACACTCTACTGCTTGATTGTTTCTGGTTAGACTCAAAAAGGTACGAGGATATAGTTGCAATGGAGGTAGAAGATTTTCCAGATGATTGCTTGCAAACTATTTCTCAATTAGCAAACGTGAGAAGAAGTGAGTTGTTGTTAGAACTGAAACAGTTTGCAAGCCAATATCGTAATTTGAGTGCAGATTTTAGTGACAAGTCTGAAGAACCAGAAGAGAAAGAAGTGTGTAAATTTGTGAGAATTACAAATAATGATGGTGATGGTGACTCAGATGAAAGTGTGACATCTGAAGAAGAATTTGAAGATAAAAGGAAAAAAGTCCCAAACTCAATGTGGTACTAAAAGGAAATGTTTCAGATGTCTCTCATGTGCATTTCCCATTCTCTGTTAACTATCGTCACAGTCTGGATTATTTAGTAATTTATATACTGTGTTTAAATACATAATGATCATTCCATCCACTCAGGTGACTTGTGAACGAGTTATTTCGAAATTGAAAATTGTAAAAAACAGACTCGAACTTACTATCTCCTTTGATGTTGAATGTTGAGAGAGAGTTGTTTATAAATTTGGAGAGAAATAAATTCATTGACGAAATTGCGGTGAAAAGCGAAGTTTTGAAAAGAAAATTAATATATTGATATATTCCTGATACTTTGTAATTCCTGTGTGTGTCTGAGTCATTTTCAATTTTACAGTTCTGTGCTTTATGATATTGTAATCATTTATTAGTAGTAATCAATAATTTGCCTATTTGTATTAATATAAATCTAGAACAAGCTTCACTTTGTTAGTGCATATCAATATTTTCGTCTTTTTACAGTTATATGTGGTCATATAAATGTTGTAATACACGTTAAATATTTGTCATTAGTTCTCATAGAATAAAAAAAGGTTTATAACTATACAGGTTTCGCATAATTTTGCCATAACACATTTCTCTTTATTTCACTCATAGCCTCATTACATCATATAGTACAATGCTGAACGACGCCGAAACCTATATTGCTTAAGTATGTTTACCTTGTCATTTATCGTAACATAGATTAAAAATACTTCAGAAACTTTTTTTTTTCATAAACAAACCTTTAATCATTGTTGTAAGTACCGAAGATACGCTGTGAAAAGTTTCTCGATCAAGGGGCCCAGAATCAACTTTAGCCGAGGGCCCGTGATTGCTCCAGACCGGCACTGGCGAGGATTGCTGCTCAGTGAATGCTTAGCTGAAGTTTGACACGAGATCCAGTCAGTTTCTAACAAGTTCGGGCTCTGTGTGGAAAAGAAACTGACGGATGTTGCTGCCAGAAACTCGACTATTAAACAATTGAAGCCATGGGAAAATACCTTCAAGCCACATCAGGATCCTGCCACCTACAGTCGGACAATTTGTCCATGCCGACCAGATGTCGCGGTCGGATTGCAATTTTCGACCGCGACGAATAGTTGGTATGCCGAGCAGTCGGCAAACAGCCAGAAATGAGCATTAAATGCGCCGGCGCCGCCATCTGAATGTTGCCTTGCCGAGCAGTCAGTAAACAACCGTAAAGGCACAGTAAATGCGCCGGCGCCGCCGTCGAAAATAAGCCGGCATAAGGAGTCGGCAGAGGGTCGGAAGGAGGCCTTTCCGACTGCCTTGCTGACCCTAATGGTCGGTAATAGTCGGCAAAGAGTCGGCAAAGGGTATTTTATTTTACGATTTTCGACCGTTTGCCGCCTCGGCAAAAGGTCGGCAACTTTGAACAAGTAGATCGCCTTGCCGCCGCGGGCGAGTGCCGGCTGCCTCCGGCGGCCTGCCACCGTGGACGGTGGCAATCCCTCTTTCCGACCGCAACTTCCTGATGGGGAGGGTCTTCAATCAAATCAAATTTCAACTTGTTAAAAAATATAAACACTAAACTTCCTCCTCTCTATAAATAGATATATTGTCTAGTGACATCTATTGATGTTACGAGGTTATTTTCTGGCTACAATTTCACAAACTGCCACCAAAAAATGTAGAGAAGCATATTATGATATACTGTAAGGCTAAGAAATAAATCCTTAAAAACGAAAACTTTTTTTTTTTTTTTTTTGTACAGTAGGAACGTATAGAAAAGTGAGATTCGTATTATTTCGTGTAAACATACTCTAAAATACAAATTTGAAGAAAAATTAGAGATCCTGTTCTCATATCATTGTATCTATTTTAATCTCATAATTTGTGTGTGTTTTAAAAAGTTAGGAGTATATAAACCACTTAAAATACTGTAACTCATAAAAATAAATTCTGAGGACAAGTTCCAGAAAGCAAAGTACACGTTCGAAGTTATAATTCACCCACAAAACTTTGTCACAACTTTCCTGAATGCTTAAAAATGGTCTCTTTTATTGCATTGCTAGTGCATATTAAGTGTATATTTTAACCACGTAACAACATAGTTGCATGCATATTTAATGAATTTTAAGTGTATAAAAAACCGATGTCTAGTTATCAGTTAGCATGATTTGCGAAGTGAACATGTACGTAAATTAGTTGTCTTGTTTCTTTCTCGTTAATCGAGACCTTAATAAAGGAATGTTCTTTCCAATTTTGTCATCGATCATCTTATCATCTCAACTGCCCACGTTAGAAACAAACATTTCTCCAGAGTAGCATGAACATGCGTAATTGGTCGCCTACCTGGTACCCTGGTCGCTAACTTGCCTATTATCGTAAGGAAGGTACTGGTATCATTTTAATGTTCACTTGGTTCACGAAACGTGGCCTCTAACTATGTTGGTATATCACAGACAAAAATAAATAAATAAATCTATATGTAAAAAAAAAAAAAAATGAAAGTCACTATGTTTGTGACTTTGTACCACTTGAACCACAAGACCAATATTGATTAAATTTTCTACGTAGATGCGGTTCAGGCCTGGATTTTTTTTTTTTTGTATCATTTCACTTTGACGATGCAACTTAGGGGAGGCGGATATATACCAACATGATCAAAAATGATTATATTAGTGCCGAATCCATAGTTTCCAGGATCGCTGGACGAAGAGTGACACTTCCGATGACTTTTAAATCTAAATTCAGCCTCGCAACATGGGGGGGGGGGGCGGAGAAGTGAGAGAAATGTAAAAATCATCGAAAATGACCAATATCGGACAGCGCTTTAGTAATAGTAAAAATTGACTGTCTAGCGAAACATACGACTATTTTTTCTTCCTTGCTTCGTGCGATTCCAAATTTGACAATCCTACTTTATTCCCATCTGTGGTGTTCTCTGTCACCGTACAAGATTTGTACAGAATGTTTAGTTGACTTGAATTCCTTATAAAGATGATTTCTTTGCAATTATTCCTTCCTGATACATCCAATCCCAATTCTGTCCACTCAATGATCAAAGTGATCTCTGCTCAACCAATGTACGGAAGCCAGAGAAGAGTGAAGCTACCAAGGATGTTATAAATAGAGGATCTGCCCATATGTATCTTCATCTTATTAAATTGATGAAGCCAAAAAACAACCGAGCATCGGCATGTCTGATTGGATACCCTCGTTTCTGCCATCGTCTGATTGGCTACTTTTGTTTCCGCCAGGATTGTTGGCTCAAAACATTGCGATCCTATTGGGCGGAATGGGCAGAGTAAGGGTGGCGAAACTGTGACGTATGGCTTCAAGATTTTGTTGTAAGGGCAGATCCTCTATTTTATAACATTCTTGGAAGCTACGCTAGCTGATGGTGGCTTCACTCCAATACTCTCTTAAAAAGTAGTTAGAGTCCGTCTGTTTTAAGTGTGCTTCTGCTGGGGCTGCTTTCGATGTATGTTTTCCCCTACATTCTTCAAAAGATGAGGCACAAGTTGCTTTGGCCGAGATCCTTCAATAGTTGGATGTGGACAGTGTTGCCAGATTGAATACCTTCGCTGCGCACTGTCTTGTTAGCTACTCTAAGCAGCCTACGATCTTCACTTGCCAAGACCAAACGACTGAATGACAAATTAGCAACTCAACCGTGGTCATTCACTACCTCCACCAAAGGAAAAGGAAGGTCCTCTCCTTAAGAGGGTGACCGGCCTGAGGCCAAAGTATGTTTCACATATTTTCCAAGGGAACACTTGAAATAGTTTTCTTTTACAGATAACAGCCGGGCTGGGGTCAAAGTACGTTTCACATATTTTCCAAGGGCACACTTGAAATAGATTTTTTTTTTTTTTTTTTTTTTTTTTTTTTACAAATGACAAAAGTTTGTGACGAAGCTAGGAAAGATCTGCGTCTTACAAAACATTTGAAGGTAGGTACCAAAAGTATTTCAGAGAATAAATTCCGAGCTTGCAACATTAATTTGTGATATTGAAAAACGAAAGGGGGAAAAGGTTGAAAAAGAAATGTAATACACATCCCTAAAATAGCTTCTTTCCATAATTGGAAGTTCGTGAAGAGAAGAGAGAGTAATTTTGGTAGAAATATTTGTGGAAGGATCTTAGTGTCGAAGTTGTACAGTTTCCTCTTTTTTTCGCTCTTTTTTCTTTTTTTGAAAAAATTATTATGTAATGGCGGGGGAGTAGGGTAGGGAAGTATTCTACCAAAAATTGTTGATTGATTCCTTTCTATTGTGACAGGACTGCTGCTAAAACTGAAATGTGAGAAAGCATTGGAGAGGTATGAGAAAGGGGAGAGCTTTATTGTCAAGAGACCCTGAATGAAGAGAGAAAACAGAAAAACGACTTCGACATGAGGTAACGATCGTAATTTTTTTCTTCTTCTAATGCAAGAAACTTAGAGGAAGGGCTGAGGAAAATGTTGCTACTTCTCTGAAAGAGAAATCTGAAATTTCCATTTCAATAGTTCCTGCTTCAGGGATAGCAGAGGGGAGCGTTTTTTTTTTTAGTCAAATAATGGATTTCTTTTTTGTTTATTTCATTGCTTACCAGTTCACTTTCAACTCAGACTCAGAAAATATCTCCAGAAATCCTGTTGCGTCGTTGGTCTTCTGAAGTAAAGAATATCATTTCAGTTCGCAATTTTCTATCCCAGAAATATTAACCCTTCGAGCCGGGAGTTAAATACCCATCAGCCTCTGCAAGAGGCGGTAATTTTAAATTACCAAAACAGCAATTTTTGCATAATGTCACAAAATTTAACATATCTTAAAAAATATTTGTTCAATTACAATGAAATTTTCAGGACTTGTAAACGAAACTTTACACTACACAAAAATAAGCACTGTGAGGGTCTGTGCATGTGTACGTCGAATACGCTTGAAGACTTAAAGGAAATATCACGTGATGTTGACCAGTAGTTAATGTTACCAAAAATATCGTCTCGTCTCAGAAAATGAAACAAGAGTCGAGGTGAGAAATACATTTTAAATTCCAAACAAGATAAGAAAGTTAACTAACGGGCTTACTCAAATTTTAGTTCTCAAATCTTATTTTAGTGCTTCATAATGCATAGTAGAAAACTACAAATTTATAAAGTGACTAGCATCGATTACCCATCTCGCTGGGTTGAAATAAAAAAACTTAAATGCAAAGTTCTATTTTATCTCTGAAGACTATGGTTTCGATACTAATATCGGTCATTTTCAATCATTTTTATGTCTCTCTCCCCTCCCCCTTCACCAAAGATATGGGGCTGAATTTGGATTTAAACAGTATCGTGGGCGCCTCGTTGTGTGGTAGGGGCACAGTGGCTCAGTGGTAGAGCGCTTGCGTCTGGTGTGTGAAGTCCATGGTTCGAGCCGCGAACAAGTAAGTTTTGTAGTGGAGAACATTGTGTTCGTGAGTTTTCTCGAGGTACTTCCGTTTGCTACCAGTTTCTCATTCCACCAATTCTTTCATCATCATTCACTTGTTTTGGTCATCGCTTTTCTTAGCCTGAAGGGCATAATCGTGGGACGTTAAACTGAAAGATTTCATTTTGAAAGATTTTCGTTTTGTGTTTATCTTTGAAATCAACGGAAAGTTGATTTCAAACTACGAATACCAGAAGGAAAAAAAAGTCCCCACCGTAGCGTACATGGATGATCTAATTTGACTGCCTACCTGGTTTTCTAGACATTTGTCCACGTGCTATCGCTGCTGTAGAATTGTTATTACTTTGCTCTTCATATTGAAGGTTAATGCTTAAAAATGTAGAATTTATCACAAAACAATTCAGGTTTGTCTCAAGTTTTTTGTTTTCGTAGTTTTTTTTTCAGTGCCTAATATTAAAGATGCGTGAATATTCAATTTAACTTGAGACCTACTTACGGGGAATCGAAACCATGTCTCCTGCACCACAGACCCACAACAATTTAATAAGACAAAGGAAAATTTGTGCACCATTGCATTGTCTCTATTCATCTTTCGAGGTGACTAGGATCTATGAGTCGCTGGTTTAAATGGTCAAAGGAATACCTGGGAGATGCTAAGGATGTGAAATGAAGAGAATAAATGTGGCACCTCTAAAGAGCGGACGATAACGCCGAGACTTATGGGAAGGCTTAAACGAAGATACGTTACGTCTTTTGTCGTTTGTTTGCGGCAGGGCGGAAGTATGGGAGATGCAACAGAGAGGGGTTGGGAAGAGAAGAGACTAGTTCAGAAACTAAAAGAGAAGATTCGCTGATGCTGACTTGGCAAAATCTTCCCGAACTGAGGGCTGCTGAGGCACTCCGGGAATCCTTCCTTTCCCTGCTCAACATTGAAACCTCAGGGCAGCTGATACAGCCCTCGTCTCTCACTCTTCCGTTCCCGCAAAATGCGACAGCCAAGAATGGGAGAAATTTCATTTCCAGAGAAATAGAACGAATGAAATGGGGGGAAAGTTTCAACAATACAAAGAAATAAATTGTTGCTTATATTCATCAACATTTTTCTTCTTCTCATTCTTCTGGTAAGGAAAAAAAAATCAAGTTTTGCTACATAGGGGATTCTTTTGCCTCGAACATTCAGTTCGTTATAAAGCTCTCCAAACATGGCAAATAAAAAAGGGTATCTAACAATATATCTACATACATTAACACATGCAAACTAGAATACTTATATGAGTACACTTCGTTTGCAATTTAAAATAAGATGTGCTCGGTAATCAGTTTAGTGGCGTCATGAAGACGTACTACACATCTCCCCTGCTAAAAAGAATCTGAAGCCAGTGACAAGTGGCTAGTTTGTATTGCAACAATAAAATTAGATTGTCATTCATTTTTGGACCTATCTTGTCTCAATGGCTAACGTTTCAATGTTTAGCGTGGAAGATCTGGATTTGATTTCCAATAAAAGATCAATTGATTTGATCTCAGTTTACACACAGCTTCCTATGCCACGCATTAACAATTTGAACAAACCAAACAAATTAATAAAGGTTAATTAATCAAACAAGCAAGGAAATAAACAATCAACAGATTAATTAATTCATTAAATGCGATAACTATAAGCCAACCAAACAAAAGATCAAACAAATATTAATTACAGTAGTAAACCATAAAATATATAAAATATTTAAAACATCTTTGTGGTATATGGTTGCAAAAAATAGTCACTTACTCTGAGAGACGAACGTAGACTGAAAGTTTTGAGAATAAGATCCCGAAACAAATATTCGAACATAAGAGAAACGGGAATGGGGAACGCGGAAAACTAGGTCTGTTACACAGTCAAGCGGAGCTCCGCGCTCCGCGCCCCGTCTTCCGTCCTTCGCGCTACGCGTGTGTGCTTACACAGTCATCCGTAGCTACGCGCTACGCGTCACGTGATTACATACACAATTCTCCTCAGTCAGAGTTGCGAGTCAACATGAGTAAGATCGAAACGACAATAGTGATTTCTTATTATCTCTGTAAGAAGAGAAAACGAAGAACACAGAAAAATAGGCGGTTCCAAAGTCACCCCTTAGTTACTCAAAGAAGTTTGAAGGGAGCTTTTGTGACTCTGTATGTAAGTTTGCAAGAAGATGAGAAAAAGTTCTTCGATTATTTTCGCATGTCAGTCCGGTCGTTTGATGAATTAATTGGAAAAATTGCGAATCTCACGATTTTTGTATTTTACGCAAGCGGAATCCCATAAACATGGTCTTAATTCAACTTCTGTAATAAGTCTTTCTGGATAAATCTCCATTTTGGTTTTGCTACTATGCACCTTGCTCTTTACATTTTCAAGGGAAGTGACTGCTCCGCGCGCAGAGTTCCGCTTGACTATGTAAGCACCCATTTGCTCAATGGCCCTATCCGCCTCGCGGAGGACGGAGCGCGGATAGGGCCACGCGGAGGCTGCTCCGCGCGCGGAGGCCTCCGCGTGACTATGTATGCACCCATAATAAACAATAGAACAATCTTGCCACGCGGGACTCCGCGCGCGGAGCTCCGCGTGACTGTGTAACGGACCGTAAGAAGAAAATGCATAATTTAAACCGTTCATCAAACATTATTAGGGTCATCAAGTCTAGGAGCCTCAGATGGGCAGGTCATGTAGCCAGAATGGAAGAAAGTAATAATACTTTCGAAGTTTTAATTGGAAATTCAATCGGAAAATGACCATTGGAAAGACCTAGGTGCAGATGAAAAAGAATATTAAGATCGCAGCAATAGGAATACAAAGTAGAAACTGGATCCAGCTTGCTAAGGATAGAAGTCAATGAAGACGTTTTGTGAACACGGCATTGAACCTCCGGGTTCCATAGGCCATACAGTTAGTTAGTTTAAAAAATAGAGTAGTTATCTTAATCAAATTAAATATTAATTCCTAGTTCGACCTCAGACCGTGTAAGTTTGCGGCGGACAAAATAGTGTCCGTGACTTATTCGTGTTTTTCCCGTTTCATGTTACACTTTCATTGCTCCGGTTCTTCTACAATCGTTTACTAGCATTATTCAACATTCTTCATTAGCTTAAAGGGAATGTGGAATGTTGCACTATAAGTACTTTTGAAACATTATTAAGTCAATTAAAAGCAACCAATTCACAATACAGACAATTTTTACGAGAAATTAAACAAGTAACAATTATCAACGAATCAATTTTCCATCAACCAACTACTTGATTAATCAAAAAAAAAAAAAACGAAGCTTGAAGAACAGTTGCAATTTTTTGTCGTCGTTTGTTGTTCATTGGGAATTGTGTTGCCAGGTGGTAAACTTTAACCCTAGAAAGACCATGCTCGCGACAGCTACGTGAAGTACCAACGGGGGTCAAATTTGCCCGTGCTCGATTCAAGTAAAATTTGCAGACCTTATTTATTGACTCATGGTTAAACTGTTGAACAAATTTCAAAACCGAGAATATTTCCAGCACTGGTAGTGTATATATACCAAAAATGCGTGAAATCACTGATATATTATACGAAAATGCTTGTTTTATTTAATCTTATATATAAAAGAGAACGCACAAATCCTTTGTTCCCTCATCACGCTAATACGGCTGAACCAATTTCTTTCATTTTTGGGGGGTTATTAGGATTTGGACCCTAGATGGTTTTTATCATATCACTTTAATTTTCAATTACCAGTGTCTTGAGATAATTGACCATTCAAGTGTCCATAACGTACAAATCCTTTGTTAGTTCATCATAGGTAAAAATAAACGTATTTATATGCAACCCGCATGACCGTGTCACTCGGCGGGTTAACATAAATGACAGGCGATATAATGTTAACATTTACTGCAATCTACTATGGTTTTTATCATATCACTTGAAAGCGAAAAAGTAAAAATTATCTAAGTAACAAAGTTTATTGCGTTCCGGGGTGACCGCAGCGAAGCGGGGTGAACGCTGCTAGTATTTATTAAAATATAAAGTTCAGGTTATATAAGGTTAGGCAAAAATTTGAAATTATTGAGATGTAAGTTACTCTCGTTTATATGCTGTTCCATTCATACTTTTGGCATACTTCTGAACATTTATCTATTAGTCTTTCTCACTATATAACAAAGGATCAATATGTATACTCTATATTGTGTATTCTAGACGTAAACACAGTGGTCTTGTCTAGATTTTGCCCTTAGGCCTTTTACATATGCACTGTTGTGTGTGTATGTGTTACAAATAAGAAAAGTTATTTCTATGTGTCATCACCAGCATCACATTTCAAACACAAGATCTTATGGGTACAATGGGATTCACAAATAAAATGTTCACACCGTTCACATCTCGTTTTTACTTTCTTGAGATTGTTCTTCTCTTTCTTGGTCTGAGTTTCCCGAACACACAGATCACAACGTTTCTTTGAAGGAAGCTCAGTTGGGCCAATTCTTTTCCTAAATTCTTTAGGACGGACATTCCTTCCCAGAACGCTTTCCATTGCTGATACTACTGGCTTTCTGAGGCCGTCTATGTTCAAGACCCGTTCTTCAATGTACGGTTTTAAAAGAGATTCCCCAAGTTGTAGCAGAAACAGTCGTCTTCTTTCCATTTTGTTGCTATTCCATTCGGGGAAATTTAGTAGAAATAGTGTGTAGCTATTTAGAGCAGCAACATCCACGAGTGTGTAGAAAAGCGAGAGAGGCCATCTTCTTGTTCCCCGCTTCGATGAATACTGTCGAACCATTTGGTCAATGATGTTCACCCCACCCTTCGTTTCATTATAGTAAATAATTATATCAGGTTTGTTGGATTCACTTGGGTTCACTTGATCGTCGTTATGCTGGGTGGAAAGCATAAGTATGTTTTGTAGTGTTTTTTTCGAAGCAATATATGACACTAGCGTAACAGGTGGCTTACCGCTAGAAGGGTCAGTGAACGCAAACTTTGACGAATGTTCTGCACGATCTCTAGTGTCCTTCAGTTCATTTGGTATGCCTTTCCTATTCAGCTGGAGAGTTCCAACGACTGTCAGATTGTTGTTGGTGTATAATTCGTCCGCTAACTCAATGGAAGTATAGTATCGGTCCATTGTGATATTGTAAGTAATGTATCACTTTATATAAAAGCGATACTTACTTTCATGACCATTTGGTTATCTTATCCAATCAGAAAGATATCATGGTATTTTAGGGCTGGCTCTATGTAAGGCTAAGTGTTTATATAAAGGAAAATTCAATATAGTTTAAAAGAATTAAATTTTGGACATAAAAATCAAAATTAAGAAATCATCGAAAAATAAAAGAATGGGTAGCACCTATGACCAAGAAAGGGTCAAATCAGCCCGCGCAACATGTATATTTTTTTATATATAAAACCACACTGCTTTAAACATAGGTGGAAAAATTCCAAAATGATCTTCTAATCAAAAGTAACAATAACAAAAAACAAATTAGAATCCGTAAAGCATGTTAAGGTATTCAAATGAACAAAAAAAGACGCGCGGGCAAAATTGACCCCACCCCCTTGGTATTTCTAGGGTTAATACACCTATCCAAAATTTTATAGCCTAAGTATTATACATTTATCAAGGTTTAAAAAAATTGTGATATAAATCAAACCAAATGTTGTTTTTACCCCACTTGAAACAATTGGACTTCTCATTATTAATTTAACGTTTTGCTCTTTTAGTCAATTCTAGTTTGCCTAATTTCTTGGGTACTTTCCTGACATACAAACCTTTTGAAAATTTTCAGCTTAACGTCCCACGTTTATACCCTTTAAGCTAAGGGAGACGGATGATTAAGGTAAATGATTGATAATGGAAGAGTTTAGTAGAATGAGAAAGTGAGGTGATATGGGAGTAACCGAGAAAACTCGCGGACACTATTTTATCCACCACAAACTTAAATGGCTAGAGAACCCGAGACCCCACGCACTGAAGTAAACGCTCTATCACTGAGTCACAGTGTCTCCTTTTCCTGACATACGTTTAAGAGTTTGTCAACTTGTTATTCCTTGATAAATCAGACATTGCGAGTCGAGAATACGGGCTAGTGGAATTAAATAACACCAAATCAAACATTGTCGAAATGAAGTTTTATTTACTGAAACTAGAAAGATGAAGATGATTTTACGGATTTCCTTAAAATGAAGTGAAATTAAAGAAATGATATTTTGCAGTGTAAATGAAATTCGACTAAGATTAAAACCCTTATCCCTAATATCTATAAAGTGTTTAGCCCATATCTTTTGGAAGAACGTCAAATATGTTTAGTCTTTATTCCATTTTTAAAAAAAATATCCTACAAAAATGTTTGTTTCTAGTGTACTTTTTATATACTTTTGGTAATAAAATAACACTGAGTCGCTTCATCGAAAATTTCTTCTTTTTTTTTGTAAGAAAGCTTCTAATTCCTCGACAGAATTCGGGATGATAAAAGATTTTGAACTGAATAATAACACGAATTTCCTGTTCTTAGTCTGGTTTTAATTCCTTCGTGAATATAGGTTTGGTCTGTTAACATTGATCAAAGATATTTGAAAGTATCCACTTTGTCGAAAGTATTATTTGGTATTTTGACGCAACCATAATTTGCAGTATTACGATTCAGGTGAACTTCCATGTATTTAGTTTCTATGTAACTTCCTAGATGAGGCTTCATGCTCTATTTCTTGCCTGAATGACGGTAATAAATATCCATAGCTTGAAGGTAATTTCCCGATGTAATTGCCACTTAAATATATTTTTGTTTCTATTTAAGTGTTTCGAAAACCTAGAGAAGGGCCTTAATCCGATGCAACGACATTGCGCAAATTTTTCTAAAGATTAGATCGTTGATAATCTAAGTAATTTATGTCTTATTAACGAGGAGCAGAAAGTGCTGAAATTGCGCAAATTTCCGCCGCGACGTTGCCAACAACAGGATTTAAGGAATTGTGTGAAATTTTGCATCGAAATGAAATGTATAAAGCTATTCCTTTATGAGATATATTTTATTGCATTCTAATATTTACAAAGCAACATACTTATTTACAGAAAATTTCATTTTACAGTTTGAATGCTTGAAATTTAAATCCTACAGCTTTTAAAAATGTCATACGTGCCTTCTCATAGTTTCTCTGCGAATTCCTGAACTCAGCATACTTCCTCATGACAAACTCGCTCCTTTTGACTTCTGCTGGTCTTTGGGCCTTTGAAATTCCTTTTAATATGGACGTTATTTTCATGGCAGTTTCCGTTTGGATCTCTAACAAAGCAGAAATCACCGTATGAATATCAGGAGCAGGGAAGTAAAATTGACTATTATAATGTCTGTGAAAAGCTTCTGGTCCATTTGTCGTCCGACGCATCGTGGATGGTATAGACGCCCACATGACAGGTGGATACCTAAAATTAATAAAATAAAAAGATCCTTAGTTCATGCACACAATTATTGACAATTTATATAAAACACTAAAACATTTATAACACTAGATTCAAGAAATATTTATAGTCTTGGTCCGTAATTTGTTTACAACTATCAAAACCTGCATTTTAATCTACCTCTTACATGAAGACAGAAGAAAATTTCACTATAATTAAGTTGCATTGAGAGAAAATACCATATCAGCACAACCATTAATGTTGTGTTCAAACTAGGACAACAGTTTTTGCAGTATTAAGAGTTATTGAAGCATGTGCTACTATAGATGAAATTCAAAAGGAAGCTACTTACTTGCAACCGTCTTCTATGTAGTTTTCTAGGACGTAATCGGAAAATTTATGCCCTGTATCATCCGGCGTCATTGATATTAGTTGAGTAAAGGCATCTGATACTTCTGTTGGATGTAAATATGGCAACCCAAAAAATGCCTTTATCCATGAACCTGTAAGAAAAGCAATAATAATAATAATAATAATAATAATAATAATAATAATAATAATAATAATAATAATAATAATAATAATAATAATAATAATTTGTTAGAATAAGCAAGCATTGGGAAAGTAGTGAAATTGATGGATCTTACTGTTGGCTTTATAATTTCTTCATTTCGTACATTATTAGAACAGCAGTTTATTTGCTTTTAAGAATGGTGACTGAATTAAGATTCTTCAGTCAAACAGAATAAGATTCTATTTTCAACTGTATTCTGTATTAATATATAACAAAACAAAGTCCACATGGTATTATTAAATTAATAATAAAGAATAATAGACCATAATAATATCAATAATACCTAGTTCAGATTTTGGATCCATATATGCTTGTCGCAGATCATTGTCGGCTTGAATCCTCCGCCACCATGTTTGTCCCAAATGGAATCTGCAGCCACGAATGTCACAATTTGGAAACACATTCTTGATGGCTTCGTGAGCAGCTGTTTCAAAATCAACGTAAATGATTTTCAAGTCGAATCTACTGTCTAAGTTTCTTATCATCTTCCACATGGCCACATACGTATTCTTGTCTTTCTTCGGCAAAAATGCAAAACATAGAGGTAGATAATATCCATTTTTATATGCATGTATTGTATATAACTGTGTGAAATGCTTAGGAGCATAAGTGAAAGTTCCATCTGCAAATACTTCTAACCCGCTGAACTCACACAGAAAACTGAAAAGAAAATAAGATTAGTGTCAGAAAAGAAAATAGTAAACAAGACTGTAGTGTCATATCGTTAGGTGAAATGCTATGTTACGATATATTTTGTGAGAATCAAAAAAAAAAAAAAAAAAAAAAAACTATTTTACTATAATTTGGAAATAAGACGGAAAAAGGAACTTTTCTGTTCAAGCAACTACTTCCTATTCTACTTCTTGATGCTGTAAATGAAACTCATTTCAAAGTTAATGGTTATAAATGAAATTATACTTACTCGATATTTTTCTTACACGTGAAAAGAATTATATTAGCTTCATCATCAACAAAGATGAATCTTTCTCCGTCAATTGCTATATCATCCTGCTTCTGAACCATTTGCTGTATAGCCTCTACGGTGTTTCTGGGTAGACGAGGAGTCACCTTTCTTCGATTTTTATAAATAACGTCTCGGCATCTTTTAATTTCTTTATGATCAAGTGTGTCATGATGTTCCAATTTTGAAACTTCCTGCCTTATAATTTTATTTGGCTTCTCGTTCAATTGTTCAGTGGCTCGTCGCTTACAATTCTCTCTAAGAAAATGCCGTTGAACACCATCTTCATCTTCACAATGATTATGAATATCTTTCCTTTCTAAAACTTCACTTGTATTTTCATCCATTGTTATACTAGCATTACAGCTTTTCTTAGTACATCTGAAAGAAAGGAAATAATAATTAAATCGTATCACGTGTTCTAAACTTACTATTTAAAGAAAAATGTATTCACTATTTCACTGGCAAAAATGTTATATCTTCCATCACCTTTTAACAAAGTATAGGTCCAATTGACTGACATAAATACTAATGCAGGCTTACTTATTCACTTACGAAAGTATAGGACAAATTGCCTGGCATAAATATTAAAATAGGGACTAGACACATATTTTAACAAAATATAGACCCAACTGACTGACATGGATATTAATGTAACTTTCCATTACTTAACAAAGTATAGAAGCAACTGAATGGCATAAATATTAATAT
Source organism: Thermobia domestica (assembly GCF_964235325.1). Lineage (NCBI taxonomy): Eukaryota > Metazoa > Arthropoda > Insecta > Zygentoma > Lepismatidae > Thermobia > Thermobia domestica. Next base: position 175,025,536 of record NC_137470.1, on the reverse strand, counting down.
AGGTTACATCACTTAACAAAATATAGGTCCAACTTCCCGACATTAATACTAATAGTGTGTTACATCTTTTAACAAAGTATATATGGATCCTATTGACTAGCATAAATACTAATATAGGCTTACAGAACTTACTACCAGGGAAGCAAGAAAGTTCGTGCGCTTTTGAACCACTCCCGCTTCCATTTGGCTGCTGCGGCGACATCTGTCCCCGTAGCATGAAAGTTTTGACTGTTTGGGAAAGCTTATTCATTGACGCATCAGCCACGGTGAATATAACAACGCATTTGTCAGTGTAGGGTGTAAAAATCGCTCGTGATCATGTCAGTGTCAAATGAATTTTTTGAGCTTGTTTGCTTTACGAGTTTAAATTGGGGACAAATGGCGCAGAAGCAGCTAGAAAAATATGTGTTACGCTCGGAGAGGGTGTAATAAGTAAATGTACAGCACAAAAATGGTTCCAGATCTTTTCAACTGGTGACGAGACCTTTCAAGATAAGCCTCGCTCTGGGAGGCCTGAATCAGTGGATATGGACCACCTGAAGGCCTCTATTGAAGATTATTCCAGTCAAACATGTGAGGAACTTGCTCACCGATTCGAGGTAAGCAGGAAAATTATTCGGGTAAGTCTGCATCAGTTGGGGAAGACCTGAAAACTGGGTCAGTGGGTCTCTCACGAGCTGACCGCTATGAGCCAAGTTCTAAGACTGAATATCTGTTCATTTTTGTTGACGAGACACAAAATCTGTCCAATTTTGGACCGTATAATAACTTGTGACGAGAAGTGGGTCATGTATGACAATAAAAAACGGTCATACCATTGGCTATCACCGAATGATCCGAAGCCTTTGACTGCAAAACCAAACATCCATCAACACAAGGTTTTGCTCTGTGTTTGGTGGACTACAAACGGTATCGTGCACTACAAATTCTTGGAACGTGGTAAGACAATTACCAAAGATGTGTACTCATTACAACTGAGAACGGTAGCCACCAAACTGACCCAGAAACAGCCAGCACTAGTGAACAAAAGAGGTGTGCTCTATAACCAGGACAACGCGCGCCCTCACACCGCAAAACAGGCGCTGGAAGTAATCTCAGAACTTGGTTGGGAGCTTGTATCTCATCCTCCCTACTCCCCAGATGTCGCCCCTTCGGATTGCCATTTATTCTTGGCCATAGACAACTTTATGCGTGGCAGGCAGTTCAAGACTGAACAAGACGTCAAAAATACAGTTGCTGAGTTTTCCGAGTCTCGGGAACAAATATTCTACAAAACTGGCATTTACAAGCTTGTTGAGCGCTGGGAGAAGGTTGTAGAAGCAAATGGAGGCTATTTTGCCGAATAAACAAACGGTTAAAACCCTGTAATTGACAGTTTTCTTCCATAGTATAAAAGCGCACGAACTTTCTTGCTTCCCTGGTAAAATATAGGTCAAGCTGACTACTGAAAATACTAATGTAGGCTTTGCATAACTTAGCAAGCTATAGGCTTATATACATGCAAAAATTATGTACTACATTAACTTACCTCCAATTTGAGCCTTTTTTTCCTTGGCGAAAGAAACGATACTTAAAGCCTCCCATTAATACACAAGGTACACCTTTTTCTGTTTTCGTCAATGTAAACTCCATTCTGAAAGTTTCACTTATGTTTCTCCAGTTTATTGCTTCCTGTTTATATTACCCTCCTCACTAAAACTTGCGATTAATTCTCGATCCTGATTGGCTCGTTGTGATTCTCGTTCCTCATTGGCTTGTTCTATTATTGGTTTATTATATCCGCAATTCGTTCGGGGTTTTAACAGAACCTGAGGAGGTCTGACATACAGTTGCTGGTGACATTTGGGAGAGTGCACAACGGAGAAGAATAAGCTTTGCAGAGAAGAATTGCTGAGATGCATTGCTTTCCTGAAGAAGGTGTTCCAACCACAACCAACATAGATAACATCAGAGATGCATTAAAACAGCAAAACGTACAGTTCACGAACCTCATTCGTGTCCAAACAAAGGAGGGACCAGCACCCATCTTGAGAATGTTTTCAACATTTGCTCTGGCCATATACGTTGAACACGCTTTGCCGACAGTCGGCTAACGGAAACGCTTTGTTATCTCTCTGGGAGTGAAGCAAATACACAGTAATTAAAGAACTGAGGCCCTTTTCAGGCCCACAAACCAATTTCAGGTCCAAAACCTTTCTAATGTACACTGTCCGGTAAATATCTTCAGGATAAAACAGTTGAGAATGCTCTAAGAGCATTGCCAGAACGAACTTTAAAAGAATGGAGAGATCTAGCGGGAAGGATAGCTGTAATTGTTCCTAGATGTAAAGGTAAATCTTTTTATCCGCACCCTCTTCTCTTTCTCGCAAAAATTAACAAAATATCATCTCTTTATGACTTATAGTTCTCGAGATATGACTGCTTAAATATCTAGAAATTCGAACTTTTTTAGTCAGTATCACGGGAACGGTAAGTCATAGAGAGATGATATCAGTGTTAATCCCTAATAGAACATTAAACATTTTCGTACTGATATTAATTGATGGCCAGTTGCACAGTGGCCACCGGTTACTATTTGCTACCAAAATATTTACCACCCTTTTAGATATTGACCAACACCAATATGACCTCTCTATGACTTACGGTTCCTCAAATAATGCTCCTTAAATCTCTGGAAATCGGCCATTTTTGGCCAATATCATGGGAACGGTAATTCATAGAGAGACGATATTGGTCTTAATCAATACCTAAGAGGATGGTAAACACTTTGGTAGCAATATTAATTGGTGGCCATTGGCCAAACCAGAACTCTTTAAGTTCGTTGAAAACCGCGGCGAGACACAACATTCGACATGCTGCTTTAGAATTCTAACTGCATGTAGGAGGTACACGTAGATATAAGTTGCTGCATCACTCAAGGGGGCGAGCTTTCTTGCCAAGGGGCCCTATTTATCTCTAATACACTGACCACTCATTCTTGTAACAATTTATACGATAATACCTAGGTAATATATAACAAATGTTTCTCACAGCACCTAAGAACAACTAAGACGCAAATGCAAATCTAAGTATCATTTATAGAAAGGTGAAAGGATAGTTATTAAGATATGTGGTAGACACACCTGAAATATGTATACAAGTGCTTGTTTCTGATTGGCCAAAACTGGAAGATATAGACAAATCTTTATTTCTGATTGGTCGAACGTCTGTTCACGATATTTCAAGAGAACTTCTAGAAATATTTATATATATTGTTTATTTTATATATGTTTGTTTTCCTTACAGTATTTCAAAACTATTTGCTTTCAATAACTATATTCTTACAGTTTTAATCTTACAGTTAGATATGATACGGAAAATGAATGACTGGGACACATTCCCCAGTCACCCTCTCTAACGACGCCATTGCACACATATAATATAGATGACTGAAAATGCTATTGTTATCCATTACTTTGTATTTTTTTTTTTTTTTTTTTTGTTAAAACGACTTGCATTTTGGTGACTGTTTTTATTAGTCGATATACTTATGGTAATGATGGCAACGTTGCACAAGATTTTTTTCGCAATTTCCAAATTTGTTGCCTGCTCATTAAGGCTTTATCTGTGTCAACAGATAAGCGTGGGAAAATTTGCGCAATGTCGGTGCACCCCCTTAATCATACATAGAATTGAGCATTAATATTCTTTTATCATTATGCCCCAAGAGTAAGGGCAGAATGATGATAATGGTCAGGTGCTGAAAGTGAGAGGAAACGGTAGAACTTCGAGAAAATTCACACACACAGTATTTCTTTTACTACAAACTCCACCTGGCGGAAGCTAGATTCGAACTAGGGTTCCCATACACTAAAAGTGAGCATTCAACCATTTTTTTTAGTTATACGATATTAAATTAATAGAATTTTAATTTTTGAGGTCCTATAATTGAATCGGGAATTGTTAAAAGGGGATATGTTCCGTTTGAAACATGCACCTATCCCTTTTTAACAAAGCCTGATTCAATTGTGACCTTTAGGCTAAAGGAGACGATGGGCTTAATGGTGAAAGGGCAATACATAATACCAATACCTTAAGCGCAATTCGAACTTTTTTACGAATCATCGTTACAATTGTGTCTTATTATTGTTTTATAAAGTATGTACGTTAGTGTAATATAGTTTGTTTTTGTATTTTAACTTGTCTTCCACCAATCATTTAGTCAAAATTGATATATGTGTGCTGTTAAATATTGTTCCTCCAAACAATTGATATCTATGTAATATACAGGGTTATTACAAATGATTGACTCGATTACGTAAATTCACTTGTATCTTTATTATTGAACGTATTGTCACAACACCTTTGCAGACGTATTGAACAGCTCGACAGTGTTTTTTTTTCTTTTGTAAGTTCGTTTCTCGCTTCTGATTTCTGCCACAAAAGCTCAGCGGTAAATATTTATTCAAGATGGCGACAGGCGCAGAAAAAGCTTATGTTGTTCTCGAGTTTCGTCCACATCTGCCATAACAGTGCAACGATACTTCCGAACGAAGTTCAACAAAGATGGACGAAATGTCAAGTCCGTTCGACGACGGTATTCACCGTATACAGCTTCAGGATGCCTCTGTTAAGGGGAAATCAAGTGGTCGGCCTACAGTGACTGAAGAAATGGTTGAGCGCGTGCGAGCAATTCCTGTCATGGCCTCCACGCTCTCCGGACTTAACCTCGTGCGATTTTTTAGTGTGGGATTTTGTGAAAAAGATAGTGTTTACGTCTCATCTACCAACAAACCTAACAGAACTGCGAGTTTGCATCAATAGGACTTTCCAACGAATTGATAGGGACATCCTGCACTCAGTGTGGGAGCCGACTTGATTATCGACTTGATATTTGCAGCATTGTTAGGGTGCACATAGCACTTTAATACATCACTAAAGTATTTGAGTTTCTCAATAGGTCTGCAAACTTTTTTGACAATATTTTCAATAAGAAAGCTATATAGAGTTTATGAAATTGGGTCAATCATTTGTAATAACTTTGTATATAGAAGAATAAGAAGATACGTCAACCTAATGTTTCAGACAACTCGACCACGTCAGCCTGCTTTAGAATAATATATTGAACTGTTCATACTGAGTATATACGTTCTCGCATTGTCTTCTAGTTACCAGTAGGTTGCAATTGGATGCAAACACTCTCTTGTGCATCCCGCGCAGCACAATGCACATATTCAATGCACAACAAGTGGTGCTTTGAGGCAGTAAATGTGGTTGATAGAGAACCTAAATAAAGGACGCGAATCTAGAAACAGTTTGTTTGTGTGTTTGGAGCCCCTTGCTGTACGCGTGGCGTTTTCCTTTGTCATCCCAGATTGAGTTGGTTTCTTTCTTCCCCCGACACTAACGCTATCGACGCATAGCGAGACGCTTTTCATTTTAATGTCTTTCTCTTCTTCTACACAGCGAAGAAACGATAGAGCATGATTCGTCACAATGGAAGAAAACTACATTGAACTCAACAAGCAGGAAATGTGGGTGAATTTACCATGGTAGAAATGGATGGTGCACTCTTTGTATCTGTGAGTGTGTCGAGAGCTTCCGCTGACAGAGTTGCAAGCTAGTGGCTATTACAGAGAATGGAAATTCAAATGTTAAATAGATCAGTAAATTAACGAACTTTATGATGTTAGAAGTTTTATGCTGCAGATCCAGAAGACAACCAAACAAGGACCTTAGTTACTTCACTTACATAGATTATCTTACCTACATACATCCATCAGGTGGGATTCACGATATTGCCCTATGATCCACTTCATTTCGAAGCAAAGCAATGGGAAATATATAGTCCTCTACAGGAGCGTATCTAAACTTTCTTCAGTGCGGGGGCGCAGATATGGGAATAAATCAAAGATATTTTAGATATTCTCGATATACAGGGGCGGCCATAGACAATTTGCCGCTCCGTGCAATAGCACCATTTGCCGCCTCCTTTTCTACAGAAAGAACAACTCTTAAAAGCCACGATTTTAAGTATGTTACCCCATCATGAACAACTAAGGAGATGGAAGGGGCACTTGCACTCAGTAAGGCCTGAACACTACAAATACAATCTCATTGTCCTTTGGCGTGAGAGACCCGGGTTCGATTCCCGGAGGGGGCTCATGTGATTCGGATTCCACATTAATCAGTACGTCCCGTCTCATATAGCCTTGCTGCTGAAAGGGACGTTAAACTCAAAATCAACTCAACAATCTCGCTGTGTGTATTTTTTTTCTTTTTTCTTAAAGATAAACGAAACACATCTGCAGAGGGAAGCTGTTAATCCTTTTCATAGAATTGGATATCGAGCTTCAATCCCAATATATCAGTTTGCAATTCCAGTGCAACCAGCTCTGTTATATTTATTTCTTGATTTTTCTTCTATATCTGTTAAAAAAAAAGTTTCTATCTTCAATGATAAGGAACTTGTTTGCGATAAAGAGAAGACTAGTTCTCATATCAAAACTGTGATAACTAGCAAAATGAAACAGATGTTTGCTGCTGTTCGAGAACTGTGTTTTTTATATTTGACAACAATGAAGTAATTCATGCTGGGATTTGTTAGACCATTTTCTTTAGCACTGTCCATGTAACCTTAAACTAATGCAATCTAAACACGATTTATTAATGTACAGGGTGGTTCGGAAGTGGGCCCTTTCAACAGTATAGTGTTAGTTATAGTAGAATGTCTGCACACAGTTACGTTGAAGTCTTAACAGTCTTAAGAGTCATAAACATCCGTATGATCACCATCCATGTCGTAACACAGCTGAATTCTGTGCCATGTTCTCGCAGATGTTTTGCGGAGATACTCCGGAGTCACGAGGGTGAAAGTGTGTTCCACAGCTGCTCGTAATTCCTGCGTTGTGTGATATCGAGTGTTTCTTACTTGTTGCTTTATGGAACCGCAGAGAGCATTGTCTAGTGTATTCAGATCGGGACTTCTTGGAGGCCAGGCAAAGGGAGCTGGTGAAGATGCACAACCTCTTCCCAATCCCGCGACCAGGAAACGTCTGATTCAGATAATTGCGCACTTGAATCGCGAAGTGCGTTGGTGCTCCATCCTGCTGTATCACAACAGTGTCTTTGGTACCATTTTCTTCCAGTTGAGGCACCAGCTACTCATTAAGCATCTCCAGGTAAGAATGTCCATTAACATTGTCTTCGAAGAAGCACAATTAGGGGTACGTTCATTTCCGGACCACGCTGTTGTATTCAAATAGAAGGTCACATGACCTTCTATTTCAATATATAAATTTACTAAATTTACTATTCAGTAAATTTAACTACCATCATCATGAAGTATGTTTCCAAAAAGAAATATTTATTTTAAATAATATAGTTGTGACAGATTTTGCCTCTCCTTGAAACTTTCCGCCCCTTGCAAATGGCAACAGGGTAGAGTCGGCCCTGTCGATATATACAGAGTGGGCCAAATATAGGCTTGCATTAGTTTTACTAGTGGTTTCACGTTTTAGATCTATTCTTTTTGTCAAACAATAATCCCAAATTGCTCTTCTATATCCTTTATCTACGTTTCAGAAATGTTATTAAGCTATTTCTTCATATGTCAGTTTTGCAACATATACATATAAATGTACTTTACACCAGATACCTATTAAGTGTCAGGTTGCTTTTGTCTCACTGTATATGTGTTGCGTCATATTTTCTTTATCCTTCTGAGTTCAACTTTTAAGTTCCGGTTTCCCCGAAATTTCATATTTCTACACAATAATTGGTTCTTCTTTACTATTTTCCTTGTTAAGAGTGAATATTTATAGTTATGTTTGCCTGCAGAAACAGAACAGACGACAGAAATTTTTTAAGGAGTACTTAAAAATTATTATTATTAAGAATTCTGCCTTTTGAGAGGCTTTGGAAGTAATTAGGGTTTTACTTCTTAATTTTCTGTTTGGTTCTGGAAATGTTTCTTCCATGTTTCTCTATTTCAGCTTTCTCTTTTAACTCCCAATATGTTCTTTTATTTTTCAAATCATCGACCACTTGTGTTCTTCCTATTCCTCACTTCCCTTCCATCTTTCCTTCTTCTATCCGCAGTATGAAGAAGACAATTTCTTCGCAAGATGTGTCCAATCAAATTGAACTTTAAGGATGGCGGCTAGAAGCGTCCTCTTCTCTCCTAACCGTTTTAAAACATATTCGTTTGTTACTTTCTCTCTCTCTCTTTCTGTCCATTTTATTTTCTCCATGTTCCTGTAACACCACATTTCGAAGCTCTCTAAATATTTCTTCTCTTACTTTCGTAATGTCCAAGTCTCTGAACCATTAAGTCCAATATTCCATATATAGCACTTACTCAACATATCCCTTAGTCCAATATTTAGCCTAGTTAACAGTGATTTTTTCTTGTCGAATGTTTCTTTGACTATGGCAATTCTTGACCTGATCTCTTTCGTGCAGTACACGTCTTTCGTCAAAATGCTTCTCAGATATTTGAAATGATAGACCTTTTCAAGTTCTCTTTGTTTTACTCTGACCCGTAAGGGCACGTTTCCACGGGGTATTATCATGACTTTCGGTTTTTCAATGTTAATTTCCATTCCATATAGTTTTCCAGCGTCAACTATTTTGTCAATCATCTCATGTAGTCCTCCTTTGGTTTTAGCTATTATAACCGTATCATTTGCATACCTGATCTTGTTAATGATCTGCCCTCATTTCTTGAAATCTCCAATTCCCATTATTTTAAAAGAATACATTTCTTTTATAACTCACTGTATTAAGTGTGTAACTTCCGTTCAATAGCTTGTACAAAACCTTTGAATAATTCAATTTGGAATCATTTGCTTTTATTTTTAAAGTATATAAATTTGGCCAACCAAGGAAGGTTTCGTTCATGCAGTTTGGCGCTGGAGATGATGGGAAGCAACATCATAGCCAAAATGGACTGCTTGGATGCCAAGTGACCTAAAGTTAAAAGAAGTGGGATAATAGACTAATACCTTCAGTCACTTCTATGTGTGGGTACTTTTTCTATGGTTATGGTTTTGATTGCCTACATAACAGAAATAGACATTTGCATAAGGTTTCGAACGTCAAAATTCTTTCCTGGGAAATTTCAATTTCGTACTTAGGCCACTTTCGGCCCAGTGTCCCCAATAATACTTTAAATTTTTGGGACCATTTAGGAGGCTTACATGTCTTCCTTCTTGTGCAAAAAAAAAAAAAAAAAAAAAAAAAAAAAAAAAAAATGGGTGGGACGGAAGGGAAACGGTCAAAACAATACCCGTTGCAGCACTTGGGAATACTAACTAGTTTGAAATAAGAATGTACTGAGAGCAAGAGGTAAGTTTGGAGTAAGAATATTATTGTCTTTGACGGCCTGACGCTGCTAGACAGTTGAAGCTGATACACTACGTCTTCCTTATATGGTACTATATATCATGAATGGCGTATTACCAGTGGCTTCCCTATTAGAAGTCTATGCAATCAGCGCATCATTCTCATCAAATCAACGAGTTTCTCACAATTTGGACATTTGGATGTTGATAATCCGTATGATATTCCTTGATGAATACATATTGTGAATTCCCACACTGTCTAACTTCTTCCATTCACGCCCCCGCCAAGTGAACTTTGTGTTGGACAAACACTGTGTGCGTGGGTTTTCTCGGGGTTCTCCCGTTTCCTACCACTTTCTTCATTCCACCATTTCATTCATCACTCATCATCACCGTCACCTTTAGCCTAACCGGCATAACCGTGGGACGTAAAACTCAAAGATTTCATTTCATTTTTTCTTCCATTCATTCGTATCATCGATCCAAATGACGTATCCTATCCATACAAATTGTCTTAATCACATTATCCGCATGGAATTCGGTGACGAGTACTTACTATGAAGGTTCACATTGTGTAACGTTTCCTATTCAACCACATAAAGTGTCTTCAGTTTATTATGCGCATGATATCCGGTAAAGGAATGGTATATATTCGAATTTTGAGTGACGCAATATATACACATAAGTGCAACCACTTGTTCTTCCAGTTGCCTAACAATCTCACAAGTCACCTTGACACATGCGCTTGATTAACAGAAAGGGGCGTTCTGCTACAAATTGCCTGGAATATTTCCATCGAGAGCCGTATTGAGACTTGATTTCCGAGAATTTCATGGAGGGGCGTTTTGGGAAGGGATAGGTATAAAGACAGTAAAGATTTTTTTTTAGAAAAGTTACTTTCAATTTGACAAATCTTCCCGTTTTCACCACTGGGTTTATTTAGCTCATTAAGCGTACTCAGTAAAATGTGTTCTGAAGTTTTTTTTTTTAATTTTTTAAGGAATGAAGATCATGTAAACTGTACAGCATACAGATGTAATTTTAACAGGAGGTGTAGGTTCAAAAAAAATAGGCCAACATAGGAAGTAGCCAACTTCGAGAGATGCCCAAGTTAACACGTTTTATTGTATTTCAAAACGTGAATCTGTATTGAAAAAAATCATACTTGTGGATTGAAATAGGATGGAAATTCTGAATTTCTCATTTCATCAAGAGTCAAATTTGATCAATAAGACCTCCTGGATACCGAACTTAAAGTCTCCACACAATTCAATCTGTCTGATTGCACTAAAGGTTTATCTGATTAATTCTTTAGTTGCTATATGTATGTAGACAGGCAAGATAGAAAAAAAAAAGCTTGGAAGGGAAGGCCATTCGTCTTCTTTAGTGTTGATGGCAGACGTGGTAGACGCAGCAACATCACACACACACACACACAAATACACATAGATACATTACGAAACTAACTCCCCGTCATCGAAGATGGAATAGAAAGAGAGAGATGTTACAAAATATCCCCCACCATTCAGTTTTCTCTCTCCCCCACTGTTGTCGTGCTGAAAGGCTCCACTATGGCTTTTGCCGATGCTTTGAACAAAGTCAGAAGCCTAATAAATTGCTGGCGTTGAAATCTGTGGAAGACTCCAACTCGTTCCGCGCGCGCGTGTGTGTGAAGCATCCTGCGATTTCTAGGGAGATGAACGCTTCAAAGACCGAGAGGGGAACGAATAGTTATTGGTGATGACAATTAAAGTTGACTGATGCTCTTGTTTTCTTGTCTTTTTTTTAACCCTCCTATAATATCTGCTTCACTTGACTGGTTTTGGAAAGTGTTTGGTTGAAAGGGGAAAGTAGGACAATGACTTCGACTGAATTCCTACGAATTTTTTGCATTAATCTTCTCTAGGTTTCATTCGCCAAATAACATTGCTTGTTTCACTTAGTTCTTATAATTTATTTGTGTTAATGTTGATAGCCACAACCAGCCAAATAAAATTATTATTTTCGTAAATTCTTATGTATTAAGAGTCTTCATCCCGGCGAAATTAAAATACCGCTAATTTTACAGTAATTATGTGATTTCTTCAAATAGATAAAAGATAATCGAAATGTGGAACAAGAGCGCCATAGACAATATTATTTTACATGTGGTACCGTTATCACGACTCACTTATCTGCTTTCGATTTCGAGCCATTTTGATTATCGGCATTTATTTTCGCGTTTCTAAACAGCTGAGAACGGAAAGCCGCTAGGTGACTTGTGATAACGGTACCTCACGCAAAATAATATTGTCTAGGGTGCTCTTGTTCCATATTTCAATTATCTTTTATCTATTTGAAGATATCACATAATTACTGTAAAATTAGCGGTATTTTAATTTCGACGGAATGAAGACTCTTAATTGTATCAGTTTTTCCAGACGCTATTCACCAAATAAAATTGCTTCTTTCAGCGATTTTCTAATATATATATATATATATATATATATATATATATATATATATATATATATATATATATATATATATATATATATATATATGTAATAATCTATCTACGCACTATGAGCCAAATAGAGTAATTTCTCTCAGTGTATTATCACGGATTATTTTTATCAACCTTCCCGGACTTCTATCCTAATACTAACTATGTATGAACTTACATGAACTGACATAAAATAAGAGGGTACTTCTGGTTGACGTGGAAAGTTGAGATTTGGCCTGATTGTAGTTTTCAGAGACTAACCCACAGAAAAAAATTGCCAAAGGTGAATATTTTTAATTTGTAGGGTGTCTAAAGTGGTGGTGAAGAAATTCTCCATGCTATTTAAATGGGCGTTATTTTAGACCTATAATCTTATCTTTTAGGTACTTGGAATTTAAATAAATACTTGAAATTCGGTATGCCTGTACGGTTTTGTTAGCGTTACCTAAGTAAATCACTAAAAATAAAAATTCCAAGTTTATAGTGGTTTTACGAGGAACTGAAAAATCTTTTCCATGTTATTAATATGGGACACCTTTTACACCCAAAAAAAATTATTGGGCACTTCTAGTAATGTTACAATGATTAAATTTGCCATGGTTGTAGCTTTTCGGGACTAACTGACAGAAAAATTGCCAAAAGTGAATACTTTTAATTTTTAGGGGGTTTAAAGAGGGGATGAAGAAATTTCCCGTTATATTTAAATGGACCTTTTTCGGACTTATAATCTCATATTTTAGGTACTTGAAATTGAAATAAAGATTTGAAATCCGGTATGTTTGTACATTTTTATTACCGTTAACTAAGTAAATTGTCAAAAATAAAAATTTCGAAATGTAGAGTGCTCTTATGGAAAACAGAAAAATCTTTGCCATGTTATTTACTGTATATGGGATATCTGCTACACCCCAAATATTTAGGCACTTCCGGCAGGATTGGAATGATAAAATTTCTCTTGATTGTAGCCTTCCGGGATTAATCACAGCAAAATTTAAAAAAACGAATATTTTTAGTTTTATAAGGTGTCTAAAGAGGGATGAAGAAATTCCCATGTTACAGTATTTAAATGGGCATTTTCTTGTGATGCAAAATCTTATCTTTCAGATAGTTGAAATAGGAAAAGAAACTTGAAATATAGTAGAATTGTGGGTTTAAGAGGTGCAAGGATGTAGACCGAGTAAACGTGGGGCTCAGGAGGCGGAGCCTCCATCTAGCCACTGCTAGTCCACCAAATAAAATTAATTCTTTCAGTGAATACTTACGTATTATTCATATAAACCTCTGCAGATGCTATTCACTGAATACATTTATTTTTTTTCTGTGAATTCATACAAGTTATTTTTGTCAATATTTGCAGATTCTATTCAGTAAATAAATCACTTGTTTCTGTGACTTTTTACAAATTATTTTTACCGGTCTTCCATACAATATTCGCCAAATAAAATAACTTCCTTCAATTAGTTCTTATGGATTTTTTTCTATCCATGATTCAAGACAATATTCTCAAAAGGAGGGTGTTTCATTCAGTAAATTCTTACAAGCTATTTTTGTCAAACTTTACTAATACTATTTAATATACGAAATTGTTCCTTCGATAAATTGTAATGAATGTAATTATAACCACCAAATAAAATTAGTTCTTTCAGGAAATTATTACAATTTCTTTCCGTCTATCAATATTTCCATACACTATTCACATTTTCATTTTTCTACGAATTCAAACACCATACACCAAATAAAATTGTTTCTTTCAGTGAATTCTTGTGAAGTCTTTGCATCGTTCATAAAAACAATTTGTATCCGTCCACGACTTCACAGACTCAAAAATAGTTTACAGTAGATGAATTTATATTTCGAATTCAGGTGCTTTGAGTCGCAGGCAGATGTACCGGACAAACTTTTTCATAATAGGGGGATTCTAGGGTGCAGAACGTTGGGAAAAGTATTACTAGAACTTCAGGAGCAGAGTGATGTCTCCTAAGATCATCAGAATACTCTCAAATAGCTTGTAAACTGATAAAACCTAATTTTAAGTCTTGGTAGTTCTATTATCAGAGGAATGCTTCGTGTATTTTTTCTCTCTCACAGTAGCGTCTCTACAAACACCAAACCATTCTGAAAGTTTACTTTTGATGCAAATGTGTTTTCAAGGTACGAAAAGCAACAAATTAATTTAGAAAATATGAACAGAAATATCTATTTTGTTTTAACCTTAATTTATTTCACATTCACATAATCAATCCGACATTTTGCTTACTCGATCTCAAACTCAGAATAGTTTTCATGTGATATGCAATCAATCAGCTTCAAGTTCGCATCATTTCGGCATAACACTCACCCAACATCACGTTTATAAAGGCTGTAGTGACTCTGTGCTGGAGCGCTGAAGTCTTATGCATGGGGTTCTTGCTTTGACTGTAACTCCCGCCAAATGGTCTTTGTGGTGGATAAACACTTTAACTTATACTGTTACCTCCCACGTCCTTTATTCCACTATTATAATCCATCTCATTATCACCATCTCCCTTAAGCTTGGTGCATTATTGTGGGACGTTAAACTAAAAGAAAACCAATTTCACATCATTCTTCATCACACTCACTCTACCTCATGTTCACATCATCAGTCAATATCATGCTCTCCTGAACTCATGTTAACACTATTAACCATCATGTTCTCTTGACTTCACGCTAGCGTCAGCAACCAGTATCACGTTAATGCGATCTCACACTAACATCATCAACCATGTCTCACTTACATTATCAGCCATCATAATCACTCGATCTCACATCATCAACCATCACAATCACTCGATCTCACATTTACATCATCAACCATCATACTCAGGCGATCTCTTACTGATATAATCAGTCATCACAATCACTCAATCTCACATCATCAACCATCACGATCACTCGATGTCACATCATCAATCATTACAATCACTCGGTCTTACACTAACATCATCAACCATCTCACTAACTCGATATTACATTAACATTACCAACCATCACACTCACTCGATCTCACACTAACATCATCAGCGATCACAACCACTCGATCTTATGCTAACATCGTCCACTATCACAATCACTCGATCTCATATCATCAACCATCGTAATCACTCGATCTCACACTAATATCATCAACCATCATCAATTTCTCTCGACATCATTTTCACATTTCCAGCCAGATGCCATGCTCACTCAACTTCACGTTTATCACATTACTTCAATAACACGCTCACATGACATCATGCTCACATCATTTCAACCTCTCGCTCACATCACCATCCGGTCACCATGATCATTTCAACGATTCAACCTAACGCTCAGAACACCATTTCGACATTGAACTCACATTCGCATTATTTCCACTTCGCACTCAATTAACGTCATGCTCACAACATGATTTAGAACTTACGGTATTCCCCTTGAAGCTTACATGATTTGCTATTCTCGCGTATTAAATCTTATGCCCACAGCATGTTCTGAAATATGCACTCGTTCAACATAAAGCTCAGAAAACATTTCGAACTCACCCTAATTCAGTCTCACGTTCACTACAATATTTTTAACTCGTTTTCATTTAACCTGACGCTCACAACACGATTTGAAACTCACGCTAATTCAACTTCACGCACACATGATTTGGAACTCACGCTCGTTTAACCTTATCGTCACAACATACTATGGAACTTGCACTCATTCAACTTCACGCTCACAGCATGCATTGAAACTCACGCTCATTCAACCTCAAACTCACAAAATGATTAGGAAAGGGCGATCATACAACCTCACGGTAGCAGAATGATTTGGAACGTGCTCTCGTTCAACCTAACGCTCACAAAATGAGTTGGAACTCACGTTCGTTCAACCATACTCTCAAAACATGATTTGAAATCAGTACTCAACCAAGCTCGTACTTACTTCGCGAGATTGCCGTTGAGTGAATATGGGTTTCCGTCTCGTGAGCGTTCGCCCTCATGAGTTCAAAAAGCTATCAATGTGAACATATAACCTTAATGAAGTGTAATATGCGAATATGAAAGGATTGTCTTGAAATTGATTATGATATAACGTCAGAATTGACAGACAAACTATAACTTGTTGAGCTTGTTGCATTTAAAGTTTTATAAATGATTCAGAAATGAAAATATAGGCTGAATTTGAAAAGAAAACTTGAATCCGAGAGGCACAGAAAATGGAAAAGGAAATACCACAAAAGTAGAAAAAAACGTAGGCAGTAGCTACATGTGTTGTGAAATCAACACAATTGAATACTCATCCATTTTCCAATATGTCATTCCAACAAGCAACGATGAAATATTCAAACGGAATAAACAATAAGGGGGGGGGGACTTCATACGTATATCCAAGTGGTGTGAACGTTGGTGAGGCAGCGTGGGGGGGTGCTGTCATGGACATCTCATATTTATGCTTCTAGGTGGAGCGAAATGAGGGGTTCAGATTTATCGCTTGTTTCTGCCTGAGATGGTTCGCGCCCAGATTGATAAATAGCCAGCAACGATCAAAAGGCGTACAGAGAGCATCCGCGTGTTGCATGGGAGAAACTTCCACGAGTGACTCACACACAACTCGAGCGCTCCATTGCATCTTTCACTACGGGAGACGTAATTCAATTGTTTTCTGCGTTTATTCTTTTTGTCGGCGCCTCTTGTCGCTCGTCATTTGTCTCTTTTCAGTTTTCATAGGGAACAAAAAAAATCCAGTGAATGGTCTCTACACTTTTGCATATAATAATATGTTTCCAATGTGTAGTTCCTGAAAATTCCCTTTACAATCTCATCTCTCTCTTTCCTTTTCCCTAACACACTCTTCCCTTTATACGGATCAAAGTAATCATTTGTAGTACAATAGAGGACAAAAGTATGTCCCATCATTCACTATTGAACAATCCTGTACGTACACCACGACACGCAATCTTTTTTTTTCTTATCTTTTGATTGTCTTCACAGTGCCTTGTTTGTTAGATACAAATCTTACAATCTAAAATTTCACACACTTTCATGGTAATTTGCGCTCTGAAACCGTGTACAGATTCGTAAACCCGATGGTAATATAATATTTTCACATAATTACTTCTCTAGTTTATTGTTTTGCTGTTAAAACCAATCATTTCTTTCTTTCTTTCTTTCCTTTTTCTTTTTTCTTTCTTTCTTTTTTTTTTACAAATGAATTAAGATTACGTATATGGGTAGGTAATGTCAATTAATTAGGCATTTTGTCAATAGATGTTAGACATGTTAAGTACACAACCCTGTGACAAATATCTTGGCATTTCAGTTAAACGAATAAAACGCAAGCTCTGACGCGACGTTGCCGAATACTAAAGGGTGTGGCTATGGCTAAGCAGACAAACTACAGCGCGATCAGGTGGCAGAAGATAGACGTGGATGTGTACAAAATAAACGTGGCAATACCGCTGGCCTCTCATTTGCTAGCAGCATTTGAAGGGAACTTGGAGCGCCGCCTTCAAATGCCAAGATGTTTGTCACGCCTTTAGTTCATCATCTTTACGTGGCTCGTGTGACGAAAAAGTTAGGAATTATTGTTGTGTACAAGTGATATTTCATCCGTTCGAGACAAAATTTCGTGTGTACTGTAGCTGGATAGTATGCGGGGGGGGGGGGGTAAATATATTTTTAAAATATTTTACAGAAAATTTTGAATGAATTCTTGTAAGTCTTGCAAAATGTTCCTACAAAAGAAGACATATAAGGGCATACATTAAAATCAGGTAGTATTTTCAAGTTAAAGAAGTGAGGGGTAAAGATTTCTTCTTTATTAGATCAATTATAGTGTTTCTTTGCAACTCCAAGTCTGTATATGACGTACACTTAGACCGTTTAAAGTGAAATCCGAACCTACGAAATGCGTTTCAAGTTCAATAATTTCCATTCGGGAACTGGGGGCATGGTAATTCAGTGGTAGTGTGCTTACTTCCGGTGCGTGATGTTCCTGTTTTGATAATGAAGTAAGTTTCTGGTGGACAACATCGTGCTCGTGGGTTTTCTCTGGGTACTCTCATTTCTTCCCATATTTTCATTCCAACAATAATGTCATCATCATTCACTTGCTTTAATCATCGTCCTCCTTAGCCTAAAGAGCATAAACATAGGACGTGAATGTGAAAAGATTACAAGCTAACAATTAGATAACTATGGTGGTGAAAACTCCATCACAATGCTCGAGTACACACAGCTATTGTTATGAAAGCTGCATTGCTAAACCTGGGCTGTAGAGTGGGTACTCAATCTCCTCGAAGCCACGATCTTTCGCTGCAGCCTTGGAAACAACATCCGTTTTGGCTGGTGCATTGTCATGCTACATGTTAACTCAACGCACACCGACTGATTCAAAGGACTGACGCAGCTAGTACTACTACTACTGCTACTACAGGCTGTCGAGTGGGTGCTGAATTTCCTCGAAGCCACAGTCTTGCGCGGGAGCCTTAGAGACAACAGACATGTGGACTGGAGCATTGTCATGCAGCAGCGAGGTCAACGTACAATCGCTGATTCAAATGACTGACGCAGCTAGTACTATCATTACTACAGACTGTAGGTTGAGTGCTGAATCTCCTCGAAGCCAAGATCTTTCGCTGCAGCCTTGACAACAACATCCATTTTGGCCGATGCATTGTCATGCTGCATGTTAACTCAACGCACACCGACTGATTCAAATGACTGACGCAGCTAGTACTACTACTACTTCAAGCTGTAGGGTGGGTGCTGAATCTTCTCAAAGCCACAATCTTGGACTGGAGCCTTGGAGACAACAGCCGTGTGGACTGGAGCATTGTCATGCAGTAGCAAGGTCAACATACAACGGCTGATTCAAATGACTGACGTAGCTAGTACTACTATTACTACAGGTTGTAGATTGTGCTGAATCTCTTCAAAGAAACAGTCTTGCACTGCAGCCTTAGAAACAACAACCGTGTGGACTGGACCTTTGCCATGCAGTATGCGAGAGCTCAACGTACAGAGACTGATTTAAATGACTGCCTCTAACGAATTGACACTGCTAACCATTTGAAAGTAATACATTGTTTATTCCATAGATTTCGCTATATCCAATGAACCACATATCTCTAGTGGCAGACCGGAAACTTTTGGAAATACCCTCATAACAGAGATCATCATCCGATGCTTACCTTGGATAACTGTTCCCACTGTTCTAGTGGTTGACAGTGGAAATGAAGCGGTCTAGCCTTTACGTTTTATTCTAATGGTCTGAGGAGTCATTGTGCTCTTCATGAGTTGAAACTCATTAGACGTTTCTTTGAGGAGTTCCTTTGAAGAGCAAGGGTACTGTTCAATGTCCTCGATACTTCCGTGTTCGTGTTCTTGTCGTGGTGGATGGAGTAGAATATTGAATAGTATTAATTAACATGCCATGGAAAGAAGTCTTGATTGGGACGATCTCTTTCAAGAAAAAAACGATAAGAAAGAAGTGGCTATCGTACGCATTTTTGGTTCATTCGGTATACTGGGTTCGATTCCTGTTGTACATTACGATAGTTCATATTCAACCTTAAATTGTACGTCTTTGCTGCTGAAAAGAAACGATCCAACCAACCAATAACTCGAATATTTATTACGACAATGAATCTTCTTGGCTAATTAGTTTGTTAGTTGGATTCTAGTTTACTCCCCTTTCAACATCGAGGCTACACAAGCCATAGACCCATGGAATAGGATTGCCAACTGGCCGGAAGTATTACTGTTATTTTGATTAAAGCCGGTGACCGGTACTAGCTTCTTACCAGCCCCTTTATTACCAGTTTTTTTTATTTCAAATTTGTATCTAGTTCTAACAGGCCCGTATTTATATCTTGTGCGCCCCTGTGGTCTAAATAATTTGCCGCGCGCTGAATACGACAATATTAGAGTTGAATTCTTAATCTTTGTGGTCGCTGAGATGAATAGTGTCAGTTTTAATCCAATTCAATTTAAAGGTCATACTCCATTCACCAGGGAGGGGCGAGATTTTAGAATTAATCGTAAACGACAGATATTAATGTCGAATTCATAGTTTCCAAGGTCGCTGGGTTTAACGGTATCAGTTTTCATGATGTTCAAGTTCATCCTCACCCCTTGGGGTGGGGGTGGGAGAGGATGACTTTTAAAAATAATCAGATAAGCTAGCTAATTAGTACCAACGGTAATTAGAGCGAATTAAACACAATAACATATTTTCTAGCGCTTGCGTGGGAATCTGCAGGTTGCTAGTTTTAAATATTACTTTATTCTGAATCTTAAAAAAATCAAAATTTTGCCGCCCCCTAAATTCTTCCGCCCTGTGTTCGAACACAGAATAGCACTTACTTAAATACGGGCCTCAGTTCGAAGTAATTTCATCTAGTTCGAAGAATAGCTTCAAAAAGTAACTTTCATTCTGTAAATCAAAAACTGTCACCTTTCACCATCTATCAGCGATTAGTATATTTTGTTCATCTGTTTAGATAATTTTGAAGAGATGACAGGGATTGTATATGGGAAAATTTGATATTTTCTTGTAACGAATTTTATAAATTTATTGAGAGTGGAAAAGGACTTCTTAAAGCAATTTTCTGTAGCTAGTTGAAGTATAAGTTTGAAGAATAAATTTCATTTTCTAAATCCAAAATTGTCACGTAAAGATTAATATACTTTTGTTCATCTGTTTCAATAATTTTGAAAAAAAAAAAAAGTGGCAGTTACTGGTCAACACAATAAAATTATCAATGTCGATTTCAGTTTCTCATTTATAGCACAATGTATCTACTAAGCTTATTAGTGAATGTACTAAGGATATACAGAATACAGACGGTAATGCATTTTTGTTCACGATAGTACATTTCCTTCACATGGATGGGTCTGTATAGAAATACTTTACACTTAGACTTATATCATAGGGAATTTTGAGAGGGTGTCAGTCTTTTTATTTTCCAGAGTTGGCAACACTACCAGAGAAGGCTCTACCCATACGTGCAACACGTGAATTTGCAGGGGTCAGCAAATTTCGAGGGATGGCAAAGTCTGTCATAACTATATTATTTAAAATAAATATTTCTTGTTGGAAACAGGGTTCATGAAGATGATAGTTAAATTTAACTAAGCTGACCATCTATTTGAATACTAAATTCATAAATCATGTTTAGGTCGCATTAGTTTAAGGTCACATGGACAGTGCTAAAGAAAATGGCCAAATTAATTCCAGCATGAATTGTTTGATTGCTGTCAAATACAAGAACTCAATTCTCGAACAGCAGCGATTAGCGTACGTGCCTTTGGCGTGGGAGACCCGGGTTCGATTCCCGGCGGGAGCTCATGTGGTTCGGATTCCACGTTAATCAGTAGGTCCACGTCTCATATAGCCTCGCTGCTGAACGGGACGTTAAATTCAAAATCAACTCAGCTCGAACAGTAGCGAACACCTGTTCCATTTAGTTAATTATCACTGTTTTGATACGAAAACTAGTCTTGCTTTTGTCACAAAACAAGTTTCTTATCATTAAAGATGGAAACAAGTTGTTAAAAAAAGAGAAAAGAGCTAGTTCAATCGGAATTGCAAACTCATATATTGAGATTGATACTTGATATTGAATTCTATAAAAAGGATTATCATTATTTCCTCTACAGATGTGTTTGATTTATCTTTCATTATCATAATAGATTGTTATTTAGATAAAAGAAACAGACACAACGAGATCGTATTGGTAGTGTTTAGGCCTTTCTGAGTGCGAGTGCTGTTTCCCTCTTCTTCGTTGTTCATGATGGTGTAGTATACTAAAATCATAGCTTTTAGGGTTTGTTCTTCCTGGAGAAAGCTAGCGGCAAACGGTGTCATTGCACGGGGAGGCAAATTGGGTAAGTTCGGCCCTGCATAGGCCTAGAACTTTGCGTAGGGCTGATCGAACACGGGTCTTCAGATTTAAAGACGCGTGCACTAACTGTACATCCATGAGGGTTGTCTAATGTTATAATTTAAAAAAAAAAAAACTTTTTTAAGAAACTCTGTGTTAAAACCAAAATATCCCCTGTGTGGTATTCGTCCCTTAGGTATTAGTAGCTCTTACTGCAATGATTTGAATTCCTTATGACATCACAAGGGAGACTAGAATTTGTTATCATTTCCAGAGAGACATAGAAGCTCCGCGTTAGAAGCTATCAGATAAGTGTCACAATTCCTAACCGCGGTCGTGACCAAGGACATTAATAGCAGCGGAAAAGACTACCTAATGCGGGCACCAACACCCGTGACAATGGGTTCTCTCCACTACGGTGGGATGGGTGTGTAAGCTGGTAGTTTGGTTCACCACAGACGCCCAGCTAGATAGCACGCCACCAATATTTCAGTGATAACAGGTCCAGTGGTGGAAGCGAGAGTTGTCTGCTCGAAGCTTTATTAAGGGAAGGGGGAGAATGTTCCTCCATTTTCACTGGACGTGGTTAATTTTGATCACGTACTCTGTTGTCAGATCGAACTCAAATCCCTTCCTACGAGCCCTATCAGGTACAGGCATGAGTTCTTTTTCCCTCCGCTCATATCAAGTTCTGTTGTTTTTGTTACTTTATTGTCCTATGCTTGAAGATGCTTTCTCCTTGTTGCTTCAAACGAAAGTTTCCATCTTTCATTACTTTCGCTATTGAATCTAGCAAGTCACTTCAAAAAACAAAGAGAGAAAGTGCACGAATCTTAAGTTCCCAGGAAATCAGGAAACAGCAATCTTTCCGCCCTGATTCTCGAACACATCGTACTTATTCTTCAGTTGATTGGTTTGTCAATTGATTTCAATTTAGAAAAAAAAAATGAAATGAAATCTTTCAGTTTTACGTCCCACGATTATGCCGGCTAGGTTAAAGGAGACGATGATGATGAGAAATGAATGAAATGGGGGAATGAAGAAAGTGGGAGAAAACAGGAAAATTCCGAGAAAACCCCCGTACACGGGATTTCAATCCAAGAATTCTTCAATGGCGTCAATTCGTTAGCATCTTAATGGGTAAGGATGAATTACGCTCGTCCGTTACTCCACTTGTTAACTCTTGAACGAAAGCAATGTTTTGAATTCAAATAAAACAAATGAAATCTTTCAGTTTAACGTCCCACAATAAAGCAAGTGAATGATGGTAGAAGAATTGTTGGAATGAGAATGTAAAAGGAAACGAGAGTACCTCTACAAAACCCACAGACGCGATGCTGTAAACCACAAATTTATTTGGTCGGGGATCGAACCAAGGGCCACATCAGCCAGAGGTAAGCGCGCATCCATCGAAGAAGATATAAACCGGTCATTCCTCAGTTTCCGGAGCACCCAAGTTTCCCTCGTACAGGGTTTTTCTTTTAACCCTTAACAAAGTGGACAGGGACAAGAAAAATTAAAATTCCAAAGGGTCTCCCACCAGGAATGGAACCCAGGACCACGTACACCAAAGACGCACACTCTAGCCACTTTTTTTTAACAGACCCACCGAAAGTGTCTCAGTAACTTATTTCAGCTACTTATTACTAATTTTACATGCTTTACTCGTTTAACGTGCTTTTCCCATTACCTAGAACGACAGGGACACCAACACACAAATATCGAGGACAAGGCTCTCCCACCGGGACCTCGTACACCAAAGGCGCACGTGCTAGCCACTAGACCATCGGGAAGGGCATCTACTGGACCAGCGAGGAGGGCTAAAACCGTACTACTACTCCTGTAATCACACCAGAAGTTGTGAAGAAAATACGAATAAAGATTTCAACATAAAAAATGGAAAAATAAAGTAGTAGCTGTGTTTTAATATGGGTTTATTTCTGCCAGAATAGTTTCATTCTCGAACTACATTTCCCTATTGCAACTAAAAGTGGAAATATTTAATATCGACTTGCTTATAGCTAAAAAAAAAAAAAAAAAAAAAAAAATTAAAATGGATTCTGAACCCCCTGAATTTGTCTAATCTCAGTTCTCATTCTTCTACTCTAACTAGAAGTAAAAAGTGTGTAACATCCACAGTGGCGGATCTAGAAGGGAAAAACTGGGGAGGGGGGGGCAACCAGAGCCCAAACTACGATAGATATATTATGAGTTTGCTAAACTTTCATGGGAGGCCTAGGCACTCCCGGCCCCGGACTAGATCCGCCACTGAACATCCATATTGAGTCGTATATAGTAATAATTGCAAGAAATTACATAAAACCGATCTGATTGCGAGAAGTGATCGGAAAGTAATGTTACAAAGCCTGCAGTGAAACGTGTGCATTCTTTCATACAACAAGTACAGCAACAGATAGTACATACATTAGGTTATTTTTCGGCATAGTCTGTATATCGGTTGAGGCGTATGAGTTTAAAAATTTCCTCCTGGTGAAAATCCTCTTTGTGTGTTGAGCCACGTTGTCACGAAGTGTTTTACCTAACCGTGTGAAACGATGCGACGGCCAACGCTCCCAATTCTGTCATCAGATGGCGTAACGTGATTCTCCTGTTGTCCTGAATCATTTCTTCCACGCGAGCTGCGTTCAAATCTGTTGACGTCGTGCTCAGCCGCAAACTTTCGACATTATTCTACGACATGCTGACGAGACATTACAGTTTCTTTGTAAACTTCTACCGGCTGCCGGTGAATTTCACTCACCGTTATATGTTTCGTCCACAGAAATCGGATAGCTGAGCGGGCTTCTTCGAGAGACCAGTTTTCCAAACGAGTCGCCATTTGTGTTTACCTACAACTAGAGCCGAGGGCGGCGAGAGGCTGAAACTTTGCACAGTTGCCAACTCCATTACAATTACTGCACACTCCTCATTCCTCTATAACAGACGAAACTTCATAAATATAGATCTTGTAACCTTAGTTTCCGATCGCCCCTCGTGGAACCAGAGTTAGAAAAACATTTTCAATATATGACGTATTTCAACCGGAGGCTACTAACTTATTGCTTTCAATTTCAGCACAGAATATACAAAGTTTGTGTGTTTACCATAGTTTCACATTATGAAACAAAACTAACTGGCTCTTCTACAAACCGTGGTCTTAAAAAATAAGCTTAAATTACAGTGCTTGACGTTAAGTTCAAACTGTTGTCATTATCTTGACATAAACATGAAACACCCCTAAGAATAAGCTTATACAAGATAGAACATTGTGGGCAAATTTGTAAAGAAAAGTCACAAGTCTTTTTATTTTCTTTTTCTCTTTATTTTTCCTTGAACTTGGAAGAATTACGAAGGGTGGAAAGAATATACAATTGTGGTAGGAAAGAAGACAAGTCGAAACGTCAAAACCAGAGTGCGAGACGAAGGGAAAGAAAAGTTGAAAGCAGTCAGAGCAAATGATTTTATTACACCTGCCTGGAAAATTTCCCACAATTCCCTGTTGCTTTTGCTTTGCCTCGGCCGCAAAATTTGCAATTGAAATGTTGGGGCGGAACCCCCTTAGACTCGTTTCGCTATTTCGGTCTCTTTTCATTTCTCTGTCCTCTTTGAAGAAGGCAGACGAAGCAGGATCTGTTGAATGTTCCTTGCTCATATATATATATATATATATATATATATATATATATATATATATATATATATATATATATATATATATATATTGCTTTTGCTTTTATACCCGCTGTATCTCATCCTGTTTTTAGGCACGTATCTATTCTATGTATGCATCTATCCTTTTTTTCCTAACATTTTTCTTTATGTAGAAATAGTGGTCTTTTGTGTTGTAACACGACATTCCTTAATCTTTTAGACAATACGTAGTATTTTCTGGTAATCTTTCACTTGACAAAACCAAGCACATGCTCATAAAAACGTTTGGTTATGATTGACTAAATAAATTCTTTCTGTGTGTGCAGATTAGAAAGCTACTCGAGAAAATATACACCTTTAGACTGTACCCTAGTAGCAGAGACAACTAGCAAACCGCTTGCTGTAAGCTTGAATTGCAAGTCGGCCAAGCTTGCATCCAGCTTGATTGGAAAACGTGCAAGCATACCGCAAGCTGGATTCCAGTAACGAAATTACATGGGGGCAACCTTGCATTCAGTGTTCCATTCAAGTTTGACGCAAGTGTTTTACAAGTCAAGTCAATAACCAATGAACGGCCAGTGAAGCTGTGACGCTCTGTGAACTGTCTAAAGCATGCAAGTACAACAAAAGGCAGATTATATGAAAGCATGCGTTTCAAGCGCAAGCGTAGAAATCCAAAAGCCAACCACGCGCAAACAGGCTGAAAACTTTCTTGCTACTAGGGTAAGATTATTTTAATGTTTTCGTTCCCCGGCCAAGTAAGTTTGTAATGGACAACATCGTTCTTTCTCGAGGTACTTCCGTTTCCTCCCACTTCTTCATTATACCAATTTCTCCAACATCATTCACTTGACTTAATCAATGTTTTCCTTAACCTAAAGGGCATAATCGTGGGACGCTAAATTGAAATATTTGACCGCATTTCGTTTTCAAACCAGAAGTGGTAAAAACGAAATCAACCGTTTACGCTTTCGACGTTTATTGTTATAGAATAACAATGCAAATAAATTGTGACAAGCTGTTTTTACAATCGCTTCAAGAGAACTTGTCATCAGCTGTCTAGGGTTCTATGTATCTCTCCTCCCATCCCCCTACGAATGCTAGGGTGGTCTTATCCCAATTAGGAGATGACTATAAACTTAAGAATATCAAAAGTGTCACCAACGAAATTATGGACCCCGCCCCCCAAAAACTATGGATTCGACACTAATATCGGTCACTTTGAATTATCTTTACATATCATCATTTCCCCATCATTATTACTAATGAGAGATAAATTTGGACTTAAACGGTATATTGAGTGTCACTGTTCATTTCAGTGATCCCTAAAACTAAGGATTTATCTCTAATATCGAACGTTTTCGATCATTTTTATGTCGCTCTTCCTACGATCTAGTTTTACACATTCTTTATATATTCTTCTACTTATAAAAATGTATGTATGTGTATATGTGTGTCTGTGTGTCTCTGTGTGTATGTTGCAGCATAACTTTGGAATGCCTGAGGTAATTTTAACCAAACTTGGCACACATATTACTTGCAGTCTGAAAAAGAATATTGTTGGAGTAAGACCCCTAGCACACCTAAGGGGAAGGGAATGGTATATTTATAAAAACGACTGAAAATGACCGATGTTAAAAGTCAAATCCATAGTTTTCGGGGTCCGTGAGCTGATTGGTGATGGTTCCGATTCCCTTTAAGTCCAATTTTAGCCTCCCAATGAGGGTAAGATTCCCTAGTACATCTAAGGGAAGTAGGAGAGGTAACATAAACAAATGTTCGAAAACGACCGATATGAGTGTCGAATCTGTAATTTTCGGGTCGCTGAGACACTTCTGATGCCATTTAAGTCCAAATTCATCCTCCCATAGGGATCCTGAGTGGGGATGGTGACATTTAAAAAATAATTCAAAATGACCGATATTAAGTGTCGAATTCATAAGTTTCAGGGCTACTCAGATAAATAGTGACTCTTGCGATGCCAATTAAACCCGATTTAAGCCCTCATTTGTGCCAGGGTGCGTTTAATGGTGACATGTAAAAATATTGTAAACGACCGATATTAGTATCGAATCATCAGTTTCCATCGTCGCTAACTTAATTGGCGGCAGTCTTGATGCCTTTTAAGTCCAAATTCATCCCCAAGAAGGGGTAAGTCCACCTGAGTACTGTGGATGGTACACGGATAAAAAGATAATGGATGGAAACGCACTTAACATTTTTTTTTTTTAATGAAATGAGTGAAGTTGAAATGAGATCACAAACATTCAACGTGTGTTTGCAGGGGCTTCATTTCAGATTTGTGTGGAGGGGCGGGGGGGGGGTAAGATCATCCACCGACATACGAGTTTCACTTTTTTTCGTAATATATTAGTAGATAATCGAGTAAAATATATTTAATTCTCAAACTCAGGTAGGCAATTGTCTTCTTGCTTCCCCAATGATGCCCTTGTGTGTTTGGGTTTTGAAGGGTGAAAAGGAAAAATATAGGCTAAGTGTTTATTCGCGAGTCGTGCCTACCCCCTAAAAAAATCCTAAACACGCCACTGACTCTGCATGTTAAAATTGTGAGGGATTCTAAACATCGAGTCAGAGAATCATTGTATTTAGACACAAAATAAGACGATTCAAATATTAAATTATACAATTAATAAACAATGAAATGCTATTTAAAACCTCGTTAAAAGATGTTTACTTAATTCTACAAATAAAGTTAGCTTGAGAAAAAAATCAAAATTTTATTTTGAAGATAATGAAAAAATTTGAGGTCCCACCGAGATTTGAACTCGGATCGCTGGATTCAAAGTCCAGAGTGCTAACCATTACACCATGGGACCGTTGGTGGTTTATGCTTTATTGAGTCTTGAATTGTGCAACTGATTACGTTTACACAGGAAATAGAAAAAGAAGACTGCATGAGTAACTGTAAACAAACTGTTTGACCTTCAGAAGTCAGGAACACATATGATAATCTACTCGTCATGTGGTATTACACTGAATATACTTGTATTGTATTCAGGGGCGGACTGGCAACCATAGGGCCCACCCTGCTAAACTCAAATGAGGGCCCACTGTATAAAAATGTAAAAAAAATGTACTTGGTATTCTTCATATGTATTACATATAAAAGTCCATCTTCGAACCCGTAAATAGTATCCCATATATTCATACAAAAGCAAAACATTAATTACAAAAAATCTGAAGTAGGAACATTTTAGTAGTAACTCATACAGTGTGTAATTGGCATTATCATTTTTTATTGTAAACACACAATACCAGAATTGGTGCTTTCAGTTATTTACGTAGTGCTATTGTTTTTTTATGTAATGAATTTAAACCATTTATTTAAACAAATGAGTGTCATGTTTTAGAAAACCCAAAATATATACATGTGCAATAAGTAAAAACTAATCTCAAGTCAACTTTGAAACACATAATAATTAAAGCACTGACAGAAATAATGTAAGTTTCTTTCCTCATAAATCAGTTCTAATATCAAATTGGTTGAAATTTTCTACTGAATTGCATACTAATATAATATAATATAATATAATATAATATTAATATGAATGCCAGAAATGTATCCTAATATTAATGTCTTCATTGTGCCACAGTTACACTCACAATTTCAAATATCTACCTAATTCTTTGGAGCTAGATACAAGATCGTCAATCACTTTGTCGTAATCAAACGTATATGATCTTTTTATGTATAAAAGAATAAAGTCTTCCAACAAATATTGTCCAAGCGATGAACGCAACCGATTTTTGATCACTTTCGTAATCGAGAAAATTCTTTCACATGATACTTGGGTTCACGATAGAGTTAGAACATACGTATACGCTTTATACAACGATGGATATAATGGACCATAAAGATTTAATTCGTGCAACCACCCTACTTAACGAAGATCCGTATTTTGTCATAGCTGATCTGGGGCTCCCCTCCCCCTTGATACGTAAAAAATACCACTTACTTCAGTCGGGAGTCTGCTCGCGAATGTGCCGCAATATCTCTCTGTACCTGTCTTTTTGGCGAGGAGGAAATGTTGTAACCCACATACACAAACTCGTCTAAATATTGCTGCATAATCTCGAGGAAGTACGCCCCGCTCTTAGCAGACAACTCCCCCCCCCCTCAAGCGTGTCAGGTGAGACAACAGACATGGCGTCAGTGTTGGAAGCTTGAAAAAGCTGTAACTTTGTGGCCTCAATGCAACACAAAGAATGCGATTGGAGGTAAATTTGCGATAGATTTCGAAACGCAAGATTTTCCTTGACATAAGTAAGTCATAATATCATATCTTCATGTCACAGAAAGATTAGATATCGTCTATCGTCTAGTGTAGTCCACCAGTTCCTCGGCTGGCCCCAACTTCTCTTTTCATATGAATACCTACTTTGCACATCACAAATAATTTTTACATTTTACTACACTTTTATTTTAAATTAACTTTAAATATCTAAAGTATTTGAGAACAGGATCCTGAGAAGAATACTCGGACCCAAGAGGAACGAGAATGGGGAATGGCGGAAGCTTCACAACGAGGAACTACATAGTTTATACGGTTTACCCAACACTGTTAGGGTCGTCAAGTCTAGGAGGCTTAGGTGGGCAGGTCATGTAGCTAGAATGGAAGAAAGTAGAAACGCTTTCAAAGTCTTGACTGGTAGACCCATAGGAAAACGACCATTAGGAAGACCTAGGCGCAGATGGGAGGATAATATTAAGATGGATCTCGCAGAGATAGGAATACAAAGTAAAAACTGGATGCAATTAGCTAAGGATAGAAGTCAGTGGAGAGCTTTTGTGAACGCGCCACTGAACCTCCGGGTTCCATAGGCCATAGAGTTAGTTAGTTAGTTTAGTTAAATAACTAAAGGGAAGTTAACATTTACACGATATACACACTGATTTGACTGACAGCATAAGTGTTCAGCACTTTTAGAAGTTACACCAACGCTTACTGAGCCCAGTGCCGGCAGGTAGTGCTCTCAAACGGGTCAGGTCAGGCTTGATCGGGTCATGGGCTCGAGTCGAACCTCCTTGGGTCACAGGTCAGGTCAGGGCTGCTCTAGCCACGGGTCGGCTCGGGTTAACTTTCTTATGCGTCGTTTCGGCTAAAACCTATTCGGGTCATGAGTCGAATCAGGTAGGTAGACGTTTAACTGGACCCGACCCTCTCCACCCGAGAAGGATTTAGCCGAAACGGCGCATAAGAAAATTGACCCGAGCCGACCCGTGGCTAGAGCAGCCCTGACCCTAGCGTAGGTGACCTGACCCGACCCGTGTCTCAAGCAGGCTTGACTCGACCCCTAACCCATGAAAGCCTGATTTGACCCGTTTGAAAGCACTACGCGGCAGCAAGCAGTTCAGTTAATTTCGTGTTCGCCTGTTAAAGGTGTGTAATTTCAAGTAAAAATAGCCATAAAAGATAAGCTACAATTGACTGAAATCATCCAAAGACGTGGTGTATACAGTGACTCGCATTAATATTCGGACACTTGCATTTTCTTAAAAGTAGGAAGGTTTATGAAATAAATTAGAGCCGTGTGAGTGAAAAAAATAGGTATTTAGATATTCATATATTTACAGAAAGAAACGAAGTAAAATACGGTGTCTTGAACGAAAGAAGCAGAAAGAACTTACAGATACTGATGACACTGTGTATTTGCAACTTCACTTTAATATTCGGACACCTACTACATATATGTTTTGTGTGTGTTGTTTCTTGCTCACAAACGCTTCACTAGTACTTAGTGGGAAACCCACGACGTTTCATGACTTCCTGTAAACGGTTGGACATGCTTCCAACAAGTTTGTTGGTAGAATGGGGCGATATGTCATCCCATGCTGCGCGGAGAGCCCTTTTCCAATCGTTTCGTGACGTTACTTGTACCCGTTTGAGCTTATGCTGTAGCTCATCCCAAATATGCTCTCTAGGGTTAAGGTCGAGACTCTGCGGTGGTGTTTCAAACACTTTCGGACAATTATACAGCAATCATTCGCGCACCACATGCGCTCCATGCTTCGGTTCGTTATCCTGGTAAAATTTAAACATCCCCATAATTCCTAATTTTTCAACACTTTGGTGGAGATTTGCCAGAGAATATTCAAATAAACCTCCTTTGTCATAATCCCTTCAACAAACACGAGTTTTGCCTCTCCCGATGCAAAAATATACCCCCATACCATCACACTTCCTCCTCCATGCTTTACGGTAGGTTGAAAATTTGCAGGATCTAACTCTGTATTTGGCTTCTGCCACACAATTACCCTGGCATCGGACGCATGGAGATTGAATTTTGATTCGTCCGTGAATAACACGCCATTCCATCAAGTTGCGGGCTTCTCAATATGAACTTTAGCGAACTTAACTCTTTTATTTTTTTAATTTTACTAATAAAAGTCCTTTTTTCTAGCTATTTTCCCATTAAACTCTTCACTTCACAACGTTCGCCGCACAGTTTCAGGATGCGCTGTCTTCCCTGTGTCTTCATACAGCTCTACTGTTCATTTCGGTGCACTTATTCTGGAATTTGTTTTCACTTTCTGAATCAATTTGCGTTTCTCTCCATCATTCAGTTTCACAGGTCGACCCTTTCGAGGCTTTGACTCAAACTAATCCTCTCTATTAAGTCTTTGCACAATGTCAAAACGGTGCTTTTGCAAATATTGAGTAGATCTGCAATTTCCCTGTACGATAGACCTTTCGCATAGTGAAAAATTACTAAATGCCGTTGCTTAAACGTTGTATTTGGTCCCTTCCGCCCCATTTTCCTTTTATGCTTTCTCTTGGTCACACTAATCACTCATAAACGAAGCAGGTACACATGTCCTATCTCGGGACAACTTAAACTGCAACTGGAACTCTTCCGCTGTCTCGCTTACTATTGATAAACAAACGTCAAAACAACTGTCCGAATATTAAAGTGGCGTCCAATATATGATATATTGTAATTGCGTGCTCATAAAGTAGACTTAATTTGCATAATTTAATTAACTGATAGCATATTTGTTAGATCAAACCATTGCCTTTATGCTTGTTTTCCGTTGGTTTCCCATTTATTATTTTTTCCATGTACAGCAAGCAAATTATGTGTAATATCTATGGTGTCCGAATATTAATGTGAGTCACTGTACATTATAATTTATAAACACCTTAGACAAAAAAAAAAAAAAAAAATACCTGACAACAGTCCTGCAGTACTCGAATGAGCCACATCACGCTCATTTGTTTCTTGGGGCTTCACAGATTCAAATAACCTACGTTGTTTTGGGTCAGATGCAGCTTTTTGTAAATCACATCTTCGTGTTCACGCTTTTTAGCACCACTTTTATATTTTTTTTCTTTACAGTAATCTTACAATCACTCCTACAATCCATACTGACACAACCACATCTGTCTTCCACGACAAACGACACGTAACTGCTGTTCCAATAATTGAATTGCTGCTATCGGATTTGCTCTTCGATGTGATATACAAATAAAACACGAGCCGAGGGCAGCGACTTCATAGTAATTGTTTGCGGTTTCTATAAAACAATCGTTGATAGTGGCGACTAATTTCTTTTCGCTTTACCGCATTGAAAAAAAAAAAAAAGAAAAAAGAAGCCTGATCCGATTTCTTTCTTCGAAGCTTGGTCTGAGAACAATGCAGTTCAAAAGCGTTCCGGCTCCACCTCAACTTTCCACAATAACAATATCTACGAAACTATTGTTTCTTTAAAACATCGCCACTCGCCGGCTTGTAAATGGACCGGAGTAGGCAATGGTATCCAAATCCAATAACAACCTGAAATCTACTGTGTTTCTTATATTTAAAAAAGTAGTAATTAACGTGCTCGTTTTTAACATCTGCTGTATCACAAACCCCGCAATGTTTTAGGGCCTGATCGTCTCATAGACGGAACCTTTTCAAGTCGATAAACGTGAAGAAGAATAAGGTCTGTTCATGAAAGTTTAACTTTACGTCTTTTTTAATGCAAAACACAAGTTTGCGGGAGTTACCCTGCCATATTTTTGATGCTGGTAAGTTTAATTGAGCACATCTTTTTAAAATTGGTGGAGGGGGCCCACCTGTTTGGGGGCCCACCCTGCATTTGCAGGGTAGCAGGGTGGGCCAGTCAGCCCCTGATTGTATTGTAGCAGGCGTCACAAAAGCGACGCAAAATAACGTTGCCACTCAGGGATGAATTCAGGGGGTAGCCCGGGGGTAATCTCCCCCCGAAGAAAATTCATTCCTCCCCGAAGAAAATTCATTTCCCCCCGGAGAAACTCCCAAAATTTCAGTCACAAAATGTAGAAATTACTTCTGCCAATTATTTGCTTTTCTTTTCGTGCACGAGCATACGAAATCCGATACATATAAATGACGCAGACCAATTCTATATACATATTAAACATGAACATCTAAAATAGAATACCAAATAGTCAATAAAACCTGTATTTCTTAACGCTATGACCGAGTTTGACAGAACATGAAATTGTCAACTGTTGAAGAAAGGTTTGTATTTTAGTAGGTACTATACTCTCGCCCTATATTATATATTAGTAGGTAGCACTAGCACAGTCGAGATAGGAAAGGAAAGATGGGGAAGATCTTGCGATCATTCCGTATGATCTCTGATGTCAGCAGACTCCAGTTCTTGAAAATGTACAGTTCTTGCATTATTTGAAATAGAGCGCCTAAATCCCATTTCTCGCATCGGAAGTAACAGACGTAAATGTGTTTTACGATTGTTAAAGTAAACACACCTTTCTTTAATTAAAAATAAGTCAGTTAAAGGCTGAGATTCAGAGGGCACCATTTAGAGGGATCAGGGAGGAACAGTTATCTCTCCTGGGTTAGATATTTATATAGAATTTATCAATATAAGTATATAAGTGAAAGATTCCTACTGAAGGTGATGAAGATCCTGCCCAGTGCCATGCCATGGGAGAGGGGCAAGCGGGGTGACGACCCCGGGCGCAGTAAGGGGCGCAAAATTCGGAAGAGAAATAGAAAAGAAAAGAATGAATGAAAAAAGAGACGAGTGAAACACATATGCACATGTGGGCATGTGCACATATGTAAAATGAAAGGTAAAAAAGTAATAAAAAGTGCTCAAAATCAAGGAAAAGCAGGGTTTACTTTTTAAAATTTTCTCACCTTTCGCGGCTTGTCTGTCGACCTCACTCATATGTACGGGAATGCAGTCGTATACACTTGCCCCAAGCGCTGATTTACCACAACACACGGCAATAATCCTACTGAAGATTTCATAAAGTAAACTATTGGTGTGTATGCAGTGAAGAAACCAAGGCTAATGTGCTTGATTTAGAATCAGAATTGTGAGAAAGAATGATATTTTTTTGTAAAGATATTCCTATGTATGTTTGTTTTAGGACAAAAAATATTTGAGTTAATTTAAATCTTTTTAAAAACTTCTACATTAGTAACAAACAGTAACTACTGAATATAGGAAATAATAACAAAAATAGCTACTGTAAATAGCAGTTAAAGTTTAGTCTAAAATATTTTTGCCAGTCTTTTTTTAATGTTTTAGATAAAATTAAACAATTGTTTTTTTAAAATTATAATCCCACATTGAATATTTATCAACAATTAGTCTCAATATTAGGTAAGATATGCATGTGAATGGAAGTGTTAAATAT
Organism: Thermobia domestica; assembly: GCF_964235325.1. Taxonomy (NCBI): domain Eukaryota; kingdom Metazoa; phylum Arthropoda; class Insecta; order Zygentoma; family Lepismatidae; genus Thermobia; species Thermobia domestica. Next base: position 174,990,547 of record NC_137470.1, on the reverse strand, counting down.
GCTGCTTTCTTGCAAAAATACAGAAAAACAACCCTCCCCCGAGGAGTTCACATTCCTCCCCGGGGGAAAATGTCTGAATTCATCACTGTTGCCACTGTTTTGGAAAAGACTTATCGGCAATTTACAATGGTAATTAAACGTGTATAATATAAAGATTTGATTAGTGGGAAAAAAGTAAAAAGTAATAAGGGTAGGAAAAAAGTCATAAAACATGCACAAAGTAATAATTATGATAAGGTAAGAGTACGTGAAAAAAGAAATGACACAATCGGGAAAAGGTCAAAATCAGGAGAGAAGTATGTCACAATAGGGAAAAGGTCAAAATCGGGAGAGAAGTTCAAACAGTAAAAGAGAGCTGAAGGCCAAGATGGACAGGGCAAACGGTAAAGAAAAGTGAGAAGTGTAAAATGAAAAGAAAAAGGTGTCGAAAAAGAAGGGAATGGATGAACGTGTAAAGGTAAAAAAAGGTGCATGTGTATAGAAAGTCCAACTCAACTCATATAATATTCATTTGATATTATATAAATTTACTATTTGCAATCACACATTGAAAAACATGTGTTCAGTTAAGTTTTCCAAAATAAATATAATTTTCATATAATTTTCAATTCATGAACCCTATTACTAGCCGCTATTGCCTTTTCTTACACTAACGCCATCTTTGGGATAGTGCTATGAAGTATTTGAAGCACATACCTACCTACAGAAACAGCTTTAGTTCATCTGGAATATTTATGTTTTTACTGAACATACGACATCAATAAGGGAAAACTAAATGTCCTTCCAAACATTGTCACCAAGTACACTTTTCAATACCTTTTGTTTATTTTTCACTGCAGTACTTCTTCCAACACGTATTTTATTTATATACTAGCTGAAATGTCCGTTCCTTGCACGGGGGAAATATGTTTATAGATGATAGGTGACTCGCTGTAAATTGATTTGTGACTATTTAATAAGTTTCGTACTTTTATGTATGAATTGCCCGGTTATGAAAGAATGGAAAATTTGGTGAACAGAAATTCATTTAAAAAAAGAAAAGCAACAATAATGCAACCGTGTTTTTGAATACCTGAACCAACTGATTGTATTTGTATGAAATCTTCTTCAAATCTTCAATTATTTCCCGTCTCAATCCACTTATATTTGCGCAACATTGATCGACTTACGTTTTTTTTTTCGTCCCCAATCAAATACACCTGCAAAAATTTATGAGAATCGTTTGACATTGGTAGCAATGATCCCACTTTATGATAGACTTGTCCTTTGGTCGAGAACACTGTACTGATTTGATGTTCTTCACTGCTCATGGATGTAGCATCAAATGATTTCATTTGAAAGCACGCATTATAAGCTCTCATATTTTGTAGAAAATGCTTTGATTCCGGAGTTTCTGCAGTCATGTAATGAAAGAATTCTGGGGCAGGCTTTTACAATGGTGTTAGTCGATTTTTTTCCATTCTTGAAACACATTCCTGGTGATTCTCTACTGAATTTCTTGGCACAACAGAACATACAGACTTGATCCATTTTACCAATGACAACGTGTTTGTGTTTGTTATACTCTTTAGTGGGATCATAACGGAATGCCTCACCTAACAAACTATAATCTCTACGTCTTCCACTTCGCACGTCTCGTGCACTAATGTTTTGTTTATGCGCCTGCGATCGTTGTCTATCACGAACTCCACTCTTTGCAATTCTAGTTAGTTCGTTTTGTAATTTTGTTTCTTCAGCAGTTTCTCTGTGTCTGCTTGCTGCATGTCTCACTCGATCCTCTTCTTTAATTTCTTCTCGTTGTGCACATGTTAAGCTTTTTCTTAATGTATTCATTCTCTTCCGTTGTGACGCTAAACGTGCTTCGTGCTCCTCATCTGTTTCATTTCTTCGCTGTTCTTTCTGCGTCCTTCTTCTAGAGTCACCAGTGGCAAGATTACCTCCTCTTTTACGTTTCGGCATTCTGTTTAACGTTATTATTACTTAACACTCTTAAATTCCATTAAATACACTGTTCACTAAGTTTTACTTTTAGCAATTTACTTTCACTTGTTACGTTTTAAACATATCACTGGGATACAATTAACTGTCTGGCAATTTCACTTTTTCTTGATCTGATCTTATATTTTAAAAGTTTCCTTGGCATATATTTAATTTCCAATTTATAGAGGGTAATTAAGTTCCTATAAACGTATTTTCCTTGCGCAAAGAATGGACATTTTAGGTACTTTGTGATGATTCTGAAACCATCATTGTATTTTCAACAATGTCTGTAAGACATTATATATTCTTCTTTTAAACAAACTTGTAAATAAATGTAATGGCACAGACTCCGGTCCATCGTGCCTGTTAACTTTCTTTGGTGCTATTTGAGCACACTGGTGCCAAAGAGCATTAAGTAATTTGAATATGAAACTGACATGTATTTAACTATATATCAATGTACCTCCCAGAAAAGTTGTTTCTCACTAATCTATAATTTTAGTTAATTGTGCTTCTGAATAAGTAATTCTTACCTTAACTCTGAAACACGTTTCTTTGTGGAAATACTGTCGCTATCTATTTAGACTCTTCTTGAGTTGGCGCATGGCGATACTCAACTTGGAAGATGTAACTTCATGGGTGCCACAGAGATAATTGTGTTTATATATGGGAGGCAGCCTTTAGTAGAAGTAGAAGTAGTAGTACAAATAGTAATAGTAGTAGTTTGTAGTAATAGTGGTAGCAGTAGTAATAGTAGAACAAATGGTAGTAGTAGTAGTAGTACAAATAGTAGTAGTGGTAGTTGGTAGTAGTAGTAAGTAGTGCTAGTAGTAGTACAAATAGTAGTAGTGGTAGTTGGTAGTAGTAGTAAGTAGTGCTAGTAGTAGTACAAATAGTAGTAGTAGCTCGGATTCGGTTAAGTTAGGTTAAGGTAGGTTCTGTTGGCTTGCTCCCATCACCTGGACATAACCCCACCATTTTCCTTTCCAAACATTAAATAGGTTGAGAAGAACCTGAACATAATGATAATGACACTAGTAAACTTTAATAAAAAATGACCCCCTATTCTTAATGTGTACCTTCCTAGTGGTGCACATTCTAGCACATTTTTGAACCTATAGGAAAATAATATAACATGCTGGCACATTCTACAACAATTTGGAATTTCTGGAACATTCTAGAACATCCTGAATCATTCTAGAAGGTTCTAGAGCATCCAGAAAATTCTAGAACATTCTCGAACCTTTGGGAAACTTCTATAGCAGTCTGTAACATTTTCCAAGTTTGTTGATAATTCTAGAACATTCGGAAATATTCGATCAATAATGATTTGTGTAGAAGGAAAAGCAACATTGAAATTGAAAATAAAGAAATGCACGCATTGTCGTTAAAATTTAACCTTTTTTTTTTAGCACAGTAACACCGTTGCTAGGGCGTTTTTTCCCTCTATGACCCCTGCTGGTCCAAACCGAAATCTTCTTCATGGATGGGAGATACAGGGCTACAATACCATATAACTTCCATGGGGCTCCAGGTCTTGGTTTCGGAAGCTTTGTGGCACACGGACAAACCACACTTACTTTTATTATATATATTGGTTTATTTTGCACAGGTTCATTATGTCTCAAAAACAATATTATCTCAATTATGAACGGAACGTATTGGAGATCGTAATTGCTTGTGTATAATTTCTGAAACCGATTCTTTCATGTTTAGAGGCAATGTTGTCAGTTGTGGTTTGAGAGATCTCTGGTTCGACCCTCGGTAATGTGAGCTAGTGGTACTGTTTTTAAAATGCTGATAAACCTGTTATTATCTATGCACCGAGGAAACATTTTCTTAGATACGAGAGCTAATATTTATCATTTATAAGGGCAACAGCAGTATACAATGATCTTCAATTTCCTCCATTTCTCATGAATGAGAAGTTCAAACTCTAGTTTCTAAGGAACGATGTCCTAGGTGCATAGATAATAAAGGTTTCTCAAACTTAAGAAAGTACTTTTAACAGTAATGACCTTCTTCATGTATTTTGTCAGGGTTCTCATTCCACCAAACCTTTAATAATAATCTACCTTCACTAATCAACAATCTGCTTTAGCCTAAGCCATTATCATCACAGGTTTTCTTCGCAGGTCACTTGCTGCAAATTCAGAAGCTTCCAAGCACCAAGCTATCCTCTTCGTCCTCACGTATGATTTTTTTCCTTCTTTTTCTTTTTCTTTTTTCTTTTTTGATGTTGTGGTTGTTTTAATACTATTTATTAACTGCGGCCTATTCCGCCCTTTCCTGTTTGCTGTACCATCATACGTGTCAACATGTCCCTCATGATACAATTCCTTCTCATACAATTTTTCAACCAGCTTTTCTTCCTATTTTCAGCAACACTTAGTCTAAAACTTTCCTTTTCTTCCTTATACAAATGTTGGGTTTCTTTCTTTTCTTTTTTTTAAATACCGTTTTTTCTTTTGCCAGGTTTTCCAGCTTGCAGAAAAGACCAATTGGACTAGCAGAAAATAAATCCTGGATTCTTTGCTTGCTAGTTTCTAATACTTACTTATGATGCATTGGCGGCTTATGAATTCTACAAGATGCAAGTCACATTGGCATTAACGTCGATACTGTCTCCGTGACGAGAGGTGAACAGTACAAAGAACCAGGACAGACGGAGTATGTGAACAGAGGGTAACACCAAGCTTCGTGACTTACTCTCGATTGCCAAATCTCCCATGAACATCAATCAAGCTTGCAGATTCCATACTAAAATTAGTAATATTTGTGTTGGGTCTTTCCTCATTCGTATGCAAGAATAGCTGTCCATAAATGTTTTATTTTAAATATTTTTCCCTCATATTAATTGAGAAGGCATGCGATTTTGTGACAACATTCCAGAGCCACCCCTCCTGTAAAGATACATATTAAGGAAACGGTCGAAGAGATTCAAGATAGAATGATACAGATTCAGATCTGTTTCTTTTTTATTATAATATACATTACTGGACATTAAAAATGAAACAGTAAGGATGAGGGGAGAAAGAATTTTCAAATGTAATGGAGAGGTAAGAGCTCCAAATATGAAGTAAAATTTTGAAACAATTACACTTACTATTTTGTGTGTCGTGTCTTATCTTGAGACCTGAAGGGAGATGTGCATGGGAAAAGAGGCCAGGCTGTTTCGTCTCGAATTTGGTTAGGAAAGTTATTTCTCGTCTCGTCTCGCCTATCGAGCAACCCTAAGACAAGACCAAAAATCAGTAATAGGCTATATGGGTGAACCATGAACATACAAAATGGATCTGACACGACGAGAAATATAAAGGATAAAAGCTCTGAATATCCTTTAAGGGTATCGTAAGCCACTGGTTCTCAACCGGTGTGTTGCGACACACAGGTACGTAACTCAACCCCGTAGAGAGTTTCGTGAAATTTTAGAACTTAAATTCATGAAGCATTTATTAATTAGAAACAATTTGGGACAGACTGCACCAGGCAACGCCTCCAGTGGTAACATCAATGCTCAATCCTACATAGAGTCCTTACTTTATAGAAATCTTCAAGCTTACACTAAAAGATCAAAGAAGTGTGTTATATCATGGACATTGCGTAATATATGGCACCAGTTAAAAAAATATACTGGAAGCCACTGTTAGAAATGCATCTGTGAGACGTCAGCAACAGAGATGGAGTGGGTCAGTGGATCGGTGGGTCAGTGGGTCAAGTTTTCTGGGTGGGTCAGTGGGTCGTGAGTCAACAGCATGTGACCACTGTGACCCACCACCCACCGTGACCCACTGTGACCCACCACCCACCGTGACCCACTGTGACCCACAACCCACTGCGACCCACCACCCACCATGACCCATTGCGACCCACCATGACCCACTGCGACCCACCACCCACTGCGACCCACCGACTCAGTATGATCTATCGACCCTCTCTACTCACTGCATTGTAGAAAGTATCTTCTGAAGACTGGTAAATTTGTCTCCGTTTCACTTTCAAGACCTTCATTTCCCTTTCTTTTCCACTTGTTTCCGTCTACTTACCTGAGGTGAGTATATCTAACCAAGTGAAAAAAGAACTTCAGGCACTTTTGGATATTGATGTTTTTAATAGTAATAATAGCAATAGGACTTACACTACAACTTGGCTTTCGAGACCTGTGGGTTTTTAGAGCTAACTACTGGAAAAAATACATTTTTGAATCACTGTAATATATAAATTATTTATAAAAAATTGAATGTAACTATGTGTGCCTGATCATTACGGTCAAATTGCAAAGTCAGATGAAATTACTTTTGGTATATAGTTAGGCCTTAATCCAAATTGGGATGTTATATTGCTTTTATTATAATGCATAAATCCTAAGGAGGTAGTGAGGATCCGAATTTTTGCGAAAAAAAAAATGAGTATCTCGCAAGCCGTTAAACTTACGAAGCTGAAATTTAGTGAATTAACTCTTTATTGAAAATAAACAGAATGTGTCCTAGCATTTTTTAAAATTCTCCTTTACGTGGGGGGGGGGAGGGCACTTTCTATATATGGAAAATTGGTAGTGAGTTGGTTTGTAAAAATGATCGAAAACGATCGATGTTATTTAAGAAAAAAAATCAGAAACAAAAAATACAGTGCTTGGCTCCATATATCCATTGTTTTCTACTATAATAATTGCTGAAGCTTATGTTTATTATATGTAGCGCTCACAGTACAGGGCAATCAACCCATAAAGTTGTGAGAAAAATAGGCATAAAATTTGTACTATAAGCTTAATTACACGGAAATTTGAAGTTTGGATTGCACGCATAATTGTATGGAAAATTTTACACTTTTTTTCCTTTACGTTGGTCTACTTACTTTGATTTGGAAATTTGAAATTTCATCCTTTTTTCCACTGAAAAGTATTGATAATTCAACAAGGAAATAATTATACTATGATAATTTAATTTAAATTCATCGTAATTTGGCACATGGCAAACATCAGTGTGGTAATTGAAGTTGAAGAAGGAGTGAAATTCCCATTCACCTCGGAATACTTTTCAGAAACCTCGGTCGCTTTCGCTTTCTAGACGGGGCAGGGAACCTGGTAATGGTATCAAACCTTCCTGTGTAATTACAAAAATTAAATTTATAAACAAATAAGAAATCATCAGTTTATCAGGCTTTAATTGATAATTTATTCACAAGATTCCCTATCGAAGGCGTGGTAGATGAAGTTTCTGTTCTCCATGGGTCGACATTGCCAACCGACATGGTCGATATGGAAAAGATGTTGTATGGTGATAAAGAGATGATACTTCTTGCTGAGTATTTCAAAACTGACCAAGAAAAATCGTTATCAGACTTAAGTCTAACAAGTAGATTGTCGATGAGAATTTGCAGAAATCGGGTAGAAGTATTATCAATTTCCACGACAGAGTACGAACCGGGATTTCCCCTTATGAATTTACAGATGAGTGATATTAGAAATAGATTAAGTGCTCAAACATTGTCTAACTTGTTGTTCATCAATGTTAATGGCCCACTGCTAGACAAGCTCAAAGTAGACGAGCTAGTTGGCTGAAGGATGGACGTCATTCCACTGCGGATGATTTACCGCCAAAATGTTACCAACAGGAAATAAATCCGATTTCAGATTTGTTCTAAGGTGGAAAATTACGAGTTACGGAAAATGCACACTTGTATAACTAATGACTTATTTGTGTTATTCAACTTTGTACCTACTTTTTAGTAAGTCTCTTCTTTGCTTTAGGTAAACTACTTTGGAATAAATATTCATATTAATTGCAATTATGCATATTTGTATCTTAAATTTAACGTGGTGTTTTAGTAATTACACAAATTACAATTGCAGCAGTGTAGTTTTATAATTCTCATATGTTTCGATTGTTTAGCTAACAAAATCTTAGCTCTCCGAAAGAAGTCTTACGATGACACTTGATTTGATTGCTAATTTCGAATTTTTGATTTTCATTCTTCTATATTGTTAATAAAACTCAAAATGTATACTATTATCTACCTTTTTAATCTTCATTTCGCTGTATGTTTTTGAATTTGCCTAATACACCATCCTCGTTTACTTCATTTTCCATTTTAATGTCTAAAATGTACAGTTTATTCTTGCTGTCATTCGGCTCCGCATCGTATTCTTCCCATCTTTCTGAAACTCAATTCGCTCATTAAACACTTATTTCTATCTTTAGTTTGTATATTGTCAAAGTAGTTGTCCTTTGTTGCTCTTCTACAGTATTTGCATGAAATTTACTTTCATATATAATATTCAAATTTCTCTATCTTTTTAAATTCTTCTTGTCACCTTTGCTTCTACTGTATATTTCCCTGTCTTTGTAGATTTCTCTTCTTAATTCCCAGATAAACATCCTTTCCTTCCCTTCTCCAGTCTCCGTTTGTCATGGAAACCATTTGTTGTTGATTAAGCAATCAAAAAATTGTGTGCTTGCAGCCGACACTACATTGACTAACCAAAAACTGTAACTTTTTAAACAAATCTTTCTTTGAAAGTTACACACGTCAGGTGGACATTCTAATCACATTAACCTAATGTCTAAGAACAGACATAACTTTAATTTGTTCTGCCTATGTTTTTACTTCTTCTATATAGATCTAAATACTTTCAGCATCGAACCATTTATCTCGTACTCAAAATATTTGAGGAGATGCGTCCCCCCAGTCCCCTCTGCCTGAGACGCCCGTGGCAACGTGGATGAACTGTTAAGATCTCTGGTTTATAAGTTACTGTACAACCTTAGACCAGATGTTCTTCGGCAGTCATAGACCAGACGTCATTGAGCAGTCATAGACAAGATATTCTTGGGTACTCGTAGACCAGATGTCCTTAGTCACTCATAGACCAGATATACTGATCAATCATAGACCATATATGTTTAATCGGTGCACGTGCTGCAAATGTGCTCTCAATCCGACGGTTTCTTCTTCGTTCTTCATGTGGTTTAAGTCCAGCAGTGTACTGTATATTGTTAAAAGGTGATTATGTATATTATTTAAACAATGCGAAACTCTATTAAAAATAGATAACAGCATGTGTTGCATTGACAAGGAGAATACGAAAACTTACAACAAGTTTAATCAAGTAACTTGAAACATACTTTTAATTTTTACTTTTTTGTTACAAAATATTTTTTAACAATGCGTGATGTATTTATAAAAATATATAAAAAATAAAAATAGTTAGCTCTTACACAATAACAATCATTTATACAATTAAATATCACATGTACAGTCTTTCGCAAAAGTACAAAGTTCCTATAAATATAAATAAAGGAAAACGAACCATCGTTAAATACTGAATACTATTACAACAATATAGGCATTTTTGTTTTTTGAACATTCAAGATTCGCCAATTCCATAGCAGTACAGTACAAATGTTTCTTAGTAATTATTCCAGTTATTTATAATTATCCTATTTTAGCGTCGCTGAGTATAGCACCTTGAGATGATGCTGAGTATAGCACCTTGCTTATTAACTTAACTACAAATAAAGTCATAAAATTTTCAAATATGAAAATACATGTCCTACAAATTCATTAAAATTCAAAGTACTGGCATACTATTTACACTAGCTTCGATCTATCTATAACAATTAATTAAATAATACAATTTGGCCAAATAGCTATATATTAATAACAAATTGTAGTTATTATTTCAGCTATTTGATCATTGATTTCATCAGACACATTATCTGAAAATCTGTCTAATGAAGGTAATGATAAATTCACTAAATTATGGCACTATCTAAAGAAGGTAAAGGTAAATTCATAAAATTAAGGCAGTGTCTAATGAAGGTAATGATAAATTCACAAAATTATGGCACTGTCTAATGAAGGTAATGATAAATTCACAGAATTATGGCAGTGTTTAATGCAGGTAATGATCCATTTATAAAATTATGGCAATGTCTAATGAAGGTAATGATAAATTAACAAAATTATGGCAATACCTAATGAAGGTGATGATAAATTCACACACTGGCGTCTTTGACATGTAAAATTTGAGAGAGGACATCAAGGGAAGTGACTTAATTGTTAGTACCTCAGTGGAAGTTTAGATTATGTCATCTCAATTCTTTATTGATTTATTAATTAGATGTCCGTGATAGGCTGAACAAAATTGAATTATTTCGCAGCTTTTCAAATATATATTGAGCAATAAATTTAAAAAAAACTTGGCCTTTTTTTAGCGATGGGAGACTAGCATTTTCACCTACGTTTTTGTAATATTCTACTCAGATTCGGTCGTTTTATTAGGTTAGGTTAGGTTACCAGCATTTGATTCACATAATATTGCCTAATGAAGGTACCAACATTTGCTGTAGTATTGCCTAGCGAACGAGCGTTGGCGAGTGAAGGCGGGTTAGAGCACCGCAGGGCACGTTGTTTTCTGTCTTCGTTACAAATACTTCACTTTCTTTTCCCACATAAGCCACTATAATGTTCAAGTTCGGTAACCTAGCGCTAAATTAGTTAACATTTTCATCACACTGTACTTAAACATCAATTGCCAGTCACCACTATCATATTCACTTCCCCTGTAAATCATCCTTTTTTTGCCAGTTTTTGGCCCCCCATCTCTAAACTGTTACCAAAAACTTCAACACGCAAAAGCAAAGTCATACTTACAATGACGTAAGGAATACAGAATTATCTTAATCTACTTTCCTTACCTATTTTTTAATGGTGATTGGACCACAGATCGTCTGACGACGGTCATTGGCTGCAATAAATCTGTCTGCTAACTCGTCTACGCTGAGAAGCTCCAGTAAATCATTATGTGTGTGACAGATGATAACATGATTCAATCTCTTTTGTGTCATTGCGATTCTTAAATATGTTATCAGTTTTCGAAGGGAGCTAAAGTTCCGTTTAGCTTCTATTTCTGAATAATTTTCTCAAGTATGCCTATTTGTTCGACCACACCTGATAACAGCATAACTTCTAGTAAAATACAGGAAATCCGACTGAATAAATATTGGTTCTAGGCCTTTCACACTTGCATCAATGATAGCATAATATTCTTTGCTATAATATGGACTGATGTCGTCAGGAACCCAATCTTCTATGTCCTATGTGTACTTCCCCGGTACTCTCTTTGTTCTTGGCAAAGAAATGGGATTCAAATTACATTTTTCTACTTTCTTATTAGCTTCTTGCATTATTTTCTTGAAAACATTCTTCGTTGCGTAAGTTCTGATAATAAAATATTGACTATTTCGTACTTCAAAATATTAGGAGGCCGCGTCCCCTCCGTCCCCCTGCCAGAGACGCCCATAAGTTCACAAAAAATATGGCACTATTTAATGAAGGTTATAAGAAATTCACAAAATTATGGCACTGTCTAATGAAGGTAATGATAAATTCACAAAAGTATGAGATTGTCTAATGAAGGTAACGATAAATTCACAAAATTATAGCACTGTCTAATGAAGGTAATAATAAATTCACAAAAAATATGGCACTATTTAATGAAGGTAATAAGAAATTCACAAAATTATGGCGCCGTTTAATGAAGATAATGATAAATTCATAAAATTATGGCAGTTTCTAATGAAGATAATGATAAATTCACAAAATTATGGCACTGTCTAATGAAGGTAATGATAAATTCACAAAAGTATGGGATTGTCTAATGAAGGTAACGATAAATTCACAAAATTATAGCACTGTCTAATGAAGGTAATAATAAATTCACAAAAAAATATGGCACTATTTAATGAAGGTAATAAGAAATTCACAAAATTATGGCACTGTTTAATGAAGATAATGATAAATTCATAAAATTATGGCAGTTTCTAATGAAGATAATGATAAATTCACAAAATTATGGCACTGTCTAATGAAGGTAACGATAAATTCACAAAATTATAGCACTGTCTAATGAAGGTAATAATAAATTCACAAAAAAATATGGCACTATTTAATGAAGGTAATAAGAAATTCACAAAATTATGGCACTGTTTAATGAAGATAATGATAAATTCATAAAATTATGGCACTGTCTAATGAAGGTAATGATAAATTCGCAAAATTATGGCACTGTCTAATGAAGGTAATGATAAATTCACAAAATTATGGGATTGTCTAATGAAAGTAACGATAAATTCAGAAAATTATAGCACTGTCTAATGAAGGTTATAATAAATTCACCAAAAATATGTCTCTGTTTAATGAAGGTAAAGATAAATTCATAAAATTATTGAAGTGTTCAATGAAGATAGTCATAAATTCATAAAAGTGCTACATTGTCTAATGAAGGTATTGATAAATTCAAATATATATATATATATATATATATATATATATATGGCAGTTTCTAATGAAGTTATGATAAATTCACAAAATTATGGCAAAATTTATTGTAACATGAAAAAACTTGTTGCTTATTGTATTTAATCATAAATTCTAATTTTTGTTACATGAAAGTTTCTAGCTGGTAACCGTATTATCTGAAAATGTTTAAATTTCTGGTAAGCTACATGAGAGTCAAGGCAGAATATTGATTAATATTATGATGACAATGATAGTATTGTGCATGGGAATGGCAAAGCAGGAATAAAACCGGAGCGAAAACTGAAAGGCAACTAACTAACTCTATGGTCTATGGAACCCGGAGGTTCAATCCCACACTCACAAAAGACTTATTCAACTGTCCTTAGCCAACTTGATCCAGTTTCTACTTTGTAGTCCTATTTATGCGAGATCCATTCTAATATTGTCCTCCCATCTGCACCTAGGTCTCCCTAATGGTCGCTTTTCGATTGGATTTACAGTTAAAACTTTGAAAGCGTTCCTACTTTCTTCCATTCTGGTTACATGATCTCTCCACCTGAGTCTCCGAGGCTTGATAACCTAACAATGTTTGGTAAACGGTATAAATTATGTAGTTCCTCGTTATGAAGTTTCCGCCGTTCCCCATTCCAGTTCATCTTGGGTCCGAATATTCGTCTCAGGATGTTGTTCTCAAGTACTTTCAGTCTACGTTCTTCCCTTAGCCTAAGAAACCATGCTTTTCAACCATACAGTACAACAGGCATGATTATCGTTTTATATAATTTAAGCTTCAAATTCCTCGACAAAATTCGCGACGACAACGGATTTTAACTGAATAATAAATAACATGAATTTCCTGCTTTCATTCGAAATTTACATTCGAGTGCCTGAAAAGTACGCAGGATACACTAAAATAATTAGAGAATACGTTAAACTTCGCGACGTGCAGTTAGTACATAGACTTAAAGTAATTGTATGTTATATTTCTTTTATCCGCATTCAATAATTTACATATTTTAAAAAATAAAATTCTATTTGGTATATTTTTAGAAAAATACGTAAATCAATACAAAAAATACAATTAAATAAGTGATTTTATAACTAGCACATCCAGAAGGTTTCTCACAACCAATAAAATAAAAGTACATCCCATTTTACATTAATTGATCTGACACAAAAAAGAAGGACATTAACATAAAAAAAACAAGCAAGTAAATCCACAATATATATATATAAATAATCATATATATAACAAAAGATAATACATGATATTCTATATACGAATTATGTTTCAATACAATGGTAAGAGCAAACATACCGCTATTAGAAGTGCATTTAAAAATAAAGATATATATATATATATATATATATATATATATATATATATATATATATATATATATATATATATATATATATATATATATATATATGTGTGTGTGTGTGTGTGTGTGTGACGATCATGCACTATGCGGTGCCCCTTGACTACTAACCACAAAGAAAACAGATGCAAATCGTGTAACGATCACTGCTGCCAACCTACTGCTACAGAAATGGCAGGTATATCAAAAGTTGCGATCTAAATGGGACACACTTGATACATATAGCTGTATCTACATGTGTACCTACCTCTGATACCTATATATACACATATACATGAATATACAAACAAGTGCTAACTTACCGCCTTGTATACAAACTATGATACGTAACTAAAATGTTAACATAATTGTCAAAAAACTGCAATTACAAATACGAATACAAATACAAAATAAAAAGTATCACAACATAATATGAATGTAAAAACTGATGTAGAATTAAAGTAAAATATAAAGTTAACAATATTAAGAACTAAATACGACCGAACTCGAAATGCAGAGCCCTTCATGTGTGATAATGTGTCCGGGTTTGATCCTTGGTGTGATATCAAGACTAAACCCTGCAAATGTGGTTCGTGTTGTACGAGTTTCATATGACCTTAATCTTCAAAGAGGAACGTCAATAAAGCTCCAGGAATCCATCAGTCAAAATCTGAAAGTGCATTTACGGCTCGGAAAGTGCAACCATCCCCTTTATTTAGATAGCTCAATTTTGTAATCAATACTTAAGAGTTAATCAAAGAAGGTTTTTACGTTGATTTCGTGAAGCATTTGTTAGAAACCAGATACAGTCCTGAGTATTGGTTTTAATAGATGGTAAAAATCAGAGATTATTTTTGAGTCTAAATGTAAAACGTGTCCCGTAAAGAACGCAGAGTTTCAAATGTCCACCATCACTGTTGGAGTAAGTTGGTAGCACTGAACGTGACACGATTTTCATCTGTTGTCTTTGTGGTTAATGGCTTCAGAGCGCCAAATGGCGCACGATCGTCATCTGTTTTCTGTGCCGATAGGAATGAAACTCTTCACGACGGAATGGCGTGTTTTCATGGTGAAAACTTATTACAAATCTGGTGAATGTTTTGCAGAGACTACTAACCAAAAATGTAACAGATGAAAAATGTGTAACATTCAGTGCTACCAACTTACTAGAACAAAAATGACGTGCATTTCGATATTTACGTTCTTTATGTGACATCCTTTACAATAATATGAGGTAATGATCACCAACCTTTATCATTTTATTGATTTCCGTTGGTATGGTGATATAGTATGAACATGATAATAATTACGTGAAAATCAAGCTGGTTATCATCAACAAGATGGTGCTACATGTGTCCCAACTCTAACACCTTCACGATGCTCATAACTGGCTTGTTTGGTGATCACTTAATTTGAAAAGATTTACGGTCTCCCAGATCTCCTGACCTACAATTTGATTTCTTTTTAATGGAACTATCTCTGGTTACGGTGTGCAGGAATCATTCAAGAACATTAAATGGTGAAAGGGGTAGTTACATTTAGTAGAAAGTAAACTTTTCCAACTTTGATGTAGCAAAATAATCTACATTTAAATTCCAAAGTAAGAAAACTAAGTACGTTCGTTATTCTGTACGAGTATATGCTACGCGTGCGTATACATTACCTCTATATGCAATAACTAACTGTTTCATAAAAATGCACATATGCTTGATATGTAAATGGAAAAATAAACTAACTTGATACTGTAAAATATGACTTTTCTGGTCAGTCCTTAATTTCATATTGAAGCTTTGAACTGTGGGGTGGTGCTTTCGCAATTTCAGGAAAAAGCCTATTCATGCCAGTATTGTAACAGGAAATTAAGGCACTAAATTCAATCAGGAGAAAAGCTATTTAGCGATTTATAAATAATACCATCTCTGGAAGGTCACTTAACGTAAATTTAGAAAACGGTCATTCTGCGACTCTCTTACTTTTGACGAAACTGTTCACCTATTTAATATCGCTCGCTTTTCGATAATTGCATACAATTATTCATTGCTATCAATCCTTTAAGCCAATTATCGCATGTTTCCGATATGCTTTACTCGCGCGCAGCAACTTTTTGACACACAGTAAATCTAAGTTGTGTTTTGAAGTCTTTCACGGAAGGGTTGAGAGCCATAGTAAGCCATCTCTACTTTAATGATAATGAAAAAATCAAACACTTTATCTTCCATACATAGAATATCTTAAGCTGATACTAATTGCGAACAAGTACAAAATATCAACAATTACGTTTCGGTAATTTGAGAGTACCTTCATTAGATACCGTCATAATTCTCAAAATACAAAGTATGTCTTTAATTGTTGTACCCAGGTTATAATTTCAGGTGTTTCCGATAATGGTTGACTGGTTAAAGTGTTGTTTCTCTCATAGTAAGTCTTAAATTGCTGCCCTGACAGAAAAAAATGTAACGAGTTTTAATGTGAAGTGTCAGGTGATTGTCTGGAATGCAATAAGGGCATATAGGGACTATGTGCATACTATTGTTGAGTTGAGTTGATTTTGAGTTTAATGTCCCGTTCAGCAGCATGACTATATGCTAGGTGGACCTACTGATTAACGTGGAATCAGAGCCACATGAGCTCCCGCCGGGAACCGCACCCGGCTTTACAGGCACGGTACGAAGAAGCTTGTATAGACTATTGTATCATATGTTTCTGGAACTATTCTTTCGCCTGATTAAGATACTGCTATCATATTGAAACGTTACATAGTATACTCCTTGTTGTTAATAATAAGTGTATGTACTTCATTCGCAAATTGTACCAACGTAATATAAAATGCACAAAAGATCAAATAATCATTTAATAACACATCATAATTTTCATATCAGCAGAAAATGCTCCTGAAAATATGATACCTGTGATGAGCAAATTTTGAAACGGGTGGTGAACATGGTCTACTCTGGCTCTCAGTTCTGTTAGTTCATTTGTTTCCTGCATATTTTATGCACGAGTATACCTGAATACAAAATAAATACACTGCGGAGCAAAATTACTAGCGTAGGTTTTTATGGTGATATGGAAATATTTTTACTAATAAAAGGCGTAGATTTTCATGGTGATACGGAAATATTTTGTTCATATTATTGAATTTTCCCAGGCATATTAAAATTCACTCACGTAAAAAAAGTGCTTAATACCTTCCAAATAGAGAGTACATTCACTAACTTGATTGCTGTGTATTTGTTCCTCGGTTGAATGCCTGGTTAAAGCAAGCATGGTTGTTATTTTAAACTGTAGTTTGTATGGTAACTGTAGGTCCGAATTAAATACAGCCTTAATATTGAAGATGTTTTACACTTCTCGAAATATTTGATGCCCTTCCTGTTGATTTAGTAGGGTTTCTGGCGGAAGCGTATTAAAATTCTTACGTTGGTCTGAGTTCCACTCGAAACTGTGAATTCACGTCTCATATAGCCACGGTGCTGAAAAGAGAAGCTCAACCTCAACTAGTAAACTATCCGAAATATTTGTATGTTAACCTTTTTTTAACGGTTATGAATTTTAACATGCCCAAGGAAATTGCTGCGTGCGGTGAAAGACTTATTGCATATCTCGCATGTAAATGGCTTTTCTCCCGAATGAAGTGCTTTATGTGCCCTGAGGTTATCCGAACGGGTGAACCCTTTCTGACACACATTACAAGTGAGCGGTTTTTCACCCGTATGAACCCACATGTGTTCACCTAATTGATCTTTCCTAGAAAATTTTCTGCCACAATTCTGGCATGAATATGGTTTTACTCCTGTATGGAGCCTAAGATGTACTTTAAGATTGTGACTTCTACTGAATTCCTTTGCACAATGAGAACACGCATACCGCTTTTCACCGGTATGCGTTGTCACATGTGCTTCGAGAATGGCAGCATGTGTGAAAAGTTTTGGGCACAGCGTACATGCGAATCTTTTTATACCTTTTTTCGCTCGAAGGTGAATGTCTATCCCACGCTTCGAGGAGAATTTCTTTTTGCATTCCTCACACCCATAAGGTCTCTGTAAGTTTTCGACCTGCAAATGGGCTTTCAAACAACATTTCTTTGAAAATTCCCTTCCACATTTTGGGCAATCATTTTCTTCCATATTAATAATATCCTTATCCACAGCTTGATCAGAATTCGAGTCTGTGCGCGTGGAGCGGCCGACTACCCCGTGTCTCAGTTTGGAATGCGCTAGCCTGCGCTCATCTTCCAGAAAGCTTAGGTGACACTTCTGGCACGGGAAGACGCGTCCTGAAAGTAAAATGTTTAACTTCATTAATGAGTGTGTGACAATTTTCTACAGCACGAAATCTTAGTCGATAAATTAAGTAAAAAAAAATCTCAATATCCTTACCGTATAAGTAAAAGAAAATGTTTGAAGGTAAGACATATTCTAATTCATATATGTTACTGAACTTGTAAAATGATATGGATGAGTCCTCATGTGAAGTTCTTGAAAGAAAAATCGAAACGGAAGATATTATATTTTGTCTAAATAAAAAAAAAATGATTTTGAACGATAACCACGTTGTCTATTAAAATGAGACTGATACCGACATAATTTACGTCAAGCTTTACATTTATCATCAAGCTTTTTGTTACAACACTAGTTGCAGAACAGTAGACACAGAGGTGCTTACAAGCAGCTCTTAGAAGGTTTTGCCTACTAGATCTTTTTTTCTTTTCTTTTGAAAAATGAAATGAAATCTTTAAGTTTTACGCCCCACACTTATGCCGGTTAGGCTAAAGGAGACAGTGATGATGAGAAATGAATGAAATGGTTGAATGAAGAAAGTGAGAGGAAACGGGAGAACCCCGAGAAAACCCACGAGCACGGTTTTTGTGCACCACAAAGTCTACACGGCGAGAGCTGGGATCGAACTAGGGACCCCAAGCACCGGAGGTGAACGCTATACCACTGAGCCACCGCGCCCCCTTCCTTTCTTTTGAAGGGATGTAATTTTTGACTGAAAATGACACAATCAAACTCGAATTATACATACCATGATACTTCTAAGGACCCTACTATGGTGGTCAACTTAGCACGAATCACATCTTAAAACAAACTCTTGAAAAGACAGGAAAGAGGATCAAGGGAAATATATGAATAACCACCGTTAACCTTTAAGATATTAGCGGATTGATTCCATTAAGAAATTCTTTCTGGCTATCTGTTGCAAAATAAATAAGTAAATCGCTTAGATGTAACGAATATAAGCTATAAATTGCCGCTATGAAAGTCCCCATTACCCATTCATATGTTAACGAATTCACTCCACTAGCAAACTCAGCCAAGATGATCCAGAAGCGGGTCCAGGACAGACTTCGGGGGGCGATGGGTTGTAATACTGCTATTTTTAAAAGTTCCAAACTCTGGGATGGGTTTTATTTATATATAAGTTAAGAAAATTATTTTTCTGGGGGGACGATCGACCCCGCTGTATTCGCCCCTGAGATGATCACTCTAACTATCCTAATTATATATAAAACTTCATGAACTGACATAAAATAAAAGGTTACTTTCGGTTGACGTCGAAAGTTAAAATTCAACACGATTGTAGCTTTCCGGGACTAACCCACAGGAAAATTACCAAAAGTGAATATTTTTAATTTTAAGAGGGTCTAAAGAGGGATGAAGAAATTATCTAGGCCTATGTCATTTAAATGGGCTTTTTTTCTTTATAATTTAATGTTTTAGGTACTTGGAATTGGAATAGAAACTTGAAATTTGGTATGTCTGTACGTTTGGTATAAGGTTATTTAACGAAATCACTAAAAATAAAAATTTCCAAATTTAGTGTGGCTTTATAGAGAACTAAAAAATCTCCATGTTATTTATATGGGACATCTTTTACACACCAAAATTATTGGGCACTTCCTGTAGGGTTAAAATGAATAAATTTGATATGAATGTATCTTTTCGGGACTAACCGACAGGAAAACTGCCAAAAGAGAATTCTTTTAAAGTTTTAGAGGGTCTAAAGAGGCGATCAAGAAATTCACAATGTTATTTAATGGGCCTTTTCTTGAACTTATAATCTCATATTTTAGGTACTTGAACTTGGAATACAAACTTGAAATTCGGCACGCTTATATGTTTTCGTTAGCGTTAACTAAGTAAATTGCCAAAAATAAAAAAATCTAACTTTAGAGTGGTTTTATGGGGAACTGAAAAATCTTTTCCATGTTATTTATATGGAACATCTTGTACACCCCAAAATGTTTAAGCACTTCCGGCGGGAGGGGAGAAATCTATAAAAATAAATAAAACTTAATAACTTTTGAACCACCATACCAATCTTGATCAAACTTTCAACATAAATAAGGTTCGGGTCTGGGATGTTTTCGTCATTTCACTTTTACGGTGCAACCTAGGAGAGGGAGAAGAGGGAGATATATATGTAAAAAGAATAAAAAATAAAAGTGACTGTCTTTGCGACTTCATCAGATCACGCTTTAACCACAGGACCGATCTCAATCAAATTTTCAACATAGATGACGTTCGGGCTTGGGATATTTTTTATCATTTAACTTTGACGGTGCAACGTAGGGGAGGGGGAGGGCTAGGCGGAGATATATGCAAAAAAAAATGAAAGTGACTATCTACGTTACTTGACTCTTGAACCACCAGACCGATCTCGATCAAATTTTCAATGTAGATGAAATTTAAACCTGAGATGATTTTTGTCATATCAGTTTGACTATGTAACTTAAAGGAAGGGAAAGGCATTTACAAATGATTGAAAATGACCGATATTAGTGTCGAATCTATAGTCTTTGAGGTCGCTGAGATGAACAATGACACTTCTGATGCCATTTAAATCCAAATTGAGATCCGCAAAAATTGTAGGAGGGGATATATACAGGGTGGAAGGTAACAACACCGAAAAACTTTGGGAGATGATTCCTTATATGAAATGAAAGAAAAAAGTTTTAATAAACATGGGTCAAAAAACGTCTCCTTTCAGAGTTATGAACCGCCAAAAATTCGAAAAAAAAAATCGAAAAATCACTTTTCAAAACGCTCTGGCTTAAAAAATATAGAACTTATCCCAAGCGGTTTAAGGAATTACACAGGAACTAGTATGCGCTCTATCTAAATTTCCATGTTTCACCATCCTCCGTTATCGGCGAAACGAACTGTATAAAAGAAGTTGAGGTATAAAGATACTCGAAGTATTAATGGTGCGTTTGTTTCGTTGGTACCGTGAATTCTGAAACATGGATATTTAGACGGAGCGCATACTAGTTCCTGTGTAATTCCTTAAACCGCTTGGGATAGACCCTACAGTTTCTACGCCAGAACGTTTTGAAACGTGATTTTTCGAATATTCGACGGTTCATAACTCTGAAAGGAGACGTTTCCCTACCCATGTTTATTAGAAATTTTTCTTTCGTTTCATATAATGAATCATCTCCCAAAGTTTTTCGGTGTTCTTACCTTCAAACCTGTATATATATCCATGAATCAAAATGACCAATATCAGTGCCGAATTCAGTTTTCGGGGTCGCTGAGATGAACAATGACACTTCCGATGCCAGACCGGAAATGACCGATACCAGAGAGTGTTTCAGTGATAGTAAAAAGTGACTGACTAGCTGAATATGTTACTATTTTTTTCTTAATTTAACCTAACGAAGCGGGTAATTTATGTTAGTAAGTAAATAAAATAGTTCGCATTTGTTCAAGAGTTATCGTGTACCGGGTATCCCAGAAGCAGTGACTCACTTGTTGTTAGGTGCGGCATGATAGGCTGTATGATTAATGTTGTTGTTTGTTTCTTGCTTTTGTTTGTGTTGTGGTGCAATGGTCTAGTTCCTTTTTCAGTTGGCAACACCATAAGATATCGGCTCGCCTGGTGCTTGAGAAACGTGTCCAATGCGTTCGTCTATTTTCTAAGACACACAACGTTACGGAAGACCAGTGACGAATGAAGGAGCTGTACGGCGATCCTGCACCACAGCGGGAAACAATAACAAGGGTAAACAAAGCCTGGTAGTGTAATTGACACCTAGAAGCCGAATAGCTTTATGTTCGTCAACAATCCCGGAAATGTGGCTCGGATACAGGCGGAACTTGCAAAGTCACCGCAGAAGTCGAAATCGATTCGACGGTTGTCCCGCACCTGAATATCTCAAAGTCATCGGTTGCCAGGGTTCTCAAGGATCTGAAACTCTGCCCGTACCATCTTCGCCTGCTGCACGCACTCAATGAGGACGAACCCAATCGCAGTATCGAGTTTGCTGAGTGGTACCTGCGGACAGTGGAGGAAAATCCCGACTTCACACAGAGCCATTTGAAGGACAAGATATATGCAAGGCCCATAAACAGTGTTGCGGAATTGACGACGCGAAGGACCGAGGAATTCATCAATCCCTTTCAGATGTGCCGAGATGCATGCAGAGATATGCGTCTCCGGATGCAGGCATGAATCGATGTCAATGGCCGCTAGGTGAACCTCTAAATGGAGAATAGGGATTAGATATTGTAAAGCACTTGAGTTTCACATCATTCCTTTGTATCTTCAATTTTGTTTCATGGTAATCTTGTTTGTAATAAAATGAAATCAAATGATATTTTTTTTTTAGTTTTACATCCCACGGTTGTGCCGGTTAGGCTAAAGAGACGCTGATGATGAGAAATGCATGAAATGGTGGAATGAAGAAATTGAGAGGAAACGGGAGAACCCCGAGGAAACAAACGCACACGGTGTTTGTCCACAACAAAGTTTACTTGGCGGGAGTATGGTTTGAACCCGGGACCCCGTGCACCAGAGGTGAACGTTCTACCACTGAGTCACCGCAGTCCCATTCATTGATAATAACAATGTACTGATTACTCAAAAGGTACGTCACTACTTCTGGTACACCCTGTAGAACAACGGACGGACGGACTGACTCACAACACAGTAATACAAGTCTCACTGTGTGATCGTATAAATGCCATAGCAAAGAATGCATTCTCTTTGCGATTTGAAGGATAAAATTGAGATGGGAGGCGTAATTGAATATAGATTGATTCTGTTTAAGAGGAACAGGCACAAGCTACCAAGTGAAGTAGCCTCCTATGTATTTGACATGCAAATCAGTGTAAGAATTATTGTTGTTATTATCATTTAATGTGTGCCGTCTCCTCTACTAATTTGTTTCGGGAAAGGGTAAATTTGGGAAACACTGCGATCAAACACTTGAAGAGATGAGTAGCTCTGAGTACATTGGAGAGTTTATTGGATTTTCTCCAAATTGTGATCAGCTCTAAAACATTTTAAGAATCACGTACTGAAACTAGGGGGAACGGTGGCTCAGTGGAGCCCTCTCCGCTAGTCTAATGGTTAGCACGTGCACCTTTCGTGTACAGGGTCCCGGATTCGATTCTCTGTGGACGGGCCTTTGGGATTTTAACTGTCCTTGATGTTTGTGTGTTCTTGTCCCTGTTGTTCTAGATTAATGGTAATAAGTAGTAACCTAGTAATAAGTAGTTAAGCAAGTTAATGAGGCACGTTCGGTGAATCAATTAACTTTAAAAAAAATGTGGTAGAGCACTTCCTCTGGTGCGTAGGGTTCCAAGTTCGATCCCCGTCCAAGTAAGTTTATGGTGGACAACACCGTGTCCATGGCTCTTTCCGAGGTACTCCTGTTTCCTTCCACCAATTCTTCCATTATCATTCAGTTGCCTTATTCAACCTTCTCCCTTAGCCTAAAGGGCATAATCGCGAGACGTTAAGCTGAAAGATTTGTAACTATTCTTTGCTTTATCTTAACATTACACAAATACTCCTAACAGCTACAAGCATGGTACTTCTGAATGTCATACCTTCATGCATAGGCTTTTTCGGGTGGAAGGGTTTACGATTTTCATCCATCACTTTCAAGAACTGATGCCCAAACTCGGTCCCGTACCACGTCAGGAGCTCCACGTGAGGAGGAATATCCTCGCATGCACGATAAAATATCTTATCGTTAAACTGGATCGCTGATATGTTTTGTTCCTCTAAGCATGAGGCACAATTAATATAACGCATCCAGTTGCTGAAGCGTTTGTCTGTTGAGTCGATGCAATAATCTCTTCCATTCCTCTTTTTAATCTAAAAGAACGAAAAAAAAGTAGAATAACATGAGTATGAATGATGACAACATTTATCTAGTAATTCAAAATAAACAATTTTTAGTTTAATTGTGTAGCAATTGAGAACGACGCTGACGATTGAATTAGTAGAATCTATCATTTCTCGGGTACAAGAAAGTGACTTTCTATGACCAAGAAAACTTATTTTTTATAAAAAGGAACGATTTTATAAATAGAGAAAAAGTATTATTTACCTCTCCTTTCTTGATATTAATTAGACTTCAAATGCGGAAGAGCCTTAGGAAAAAGAAAAAAAAACTTGGAAAAACTGCATTACAAAACAAATCATCTGAAAGTAATTATTTAACAGTATTTAATTATATTAAGCTTCTTTCCTACATTCAAACAACTTATTTTACAACAATTATAAAATAGAGAAGAAACGCTATTATTATTCATATGAAGTATTAGAGATACTCTAAGGACGAAATTTTAGAAAATGAACAATACTAGTAAATGTTGAGGAAGTGTTGAAAAAGTACACAGATTTATTCAAGGATGATGTAGGCACAAGCACAATGAATACAGTAAAACAAAATAGGAATGATTCAAAAAATGAATCAAAAGATTCCGATCTTGTCCAATAATTAGATGTTGGGTCAGGAGCCACAAAAAATTTTAACGTCCTCTAGATAAATCGAGTTTCCGTATATTTTACGGAATAAGCACATCAAACTAACAAGTAGAAGGCAGATTTTGGTAAGTGAATTTCTGGGCAATTTTTTGCGAGGTGCTAGTGCACATTTAAAGAATTCCAAGACATTTTACGTGTCTCCTCTCTTTGCTAGGCAGATAGGAGGACACTACTAAGATGGATCTGGCAGAAATAGGAATACAAAGTAGGAACTGCATCCAGTTGGCTAAGGACAGAAGTCAATGGAGAGCTTTTGTGAATGCGGCACTGAACCTTCAGGTTCCATAGGCCGTAGAGTTAGTTCTGTTTGCTAGAATGTAAGAAACCTAGGATCATCTTGGACAGACACTTTTGGCCAATGCAAATTATTTCAGATAATGTTCTAAACCGATCCGTGACTGACGTTCACTTTCTGCACAGTCTCTCTGACAGGAATACGACAGTCTGCAAACATAATGACCTCCAGTTGAGCAATAATGTGAGGCTCCTCACGGAGTGAAGTACTACTGTTTCGCGGTTTGTTCTCTAAACCTGTTTGTTCGCATAATGAAGCATGTCACTAATTTTATTGCTGTATGAAAAACTCCGTATTTTCTTTATACATCTGGTCAATCTCAACTTGTGGACACCTGGAGTCCTTTCCCGTCAAGTGCAGAACTCGAAACTTTTTGTGTCCACGACTAGAGAAATTTTGATTTCTTTTTCTAGCGACGTCCAGGGTTACTACACCAAGTAACTTCCACTACTTATGAAAACCAGAAAGAAGTAACATATTCGATGAGAGGATACAAAGTTATGATCTTGTAGTGGGGTTCGCTAGTGTGTAGTCCCCGCCTTGATATTTGTCACCTGTCATGTCGTCAAAATTGCCCATATCAAACACTTGAATTGTAAATTCTTATTCAAAAGAAGCTAGTCACCGAAACATTATTAAAAACAACATATGCGCGCCATATAAAAACCGAAATATGTAAGAAATACTAGCAATTTGGATTTAAGTAGAGGCCATGAAAATGATTTATTTTTGTTGGTTTTAATTCCACCTGTGGATAAAAGAGTAGGTATTTTCAAATAGAGATAGGTTGCCAGTTTTATGTATAAGAGTGCATAGGCAAAATTTGGAGAGTTTTCTCATTTTGTCGGTTGTCATGTGTGGATTATGGTACCTTCAAACACGAAAAACGTCAATTTGCAAAACCTCTGCACCCAGCTTTTGAAATTACCCTCTATGGTTTCAATTTGGTACTTCGCAACGAGAAACCGCGTAATTTATACCATTTACCAAACATTTTTAGCATCATCAAGTCCAGGAGCTTTAGCTGGGCAGATTATGTAGCCAGGATAGGAGAAACTAGGAACGTTTACAAACTTTTAACTGGAAATCCAATCGGAAAACGACCATTAGGAAGACCTAGAAGAAGGTGCGAGGACAATATTCAGATGGATCTCGCAGAAATAGGAATACAAAGTAGAAACTGGATCCAGTTGGCTAAGGACAGATGTCAATGGAGAGCTTTTGTGAGCGCGACATTGAACCTCTGGTTTCCAGAGGCCACAGACCTAGTTAGTCAGTTTCATAGTTTCAATTTGATAATTTAATATACGCCATGTACATAAAGTACAGAAACAGCTTCAAAAATGTATTGTAGACAAACGAATAAAATTAAGAAGTAACAAAATACATCATTTCAAAGTGTGAATTTGCAGTGTTTTTTTTTTTTCATTGCAGGTGTTACGTGTAGCTCCATATGTCGTCGCTAGTTGGTGTCATAATGAAGATGGTGCTTTTTTTTGCAGCTGAGAGGCTTTCTGCGTGCTCGAATTTGACAGGAGCAAGTGTGCAATGGATATCCAACGAAAATTTAAGATGAAGTACGGAAAATTAGCATCAACCGGAAAGAAAATATGCAATTGGCATGAAGAGTTAGTTGCAATG
Organism: Thermobia domestica; assembly: GCF_964235325.1. Taxonomy (NCBI): domain Eukaryota; kingdom Metazoa; phylum Arthropoda; class Insecta; order Zygentoma; family Lepismatidae; genus Thermobia; species Thermobia domestica. The sequence goes on along the minus strand of NC_137470.1, from coordinate 174,964,183 downwards.
GGTATTTGCGATTGAAAGAGAAAAGTGATTCAGCCATGAGTGCAAGGAACATTGAACGAGGGAGCGTAGTGTCATATAAACAAGTAAGTGCTAAAGCTAAAGTAAGTGTATCCACAATGCAAACGGTTGCAGTTTTGCCTTGCATTACTGCTGAAGGAAGATGTATTTAAAAAAAACGTATGTGGCGTGCGTAAAAACGTAGGTTGCATGCGTAAATCCTGTAGTTTTGTACTTAACGTACAACCTTATGTAATATCCTGTAGCAAACATACAACTGAAAACGTATGTGTTATAGTACTTTGCCCGAATAAACGTATTTTTCGTACGAAAGAAAGAATTGTAAGTGGTCAGGATATCATATGCAGATGGCCGTATATAACATATAGCTAACATATGTAATATACGGAAGACTGTTAGATGCCAGACATCCTGCAGCGACATAATGTAAGATTGAGTTGAGTTGATTTTGAATTTAACGTACCTTTCAGCAGCGAGGCTATATAAGACGGGACCTACTGATTAACGTGGAATCCGAAGCACATGAGCTCCCGCCGGGAAATGAACCCGGGTCTCCCACGCCAGAGCAGCGTAAGCTAACCGCTCAGCCGTGAAGGAGCTCTGAGCGGCAAAAGTGTAGTGCATATGTAGCATATGAATAACGTATGCCACGTACAGATTTCCGTAGTATGCATAAGGATACCGTATATTTGTGCAATATACCTTTGTCCGGAGAACGGATTTTTCTCAGTGTAATTTTGCAAATTTGATCTTTTGTGACGATATAACATTTCATACAAATAGAAAAGTGAACAAGAACAATATTGTAGAATTTGGGGATCTTAAAACCCACAAGAAAAAATCCTGAACACAAGCGAGATTATCCAATGGTCAATATATTTTTTTGTGCCATCGCTCGCGAGAAACTTCATGGGTCTTTCTGCTTTAAAATGCAAACTGCAACTCGGCAGTCCTTTTGGAGGTATTGCAGGACGGTTAATGACTTTGATCACTTTATCCTTTAGATAGACTGGACTCTTCCACATTTTCAATATGGTCTTATAGCATATACAGGGTGTTTTAAAACAACACCGACAACGTTTGGGAGGTGATTCCTTACATCAAGATAACACGAAAAGTATAGAACAACTTGGATGCACAAATGCTTTCTTTCGGAGTTAATGAAGAAAATAAAGTTTAAAGACCCATAGCTCCAATACTATGGTACCTACCGTAGTCGGGTCAAGACTTCACTTAGGAACTAGTATGTGCCATATCCAAAAACTCAAGTTTCAGAGTCCTAAGGTACTCATGCAACAACTTTTATAGAGGGAGTTTGGAGCATATAATTTGAAGTACTCGCCAACTATTTCTATAAAAAATGTTGAGGAAGTACTGCAGGATTCTGAAACATGGATATTTGGATAGAGCACATATTAGTTTCTAAGTGAAGTCTTGTCCCGACTTCGGTAAGTACCATAGTATTGGAACTACGAACTTTGAAATTTCATTTTTTCATATTTTCAGCACTTTATAACTCCGCAAGGAAGCACTTGTGCACCCAGGTTGGTCTATATTTTTCGTTTTATCTTGATGTCAGGAATCACCTCCTAAACGTTGTCGGTGTTGTTTTTGAAACACCCTGCATAAACATAGAACTACCAAATCGTTGGACTGGCTGCGGTGGAGCAACCAACCAGTGTATGCTAAAATGGGCTCCTAGATTTCTGGATATCACGCTGTGTGACTTTTCTATGGGGTTATGTATAGAAATTTGTCCCTTCTCTTCCACGTTATGTTGTGGAACTTACGCCAGGAATAGAAATGAACAAAGAACAGTCGATGTCCCGAACTATATGCTAGGCCGTGCTTTGCAAGAATTCGATTATCGTGATGACATTTGTCAGGTCACACATGACTTCTACATAGTGTATGTGTAAAGTTGATGCTGTGGAAAAAAAAAAACAACTTTACTCTCTGAAATGATGTAATTTATTGTTCTATAATGCTACTTAGTTTGTCAACAATTAATTCTTTAATGTAACCTACTCCCCAATTCTGTGTATCTTAAGTCTTAACTAGCAGTATTGATTAACAGTACATAATATAAACAAATTACAAATTGGAACATAATTTACGACGTGAGCTTCAAATACGCCAAAATGTCTTCACTAATTTGAATTGCCATTGTAATATAACGACTTACTGGCCACGCATAATGTCCATCTTCAGGAGTAGTTGTTTTAACTCCCTCAAAGGGGCCAAAGATAGTTCCTTTTGGAATCTCAGTTGTGGACCACAATCCATTTCCAGCGTTACGAATTCTGGAAGGCGCTATTTCAACTTGAGGAGGTACAGTTTTATCACATCTTGAAAAATCGGTTTTATCGATTGGAACCTGCAACAAAAAATTCTCTTATAATTATGGATACATTGTATGTACAGGTCAGAATCTAAGGTTCGAGCATTGATACTTTAGGGTAACTATGTCTAATAATTTCAAGCATAATCGATTCTTTGTACAGAAAGAAGGCATCAAATTTTCTACACAGATACATCTTTACCAAATCCAACCGTACACGAAGCTTTTTTTTCTTGGTCTTTTGAATAGATAAATGGGAAATTTTTGGGAGGCAAAACTGTATACCATAATATGTGTACGTTTGCTCCTGTCTCTAAGAGCGCCTGGCCCGTATGCAACCAACATTACGTACTGTAAAGAACAGTTTACATCAGTGGTTCCCAATATATTTTTTTATGACACTTTCATACCTTCGCCCCGTAAAATCCCAAATCGATTTCAAGTCACAAATTAAATTTCTAATAAGCACTCACTGAATTGAACATCATTATTTACTTACCTAAACATAATCTTTCTTTTATTTTTATTAATTTAGTCTGGTGTTTTGTAAGATGGCGGCCGGTCACAAAATAAAACAGTCACACAGTATACATTACAAGTAATGGTGTTTTTTTACGCATACAATATTTAAAGTAGGACGTTACAAATACATTTGGGGGTACATATTTATTTTATTTAAAAAATCGAGCAGTTTTAATTCTTAGTGTGGTAAGGGGAATCTGTCCTTAGAGTTTATTATTTATGAAAACTTACCTTCGATACTTGACACGTTTACTCTGAAATCATACTCAGTGTTCGAAGTGGAAGAAAAGCAGAGGTGGTGTGTCTTATTATGATTTTGACTCGACATACAGGCTATCTAAATGTTGAAATACAGTGAAGGTATGTTTCCTAAAATATTGCATTTCTATTTACAAACAGACTGAAAACCTTTGGAGAGCTTATCTTTAGTTATGGGGGAGGAGCATGTAGAGACTTTGATCCACTACCAACAACTTTCTGAGAAAAAATTAAAAATATTCCTTTGTGACATATTATACATGAAAATGCTCAAAAACCGAGTTTTTATATTAAGACTTTCCTGCTGGAAAACTCCCGGCTCCCCACTCAACTGAGGGGTATTCCAAATACCCAAAAGATCCGTCCTCCATAGCAAACAACCCCTAAATCTACCCATGCTCAAAACACGACCTTTCTATGCATTAAGGCAAGAAGACATGCACATATATAAGAAAGAAACAATTCAATATGGCACTTCAAAATATAAACTAAATGAACAATTTAGAAGACACCTCATTCGAAAAACAAAAGATAGGGAAAAAATAGCAAAAATGTCGGTGTTGTCAACTTAGAAATAATTTCTACATAAGAAGTAAAATATTTTTACGTGGAAAGCTATTCGTCAATTACTGTGTATAAAAATAGATTTATTAAAGCATCGACTCTCCAGTGACGGTATGTCTTGATCACTGAAAAAACCGAGACGGTATGCCTTCATTACTGAAAAACCAGAGACGGTATGGCATACCATCGCATACCGTCTCAATTCGACCACTGATCAAACTGCATGTCAAGCAGATTTCTGTACTTGTTTTTCCTGAAACACCAGGTTGAGGAAGCTTGTTCACACTAATATGTGGTTTGGAAAGGAAGGAAATGTTTTAGTGCCTTCTTGACAAGTTTTCTGAAGTCCTTACGAGCAGTCCTTGACCATCTGTGTATAAAAATGACCAAACGTTGGCCATTTTTCCATCGCTAAAAACCACTTTTCATGGTACTACAGCCCGACAAGCCGCCAGGTGATCTTGCTCCTCTTCTGGGAGGCTAAGGATTTTGTCTATTTCGACATAGCGAAACGGATTTCGAATCCACCAGTCATTGGGTTTGGGCTCGGGAAAATATTCCCTAACTCTGTGCAGTAGCGGACTGAAGGAGATATTCTCGTGAAACCTTTCTTAGGAATTCACTGGTATGAAGTGTTTGAACATACAGTATGGCGCTAAATTCGTTGTACAAAAGCAGAGGAGTGATTCCTGATAGTAAAACAAACAAAAAAGTTCCAATAAACATAGAGTGAAAATTGCGTCGTTTGCATGTTATAGGCTGCCGAAAGCGTGGGAAAACAAACTTTAGAGTTAAATATTGCACAAACTACTGAGCGTAGTCGTGATGCGGCATGATATCGTCAAAGGATCCTAACCTGCCCTATCCAAATTTGCAGTTTTCAAATTTGTGCAATGGCGGCGCAGGGGATTCCTCAAAGAACATTAGGGTTTCCCGGACATTTTATGACGTAAATTCAGTGGACAACAGCGGCAGGTCAGTACTCATATACGCAGATTAAAATATGGCGGATGAGGTCATTGTTATACATATATATATATATATATATATATATATATATAGAGAGAGAGAGAGAGAGAGAGAGAGAGAGAGAGAGAGAGAGACGGTTCTTGAAAAATTAGAATAGCACTACTGGTAGTAGGTGCGGTCCGATGAGATAATTATCAACGATTCCTGCCCACACATTCACATAATACCGTTTCTGATGGGCACGAATTGTCATTCCGTGTGGGTTTACTTCAGACCACAAATGTTGATTATGAGTATTGAACACTTCATCACGGGAAAACGTAGCTTCATCTGTGAAGAAAATATGAGACATGAAGTGGGGTGTGTTAGCATGCCATTTGAGTAGCCACTGGACAAACTCCAGCATACGCGGATAATCAGCGTTGGGTAATGCATGCACCTTTGGACATTGAAAGGGTACATCTGATTTTCGAGAAGTACATTCTATACCTGCCGATGATGGGCATTAACTTCAGCAGCTGGAATTACTGGTGGAAAGGTTTCTCTGAATTCGAGCAAAAACATCCTCCTCAAAAGCCATAGTCCGTACGGTTCTGTTTCGTCCAACATTAGGTCTGTGTGTTTGCAGAATCCTGTTTCTCGTAGTCTTTGATCTACCCTGGAGAAAGTTGCGTGGTGTGGAATTCTACGATTAGGAAACTGCTGTCTGTACAGCCGTGTGTCAGACGGCCATTACCATCTGTTTTACCATATGTAAGATGAGTGTCTGCTAATTCCTCACGTGTGAACTGTTCCTTTCTTCTATAATCACAGGCGTTGGGCATGCACACAGTATGGCGATGAAATGAAGCGAAATTAAATCCCAAATGGTAGATGTTCACTCCGCCGTTGTATTTACTGTCCAGAATCGAATATAGCAAGATTGCAACTTAGTGCAACTTTTTGGTCAGAAAATGATATTTGTGTATACAGATTAGCAAATGTACAAGACCTACAACGTGACGGAGAAGACAACACACCAGAAGACAGAAAAGTGCACACACCACTAGTACGACAAACATACTACCTTAATATCCTATCGAAAACATTCACAAATATCGTATCGCCCTTCCCGTAAAGCACACTTATTGTCACAAGCGAGATTCTGGTCATTAAAGAAACACACGCAACACAATACATCCAAATTAAAGGTGCAATGCATTCTAATAAACCCAAATAAATGAACAGAAACTGTATACAATACATAGTTTATCGTTTTGAAACGGTTGATGAGAAACACAGGAGTAGAACTAACACTCAAAGGAGGATTCATTTAACTGTCCATAGTGTCGATCCCCGTTCTTCTGCAAGCGACGAACAAACCAGGTCATTCACTTATGTATAACAACTCCAGCGCACACACAATGCTACAAACAAATGAAAGAGGATAGCGAAAGTACCAAACAAATATGAACTTGCTGAAATTCTGTTGTTTCTTGCAAACATACTGGAGAGAATGACAGACTAGCATAAACATTACGAAACGCAAATAAACTAAACGACAGTAACAGTAGTAACAGGTCATCATTAAAATCCTTGTGACGTCATTAATATGATTAGATCAGCAATAGGGAATTCTTTATTTTCTGTTACCTATTGGCTTGTGTTGTACTATTTTTACATTGTAGAGACGTCTGGGGATTGAATCAGATCTGACTGGGGATTGAATAAGGTCAACATCGGCGTTGGGACCAGTGGGTAGATTGGTTGCACCTGTGGAGGAGACTGTGACATCGTCTGCAGTAGAAGCAGCGACGTTGAAATAATGTGGTGGAATTGCGTATCTGTTCACAGGTTATAGACAGTATTCGAGAACCCGGAAACAGCCACGTCTACACTGGTGCTTTTTTTCCACGTCTGAGCAGTTTTATTTCTGGTCGCCAGTGCATGCTACCGAATAAACAATATAATGACAACTAATTACCTTCTTATGCTATGTGCATTCATGAGAATGAAACGCGGAGGCGAGCCTTGTAACTCCTGTACTGCATATCAAGACACATATTTATTAATCTAAATTCACGACATATAGGCCTGTATTCAGCTAGCATAACAATATGTGTGGGAGCTGTCTTACCCCACATGGCACATGCACAGAAGGGGCCATCTTACCCCAACGAGTACCATGCAACGAAAACAACAAAGGACTCGCTTGTACGTTGTTGCATTCAAACCAGGAATCAGCGTTGTATGATCGACACTTCATTTAATATTATTGTACACCTGATTTTTATATAACTACAGATTCGCTTGTTTATTTCGAGTTTTTCGTTAAGCAGAGAGTTATATCAGCCATTTCGATAGTGGTATTTTTATCACTTATCTTTGGATTTAGGAGCATGGAACTGGATGCTTCCTTTTACCAACACGGAGCCTATGTCACTCAATTTCAGCAAGCCTTACTGTGTGTTGGAACAGTAACCGTTAGCTCCAAATTTCGCCACGCGCGGCGCTGCGAAATACAACTTTGCGGTAGGCCGTCTTTGAACAAATGACCCTAAGGCTTATAACCTGAGCAATCTTGCTGTGAATTTGGCAATATGTTCAGGCTTGTGAAGATTACAACAAAATAATAATTTATAATCTTCCGTTTTCTCTTTTAATTATGATATCCAACAGCAAGTGTCAAGAAATTCAAACAAATTCAAAATATATTATCACTTTGATCGAAAAACATTTACACCTAAGAGATATTATAATGTAAAATCCTGAGTGTCTCTTAATATTCTTACCTGAGTATCCTTAACTACGAGGTGTGGTGGTGCATGCTTCGGACAAGCTCCTTCCCACTTTCCGCGACAAGCTCTACAATCTTAGAAGAAGGAATTATCTTAATTCATGAGAGATTAACAATTAATTCAATGTAACTACTTCACAGTGATGCACCAAGTATACTTATTAGAATTTCTATCAGTCGCTTTGCTCATCATGAACGGGAAGCTAATGTACAGTCAACAACAAAAGTTATTTCCTTTTGATGAAGATACTTTCGTAAATAACTTCAGAATGGAAGCACGATTTGAGTACAGTTTTCAGCAAATTATAAAGAATATGATTGTTAGTACCAAAATATATGTTACCAAACAGAAAGAAATTTTGTTGCTGACTGTATAACACATATGTATGTTAAAGTAACGATAGAAAATAATTCGACACCGACTTCAAAAATATGGTCGCTACGCAATTTGGCGAATTGTCTAGCACAAAATTAAACATCTGTTTTGGTTGCGACGTGTTTACTGTGAACGTGATGACTACTGTGCTTTTACATATCGTCATATGTACCGTGTTCTGCGAAAACGAACTAAGCGCCACTTTCATACTTTTGAGAAAATTACGTTTAAAGGTTGATGTCCAGCATTAGTGTAGCCGTAATCAAAAGTGAAATTATGTTTCTTTTTTTCTTTTTCTTTTCTTTTTTTTTTTTTTTTTTTGAAAGGTGTTGATTTTCCTCTCTTTTCGATTGTGCAAAACGTTCTAATGCTTATCAGGAACCAATCGTCGCATTTACGTGGATTTTCAAAATTTGGCGCTTAGTTCACTTTTGCATAACACGGTACAATTATGAGAACCAGAGGAACGTAACCCCATTTTCGTTAGTTTACAGGAGAGACAGGAAAAAGAGATTTTCTTTCAAACAAATTTTGTATAAATTGTAATCATTTTCTCTCTCCAACCCCACAATCCACCCAAGACGCATTGAATAAATCCAAAGTGTATTAGAATCCTGTTGTAAGGCCGAAGAGACAAAATAGCCACACAGTTGGATGAGTGGAAAACCTACCTAAATAGTCGAAGTAGGTTTCTGGTACTAAACGAAACATACAGATATATCCTGTTAATGCTATTGGGGGTAATGCTGCTGGCTTTGTAAATGTCAGAAGTCAGTAATTAACACTTCTAAATATATATTTATTAACAAAAAAGAACTAACAAAAAAAAAAAAACATTTCGTAGCTACGGAATTGTTTAAATTTAGCCAAACACTTCTTAACCCTTACTTGGAATATGCAATATTTTGAGTCCATTATTTGTACAGGTATTTTCACATACCAGGAGGACACAATAGTCCATTTTGCAAACATGCCGTCAGCCCCTAGTTTAAAAAATAACTGACAAATAATAATAATAATAATAATAATAATAATAATAATAATAATAATAATAATAATAATAATAATAATTATTATTATTATTATTATTATTATTATTATTATTATTATTATTATTATTATTATTACATCTCAAAATCTATGAAATACAACTTCCTTACGTTTTTTCTTATATATAATAACTCAGTTTACAATAACTAGATACCAGGACTCAAGTATTCTTTCACAAATATAAAAAAGTAAGCATAGTAAAAATATGGATGTTCACTCACCAGACAATTTCGTCAACTGAAGTATCTGGAAAATTTACATGGCGGGCCAGTAAATTCCCAGCATGCTTCAGTTGATGACAAATACGACATTAAATTCGTAAGCTCATTACACAATACCGTACCAAACTAACATAATAATAATAATAATAATAATAATAATAATAATAATAATAATAATAATAATAATAATAATAATACATTTATAAATAGCTAGTTTCTGAATACATTACAAAATAAGATGGTAAACATATTAGTAAGTAGCAGACAATGCATGACAAAGTCAGGTTTAATAACACTCAAATGATACCAAGTGTGGTTTTTAGAGTTATGTTCATAATCCAAACAATCAAAAATTCTATTTTTGGAGTTACGTTCCTCCGGTTGTCATACGACGAGCATCTTTAGTATAAAAAAAAAATCCCACAGTAATACCATAATCCATGTTAAATCATAGACGTTTCAAAGATTTTGTAGTAATATTTTCTAATGTACAGATATTGGAGGTTGTTATGGATGGTTGATTGCATGCCAGTCTAATGTTCCGTTCAACAGCGAGGCTATGCGAGACGTGGACTTACATATTAATATTAACCAAAAATAGTTCCGATTTCGGGAGATTTAAGAAGCCATATCTTGGAAACCCTAAGTCATAGAGAGATCATATTGGTGTTGATCAATACCTAAGAGGACGGTGAACATTTTGATACCAAATAGTAACCGATGGTTACTTGGCAAACTGGCTACCATTCCCCAGATATTGGCCAATAAAAAAGCTCAAATTTCGGGAGATTTAAGGAGCCGTAACTCGGGAATCGTAAGTCATAGCAAGACGAAATGTTGCGAATTTTTCCGAGAGAGAGAAGAAGGTGCGGATAAAAAGGTTTACTTTTACATCTAGGAACAATCACAGTTATCCTTCCCGCTTCATCTCTCCGTTATTTTCAAGTTCGTTCTGACAATGCTCTTGGAGCATTCTCAACTGATTTCAGTACTACACGGGACGTCGAACCGGCTTGAAGAGTTAAAAGAAAAATACTATGCTTGTTACAGTTCTTAATAGCAATTTGTTGACAAAATACAGCAATTACTTAGCAGAAACTGAATTATTGCCAAAATTTAGCTGAGAACATTTGATAGTTCTTTTTATTCTCCTAAATGCTGTAAATGAATACTTACTTGCTTGGGATTGTTTATTTGGGGTTCTAGAATCATCTCCCTGCTTCTGTTTATCATCACGTTTTCTTGTCGTTCTGAAATAAATATTACTTGTTTAATTTAGTACGAGTAATTATTTCATATAACTTTTACGATTATTTTCGTTTAGTCATAAACCTATTTATTGTAAACACGCTCCAGTTAATAGCTCATTATTGAACTTCATTCACTGGTATACACTGTCTTCGGACAGACAGTCAGCAATTTACGCTCACTTACGCAAAATTTTCTAGAAGACAGTCTGATATACGAGGAGCAGTCAAAACTTACCGTAATTCTGTTGTAGCTCTTTATTACTACCCCATCAGGAAGTCGGGGTCGGAAAGGGGGATTGCCGTCGTCGACGGTGGCTGGACGCCGGAGGCAGCCGAAACCCGTCCGCGGAGACTCGACGATCTACTTGTTCAGAGTTGCCGACCTTTTTCCGAGGCGGCAAGCGGTCCAAAATCGTAAAATAAAATGTCCTTTCCGACTCTTTGCCGACTGTTGCCGACCGTCAGAGTCGGCAAAAGAGCCGGAAACGCCTCTTTTCCACCCTCTGCCGACTTCTTGTGCCGGCGCATTTAATGCTCATTTCCGGCCCTTTGCTGACTGCTAGGCAAGGCAACTATTCGTCGTGGTCGAAAATCGCTCGGAAAGACACCGGTGTCCTGCCCCGGTAATCCGACCGCGGCAGTTGGTCGGCATGGACAAATTGTCCGACTGTAGGCGGCCGGATCCTGATGGGGTACAATCAGTGGTCGAAGTGAGATGGTATGCGGTGGTATGCCATACCGCCTCTGGTTTTTCAGTGATGAATTCATACCGTCCCTGGTTTTTCAATGATTAAAACATACCGTCACTGGAAAGTAGATGCTAAATACCATTAATAAATCGATTTTTATATACAGTAACTGGCAAATAGCGTTGCATGTAAAAATATTTTATTTCTTCTGTAGAAATAATTTCTCAGTTGACAACACCGATATTTTAGTTATCTTTTTCCTATATTTTGTTTTTAATATGCGGTGTCTTCAAAGAAGTTCACCTAGTTTATATTCTGATGTGCCATATTGAATTGCTTTCTTGTTATTGAGTATGGACGGATTTAGCGGTGGTCTGCTGTGGGAGGCGGACTTTCCTGCGGCTGGAATACCCACAGTCGAATGGAGGGGGACCTTGAATTTTTTGCAGGAAACTGTTAATATCCTTATTCGTTTTTTGAGCATTTTCGTGTATAATTCTTTATAATACAACATAAAGGGATATCTTTTTTACATTTTTTTTCAGAAACTTGTTTGCGGGAGATCAAAGTTTCTCTATATCGCCTTCCCCGTTACTACAGAGAGGCTATTCAGTGTCTTTCAGTCATTATGTAAATAGAAGTGAAATACAGTGAGGGTATGTTGCCTAAAAGATCGCAACATGTAGATAGCCGGTATGTCGAGTCAAAATCGTAATAAAACATAACATGTCTGCTTTTTTCCCACTTCGAACACTGACTACAATATAAGTACACACTTATTTACGAGGCGCGTCCAGAAAGTAAGTTTCCCACGTGTCCCATAGCTAAGAAACGGTATGTTTCGCGAAGCGACTACGTGTACGAGAGAGAGAGTAAGGTCCTAGCATGGCACATGCACTAGACGAACTTTCTTGGTGCTCTCAGTAGCGTCGTGGCAGTGGTTGAAGATGGACGTTCCTATTCCAGCTTCCGCCGGGTGTGAAGTGCGAGCAGTGATAAAGTTTTTGAATGCACAGGGCATAGCACCAATCGAAATCCATCGTTAGCTCTGCCAGGTCCATGGGAATAATGACATGAGCAAGCAGTTCCGCAGATTGTCCACTCCTTATTGCACACCACTGCCACGGAGTGCCTGTTGATCAAGAAGTTTTGTGTTGAAGCAACTAAACCTAGAGCTCAAAGCAAGGCGCACAGGGTCAGCATTGACATTTTTGCAACAATACATCTGACGAAGGATTTCAATCGGTGCTATGCCCTGTGCGGCACTTCACACGCGGCGGGAGCTGGAATAGGAACGTCCATCTTCAACCACTGCCACGACGCTACTGAGAGCACTAGGGAAGTTCCGCTAGTGCATGTGTCATGCTAGATCTTTACTCTCTCACGTACACGTAGTCGCTTCGCTCAACATACCGTTTCCTAGCTATGGGACGCGTGGGAAACTTACTTTCTGGATGCGATTCGTAATAAGCTTCAAAGTTGGTTCGTTCGGAACACACACACACACTTGTTCCACCGCTGGTGCGATTGGAGAAAGACCTCTTTTGGTATATTCCGAAGCTCAGCCAACACATTGATTTTGTTATCTTCAACAGTAACGAAAATGGGTACCTTTGAGGCCCATTTTAAGCTTTGATAAGAGCCAAACATCCGATGTTGCTGAAGTGTTTTTAAGGCTATCATTCTCTGAAACAGATTTTCCCAATTTGCACATGAACTTGATGTTTGCGCGGTGCTCGATCTGTGAAATTGCACCAAGTGATTACCACACACTCCTTCGTTCAGTACATTACTCGTATAATGCCTGCAATGACGTATTAATACTTGTCAAATTCATGATTAGGCAATCTGAGAACTGCACTGTACAAGATTCATTGTGATCGCATCGTAAATGCTAAAACTAGAACAACATTCCGGGAACTTTCTGACTGCCCTTCGTATGATGCCCGTAACTATTATTTTTAAAAGATTCCATGACATGCTTAAAAGCATTTTATTAAATAATTGGGTGAACATACTTTTCGTTTAAAATGTGTTATATTTAAGCATTTTAAGCGTATAAAATAACATCGTAATATAGCAAAATAAACAGGAATTAGATAGTACTTTGATATAATTTACAAAGACCAATTACTTGAGGTTCGAAATTACGAAATAACATATCTACATTGATTTAAATTCGTATTTTATAACGGAAAATAAATTATAAACTGTATTTATGGTGAAAGAATAAACCATACATGATGATAAAATTATATTATTTAGCAATTTAACTTGCAAATATGCTGCTATAGAATGCAGGGGCGGATCCATAGGCGGCGATCGGGAAGATTGCCTCCCCCCAGAAGGGGAACCTGTCTTATTTTATATATAAATAAAAATCCATCCCAGAATTTGGAGTTCTTGAAAGTAGCTCTAAGTAGTAGAATTACAACCCGCCCCCCAGAAGTCCGTCCTGGATCTGCCCCTGATAGAATGGTTAACAAACCATCATAAATTTTAGTACAAAGTATATTGTTGCTCAATACAAACAATGATGAAGCACAGTTATAATTGGCCGTCATTTTACATTCAGTCATTACAAATTAATCACTTAGGACGGTAGCATTCACATACAAGTCAAGGGGCACTAGACAGACAGAGCGATTCGAATAAAACAACCATTGCTTATAAGTCACGGAGAGCTGGAAATAAGAAGATGAAACAAGTACCGGCATAAGAAAATAGCAGAGGAAGCGTTGAATTACGCAGTACTTGTCCCAGAGTGTGGTATATCGTGGGACGTTTGGGAGTCGCCCGAAAATGTTAAATGGCAACGTGTCTTACACGAACAATTTATTCATACAAATTATCTATTTTTCCATGTTCGTTTCAACGGTGTATTAGATGATATACCTTTTCATATGAAATTGTCGGTCGATCCCCAGGGTCTTATGATAAGAAGCACTGTGGGAAACACAGAACTCTCCACTCGATGCGTCTAACTAACTAACTATGGCCTATGGAACCCGGAGATTCAATGCTGCGCTCACAGAAGCTCTCTATTGACTTCTATTCTTAGCCAACTGGATAGAGTTTCTACTTTATATTCTTATTTCTGCGAGATCCATCTTAATATTGTTTTCCCATCTGCACCTAGGTCTTCCTAATGGTCGTTTTCCGATTGGACTTCCAGTTAAAACCTTGAAAGTGTTCCTACTTTCTTCCATTCTGGCTACATGACCTGTCCATCTGAGCCTCCTAGATTTGATGACCCTAACAATGTTGGGTAAACCGTATAAATTATGTAGTTCCTCGTTATGAATTTTCCGCCAATCCCCATTCCCGTTCCTCTTAGGTCCGAATATTCGTCTCAGGATCTTGTTCTCAAATACTTTCAGTCTACTTTCTTCCCTCAGAGTAAGCGAGCTTATTCTGAAACCATACATAACAACAGGCATGATTATCGTTTTAAATACCCCTATTTTAAGCTTCATATTTCTCGACAGAATTCACAACGACAAAAGATTTTGAACTGAATAATAACACGAATCCTCTGCTTTCAGTCGACATTTAAACTCTATGCGTCTTCTGGCAGTATTTCGTGTAACTTTGTTCATCACTTTATACACAATACTTGTGATTTATAAGCATTGAGCGTTTTATCTGACTGTTGCAGAAGCTACAGTTAAATGGTAACCATTTTGTAAACGCTGTCCTACACGATTTTTACCCCCTACGAAAATTATTTGTATTTTCATTGTCTTTTCAACGATGTATCCGATGCTATACCTTATCATCTGAAATTCTTGAATGATCTTCCAGGACTTCCCAAAAGAGAGCTCTGTAAGATAAGCACGACGCTCCAGCAATGCGGTCTCTGATATTTTATTTAGATTTTTTTTTAAATTCTTTTATTTTCAGCCGTTTGTACCTTATAAGCGCTGGACATTTTATCTAAAACACCCTGCATGCGAAATAACATCTGAAACTTGCCCTAAATTTGACAAAGCACGACAATAAACTTATTGTATGCTTTCATAGGTAAATCTCGCCTGAACAATTGTTTTTCGTGCACGTGTTTCCCAGTCTAAATCCCAGTACGGATCTCGTGACGCAAAATATCTTCATGGCACAAGAATGAAATATATTTGATCAATATGAAGTACGGAAACAAATCGTTGTTAATGCTGATAATTACAATAAAACTAATGCATATAATTCAAGATGAGACCGGGTAAAAGCATACATCTGACAAGAAACGGACATGAACGTGTCATCCGGACATTCTAGTCCATTCGATAAACATAACAAAGATATGTTCATGTACAAAAAAAAAAAGCCATGGACAACAGAGTAAGTTTCCTGGGGCCCATTAACCCTGTTAGCATAAAGAAAATCGTAGACTCGCAGTGAAATAGCGATTGTATCAATACTGTTCATTGAAAATTAATGGTTTCTCTTCAGCATGAAACAAGCTTTCCAGAGGTGCAATGTACTGGGGTCCATAACGTACCTGAACAGGAAAATTGGGAGAATGTCGGGAAAATTCCCTTCAGAAATAACTCCCACCAACTTTGAACCCTCTGGAGTGGCCCAGGGTAAAATCACACAATCCAAGTGTATTTCTGAAAATACTATAGGGGATAATGAATATGTGTACCAAGTTTTGTATTGGTAGACGGAATAGATATAAGGGAAAAGCTTGTAATCCAATGCACAATTTTCCCTCATACATGTTCTGCCTATCAATACAAAACTTCGTACAAGCATTCTTTGTCCACTATATTAAATTGTGAGATATATTTGGATGGTGTGCTTTTACCCGGGCCCACTCCAGAGAGGTCCAAAGTTGATGGGAGAGATTTATGGAGGGAATTTTCCCGACATTCTCCCATTTTTCCCTGTTCAAGTACGTTATGATCACCTATACGTAGCACCTCTGGAAAGCTTAGTTCATCCTGAAGACAATGGATAATAAACCATGACTTTTCAATGAACGGTGTTGATGCAATAGCTATTTCACTGCGAGTCTACGATTTTCTTTATACTAACAGGGTTAATGGGCCCCAGGGATATACTTTGTTGTCCTTGGCACCTTTTTTTTTTTTTTTTTTTTTTTTTTTTTTTTGTAAAAATAAACACGCTGCTGAACAAGACTGCACTTATTTAATATAAAAACCCATTTACACGTGACGTTTCGATCTTCTAGCCAAGATCCTCATCACACGTACAGTGTACGTCTTGGCTAGAAGATCGAAACGTCACGTGTAAATGGGTTTTTATATTAAATAAGTGCAGTCTTGTTTAGCAGTGTGTTTATTTTTCTGATTTTATTTGCAAGACATATGACTATGATTGTGTGTCAGTTTTAATTTTTTGTGCAAGAACATATCTTTGGTATGTTTATCAAATGGACTAGGTTTGATTCGGATGACACATTCATGTCCGTTTCTTGTGAGAATCGAGACTTGATTTGATTTGACTTTATATTTTGCGTTCTGTTCACGAGCGAATGTATATGAAACTTGAACCTACAGTTTAATATGGGATCTGAACTGCATGAGCTCCCGCCGGGAATCGAATCTGAAACTAATACGCCAGAGGCACGTACGATAACGGCTTAGCCATGAGGTAGCTCGTGAACCGAGACTGTATATGTCCTCAATTTTTTCTTTTAACTTCATGTCATCGAGTTAAATCATACTCTTTGCAGAAGAGGCAGGGTAACTCAGATGACGGATGCACCAGGTAATGTTCCGGTGTTCCTATATGGTAAAAGTATTTAATATTAATCGTATTTTTTGCGTCATGGTTTCACTAATTTAGCAGCACATTTGTGGTTCATATGTTGTAAATACAGAGTGGAAAGGTAACAGCGCAAACTTAATATTATAAAATTGTTACTGCAATGTAAAACACAAGAATTATATTCACTGTAGTGTTATTAATGTATCTAAAAATAACAAAGCGCACCATTTAAACACATAAAATAAACGTTCAAAACTATTAGCATGACTATCACAGTTAGAAAAATTGTTAATTAATGTCAGAAGCTACATTTTTATTAGTATATTGTTATTCTTGGCTAAAGAAAGTTATTTAACGATTTATTAGTAAATGCCCAAGCTTCACAAACAAACATTTTAGTTCGAGTTATCTCTTCTCAAGCATTCTCATCAACATATCCTTAGTGAAAAGAAAATAATCATCTTTACTCACCTCCATTAGGACTCAGCTTACTCAAACCAAGATTCCCATTGTTGTGTTACTGAATAGGTTGAACACGGAAAAGCACCTAAAATTTTATCAATTTTTTCTACCGTACATAAAGGCACTTTTAGATTTTTTGATGTACAAGGTGCGTAATCTTGCAAGAATCTTAAAATTGCCATCTTGGAGGAATAGAAGTAATGTAGGAGTCGAATAGAATATGGTGGGTGCAGAGAAGGAATTTATTTTGAACTATTATGCGAACAGTCTTTAAATTTAAAACACAAGATATTTTCTGATACAAGGATATGAATATCTAATTCACTTGAAAGAATTTAGAAAATCCACTATGGAGAGATATGTGTAAAAGACAAATTCAGTATAGTGAACGCAGAGAAATACAATGTTTTCTGCACTATTGGATGTACATAAATGCAGTGTGGTACAGTAGAGTTAAAGACACATAATACAGTAATCTTGTATATTTACGTGTATCGTAGAAACTCTATCCCAAAGCGGTAGGAAACTTGATAGGAAACAAAGATGCTGTTAAATATATGCTTTGTATAATAAGGCACAGAAGCACGAAACGTGCGAAATATGAGGGTCTTTTTAACGCTTAAAATAAGAACATCGTATACACTTTTGGGCATTTCGGAGATTTGACCTGGAAGAAACAGATTAGGGGTAGTTCTTGCATTACTTACAGCTTACTTTTGTTTTTATTTTTTGAACAGCTGGATATAGAGACACGTAATATAGTGTACTTTTTACTACAGAAAATTGAAATTGGCCATTTATTGCTCTATTTCAATATGAAAGATGCAGTGGGAAAGCGCGTGATGAACATCACAAAAAGAAATATTAGTGACAACGCACGAGGTATTTGGTAGCATATTTTAAGGCTAGCCGCATACTCACTAGACGAAGGCTAGAGAAGTCAAGGCAGGGGAGGCAGAGGAGAATTCACACAGAGAGGCCTGAATACTTTGACCATGATTGAATGAGAGATACGAGGCTTTATACCGTTGTTCACAGTTTATCACGTACAGAACGCCTAGGCTTTACTGCTCTCTCATCTGGTTAATGTGCAGCTAGCCGAAGAATTTAAATTTATTCTTGTGGTTAGTACTTATTTGTGTCAAACTATTACATGTTACCTACTTCGTTGTTAAGTAAACATGAAATAAGTATTTTTAATCAATTATTTTTTTTTTTACCTTGTTTGCTTTCTTTTCAATCTTTCCGAACGACCATCCACAATTCTGGTATGCTCTTTCGAACTCTAATTTAACGAAACAAATATTGTAGAAATATTATTGTACTGCTCTTTCATTGAAAAGTCATGTTGAAAACCAATATTTCCACTCATATTTTAATGCCATGTACTCATAACTACATATGTACTGTTTTAATAATAAGATTTGCAACACAAGTATGATAGAGATTATATTTGTAACCCAGTGCTTTGGTTACTTCATTCATTCACAGTAAATCAGACAAACACACAATCAAGTGAGTTTCGTATCACAGTGTAAACCACATTAGATTTCGACACTATAGAGTTACAATTTGGATGGGTCGCACCCACGAGGGGTCCACCGGGTTCTGACCCCACCTCATAAAACTTCCTAACTAAGCACACATTTGTTTACATTCTAAAAAAAATGTACTTATTGAACGGGGAAATGATTAATGTAGCACAAAAAATTGATCTTACAACTATATCTCTACTCTTTCTCTTGCAAGACCAATCTACAATAGTTCTACAATTTTTATTTCTGAGGAATAATACCTGTTCAATACTGACTTGTAGTATTGGACTTTACCCCAACAACAAATATTTCTGAGTGTGTGCCTATAATATGCTACTAATTACTAACCGGGTTATCAGTTCGAACTTCAAGAGGCGGATGAAGCCTAAGCCAGGGGTTCTCAACCTAGGGGTCGCGACCCCTATGGGGGTCACGAAGATAAGCGGAAGAGATAACTATAATTAGAACCTAATTCCGAAAATTATTTTTAAAAAATAATTTGAATTTTGTTCTGGTAGGCATATTTTTATGCGTACTGGTAAGAACAACAAAAAATAGGTCTACTACGCGTTTTCAACAGGTGCGAAGTTGTTTAAAAATCAATTTAAGTGAAAGAAAAAATGAAATGAAATCTTTAAGTTTTACGGTTTACGTCCCACGGTTATGCCGGTTAAGCTAAAGGGGACGGTGATGATGAGAAATGAATGAGATGGTGGAATGAAGAAAGTGGAAGGAAACGGGAGAACCCCGAGAAAACTCACGAGCACGGTGTTTGTCCACCACAAAGTCCACATGGCGCGAGCTGGGATCGAACCAGGGTCCCCAAGCACCGGAGGTGAACACTCTACCACTGAGCCACTGCGCCCTTAAGTGAAAGAGTCACAATATGGAGCTAATGAGAACTGCATATTGAAATACCAGAAAAATACAAATGCAATGAAACCTGCATATTGAAATACAATTAAAATTGAAATCTAATGAGATACCTGAGTATGGTGTGATTTCATTAGTGCAGCAATGTCCGGCTCAATCTTCGCGACGCACATTATTAAGTCATTTAAAATACACACTAACTTTTGTAACAACTGTCCAAGTTTTTTAAAACCAAAATTAGAAATCCTTTATTTTCTTTATTATATGACGCAATATTAAGGAAGCTATGAAGTTTTAAAATTTTCAAACAGCCTTCATTTTGAAACAGTGTGACGGAACGGACTCGATATATTTTAATATGAATGAACTGATCAAATTTTGTTTTAATCCATTCGCTTTTAGGGAAGTTACTGTATCCATTAAATACAAGAAATGAATTTTACTATTATAGAAATAGATGAATATCGTGAGATTTCTGCAATAAGTATATTAAAAATCCCACACAGGCTTATTACAATCCAGGTATAAGGGGTTCGCTGGCAAGAGGATGTGATAAAATGGGGGTCGTGATAGAAATTAGGTTGAGAACCACTGGCATAAACCATAAACTTTGCCGTAGTATTACGGCTTTGAATCCTTGCATTTTGCCTAGGAACCTAAAATTCAGAATATGTGATGTTCCGAGTGTACCAGTCAGAGATTCTTATATAACTGTATAACTTATTTACAGTTCTTCACATATTATTGAAGGAATATTGACCTAAAATCTAGTTCTGTCGTCCGAGTTGTTCAGTATGTTCTCAAGCAATGTTCTCAGGCAAATAAACGCTTCCAACGTTAAGCCTCAATAGTCGTGTAGCTGTATGAATAAATACTGCACTTTGTTTTAATGTCGTTTAAGAATAACGAATGGATGGTACAGATTCATCCGTGGTTGAAAGGGGTCCAGGTATTAGAACGCGTGATCCTACGATATCTATTATAAACTTTGTAAATTCTTTCATTTTCTATATGAATTCAGGGTCTTGAGTGCACTATCTTGCCAAAAATCACTGGATATCCTTTCACGTCAAGTAAACGATCCTAGAATGACAGTCACCTCACCGACGCTGTGTAAGTGAGGGTAGAAACGGTGGAGCATCAAACGCTTGTTGCGTATCGCAATGAGTCAACAGAATGAGTTGAATACATTCAAAAAGGAGTATGATGATTGTAAGTGCCCATAAATTTGGACATAAGGTCAGAGAAATTTCTCAGTAGCTAAACGTGCCCCGGTCCACAGTTATGGCCATTAGTAAAGTCATGGTCAAGTGAAAATGTTATTGAACTACTGAACTAAAGTCTCGCTCTGGTAAGTGTATGAAACCAAGAGATCGAGATCGGAGAGCCCTGAAGCGGGTTGTGTGAAACAATCGGTATATATTTTTGTCAGAGGTTACAGAGGACTTCCGTACCTAGGTATTAGCTTAAGTACACAGACCAGTGACAGGACTGTTCGCCGAAGCACTTGATTTTCATGGTCGTGCTGCCGTCAGGAAGCCCCCAACCACACGCATCACTGCAATGCTGCAAAGAGAGCCGTAATTGGACTTAGGAGAAGTGGAAGAATGCACCTAGATAATGTCGAATAACGATACATGCTCTATCAATCTGATGGGCGTGTATAAATCTGACGAATGTCTGGCGAAAGGTATTTGCAGGAGTGTATTGTGTCAACCTTGAAATTTGGTGGTGGTAGTGTCATGGTTTGGTGCTGTTGCTCCTGGTTTGGGTTATACCCGTTGACTTTAATTGACAGGTCGATGACTTATGGTGTGTGCGAAGATATTTTAGATAATAACTTGCTGCCGACAATAGTTTGGGACAAACCATTTTCTGTATAAACTCGATAATGCTGCTGTCCATACAGTACTCGCCATTGAGTCGTGGTTTGACAATTATCAGGTAGAAGTGCTTGCCTAGCCGGCGCAAATTCCCGGCCTGAACCTTATAGAATATCTTTGGGATGAATTGGAGTGCCGGTTGCGTGCCAAACCCACTCTATCAACAACCAAATGTGCACTGTTCACAGTGTTACAGGAGGAATGGAGCAGAATTTCGCCAACAGTATATCATAACTTAGTGGCTGCCTACCTTAAAGGGTAAACAGTGTAATTCAAGCAAAAGGAGGTCAGACATCCTATTAAGTATATGTGTGGTGCCTTTCAAGTCAATAGTACCGGTTGTCCGGTGACTTTTGGCAACATAGTGTACATGTTTATCTCCGACCTTATCCATCTACTGAAACCGGAAATACTTGATCTTGATCTCAATAGATATATCAATTCCGGTTTTAATACTTAATACAGGTAGTGTCGAAGTACACAATAGTCTCATAATGTGAAACGCAACTCACTTGTTGGTCTATTGTATTTGAGGGAATTGTTTTCAGAAAGGAACATTTCCATCTTCAGTTTTGTAGTGAAATTGACTTTGAACAGATTCTCAATCTTTGGGATGAAATGTTCCAAAGTTGCTAATTTTACAGTAGAAGTGAATATATATACAGAGTGACCCGGAATAGCTTCCCACATTTGAAAGGCGAATAAAACAAAAAAGTATTGCTTATAGAAAGTTGTTTAATGTAAAATATAAAATGCTATTGAAAACAGTTTGCAATTACTTTGTTCTAAGTAGTTTTGTTCTTATACTCTCCCTAGGAAGCCCAACAGCTGCAGCATACTTCCCTGCAGAGCTTTCTGGGGACTGCAAAATGCACTGTCTCACAGCCTCGATATTCCAACGGCGAACCTGTAGTGCAGAAGTTCTCGACCCAGTGCAAGATAGTCTTTTGATCAAGAACATTTTCATTACATGGAATATTAAACTTTAACCGAAAAGGTTTTTGCACATTGTAATCACAGAACTGTTGTATTGGAAAAACATTTCGACTTCGTAGACGGAATGAGGTCTCTGCCAAATCATAATGACGTCTAAAAATGGATGGAGAGGTAATCGAAAGCGACGAACCCCGTTCCTCTTGCCTCTCCACTGAAAGGGCTACAGCTGAACAAAAAGTGGGTGGTTTTTATAGGGTGTTATTTACAATAATTGTATTGTCAATTGCTGTGTACTTTCAGAACGCATTAAAACAAAATTCCGAACTGATTTCAATACAATTTTATATTTTTGAATAAACTAGTGTGTATCTCAAATACTTGTTTTTTCATTAGGTTTTATTCAGGGGTTTTATTGGGCCACCCTATCCGTCTCTCTCTCTCTCTTTTTCTGCATATATACATATACATACATACATATATATACATATATATATATATATATATATATATATATATATATATATATATATATATATATATATATATATATATATATATATATATACGAGGAGAATTTAAAAAGTAAAGGCACATTTGCAATTTCTCTTTCCAGGGATCGGCAACACTGCTAATAACTAGCGCTGAGTGAGTGTAGTTGGCAACACTTGGAAACAACCTGTCGCTTGTATTCCTGCATTAGTCGTTGGAGTGTAGCAGACCGTTAAACATGGCACCTCCATTGGCGATCTGCACCAAGGATGAAATGAGAGCAGTAATTCACTTTTTGTATGCAGAAGGTGAGAAACCTGTGGACATTACTCGTCGAATGCAAGCAAAGTACCGTGAAAGCTGTTTATCGCGAAGAAAAATCTAAGTATGGATAGAGCGTTTCAAACAGGAAATAACTTCTTTATATGGCGATGAAAGATTTGGCAGGCCATCGACGTCAACGACTGAGGAACTTGGGTATATCATCCTGCGAGCATGGTTTGAAAGCACCCACCATCACCAGTAGTTAAGAAATGTAAACCGCTCATCCGCTAGTCATTGATGCGGTGCAAAATTGGTTACAGATGGAACCGAAAAACCTTTTTTCTGACGGAATAAAAATAAAAACTTGTGAAACGTTGGGGGATTGTTTTTTAAGTCCAGGGAGGTTACGTAGAAAAATAAAGTATGTTTCATTTTTCTATCATTAGAATAAATACAGCTTTTCTCAAATGTGCCTTTACTTTTTGAATTCTCCTCGTATATACAGTACCGCTCACAACTTTTCGAACATCTACTATGATTCTATTATTTTGGCATAAGAACTTTACCGCCCTGCATGAGAGGTACTCCTGCCTATAACATCTAATTTGGCGACAATTAAATCAAAGTCTGAGAGGTACTGCAGATGATATATCAAATCATAATTATTAAAATTGAAACAAACAAAAAAAAGGATGTAGATATTGCATAGTATAAAGAAACGTGTGAAAGATGAGTTAAGACATTAGTTTTGTTTGGAAAATGTAGACATAGGGAGTCAAGATAATGAAAAAAAATAATAAAAGAGAAAGTAGCGTTCCAAATTTGTAGTTTTATATATATATATATATATATATATATATATATATATATAACTTGTTGATATGCTAACGTTTAAAACGCCAAAAATACCATATTTGGAGAAGTACTTACGATGGTTTCGTATGCTCCATTGTTGCAAGTTGAAATAGTAACAACGAACATTACATATACGCTTCCACTGAGCGACAATTGAGCAGAGAAGGATGTGTATTGACCATCCTAAACATTTTTTCAAAGAATAGCGTTTTCAGCTTTTCCAAGCTAGCATATCTATAACTGCAAAATTTGGAAAACTACTTTCTCATTCAAATTTTTGTCACTGCATTGACCCTCTTTGTCTACACTTTCCAAACAAAACTAATATCTTGTCTCTCCTGCCACACTTTTTATTTATACTATGCAATATCTACATCAAATTGTCTTTCTTGGTTTCAATTTTAAGAATTATAAATTGTCATATCATCTGCAGTACCTCTTAGACCTCATTTCAACTGTTGTCAAATTCTACGCTTTAGGTAGGAGTATGTCTGCTGCAAGGCGGTAAAGTTCTCCTGTCAAAGTAATACGATTACAGTGGATGCTTACAAAAATCCGGGGTGTTCGAAAACTTTTGAGCGGTAGTGTATATATATTGCCAAATAGCGGTAGTGTATGTGCATTGTAATTTTTACCAAAAAGATTCCTATGTATATAAACCCTATCGCGTAGTGCGACATACTTCATCCCATACATTCAGAAACCGTAAAAAATCAATTAATTAAAAAAACATAGAGGAAATTTTTTCCTTTCGAAAATAACTTCCCCTTTTACCATCGGTTTCTTTTAACATATAGACTGCAAGACCATAATATTTCATTTAATTTTGATGTATCATTATCTTAAAAACCTATGGCTCTAATAATGAATACTGGTAATTCATGGTTGGATAGTAAGTTTCCGAGTGTAACAGAACTAATGGTACCCTTAAGCATGTCAACCCTTAAGAAGGCACATGGGGTATAAACCACTTCAATCGCTAGAAAAGCTCATACAATATTTGGTTTCAAACGTCGCTCTTTTAGACACTTTTTAGTTTACTGTGCCATGTTGAATTTAGAAGTTATTATGTCGGTGCAGAGTGCATACGCGTCAGTGTTCAGTTGAAACGCAACTCTTGGTTTCTCAATGGAGTAAATTTGAAATTGTTTTCTTTTACATATATGGCTAATGGTCTATCAGTTCTCGTAACGTTACGAAAGCCAAGCAATAGTCAGTATACTCAGTATTTGACTAGACAACCGCTGCAGAAAGTCTGATGAGGTTGTCAAGTGTGTATCAGATGAGGCGCGGTTGAATGAAATTTTGACTCACGATCCACGAACCACTGTGACTCACTCTGACTCACGACCCACCCATGACCCACCGCCCACCCTGACTCACTCTACCCAACTCTGACCCACCAAAAACCATCGTCATCAACTTTGACGCATGATCCACACCATCGTATAAACTGAATAAAGAGTTTGCACTTGTAATCAAACAAGGCTGTAAAACTATCATTGATCGGCGTTTGAATTTCTACGGTCAATCTCTCAAGCACACTTCTGTTACAATAACGCGGGATCTGACCTTTACGATATCAAATGGTAAAGTGTTTGTTATGGGCCATATTACGGTCAATTTCAACTTACTTATCATATATAATTATTTCGTTGTTTAATTACAGATACTTTTCAGTGGAAAATAGGATGAAATTTGAATCTCAAATCAAGGTAACGGAAGCCAACGCAAGGAAAAAAAAGTGTAAAATTCTACTGTGTCCCGAAAGCCAAGTAGTAAGTCCTATTGCTATTATTATAATACAATTACAAACGTCAATATCCAAAAGTGCCTGAAGTTCTTTCTTCACTTAAGTACTTCAGGTAAATAAATAGAAACAAATGAAAAACGAAGAAAAATGGAGGCCGTGAAAGTAAATGGAAGACAAATTCACCAGTGCTCAAAAGATTCTGTCTAGAATGCACTGAGCAGAGTGAGTCATGTGAGACGGTGGGTTAGAGTGGGTCACGTCCTGTTGACCCACGACCAACTGACCCACTCCATCTCTGATGTGTATAGCGTTTGCACAGTGTAATGATCATCATTGGGGAGCTACCTGAAAGATCATGAAACCCCATATTCTCTTTGAGGTTACAGACTTTACACTCTGACCACACATCGATCAAGTTTTGAGCGTTTGTGTTTTGGATCTTTATACAAAGATTACGAAGAACCGAACCTACTATTGAATGGACTCCGAACCAGGACCGGGCATTTTGATGCAGTTGGCAAATGCATAAGAACATTATGCAAGATAAACTTCACCATATAGACCATTCCTCACCAGATTTTCTCGCCTTAAAGAGAGCTGAATACAATACAGCGCTACCTGCTGATGATGATCACTTCTAAGTAATGAGTGCCAAAGACAGCTTATAGGAAAGACCCTTATAAACTGTTACTGCACGAAGTTTAGTTTCTTAATTGATTGATATATTCATGGTTTTACATCCCTTTTTAGCAGCTAAGATTTATAGGACAAGACCCAGAGTTTTAGGTGCGATGGTAATCACTGCAGTGAGTTCAATGCTCTCAAATCGGGAATCGAACCCAGAAGCTTATGAACGAAACGCACACGCACTAGCAATTGGGCCAGAAAAGAGGGCTTAGTTTCTCGACATGAATAAGGCTTAGTATTATGAATTAGATTTCTGGGCTTCCGGCATTTATGGCCAGATTAACCCGTCATGTACGGGGGATCACGTTCCCGGCGATCACATTATCGATGAAAGGGAAGGAAGAAAGGATTGGGGAAGGAACGAAGCGGCCTGGGTCCTGTATGTTAGGTCCTCATGTAAATGAGGAAAACCCAGGAAAATCCCACTCACCATGGTTGGTGTAAAAAAACTGTAATACTTTTTCGACCAAGTGTCCCCACCGGAATCAAACCCGGGACCGCTTGCACCAAAGACGAAAGCGTTAGTAACTACGCTATCGACATGTATAAGTTGTTGTTTAGCTTTGGTGGGAATTTTCTTCTTTACCAAAAAAAAAAAAAAAGTAATAAGCGTTATCACGTTAATTAATTTTCCTTTGTAATTAGTTTTCGGTGTACTTAAATGTCAAAAATGTAATTATTGCTTACAGGTTGAGCCTACTTACGTAATTCTTTACCAACATACCTCCTTAATATTTATTTGTTAACGTTGATTTCCCTCCACCGAATAATGTTAACAGTTCCAAACGTTAGGAGATTAATACGTAATTGCAATATTATTGTACGTACCACTAAAACCACTAACATGTCATTAAGATCACCACTTCCATGAAAAGATCAAAAGAATAAAATCATTTTTGCGTCACTTATTATACTTTTATCAGAAAATTTCAAGCTTAACATGACTTCAACTTACCCCTGGTTTTGGACCAACTATCTGCCTTTTCTTTGAGCTGGGCATGCTACTTTCTGAACGACCTACAAAATATAGAATTTAACATTTTAGATATACAAAATTAAATTGCAAATGTAAAACACAGTTTAGCCTATATTTCTTTTCTAAGAACTTTTGTCGAAAGCAATACATTTTTCTCAACATTCCTGCTATATCCAAATTTTGAAAATTACGTTTTGAAATGTTTTATTTCTTTCATGACATAGCAATAAATTACATTTGGCAATAAGTGGGAAAAACACTGGGTATTGTAGAATTGTCGAAAAATTAAATATAATTGAGTATTTCATCAATGTACTGCTGACCCTGAAAGGAAAACAAGACATTTACTTACGCATGTACTTATAAAGCGTTATAGTCAGTGCTTGTGAATTTACTTTGTGCAGTGTACTTATACGTCCAAATTAAAAGTTGAAATCTAATATAAATAAAATGAAGAGTTCGTTTGTCTGTCTGTGTGCGCCCTGGAGACCAGACGAGTGGATCGAGAGATACCAAAGATTTGCCAATGGTACCTTGGTTCAGGTCCCAGACCAAGACGAGGCGTTTTATTTTTTTCAAAATTCAAAACAGGGGGTCTCAGTGAGGGGGACGTTTACCGTGACATGTAAAAGTAGTAGAAACTGACCAATATTAGTGTCCAATTCATAGCTTTCCGGTTGCTGAGATCAATGGTAACACTTCCATTAGCGATTGCTTTCAAATTCAGCTAATATTCCATGCGGGCCGGGGATACCGAGATATGTAAAAGTAATCCAGAATGACCGATATTAGTGTCAAATCCATAGTTTTCTCGGTCACTGAGATGAATAGTGATACTCCCACAGGCGTTGACTTCCAAATAGAGACCCCATCGGCTGGGGGCCAGAGACATTTAAAAAAATTCGAACCAGGGTGTCTCAGGGAGCGTTTACTGGGATATGTAAAAGTAGTAGAAAATGATCGTTTTTTTCTTTGGTTGTTCAGTTTCCTTACATAGATATTATGTCTGACCCATGCGAGGAATGGATATTTCAGTTAGTCGTTAATATTTTTAAGGGTATTTTAAAAGATTTTAAATGAGTAATGCAAATGTTATGAAACAGAAATGTTAATTAACACAATATTTAGCAATGAAAATAAACGTTTAGTAATGAAAGTAATACTTTAGACAGTCGTCTTTATTTTATGTACCTTGTAGTAGAATTGCCAAGCATTTCGCTTCGAAGATAGCAGGTCAAATAATACCTAATAATGGTCATTCCAATACATGATAGAAAACTTAAATATTCCATGTTTTAGGAAAACTCTACATAAATTAACGTATAGGAAAAATTAATCATGAAGAAAATATATAGGAGCAAATAACATGTAATAACAAGGAGCAAATATATTATGCTAGTCTGAAATTTTTGGGAAATTCATTTTCTTTAATTTGACCCGAGAAAGAAGCATTTATTTTAATTTCTTGAGAACATAATTACACGTTGGTGTGAAATTGAAGATCCCAAAGTACAACACCCTATAATACATAAAGTCGACTAGCTTCCTTTATTTTGAAGATAGAGCAAAGATACTAACATCGTTGAAAAGGTTAGATTATGCGCTATCGTGTTTGTCTCTACGTAAATGTACAAATCTGATAGTTTTAAAGTACAAATAACATGTACTAAGTAGGAGGCTGTACAAATAACATGTACTAAGTATAAATTCTTAACTCTTTCATTATCTTTAATTTGACACAAGAAGAATGTTTCTAGGGTAGTTCTGTGAGGAGATATTATCATTTAAGTAAAAGTCTGTGTCTTCACGTGGACGCCATATTGATTTCCAAGATGGCTGCCAAACAAGAACGAATTTCGAATGTCTCCATATATTAAAATGTTTCCTATGTATTACTCTATAAATGTGCCAAGTGTCACAATTCTTTCACTAAATGCAGTTTTTTATGTCTAAGCCGCGCTACTAAGAGGCTTATATTAGTCTTGTTAAACTTGACGAAACTACCATTTGTTGTATATAAATCCAATTAGAGAACAGTTATAGAAATTTACAACTATTTACAACGTTTCATACTATCGATAATAAATGAAATATCAATGCATTAGAAACTACGTGCTTTTAGATTGTTCGAAACGGGTGACAGTATTAATTTCCAATAATAATTGTAAACTTTTGAAATTTTATTCTGTATATGGCCACACAAATACTATTTTAATTTCGATTTTTTTTACGATAAAAAAAATATTTCGTGAAATGTAACGGAAATTCAGAAGGAGCTCTCTTTGCAAATTTCTCAATATTGATCGATGAAGATGAAGAATATGTTTAGTATTTCCTCTTTAAAATCCAAATATAGTTTGGTTACTACATATGTTTAAAACTATAATGATTACTTGAAAGTTCTGAATTTAGGACTAGTTATTATTAATTAACATATCGAAAATACACTGACACATACACGCATTTGTTAATATATATATATATATAATGTGTGTATATGATTGTATGTATGTAGATAAAAAATATTATACAACTTGATACGTATGCACAAAAAATATCCTGGCGATACAAGCAGTTGATGGTGAAATAATGCTAACAAATACCTTCAAATTGGAAGCATTGGAATGGATTTTTAAAAAAATCACTGGTCGTGAACAGTCTTTGGAAAAGACGGAATTCATTGGGTTAAGCTCCGACCATTTAAGCCCTCATTTCTAAAGCTATTTCAAGTTAGAAAATGTTATTATTCCGTTTTGTTTGTGCCCTGATAGTTTTCGAGAAAGAGGGGATGTCATTTTGGGGGGAGCTTTCTTGGCGGCGCTATAACCAAATAAGAAAAAAAAAGGACTTTTTGGAAATAACTCATCGTTAAAATTGAATCGGCGAGTGGGAAAATAGTGTGAGTCCAAAATATGCAATTTTGAAGTAAAGGCAAAATTAACACTAAAGATGTAGAACTACAAGTTGTAGTGAAGAGCAGTACAATTTGTGAGACCTCGCACGTCATAGCAGAATGCTATAATGTCGACTGTACATTTGTGGCATTAACAAACGAAAATTCTTTCTTCAAATACCTCAAAATGCGTTTTGTGAACTACTAGTGTTTTTCCACTCACCGATTCAATTAAGTTATCTCTATATCTGCCCTTTTCCGTAAGTAAATACCCTAAACAGAATAACAAAATGTACAAATTCAGAAAGAAACTGGATTGACAGAAATAAATAAAGAAAATTAAAAAAGTAATATGTTTACTCACCTAAACTGCGTCCTTCCACGTTTCTGCTTTACACCAACTGAAGAAATCTAATGTTTATTAAAATGAAAAGAAGAAGCTCGCCGCTTTCATAGACAAAAGACGAAAGGAAGTAGGCCATTGTTGAATAATACGGTATTTACTTACGGAAAAGGGCAGAAATAGAGAAAATTTAATTGAATCGGTGAGTGGAAAAGGCACTACTAGTCCACAAAACGCATTTTGAGATATTTGAAGAAAGAACTTTCGAGTATTAATGCCACAAATGTACAGTCGGCATTATAGCATTCTGCTGTAACGTGCGAGGTCTTGCAAAATTGCACTGCTCTTCATTACAACTTGTAGTTCTACATCTTTAGTGTTATTTTTGCCTTTATTTCAAAATGGCTTATTTTAGACTCACACTGTTTTCCCACTCGCTGATTCAATTCTAACGTTATTTCCGAAAAGTTTTTATTATTATTATTATTATTATTATTCACAACCAGAATTCTAAATACATATAAATTCACATGAATAAACACATAATACTTATTAATGGTATGGAAAAAGTACACATTACGGGGCCTATCTTGCGTACAAGATGGCCCCCCAAATGTCATCCCCTCTTTCTCAAAAACTATCAGGGTACAAACAAAACTTTCTTTCGGTACAAACGGTACAGACGATTTGCTTTCAAATGGTGTATTTTAATTTTCTGTGCTGCGATACGGAGATCTGTCTTGGCCACCAAGATAGCCTCCCCCCCAAATGTCATCCCCTCTTTCTCCAAAACTATCTGGGTAAAGACAAACCTCCTTTTCGGAACAAACGGTACAAACGATTTGCTTTCGAATGGTGTATTTCATTTTTTTTTGTTTGCTGTGATCCGGGGGGGGGGGCTATCTTGGAGCCAAGATAGCTCCTCCAGTTGTCCTCTTAAGTAACCCTATAAAGAAAATGGTACAAACGAAAATACTTCGGTACAAACGGTACAGACGTAGTGCAAACAAATGACCTAGTCATTGTTTCAATTTTCTAAAGTCGGGGAGCTATCTTGCCATACTTCATTTAAAGTTCATTTTTGGTTGGTCTATACTTTTTGTTATATGTTAGTGTCAGGAATCACCTCCCAAACGTTGTTGGTGTTGTTTTGTAACGCCCTGTACATATACATATATATACAGAAGTCAAATAAAATGAACTTCCATAAACAAATTTTCGTCTATGAATAGATTATTGGTACGTTTCCTACAAACTGTGATCCTAACTTTACACACTATAAAGACCATTGATTGAATAACGTAAAATTATAAAAATATGATAATAGAATAAGAAGTGTGTAATATAGTTATGTATAGTGAGTTTTATTGCTTTGTTATTCTGAGCGAAAACTCTTCATTTGTTTTGGTTGTGTGACAAGACTGTACTCCTTGAAAAAGTCATGTTCCTTTGAAGAGCTTGACGACTACACTGCATCAGGGAATGTCTTCCCTCCCAAGAAGCTGCGGTTTATTTCATGAAGTTCAGCACGGTAACATTCCGCAGAGTAGTTTTTACCTCAAGAGAGAAATGTGTGATGGGTCAACCCCTCCATTATCATACCAAGGTGCATGGTGACTCAGTGGTTGAGTGCTTGCCCCTGGTGCGTTTGTACCCTGGTTCGATACCCGGCCAACTAAGTTTGTAGTAGAATCATGTAATTGAGTTTTCTCGGATTACTCCCCTTTTCTCCCACATTTTCATTCATCACCCACCAATTCATCCATCATCTTTCGTATACCTTATTATCTCTCTCCCTTAACCTAAAGCACATAACTGTGGGACGTAAAACTGAAAAAAAGATCACCGTACCAACAACGATACCTTCTAGAAATTCTGAAAATTGTCCTGGACTAAAGAAAAATCGCTCGCAACTTTGTTATCCATGGTGCACCTTCACACGACCCTGTTTAACAAAGCGGCGCCCCTTGAATTTGTGGTACCCGAGCATATTTACTAGACGTTCACTGAGTCTGTGATGTTAGACACGTGATCATAGTCCTATCCCTGTGTTGCTGAGGTGAGTTTCCTACCAGACCTCAAAACCGACATTTTATTCGGAGCAACCTAATATGGTAAGCAAAATCAGTAGTGATAATGGTAGAGTGATCCTAAGTTAGCCCCCCTAAGAAATAATGAAAAGAAAAGAAAAGAAAAAAGGAAAAGAAAAAAGAAAAATCTCGTTCCCCGTGTCTTAGTATTCTAGTTACAGGCCTGGGTCCTAATCGTTCGTCTTCGGATCGCAAGGCCCAATCCTGCGCGGATTCGATACCAATAAAAATGTTCACGTTTTTTAACTGGTGTCGAATTTTCTGCATTCGTGTATTTCTCTGATTGGATTATGTGCAGAGTAGAATAGAAAGATGAATTATAGGACTATGCACAGGAAAAGGTCCCGGTTGATATGAACTTTTCAAAAAGAGACCTAGAGCGCTCATATTTTATGCAAAGATTGCCTGGATTAATGCCAGGCTAAGAGCGTTTCAGGTGGATAACATCATATCCAACAGCTGAGTTCTGAAGGCGCCACAGGGAGCAGGAAGAAGAGTTTATCTTCCCCCTCTTCGTCCAAGAACCAACTTATTGTGACAAACCCAGTCAAATGAAAAATGTGTATCAAGGACTCTCCATCTGTAAGTAAGATAATAGATAAAAATATGCATGTACCAGAATGTTTAAAAAAAAAAGGTCAGTGACACGTTAACACAAATAGGTAGAACTAACTTGCAAATATATTTCCAGAATTGTCGTAGCTTACGATGTAAAAGTGAAATATTTTATACTAATGTTTTATCTTCTAACTATGATATTATTATAGCTGTTGAAAGTTGGTTGTGTGAGGGTTACTATAATTCTGAATATTTTGATGACAGATACACGGTATTTCGTCAAGACAGGAACTTGAAACTATTTGGGACATCAAAGGGAGGGGGTGTAATAATAGCAATACATTCAGATTTCAATGTTCAGTTTGTTAATTCATATGATGCAGGATTTGAATGTATTCTAATCAAATTTATAAATAAATCATTAGTTGTGTATATTTGTGCTTTGTATATAGGGCCAGAATCGAAAATAAGCACTTACGAAAACTTCTATCAATTCATTGAAAGTAATTGCCCAGTGGGTAGCTCTATTCTCTGTATTGGGGACTTCAACCTCCCGGAAATTAGCAATTCTATGTTTGACTTCACACATTCCTCAACTAAATGTAAAAGCCTTCTCAATTTCCTGTCACTCTATAATTTAACTATGTATAATAATATACAAAATACCAATAACCGTACACTGGACCTAGTACTCTCGAATGCATGCGAAATTGAAGTAAACCGAGAAAATTCACCATTGGTACCTATAGACAATCACCATCCCCCCTTAATTATAGCGCTTTCAGTTAAACGTTTTCCGAAACAAAAAGTAAACAATAGATCATCTGGTTTTAATTTCAGAAAAGCCAATTATCATAAATTGTATTTAGAACTTTCAAAAGTTAATTGGAATTGCCTTTCATATTTAAATGACGTAAATAAAGCTGTAGAAACTTTTTATCAATTAATTGACGACGTATTTAAACAATGCATTCCAGCTAAAAAGAATCCCAGTAATAAAAGCTTTCCTGTCTGGTTTAACTCAGAAATAATTCGAAAAATCAAACAAAAATCGTACTATCACAAAAAGTGGAAGAACACAATAGACAATAATACATATTACCGTGATAAATTCTGTAGTTTAAGGACGGAGGTAAAGACAAAAATTGCGAAAGCATACAAAGAATTCGTAGCTAACTCCGAGAATTGCATAGCAGATGATCCAACAAACTTTTGGAATTTTATCAAAAATAAAACAAGGCATTTGACTAATGGCCCCCTTATGTATAATGGTAAAAGTCTACAGTGTAACAGGGATATTGCGGAGGCTTTTGCACATTATTTTAAGTCTGTTTACAATCATGAACCTGTGAGTTATAACACTGATGCTCTAATGTCACACGAACCTAGAAGTATATTACTCGATATTTTCCAAATCACTGAAATAACAATATCAGAAATAGAACATGCCATTAAAAGGTTGAAATCTAGAACAGCGTGTGGCCCTGATGCTATCCCACCTTACATAATAAAGGGAACTATTGATATCATAAAACATCCTATACATATACTATTAAACATGTCCGTAAAATATAATGTTTTTCCAGACCGATGGAAAGAAAGCTTGATATGTCCTATTCCAAAAACTAGCAATGCTAAAAATATAGAAAGCTTTAGACCAATTGCAATTCTATCCCCATTTGCAAAAATTTATGAATATATAATACACAATCGTTTACTTAATCATGTTAGATCCAGTATCTCTGTATACCAACACGGATTTCTCAAGAATAGATCCACTTCAACTAATTTGGCAATTATAACAAACTTTATAGCTTCAGAACTAGACAAAGGAGGGCAGGTGGATGTAATCTATACAGACTTTCAGAAAGCGTTCGATTTAGTTAACCACGACATTTTGCTTGAAAAACTAGCTCTTATGAATCTTTCTAAGCAAGCATTAGCACTTTTCACATCATACTTACGTGATCGTAAACAATCTGTAGCTTACAAAGGTCATATCTCGAACAATTTTAATGCTACATCGGGAGTACCGCAAGGATCAAACCTTGGACCTTTATTATTCCTCATCACTATCAATGACATAACTAAGCACATCAAGAAATCGCATACTTTACTCTTTGCAGATGACTTAAAATTATATGCTCAAATTAAATCACTTGAAGACTGTAAAAACCTCCAGGAAGACTTGGAAAATGTAAAACACTGGTGCCACGTGAATAAATTTAGCCTAAACATAACTAAATGTAAAGCGATTACATTTACTAGAAAAGGAAAATACATAAATTATGATTATACTATTGACGGTATAAATCTTTGTAGGCCGGAAACTGTTAAAGACCTTGGTGTTACCTTCGACCCAAAACTGACTTTCGCAAATCACATTGAAACTATTGCAAACAATGCTTATAAGAGTCTTGGATTTGTTTGTCGTGTAAGTAGAGACTTCCGTAGCCACATGACAATTTTAAAACTATATTATTCGTATATCAGATCCCAACTGGAATACGCTTCTGTTATTTGGACTCCTCATAATGGAAAATATATCCAGATGATTGAAAGAGTGCAGTGTAAGTTTTTGAGATTACTAATGTTTAAAAAAACTGGAATGTACCCAGCATACATATCATACCCAGAACTAACAAACAATTTCAATATACCGACACTAGAGCAACGTAGGTATGTTAATGATTTAGTTTTTCTACATAAAATAATAAATAATAAAATTAATTGCATAGAACTAAGTTCTAATATATTTCTGCATGTTCCGACGTCTAGAACGAGGTTAAGCAATAGTAGTACCATGTACTGTAAGAAAGCACGCACTGACATCCTGTATAAATCCCCTTTATGGAGAATGAGCTCTCACTACAATAATATTGAAGAAAAGTGTGAAATGATAGACATATTCAATATGTCTGAAAAAATGTTTAGGAACACAATTTGTAGTATGATGAGCTGAGTTAATTAATGAAACAATAGAAATTTCTGTATGTTTTTCTTCTGTAAAAATAATATTTTATCATATATGTAAACAAACACTGTAAATGGGCAGGACGCCTGTTGTGTTGTTGTTACAATAAATAAATAAATAAATAAATATCCGTGGATTATCACGTGGTCCTTGTTTATCCTCGCACAGCCGCATTCTACCAATTATTTCAAAACCATTCACTTTCACCAACCATGCGTCTCCTTTAGCCTAAAGGACTTACGTTAGTCGTGAAACTTTAAACTTACGATTTCATTTCACTATTACAACATTTATCTTGGGAAACTTTCAAAATGCTGTTCAACCATTACTTACTTTTCCGTGTCCTAGTTGATTTTGATCTCTCTCTTGTAGTAACAGCTTTGACACTATCCATTATCTTATTCTTCGTTATTTCTGAAATGAAGTATTATTTCTTTAGAAGAAAAAATTACAGGATTTTTACGATTATTTTCCTTTAAACGCAAATATACCTGTCTGTTGAGTTGACCTTATCGGCACCCACAGTTTGCTGACAGGTGGTTAACATTTCAAGGTCAACTATAATGGGTCGCTATACATACAATCAATTAATACGCTGTAAAAATATAAAACACTTTTTAAGTACGTTCATAAACATTTTGTCAACAAAGTGGATCTAAAAGTATTACAAAATTGTTTTACGCGTATCTAAAAAGCATTAATTCCCAACACAGTGTTCTAGTAGAACGTATTTAAAACACTTCTTTCTGTCAAACACTTTGAAAACAAAGTTATGACGTGTTGTAACACACGTGAGACATAGTTGGAAAGCGCAATTTGATAACTACATTTTGGACTGTACAGTATATCTAGAAATTCAGTGATCAAACTCCGGGTGGAGATTCTTTATATCAAATGAAATAAAAATATCTAATAAACATAGATCGACGAACGCATCCTTTTAGAGTTAAA
Source organism: Thermobia domestica (assembly GCF_964235325.1). Classification (NCBI taxonomy): domain Eukaryota; kingdom Metazoa; phylum Arthropoda; class Insecta; order Zygentoma; family Lepismatidae; genus Thermobia; species Thermobia domestica. The sequence continues at coordinate 174,926,897 of NC_137470.1, read as the reverse complement.
AACTGAAAGACCGAAATACCAAGGTTTAACAAAACTCCCTGTGTGGCTTCTAACTTATCACAAGTGGTTCAAGGAATTACAAGATTAGGTTAGTTTAGATGAGTTTCTGTTTCGTTTAGCATGATGTAAGTAATAGTTGTGGCGCTAATGGAATTTAACCCATTTCTTTATTTGGACCTAACGATAAAATCATATAAACATCATACAGATGGTAATACACTTTACAGAGATACCTAAACACCTGAGATTGACTTTCTGGTTCAATTAACCTTGAACTCAATAATTTAGCGCGCAAGTACATTTGAGCATAAAAAGACTATGTAGTGTCCTGCGACTCCTGTAAGTCTCATACTACTTAGTGGTTCTGCGCTATAGAGTATAACTGTTAAGCGTGGAATCCCCGGCTCGATTCCAAATTTTACTCCTTATTTTTAAATTTTAGTTTGTTATGTGTAATTGCATTATTTAAAAGCTAATTTTTGACAAAAAATGGCTCTCCTCCCCCCCAAAAAGTTATTTTCTGCATGTCTGTCCAGGTGTTTAAAAATGTTTAAAACGGGTGAACAAGTTTCATCTGAGGCTGCTGAAAGAGTGTGCGTAAAATGTGTAGAAGTGACTTAAGTATGTTTAAAAATCGTTTTTGAACGTATACTCATTAGACACATCACAAGTTTACGTACACATTTTGACACTCTTGATATGTTAACCACTGTTCAAGAGTAGTTCCGGGTAAAGTTTTTCTGAGCGGGGCACATTATTATCTTTATAATCTTTTAGTACGCTCTAAATAATTAGGCAGAGTTCTCGTTTAATAAGTCACTATCACACTTCAGATATCACCACAACTGGTAGTTCATGGTTGAATGAGCTTTCTCTATACTCTCGGAATTAAACTGAACGTAATAGTGATTTGTTCTTATGCTGTTAAAGATTATGCCTTTAAAAATATCTAAAGAGAGAAGGTTGCAATATTGATGTGAAGGAAAAGAAAAGGCTAATTCAACTATCAACTATTAGGTGTGGAGAGGTGTGAAGTGCGATAGTGACTTGCTAAACGAAAAACTTGACTAATTATTGAGACGGTGTTTGTAGATTATAGAGACAATAATGTGTCCCGCACAGACAAACTTTACCAGTAATTTCTAAAAAGTGTCAAAAACATATTAAAAGACTGAATTGTATTTTCACTGTATAATCTGTATTATGTTCTTTACTTTCTAATTTATTTTATTACAAATAGATACATGATGAGAGTAATAACATTTTGTCAAATTGATAAAACTAACTTCAGTTTTAAAATTATTATATATGAGGGTCTTAAGAGTAATTGTAATGAAATAAAAACGAATTAAATATTACTTAAATACACAGACACAGTATTTAACGGACCAAATTCTTGTGTTTTGAGATTCAGAAAGAAATTTCAAGTTTTCAACCCCAGTTGCTTACCGTGGTTCGGGAATCTGTGACCCTCCTTGCTTGCTGCGGAGCACTGGGGTTTCCTACAGCACTTACTTACTTTGCTTGAAGCTTTGTAGAGATCCTGTCTCAAGGTTGCAAAGTCTTGGGCTACCTTTTTCCTACCTCGCATTAGAGAAAGTAATAGTATTTCTGTAAATTCTGCTGTATTATTAGAGGACTGTTATAACAAAAACCGGTAGTGGGAGTCGATTCCGGACACTAATTTACTCAACCCAGCTCTATCTACTCTTTCAAAAGGAAAAACAAAACTTTTAAAATATATATTGTAAACTCTGGTCAGATTAATAAGGGTCTTAGGAAAATGATCTTCCAGTGTCAAAACGCAATAATAATAATAATAATAATAATAATAATAATAATAATAATAATAATAATAATAATAATAATAATAATAATAATAATAACTAAATCTATGGCTATGGAACCCGATGGTTCAATGCCGCGTTCACAGAAGCTCTCCACTGACTTCTATCCTTAGCTAAATGCATCAACTTTCTACTTTGTATTCCAATCTCTGCGAGATTCATCTTAATATTGTCCTCCCATCTGCGCCTAGGTCTTCCTAATGGACGTTTTCCGATTGGTCTTCCAGTCAAGACTTTGAAAGTGTTTCTACTTTCTTCCATTCTAGCTACATCAGCTGCCCACCTAAGCCTCCTAGATTTGATGACCCTAACAATGTTTAGTAAACGGTATAAATTATGTAGTTCCTTGTTATGAAGTTTCGTCATTCCCCATTCCCGTTCCTCTTGGGTCCGAATATTCGTCTCAGGATCTTGTTCTCAAATACTTTCAGTCTATGTTCTTCCCTCAGAGTAAGCGACCATGTTTCGCAACCATACAGAACAACAGGCATAATTATCATTTTATATATTTAAAGCTTCAAATTCCTCGACAGAATTCGCGACGACAAGAGATTTTGAACCGAATAGTAACATGAATTCCCTGCTTTTAGTCGACATTTAATTTGTTCGTGAATGTGATTTTCCTCTGTTAATATTGATCCTAGATATTTGAAACTATCCACTTTATCAAAAGTATTATTTAATATTTTAACGCATCCATAATTTGTTGTATTACGGTCCCGACGCACTTCCATGTATTTAGTTTTCTCTGCATTTACTTCTAAACCCATGTTCCTGCAAGCGCTTAATAAGATCTCTGCATTTCTTTGTATTGTTCTCCTATCATCCCCTATTAAATTTACATCATTAGCATACGCCATACCTGGTGAACTCAGTTCAACTCTAGGCCCTGGTTGCTATCTGTGATTTTCCTTATAGCGTATTCCAGAACAAAGTTAAATAATAATGGCGACAACGCATCTCCTTGTTTCGGGCTATTTTCGACGTGAAAGCTCGTGAACAAAAGTTTTCCTACCCGGACTTTACTTTGGGATTCATTTAAACATATCATAATTAATCTAATTAGCTTACTCGGTATTCCAAGTTATGTAAGAACGTTGTATAATGTTTCTCTCCTAACCGAGTCGTACGCCTTCCTAAAATCAATAAATAGTTGCTGTACCGGGGTATTGTATTCCCACTTTTTTTCGAGTATTTGGCAAATGGTAAATATTTGACCGATAGTTGATAGATTTCGTCTAAATTCGCATTGATAATCTCCAATAATTCCATCTGTATATGGCGTTACAGTTATTAATGAAACATTTTCTTATGAAATTGTTTCTTATGAAACATTTTCGCCCGAAAAGAAAATTAAACACACAATAAATGATTGAATTCAACTATACAGTAGAGCAGATAAGTCTATTCAAATACGGCTTGGAACACTAAATATAAATGTTAAACCACTATATATATATATATATATATATATATATATATATATATATATATATATATATATATATATATATATATATATATATATATATATAAAGAAACACTTTTCTATAAGAAAGGTAGTCTATATTTGGTAATGGTGTAGAGAGGCGAATTCTCAGCATTTTATAGGTGTTACAAGGGAAGACTCGGCCTGAGAATTCCCGGCGGAGATTTTTCTCCTGTCAAATTCTAGCCACGTTTTCGGTTTCTTTCTCGACTGTCTTATTTCATATTATTCTTTTTCCCCCACCCCTCTTAAGAGTTCGATGTTTCCTCCATCCCTCTACACACACACACACACATACACACATACACATCCATGAAGAAGACCGAAGCGAGGGCAACTGAGCTCGGTCTTGGTTATTGAATAACAGGAGCCAGTCGAACATGCAGAGGTACTGCCTCTCCAGGGAATGTATGGCCCTTTCCATTCCTTACATTCTTCAGGTTTCGCTTTTGCTATCTTTTTCTTCTACTTTCTTTTAGGCGTTCGTTCCCTTTCGCAAAAACCGCATAAAATAAACAGGAAACTCACTACTGCAGCAGCTTCAACTGGAACGTGATTTTGGTGCAAGCAAAACGTTAGATATGGGCCTCAGGGTACAATGATAACACAAATGCCGATTAATTTTGGATAACTTCACGTGGAATACTCTGTGTGCCTCTACACGTTCTTTTCCTACTTTCTTTTTTTCTTTTTGTATTGTGTAAAACGGAGTGATGATCCCAAAAGATTTCAAGCCAAATATAGTATTTACTTCCTGGCATCTAAGCAACTACGAATTATTATTATTATTATTATTATTAATAATAATAATAATAATAATAATAATAATAATAATAATAATAATAATAATAAATTGAGAAAATAGAACAACCACAAAAAGAAAAAAATCTACAGTGTATCGATCAAAATAAAAGTGATTATGTGACTTCATATCTCTTGCCCACCCGACTAATCTCAATCAAATTTTTAACATAAATGCCTTTCAGGCCTGGAATGTTCTTTATCATTTTACTTTGACAGTGTAACTGAGGGGAGGGAGAAGAGAATTAGAAAGTATGTAAAATGATCGAAAACGACTCATATTAGTGTCAAATCCATAGTTTTCAGGGTCGCTGAGATGAACAGTGACACTTTCGATGCCATTTAAATCAAAATTTAGCCCTTCAGCTTGGGGGAGGGGGAGATAGATAAAAATGGTCAAAAATGACTTATATTAGAGTCGAATGCATAGTTTTCGGGGACACTGAGACGAACAGTGACACTTTCGATGCCATTTAAATCCAAATTCAGCCCTGCATGTCCAAAATGAAACGTATTCTTCCCGTGCGAAGAACAAGTATTCAGCTAGTAGCTAACTAAAGAAAGAACTATGCGCGAAAGAACATACACAAAGGACAAATAAAATAGGTAAACGAAACTCGCAAACCGGAAACAAGGTAATCAGTGGAAAACTACAAAATAGCAGATCAACAAGTTCAGAAAAGTTCACAACTGGAAGTCCCCAGGAAATGAAAAGAAAATCCATAATTATTAATCAACTTCTTGTCACAAAAGAACTAGACTGTCTTCGGAATCTGTGCTTTTAATAGCCGCATATTGAATGGAGGACAGGACAGCCAAGACGAGGCGCTGAACATGCAGGAAACTGTAAACCATGAAACGTAGCCTCGTACCCTAACAGCACAATCACATAGCAGGCATATACCTATCATGTTCCCTCAGGTACATGGAAATGTGTCCAGTATGTGCCTCATGTACCTCTGAGAGAGAAATCAGAAGAAATGGCAAGAGATAGTCACAGTCTATGTCCGCCCCTAGCCACATGCTTGACATGTACCTGGAGAACGTGCCTAGTATGTTGTATGTATGTTCCCCATACCGTAAGCGTCAATGAATCAAAAAATTACTCTCCCAAAATATCTTAAATCGCCTATATGCGTAATGTGTTTACATTAAAGTGAGTCTAAAAACACTTTAAAACAAGTGAAAAAAATGTACCCCAGGGTTGGCGCAAACCACCAACCTTTGGATTATTTGGCGGGTGCTCTACCGACTTGGCCATGGAGGCAATGAAGACAACGTCGCTTGAAGAGGGATAAATTGTTTTGAGGTCTTTTGAATTTGGCTAATCAGAGTGCTCCTTTAACCGCGTATATTCGAAGATATCCGCGTGGGATCAGATAAAATCTGCTCGCCATGTAATTTTATAAGAAAATGACAAATGTCTATTTACTTTATTTCATTTTTCTTCCATATTCACTTTCGAATGATCAGCGACAGTTGCCATCTAATAAAGTTGATGCGTTTGTTGCTTTTAGTACACAATCGCTTAGAAAAAGAAGCAACAAATGCATCAGATGTGGGAGATGAATTTAGAACACCTAAATGGCGCATGCCTAGCCCATGTTGTGCTGTTAGGGTATCTGAAACAGTATGTACCTAAAGGACATACCTAGAACATAACAGATATATGTCCCAAGTGGCGACATAAAAACAGATGACTGTTAGAGGACAAAACTGAGCCAGGTATATAAATGCTCTATTTGTGGTTCATAGTTGTAAATATCAATTAGATGTAACTAGTACCTAAAACTGTAGGTAGCTAAAGTACAAACTTAGCACATGAGTATCATATGTGCCAAGTGTCGGGTACCTAAAAAGTAGTTGGAGCACCTAAATGGCACATGCTTAGCACATCTTGTGCTGTTAGGGATACCGCATGCTTACCGATGACGTATTAGACAAGACTTCCCAAACGTTGTGGTTGAGACACACAGTCAATTCGCTCAGGCTTCTCTCTCCTCATTCTGTTCTAGTTCACTCTGATCTATGACTAGCCTATCCTCTGGTCAATATACGGTTAGCCTAATGTGATCGTAGTTTTTGAAGAGAATAAGATTAGCCGCATATTGAACAGGGGACAGGACAGCCAGCCCGATACGCAGTGCAGGCAGGAAGCTGTGAACAATGGTGCAAAGCATCGTGCCGCATGCTCACCCGAGCACTCCCCAACTTTGTGATTGAAACACACGGTCAAAACACTAAGGCCTCTCTCTCCTCGTTCTCTCCTGTCTCACTCTGCCTCGGCTAGACTGGCCTATCCTCTGCTCAGGAAATTTAATTTCTCTCCGTTCTGCCATAGAATTTGTATTTGTCTGCACTTACAATAGAAATGGACCATCTGGAGTTTGCCGCCAAGTTACAGTAATATGTAATTGGCATATAAGAAATAGCCATAAAAAGTGACAAAGAGATAGACAAAAGTTAAAGAAAGTAATCTATTATTCTGGGTTATACATGATTCGAGCCAGTAGGAGGCGTAGGATCACCATGTCAGTCCTTATGGGAACTTCATCTTGAGCTCGAATTCTGACAAGGTACCTTTATCTCTATGTCTTCTATATCTTGAAATACAATCTTTCTGGCCGTGTACTTAAAAATCTTCCACGGTAGTTGTCATGGGTTTTAAACAAGTCTTTTACTATTTTTTTAGGTGTTATCATTCATTTGACTGGTTGACTTGTTGGAAACCATTCGTGACGTTTACTGTAGTAAAACTTTATTTACTCAGCACATTAAGGTTTTCACAAAATTTTGAATTCATTCAACTCAAATTCATCCGAATTTTTGTTTCCAGAGTTGTTCTGTTCTTAAACGCATAACAGCAGTACTCGATATAATACCAAGACCAAGACCATACCTGCAAGACCAAGACCAAGACTCTTGCGCAGGAGTCTTGCACAAGTATCGGTATTAGTCTGTGGGTGGGTTTTCTCGGGGTTTTCCCGTTTCCTCCAACTTTCTTCATTTCATCATTTCATTTATTTCTCATCATCATTGCCTCCCTTAGCCTCGGTGAATAATATTGGGACGTTAATCTAGATCAGACCTGTCCATGAATTGGCTCCCGGAGCCGAAGCGTGAGCGGGAACGAGCGGAGATAAGAACAGGTGAGCACAGGTGTTGGTAGCTCCGCCCCTTCCACTGCACCCGATAAGTGTTGCCAACCACACATGATGGTAAAAAAACCTACGGCCAAGCCTGGTCACAGATTCGCACGATGTTGAAGCATTGAGCAGACGCAAGCGTGAAATGTGCAGGTGTGTTCTCCCCCTCCCCATTTCGAAAGCAGTGACGCGAAAACACTGCAGGAAATAAAATTGGCATGTTTTTTGATCGAGGAAGACGCATGATAGAGGTTACAGTTAGCGTTGAAGTAGCTAACAAATGAAAAAGAAAGAAAGAAAGAAAGAAACTAATATTAAACATGTCAGCTTACAGACGTAAAAACGACTGCAAAAATCGGAAACGAATTGTTTCAGGCCTTTTTTAGCTTGCTTACACAATTCGTGACATTGTATTACATTAGCACTCGGTCTGTAACTTGTCACTCGCTTCACGTTTGCTAAGTTGTGAACGCCTTTCGTTGCTAGATTGATAGCAGAACGACGGAAGGTTGAAAATAATAATAATAATAATAATAATAATAATAATAATAATAATAATAATAATAATAATAATAATAATCATCATCATCATCATCATCATAATGCGTATTATTATTATTATTATTATTATTATTATTATTATTATTAGTAGTAGTAGTAGTAGTAGTAGTAGTAGTAGTAGTAGTAGTAGTAGTATTCGGACCAAAGAGGGATGAAAATGGGAAATTCATAACGAGGAATTGCTTAGTTTATACCGCTCACTTAACATTGTTAGGGTCATTAAGAGTAGAAGGCTCAGGTGGGCAGGCCATGAAGCCAGAATGGAAGAAATTAGAAACGCTTTCATAATTTTAACTGAAAACCCAATCGGAAGAAGTCCACTAGGAAGACCTAGGCGTAGATGGGAAGACAATATTAAGATGGATCTTGCAGAAATAAGAGTACAGAGTAGAAACTGGATCCAGTTGGCTAAGGACAGAAGTTAGTGGAAATATTTTGTAAACTCTGCATTGAACCTTCGGGTTCCATAGGCCATAGAGTTAGTTAGTTATTATTATCTAAAAGAAATGTTCAAATGTTGTTAAGAGACAATTACACAGAAGAACTGAGTTCCGACCAAACACTAATTTGCCGGAAGGAAATTCCAGTGCAGTCCAGCCCACTTTAAGCGTTATCCGTGCAATCCACGTTTCAGGTTCAAGACATTGGGAATAATTGTTCGTATCATTCAGTTGGAACGTTTCCTTCCGAGTTTACGCTGTTACAATAGGCCTACAACATCGTGAATTTCAAAACCAGTCAGTAACTATCGAAGAAAGACAAGCGTGTAGTTTCAGTCGTTGATATGATTTAACATTCTTTTTCACTTTTAACAAGCCACCGGCAAGCAACCAGCCAGGGACAATATATTTTTCCTTATTAAAAAGACACTCCTTGTTAAAAAAAAAAAAAAAAAAACTAATGGTACTCACTAATGGTCACTCTTAAAAATGGAAAATCTCTTTGGCTCTCTTAATATTTTGTTTGATTCTTTGCGATGAAAGTAACATTAAGAGTGGAAAAAATGAAATGAAATCTTTGGGTTTTACGTCCCATGGTTATGCCGGTTAGGCTAAAGGAGACGGTGATGATGAGTAATGAATGAAATGATGGAATGAAGAAAGTGGGAGGAAATGGGAGAACCCCGAGAAAACCCACGCACACGGTGTTTGTCCACCGCAAAGTTCACTTGGCGGGGGCTGGGATCGAACCCGGGACCCCAAGCACCAGAGGTGAACGTTACACCACTGAGCCACCGCGGCCCCCTTTAAAAGTGGAGTAAGAAATACTATTCTTCCTATTGATAGTGTAATAGTGGCTTCTAATCTCCACAACCAACCCCTTGCTAAACCTATTCGTACACACATACATGCATAAGCTAATTTTCTGGAGATAATACTTAGATAATTACAAACAAGTGCTACAGTATTTTTTTTTTGGTTCAACAGATTATCTCTTTTCCTAAAAAGCGAAACAACATAATATAACAAACCCACACTCGGATTAAGAACTTGATTATATATATATATTGAAAACTGGTTTTCCATTGGGCAAACTGGCAAATTTTTATAAATGTAAGCGATGGTTTGGTTCCACCACATCCTTCTTTAACAAAAGGAAAGAAAAAAGAAGAAAAGGAACGTACATAGTTTATCATTTGATTGCTGTTACCAGTTTGTGTTATCTATAGTTAACAGTTACCAAATTGTAAAAAACACTATACACTAAATGGCAATCAGTTACCATTCATACTTTTTTTTTTATTTGATAAGCTAGTGATTACCGCCAAGGTTGACAACACTTCCGCTCCTCTAAGGACAAAACCCGAAGATTCACGAAGCACGAACAACGGTATTTGCACGTAGAATGCTCGTGAGCGTTCACGAGGAAAGTTTCCACTATCTGCTCGCCGTGGCCAGGGCTGATCTAGATATTTCATTTCATTTCAAAACATATTAGTGGTGTTTTTTTTTTTTTTTTTTTTTCAAAACTAAAGAAAAATGTAGTATTGAACTTCGGTAATTCCGTACACCATAGGTGCCGACTAAATGAGTATGGCCTTGGCTCCGAGGCTCAAGCATCCGTTGGAAAATTTTAATGTGTGCTCATAACATTAATATCGAAAAAACATTTTTATGACATTGACAAAAACTTAGTGCATTTGACCACAAGTTTGATTTCATGGCCTGATGTATATACGTTGAATAATTGTTTATCAGTATACCTTTTAGCCTCCTTAGGTATACGCCACATGGACGATTGAGCGATATAGCATTATATAACAACAAATAATCCATATTCTCAAATGGGAGTGATTTTGTACAGTTGTTTCAAATAACTTGGAGTTTGATGCCGTTGTTTTGTATTTCTAATATACGTGAAAAGTATTTATATAAATTGAGTTTACACAAAAGATATAGAAAGTTCAGTTGTTTTCAGTTTTCACTCAAATTATTCTAAATATTGGGATGTTCGATTATAATCATTATTATGTTATTATTCTCTCTTTTTTTTGGCCAATAGTGATAAACATATCATCATCATCACCAAATAGCTATTCTGCCACTATTGCAGGTCACCTGCTGCAACTGAGAAGCTTCGATGTATGGTGGTCCTCAGCTAGTCTCTTCGTTTTGACGCAGCAATTTTCAGTTTTAATACCTTCCTTCAACTGCAGTCTCCTTCGCCCCTCCCTCTCTTTCCTTCCACCATATCCTCTAGCACGTACACAATGTAAGAATTCCTTCCACCTGCTTCTATTAATTATGCATGTCCTTTAGCCTAAAAGTTTCATTTCAGCAGTAATTAATACATTTTTTAAAAAGTTGTTTTATATACCTAGGTGCACTTATTTTCAAACAGTCAAAAGGATAATGATTCAAACACGGTTTTACGATTCATGTTCCTGTATTTACAGCTGAAAAAAAATATACAAACAATTATTTGCACAATATAAACAAATATCCGCTGAACAACATGCTATGTTTGTGGTGCTGCTGCACATTTACACAAAATGCAGTGGGTGAACATTTTTACTGCTCAATTTCTTACTGCATTTGAGACAACGTTTTCCCTTTTTTCTCCGAATCATCTTTAGACATGGTTTACAATACACATGGCCACATGTGGAAGCCATCACTTTCCTTCCTGACTTTGTAAAGATCTGAATTGGCGTAGAACAAAAGGTACAGCCGGAAGATGTTTCCTTCGAAGAATCTTCAGTTGTAGACAAAGATGAGGTTTGTTCTTGGTCTGGTGTTGGTAAGTCTTCCTCACCAGACGAGACAATTTTTTCCGATTCAGATGAACTGTCATCAGAGTCAGTTAAAGTAATAACAGAAGTTTCCTCGCCACGAATCCTATCGTTAGTGTGACTTGAAGATTGTAATCTCGAGGGACCAGGACGTTCGGTTGCTTTGTCTTGTCCACTGCTTTTATTATTCACTTTCTGTCTCTTTGGCAATGGAGGTTTTGCATGAAAAATTACTTCCAGGTCATCATCACTATCACTAGAATCTGATATAATAACTTCTTTTATTTTGACCATGTCTAGAATCGTTCAGTTCTGTTTGTAGTCGCTTAGATGAAATAAACAAAATGAACACGGACAATTATTTGATATGAATTAAACTCATACGCAGACATACATGCATAAATTAAATAATATAAAATAAACAGAAAAGTGTAGTAGTGGAAACGCACTTGAAAACAATTAGTAGGAACCTGTGAATGCGGTCCAATGTTAGTGCGCTAGAAGAAAACGATGGAAGTGGTAACTTTTCCAACGTGGTATAAGTGGAACATTTCAAGTATGTTATACGGGGTGTCAAAAACATTCAGTACTGAATAATAGGACGTATTACATCCACAAGTGACAGCGGAAGAAATTGTTTGGGCATTCACTTGCCGCGAAGATGCTGTGAACGTCTATCTGCGGACTGGTGTTCCGTACTCGCTGTAGATCTTGGAGTATTTAAGTAAAGTCGTTGTCAGATACCAGTTGGCTGCCAGGCTTATTTCCATCACACCTAAAATGTATTGAATAGAATTGTGGTCCGGAGACCTAGCAGGCCATGCATGCAAAACATTCTCCTGAAAGATCGAGTCCTGGAAAGTGAGAGGCTACGATAAGTGAAAACGCACTTTTGATTTTACCGTTTGCCTGAGTAACTACGGGCATGCACATAGTCGACTGACAAATGCGCATGCTTTCTGTGGCTGTGGTCTAGAATATCATTCCCTATTGGGATATACGAGGTGTGGTCGAAAAATACGGTAAATAATTAGAAACAAAGTAGTAAGCTTATATGGAATTTGATTTAATCTCCCTCAAAGTACTTTTCTTGTCTAGTAATGCACTTATTCCAACGTTGAATCCATGACTGGAAGCATTTCTGGAAGGCTTCTTTTGGAAGTTCGTTTAGCTGCTCTGTCGTGGCCCTCTTAATGTCAGGAATAATGTCGAAACGGTTTCCTTTAAGCAAGGTTTAATTTTCTGGAAGAGACACAAGTCGCATGGTATATCTGGAGAGCCAAGAGAATGTGAACAGACATGAATATACATTTTTTTTCAGACCAAACCTCGCAGATCAGAAGAAAGGTGTGCGAAGGCGCGTTTTCGTACTGAAGAAGCAAGTCATTTGCCCATTTAATCGGCGGTTAAAGTACTCTTCACGGGCCCATACGAAATGTTTGTCTCTCCTGAAAGCTGTCGAATAGAATAGAATGTTTGAATAAATCATTTGTGCCACTTTTTACACGTTTTTTTTTTAACGTTCAAGGACGTCTTCATCGTCGCTTGTTTTCAACCGATTCGTTGCGTTTTAGAATATCTCATACCATTTGCAAACAGTCTTCAATGCCACCACTTCATTGCCATTCACTGACTTTGACATTTCGTGAGCTTCTTTGGCACTTTTTTGCAGCTTAGAATAAAAATGTTGGCGCCCGACAGATACTCTTAATATGACCTCACTCTTCTGCCCCTGGAAGCCAACTAACATGTTAAAACTCGTTCAAATTCGACACTGACTGTACCATAGAATTACGCTATCGGGCTTGCTAGCAGAAATGGATACAACATTGATAGATCGAACTGTACAACTACATTCACCGTTCTTTTTGATCACACCTTGCATGTGTAGAATATAAACCTGGCTAGAGGTTCAGATCACACTTCAAAAAATATGTCTCGCCTCTTAGTTCCTTAGTGACAAGTGCACTAAACTTCAATCAACCAACCATACAACCTATATTAAGTCCTAACTTAGAAAAACAAAATAAGTTCCTAAAATAATATCTGCTTAATATGTTGCACGAATGATAACAACTTAGAAAAAAATATTGTAATTCAAATGGCGGCTATGTGAAGTAAATATAAATTAATAGCACTTCCTGAAAGACATCTTTGCGGCTATGTGAAGTAGACATAAATTAAGAGCACTTCCTGAAAGGCATCTTGGCGGCTATGTGAAATAGACATAAATTAATAGCACTTCCTGAAAGGCATCTATGATGCCTATTCAAGTTACAAAAGTTTATATCGGTCCCCCACAAAATTTAGCCTGCCCGCAAAGAATTAGAACTTTTTTTTTTTGCTGGATTTATTAAACTACTAGCTGAATATACCCATTCTTTGCATGAGGAGTGTATTTAGAAGTCAACGCATGTGGAAGTATCACAATTTATTTCAGCGACTGCGAAAACTATGGATTTGACACTAATATAGGTCATTTTTGGTTATGTTTACATATAATCGGTATCCCACCGATGACCCCGGCTCGCATACAATGGAAGCTGAATTTGAAAGTCATCGCTAATGGAAGTGTCACCATTGATCTCAGTGACCGCAAAAACTATGGATTTGACACTAATATCGGTCATTTTGGATTACTTTTACATTTCTCGGTATCCCCCCAGCCGAATAGGGTGAATTTGGAAGTTAATGTGATCGGAGTTTCACCATTGATCTCAGCGAGCGCGAAAACTACGAATTCGACACTAATATTGGTCACTTTCTACTACTTTTACATGGCCCGGTAAACGCTCCCTTGAGACCCACTGGTTCGAATTTTAATAAAGACGCTCCGCCTTAGTCTGGGACCTGAACCAATGTGTCCGTGACCAAAATTTCGTAACTCTGTGTCAACTTGTCTGGTCCCCAGGCCGGTCCCAGTAAACGCCACTCATGAGACCCCCCTGGTTCGAAATTTGAATAAAACGCTTTGTGTTGATCTGGTGCGTGGACTAAGGTACCCCTGAACAAAACTTGGTAACTCTCAGTCCACTTGTCTTGTCCCGATTTGAGTCGAGAGAAGACATCATGCATAAATGCGATGCCATTGTTGCTCGCCATTCCAAAAACTGCGTTCCGGAAGTATTTCCAAAAATGGTGGGAGCGCTGGAAGAAGTGCGTGCATTACCAAGGAAACTACTTTAAAGGGGATTAGTGTTTCGGATTTGCAAATCAATAAATTTACTTTTGCCAACCAAAGGTTCGATAGTTTTTGAGCACACCTCGTATACTACAGTAAAACCTGTCAACTTGGCCACCTCTCTAAGTTGGCCACCTTGCTAATCTTGACCTGGTTTGTTTTGAACCTGCATTTTTCCATAAGACATTCGTTACTTATTTCTTCGTAAGTTGGCCACCTGTCTATCTTGGAAGTTGTCAGCATCGAAGCAATGTTTACCCTATGATAATAATAGTAAATTTACCTGCCTATTTTGGCCACGCAAAATACCGTTTTTTTTTAAAAAAAAAATCTTAACTCTTTCGTATTCCCATATAATAGGCAGATGCTCTGTATTTGTGACTGGATAAAAAGAAGTATGGATTTCCACGATTTGTTCTTGGTGGTCAATGGAGAGAACACTACCATGATAAAGGGGTGTTGAAGGAAGATGTAAAAGACAAAAAGGCACATACAGGAATTCAGGAAGCCAAGTGACCTTTGTGGTGGACAAACACCGTGTTCGTGGGTTTTCTCGGGGTTCTCCCGTTTCCTCCCACTTTCTTCATTCCACCATTTCATTCATCTCTCATCATCACCGTCTCCTTTAGCCTAACCCGCATAACCGTGGGACGTAAAACTTAAAGATTTCATTTCATTTCATTTTACAGGAATTCAGGAAATGGTTGTACGTATTTGTTTGCCTTCTGTTTTGAGAAAACCATTAGCTATATTGGATCCTTTCATCAGTGGGAAGCTTTAGTAATTCCGGAAAATTCTCAAGGTTAAAGCTAACCATCTCAGTTGTCAACTATTGGTACCTGACGGCTTGTCAAAAGGTAACGGAGGTTTTGAGATATGAATTCCCTTATAATTTTCTCAAAACATTTTTTGCTCCGAGAGAAACACTTGTAACTCATTGAGAAGAGGTAGTTAACTACAAAATATGAATGTGCTTATGTGAAAAAAGAATGAAAGAAATACGTCTAGAATGAACCACCATAAAATACATATTTCTTTCTAGTAAAGTATATTGTTATGATTACTCTATTATTTACAAGTAGATGTCGTGCCATTGTTTATTAACATTTTACAATCAAGTAATACTAGAAATCCTATTCTAAAAATACAGAATCGTACAAATTTTCCATAAGTTGGCTACCTGTCTAATTTGGCCACTTTCCAATGGAACCGATGGTGGCCAACATGAACAGGTTTCAGTGTATTAGCTATTTACGATGGTATTGTTTTACTTATAGCAATAAACAAGATTATGTTGCAACACAATAGAAACTATCAGCTACTACTATCAACGAACGAGATATTTTTTGTCTATTTTTTAATATTAATTTTTCTCTATTTTTCCGAGAACTACTTGTGAGAATTTATCCCTAAAATATTTCATAATTTTCAACTCGATGTTGTCCATATACCGACTCCAATTTTTTTTTTTTTTTTTTTTTTTTTTTTTTTTTTTTTTTTTTTTTTTTTACAATTTACATTTTGTGTAGGAAATTGCGATACAAATTTCTATTTGTACTCCAATTCGTAAATTTTCTATCGCATTTTCTGTACTATAGTGAATAATTATACCGTAGGTTCAATAAAAGAAGTCCAATAAATACGAAAGTACTTCATAATTCCATTCATTGTGCTGTACGTTGGTTTTTACAAGGGGCGTAAATGGGCATCTGGTAGATCAGTCTGTATTTAAGTTCTTCAAATAAAAAGTGGAAAGAGAGAAGAGGACGAGTGTTTTTTTTTCTTTCTATATTTCCGGCGCTGAGGAATGCTGTTACTGTTCAGTCATCTACTGTACGCACTTCTGCGTTTTAGTAACCATATCCAAACCCCATTCATGCTACACCATATATGGGTTAGATCCTTTATATATATATATATATATATATATATATATATATATATATATATATATATATATATATATATACTTGATTTCTCTGCTACCAGTGCTCCTTTTCTTGAAGTTTTTTTTATTACACACTTAGAAACAAGGATAGGATGACCCGAAAACTAAGAAGATCTGGAGGTTGTCCCACTATCAACTAACCGACAAAGGGAAGGAAAGACAGAGTGGAAAGCTGTTTTGTAACCTAAAGTCGAGGCATTTTTAGATCAAAAGAATATTTCAATCAAAAATTTTCTTCTAGGCTAATTAATAACTAATTAATAACTAAGTATAGT
The DNA here is from genome assembly GCF_964235325.1 of Thermobia domestica. Lineage (NCBI taxonomy): Eukaryota > Metazoa > Arthropoda > Insecta > Zygentoma > Lepismatidae > Thermobia > Thermobia domestica. Next base: position 174,910,417 of record NC_137470.1, on the reverse strand, counting down.
GTAGCCAAACCCAAACTATCACTTAAGTCAATATGATGTGCTTATTCCATAAAAAAAAAAAAAACCGGAAAACTCGATTTAGGGGCCATTCAAAAATTTTGTGGCCCCTGATCCAATTGACTCAAGAGATCCAATATATTTCAAGATGAATTTTCTTGTAGGCCTTGTATTTGGAGAACTGCATATAGTGTAGCCAGTGTAGCCCTATCAGTTAACTCAGTATGACGTGGTTATTCCATAGAAAATACGAAAACTAGATTTAGGGACAGTTCAAAAATTTTCTGGCCCTTGATACGAAAACTAATTATTGGCCAATTTGGCAATATTTTGATCCATTTTTAGGTTTCCTAAAATTCCTTGCAGCAACCGACCCTTCAAAGAAGAGTTGGTTGAAATAATATGTAATTTTTTTTCATCTTGCTCCTTATTTTAGCTCCCATGGTAATAATGAAATCTGTAAAGATGCATCGCAATTTGTGATACACTTTTTTCATTTCGTATCGCATTCCCATGCATTTTACTGACGCAAACTGCGATGCGACACCGCTTTAAAAGACGCTGATACCGATATATCATCCTTATACAATATTACGTCTATACAAAAATTAAGATTTAATGTAATTCTTTTTAACCATACTGTACTGTCGTCTTGTTGGCGTTAGAATGAAAAAGTTGATGAGGTTATAAATCTGTATCAGCATCTTAGTATTGGTACGATTATCGTGCAACACCTATTTTTATGTTTAAGGAATAGTTTCTTTTGACTTTCTCGTGAAAAAAAAAAAAAAAAAAACATGACTATTTACACTCACCAGTACCATTTTGTTAGAGGACACCGAAACCTACGGGTTAGAGCGGTGGACTCATGTCCACGTGATCCCGGGTTCGAATCCTGACTGGTGCTTCGCAACTTTCGGCGTCGTGAGGTGAACTGAGGAGTCACGTGAATAAAAGATGTGACAACCACTAGATCTAGAAAGCTCCTGATCACGTGCTCGTCGCTAGGCTGGACGTATTTCATCCAGTCACAGCTTAGGCTCACAAAGGGCTGTTACGCTTAGTGTTTTCCGATATTTTTTTACCATTTTGTTACACTGAATGATGAATTTTAGTAATTAGGTCATATTTCAGGCCATTACTGGCAGCTATGGTTTATCTGACCCCGTCAGTTAGGACTAGGATTAGGAATTAGATTTCTGTGCTTTCGGCATCTATGGTCATTTAGCCCTCGGCGATCACGCTATCCGATGAAAGCGAAGCAAGAAAAGAGTGGGGAAGGAAGGAAGCGGTCTGAGGCCACCATTGCCACGTTAAATGAATCTTGTAGCTGTCATAAAAAAAAAACTCTCAACCCGATTTTTCTACTTACTGTTTACATGTTACAACTTCCTGAAGGCTAGAAAGGTATCTCCAGACATGCAACAGTGCACTCTAGTGGACAAACAGTGAACCTCCTCGTTAAAAACGTGTATTTTAGCGCACTTCCCCTCCCTGTCCAAAAGAATCCATTGTTTCGTAAGAGGCGAAACTGTTTTTTTCCTTAATGTCAGCGAGAGGGCGATAGCAGGTAGCAAGCAAGACGTCCCAGAATGTTGCACATGGTTCAACTCCTTGCAAGATGGAAACAAAAATTTTTTATGACCCTTTCAAGACTACGTGTACATGGTGAAATATAGTAGGGTTTCAAGATTTTTTTTTAATGACAGCTACATGTTCTTCTAACGTGGCAACCCATCTTTAGGCACCGTCCCAGTATTTACCTAGTTTAAATGAGGAAAACCCAGGAAAACCTCATTCAGGAAGGCTAACCCGAAAAATCTTGTTTGTCCTTTCGACCGAGCATCTCCACTCAGAATTGAACTTGGAGTCGCTTACGCTGAATACGTTAAATCGATTGGTCTTATCTTTGGACAGTTGTTACTTTCAACGCTCTAGCCAAAAATTTCATCCAACCTGAGATTTTTGAATTGAATGATTCCTTGATTTGAATTTATGTCATTGTTGAACATTGAGGCTATATAACACGAAACCCACAGTTTAAATTGAGATCTGAATCCCTATAATATTTTTGATGGTCTTTTACGTGGAATAAAACAACTCGTCTACAAGACAATTCTTCGACATCTTATCTTTTCTTGGAGGATCACTCAGGATATGATGCTCTGTGGAATGCATGTTATGCAAACCTATTATTAATAACAGTATAATATAAAGCATATTCGTTATAAAAGGAAGCATCAAAAAATTCGTGCAATCAATTAGGTAGCGAACAGCGAACCCCCTCGGATATGTATTTTACAGTTAAGTCCTTGTTTCTCAACCATGCAGAGAAATAGTGGGGACGTTGCAAGAGAAACGTTGCACCGCTGTGAGGTGGGTGAAGAGTACTTTTTTGGTAAACTAGTGACAATGGATGAATGTAGGGCTTATCTTTATGACCAAGAAACAAAAGAAATGAACAAATGGAAACATCCCTTCTTCCACACCCCTAAAACTGCATGAGTTCATAAGTCTGCCACCAAGGTGATTCTTTCCGTTTTCTGTTAGTACGAAGGGTCAAGGGTTACCATGACAGATTACCTACTACAAGGGCAAACTACGATTAGTACCGATTATTCCCATTTTCTGACTAACAAAGTAACACTTCCCAAGTGTAACACTCCGATTTTGATATAATTTTCAGGTAGATACTACACATAAAATAAACGAATACGTTTTTTTATTATTATTATTATTTTGTACGAAAAAACGCAAAAGTCCCCCGCCAAAAAAAAATTGAAAGTTGAGGACCAAAAGGCAAAAACAAGTGAACCGAAGTCAACGAAATTGTACACACATATTGTAGACGTAAAATAAGGGAATTCTTGTTTCGTATTTTCCTGGAAAATACGATTAAGAGGGGCACGGAACCCTCCAAACTTTGATCAGGAAATATCAAAAATACTAATAACAGCATGTCAGATCGTGTAAAAAACATGAAGAACTGCAACAAAACTTTGTGTAGGGTTAATACACAAAAAATAAACGAAGTGTTTTTTTATTTTCTGCGGAAAAATGGTTTTAGGGGGCAAAAGCCCCCACCCAATATTTGGAAATTTCCGGTTCAAAAGGCAAGAAGAAATGCACCGAATTGAATGAAATTGTGCACAGATATTGTAGACGTAAAATGAGGTAATTCGGTTCCGTATTTTCCTGGAATAAAAGCGGTTGAGTGGGGCACGGACCTTCTAAACCGTTGATTACGAAACATCAAAAGTGCAAATAAGTATAGGCTACGTCAGAAGTTCCTAAAGTATATGAAGAATTGCAACGAAGCTTCGTATAGGGACAATTTGCAAAACAATAAATGAAACGTGTTTTAATTCCTGTGGAAAAACAGTGTTGGGGCCTAGGCCCCCTCACAAAAAAAAGCAAATATTACCATAATAGCGCAGGAAGGAGTGGACTGAAGCAAATGAAATTGTGTGTAGATATTGTATAGACCCTATGTAAAATAAGGTCTTTCGTGTTTCTCAAGTGTCCCTATCCATTTTGCTTCAAATTTGACACATCAACAGTAAACAGGAAATTAATCGAAACGTGTTTTTCTTTATGCGGAAAAACATTGTAAGGGTTAAAGGTGCCTCGTGAAATACTATAAAATAAACTATACAGTTTCTACTTGTTATTGATCTGCCAAATTTGAAGAAATCGGATTGTGACTCTTGTGAAACACGAAAGACCTTATTTTAATTATCCAATAAAATTTCATTCGCTTCGGTCCACTTCTTCCGCCACTCAACGCCTCGGTCCACTCAACAGTTATTTTTTTTTTTTTTTTTTTTCAGGAAAATACGAAACACGTATTCCCTCATCTTACCTCTACAATATTTGTGCACAATTTCATACACTTCGGTCCACTTCTTGCTTTCCGGGCGTCGAACTCCAAAATTCTGGGTGGGGGCTTTTGTCCTCTAAAACAGTTTTTCCGCAGAAAATAATAAAAAAAAGGTACTCGTTCATTTTATGTGCAGTATCTACCTGCCGAATTTTATCGAAATCGGAGTGTTACACTTGGGAAGTGTTACGTGTAAGTTACAAGGGGAACGGAAGAAGAAGCGTCATGGATTGATCACAAAAGGGATGCTGCTGTTTGCAAACCATGCAGGGCTTATTCTGAATATGCATCCATAATGTAGGCAGTGGAATTATGACATGAAATACGAAACTTCCATACCGACCGGATCTAGCATCAAGTGACTTCCTTCTCTTTCCAGAAATGAAGCGTCCACTCAGAGAGTGCTATTTTGGCAGTAGAGATGATGCCATTTCTGTGGTTGAACTGTAGTTTCAAAGCTAAACTACAGACTTATACAAAACGGGCTTACGGGAAGTGAAGAACTGATGACAAAAATGTGTCGCTAGTCACAGTTACTACGTAGAGAAGGACTAATACCATCATGGTGTCATAGATTTCCACAGTGGATTTCTTCTAGATGATGATACCCCCCCCCTATGCATAATTGTTTTCGAAAAGATAGTTTTAAGAAATTACTGAATATGAAAAAGAAGAAATAAGAACAAATAAAACAGTTCTGACCAGAGCAGAATGAAATATATTAAAAACTACACTTAGCAATGTGTTACAGTTCAAGGACCTTGAAACTGTAACACATTGTAAGTATAGTTTTTAATATATTTCATTCTGCTCTGGTCAGAACTGTGTTTTATTTGTTACTCTACTTATCCAGAGCCATGGAGTTTGTTCTTTAAGAAATAAGAACTGTTCTCTTAATATTTTACTGGCCTACTCCAAACAACCCACACTGTGCTACTTAGCCCTTTAGTCTAAAGGAAACATATAATTAATGAAAGCGAATGATTACAAAACAATTGGTGGAATGAAAATGTGAGAGCAGTGTACCGAAAAAATAGTACACAATTTTGTCCACTACAACTTACTTGGACTGGGATCGAATCTGGAAACTCTCAACAGAGGCGAGTACTGTACTACTGAGCGACCTTTTCACTACTTCGTGGTTTTTATATTGTAAGTATGCATATACCCACATACTGCAAGCCACATTGTCTCCTTACAAACAACTGCTTTTACAATTAAAAACAGACAGTTGCAGACGACATTACGAAGATTACTCAAGGAGTTACGAAGACGACCGAATACCCCTCTTTAGGTCCTTCCTCCAAGAAGATGGCTATAAAAGAGGACTACAGGAATAGGAAATTATCTCCCAAGGCTGCTATGAGCTACGGAGTAACATCGAACCACGTCGGGGGGGGGGACACGGTGGCTCAGTGTTAGAGAGTTCACCTCCGGTGCTTGGGGTCTGTGGTTCGATCACAGCTCACGCCGTGTGGACTTTGTGCTGGACAAACACCATACTGTGGGTTTTCTCGCGGTTCTCCCGTTTCCTCTCACTTTCTTCATTCCACCATTTCACTCATTTCTCATTATCACCGTCTCGTTTAGCCTAACCGGCATACGCGTGGGACGTTAAACTTAAAAATTTCATTTCATTTTTCGATCCCCGTCTGAAGTTACTGTGGCTAGGACAATTACCCTATTCCGAGGCCACTTTATGTCAGTTTCTGGTGGACAACATCTTGTCTGAGGGTTTTCTCCAGGTTTTCCCGTACCTCCAACATTCTCATACCACCAATTATATCATAATCATTCCCCTTAGTCATCCGTCTCCCTTAGCATAAAGGACATAATCGTGGGACGTTAAACTGGAAATTTTAATTTACTTTATTTTGGAAGGCAAGATGACAATCGTTAACATAATATAGGATTTCATCAAGCTAGCTTAGTTTTCGTTATAATACAACAACATTAAACCAAATAAAACTCTAAACATCGTTGTAAACATCTAAACAGAATAAAATATAATGACAAATGGCCCCACGCTGTAAGCGTCGATGGACTGCCGACAGGCAACTAGCAACATCTCACCAAAAATTGGCGGCCCGGCAGCGACGATCCGCGGTGGCCCCACTTCCGGTTTCCCAATTATACACCAGCGGCAGAAACGTGACGAAGCGCCAATGAATTACAAAATTACTCCTCCAAAATATAAATGAAATGAAATGAAATCTTTGAGTTTTACGCCCCATGGTTATGCCGCCTAAGCTAAAGGAGACGGGGATGATGAGAAATGAATGAAATGGTGGACCCCGAGAAAACCCAGGCTCACGGTGTTTGTCCACTACAAAGTTCACTAGTCGGGAGCAGGGTTTGAACCCGGAACCTCATGCACCACAGGTGAACGCTCTACCACTGAGCCACCGCCGCCCCTTTCCCAAAATTTGTTAAATCGACCATATGCTCAATCTGTTTTACATTAAGGTGCCTTTAAAAAGTAAAAAAAAAAAAAAGTACACCCGAGTTGAGCGCGAACCACCAAGCTTTTGATTACTAAGGCGCGTGCTCTTCCGACTTTGCCACGGATGCGATGAAGACATCGCTTGTAGAGGCATAAATCGATGAGGTATTCTGAATCTGGCTAATTAGAGTCCTCCTTTAACCATGTATTTTCAAAGATAACCGTTTGGGTTCAGATAAAATCTTCTCGCCATGTAATTTTAAAACAGAACTTTGGTTAGCTGGGGGCTCCACTCCCAGACCACAGCTTCTGCTCGGCCTACGGCCTCGCATCTCTTAGGTATCAACCTTTGCATTAACAGTGAATTTCATGCATTTGCTCTTCATATTTCTTGAATTTGCCCAACTGGAGGCTTCGCCCCCACACCCCCGCCATTGCTTGGCCTACGACAACCCACCACCTAAACCCACAATTCCACCGAATTTCAAGTTTCTTTTCCTATTTCAACTATCTAAAAGATAAGATTTTCTATCCCAAGAAAACGCCTATTTAAATAACATGATTTCATCCCTTCTTTATATATCTTAAAAATTAAAATCATTCACTTTTGGCAATTTTTATGTCGGTTAGTCCCAAAATACTATAATCAAGTGAAATTTAATCATTGTAGCCCTACAGGAAGTGCCCAATAAGTTTGGGGTGTAAAAGGAGTCCTATATAAATAGCATATGAAAGATTTTTCACTTTCTCATAAAACCACTCTAAAGTTGGACTTTTTTTTTATTTTGATTGATTTACTTAGGTAATGACAACGAAAACATACAAGCATACCTAATTACAAGTTTTATTCTAATTTCAGGTACCTAGGAGATAATATGTCCCAAAAAAGGTCCATTTAAGTAACATGGAAAAATTCTTCATATCCCCTTTACACCCCCTAATAATTAAAAATATTCATTTTTGGCAATTTTCCTGTAGGTTAGTCCCGGAAAGCTACAGTCATGCCAATTTTAACTTTCCACGTCAACCGGAAGTACCCCTTTCATTTATGTCAGTTCGTGTAGTATCGTTAGGATGACGCTCATCTATTTACTTTGTTTCATGCCCCCCCCCCATACTCACGTTCAAATAATTGGCTACAGTTGCCATCTAAATCCATATAATTATACGCACTCATTTCAAGATTTTTTTACTTCATTATGTAGAGGCTGGGGTTACTCTTGATCAGTGGAGCTCACTCTAGGAACAATTCGTCAGGAAAAAGTAATATATAATAATAACTACATGCACATGACTGGCGGTAGTTCGTGTTGGTCCCTTCGTGGTTTTTCGTGACGAATCGAAGGAGCGCGAATCAAAATGAAGTCCTCGCTGCTAGGCAGTGGTAACTTCAACACCCCGATTAAAGATATCTCTTTCGACTCGACAAAACCCTGCCGCCAGTGGCACACTAGCTGCAATCCTTCGACGTGTCGCTATATCGACGATCGTCATGGACCGGCAAGTGGACCACTGGGTGTTGGTGACGGTTACGGCATGCGGGGGCATCTTTAAAGTGTTAAAGCAAGGAAGGTTAGTAACTATCGCCCTATGTATTTATGGAACTCACATTTGAGACGTAATATTTCAATCAATACAACCTCTTTTTTAGACGTACGGAACACCAACAGCTCATGGCAATGGGAAAAGTACCAATGCATGGACAAATTTCTAATTGCATATCTATCTATCTATCTATCTATCTATATATATATATATATATATATATATATATATATATATATATATATATATATATGTGTGTGTGTGTGTGTGTGTGTGTGTGTCTGTGTGTGTATGTATGTATGTATACTAACTGTTATGCCTGTTCTTCGCACAAGTCAGATAAAATATCCGTGTAAACAAATTGAACAACGAAAGAGCAATTAAGAAACATTTCTCAAATTGGATCTATTTTGTCCAAATGTATATCAGACAATGTAGATATGTTTTCATTGGGATGACTTTAATAGTGAATGCGGTTTATACTTAATACAACAATTAACTAACCTGTTTTCAACCACAATAAACTTATTTACTACTAAACGGATGAAACCAACATGAATGTAGAGAAAACTGGATTGCATACTAATATCGGTTATTTTCGATTATTTTTACATATTTCGGTAACCCTTCCACCAGTAGATGACCCCGACCGGCATACACTGGTTGCAGAATTTGAAAGTCCCCGCGAGTGGAAGTGTCACCATTGATCTCAGCGACCTCGAAAACCATGGATTTTACACTAATATCTGTAATTTGGATTATTTATACATGTGTCGGTATCCCCTTTTATTATGGGCCCCGTTCTTTAGCTGATTGAGACTAAATTTAAAAGTAAACACGATCTTGAGTTTTACCATTGAGCTCACCGACCCCAAAAACTATAGATTTCACACAAATATAAGTCATTTTCGATTATCTTTACATGTATCGGTACCCCCCCCCCGCAGGTGCACCCGGCCCTTATACAATGGTAGCTGAATTTGAAAGTTATCGCTAATGGAAGTGTCACTATTCATCTTAGCGGACGAGAAAACTATCTATTTGACACTAATATAGGTCATTTTGGGTTATTTTTACATGTCCCGGTATCCCATCCCGGTGACCCCGGACCCGCAGCCGAATGGGGTGAATTTGGAGGTTAATACGATTGGAGTTTCACCATTGATCTCGCGAGCGCGAAAATTATAAATTTGACACTAATATCGGTCATTTTCTGCTACTTTTACATATCCCGGTAAACGCCCACCTCCTGAGACCACTCTGGTTCAAATAATAAAAAAAACGCTTCGTTTTGGTCTGGAGCCTGGACCAAGGTACCCGTGAACAAAAATTTGGTAACTGTCGATCTTATCGTCTGAACCCCAGGCCACACACAAGTACACACACACAAACAAACTCTTTATTTTATTTACGAGTATATTAGATATATTAATCTATACAGGGTGAACCTGAAAGATATGCACAAACTCCGGGAGGTGATTCCTGACATCAAAAGAAGACAGAGAGTCCTGTTGCATGTTGTCGAATTCCGCTTTGTGTGTGAGTGACAGTGGTGCCAACCTGGAATGGACACTGGAATCCTGACAATTGGAACGGAATAGCGAAATGTACACAGCGTACACGATGCGAAATTTGACAACATGCAAGAGGACCTTTTGTATTTTTTTTTTTTTTAATGAATCTTTCTGTTCTGTGACAATTTTCAGGATACAAGTTTCGATTCCAAGTTGACATTCCTGTCACTCCTACACGGCGTTGAATTTGACAACATGCAAGAGGAATGTTTGTCTTCTTTTGACGTCACGAAGCACCTCCCAGAGTTGATTGAAGTATTGAAATCAAACAAAAATATTGTTAAAGTTATCCCTTCTGATCTAAATATTGCTTATATCTAAAACAGAATTGATCATAAAAGAGATATTCTTGGAATATATCATTATTCAAACATTACTTAATCGTAAGCAATAGGAGCCATGATAGATCAGTGGTAGAGCATTCGCATCTGTTGTGTGGGGTCCCTGGTTCGATCCCAGCTCCCGCCAGGTGTACTTCGTAGTGGACAAACACCGTGCGTGTGGGTTTTCACGGGGTTCTCCCGTTTTCTCCCACTTTCTTCATGTCACCATTTCAATCATCATCACCGTCTCGTTTAGCCCACACAGCATAACCATGGGACGTAAAATTCAAAACTTTCATTTTCATTTTTTTAGTATGCAACAGAAGCGGATCCACGAGGGTTCACAGGGTCCAGTCACCCCTCCTAACTTAACGTGACTAACATGTGTATAGACTTTCTAAACAGAACTACACTTCTTTAACAGAGAAATGATCGATGTAGGTTAAGATTTGATTTTTACGCCTCATATGTACTTTTTGTTTTCTTATAAAAATAATCTTTTATATAAAAATAATATTTTATCATTTTTTTCCCTGTGAATATAGGTGGTAGTAATTAATTATTAGTACTTGTCATTTTTCCGGATCCAGAATAAGACAGGTTCAGTATTGCATAGGCGCATTGGACTTCTTAAAAAAAAAAAAAAAAAAATGAACCCCTCACAGCAAACATTTGTGGATGCGCGCCTAATATGCTAGCATTGTTTTTCTAAGATAATTAATTTAAAAAATAATATTAGCATATAGACATGCGTTTATAATTACCTATCTGGCATATAATTGTACTGTGTCAACTTTTCTCATGTTATTGTTTTTCATTACTTTTAGCTAATTACCGTGTCTATTATTTATCATGATCAGGCTTCAAAATGAATTAAGATATACAAGAATTGTGTTGTTACACAATCTTTTTTTTTTTTTTAATTGATACATCAAATTAGGGTAATTTATATCGTAGTTCCATGGATGGATATGGTTTATAATAGTTTTATTTGATGTATTGTCCTTAAGTTAGTATATATATATATATATATATATATATATATATATATATATATATATATATATATATATATATATATATATATATATATATATATATATAACAATTAGAAATTTCACAAAGCATCAAAAGATGGACGCTTTTACCATTGACAAGAGCGGTTGGTCTTTATCCTAAACAAAAGACAAAGATTTAAATGAAGTAGACATCTTACGAGATACCTTTTGCCACGTTTCTAGGGATGGGCACGAGCGAATTTCATTGAAACTTGACTCGACTCGAAACAGACAACTTTGAGCTTGACTCGAGAACTCGGCTCGAAAAATTTCCCTCAGCTCGACTCGAGAACTCGGCTCGAAAAATTTCCTTCAGCTCGACTCGAGAACTCGACTCGGAAAATTTCTTCAGCTCGACTCGAGAACTCGGCTCGAAAAATTTCCTTCAGCTCGTCTCGGAACTCGAGTCGAGTCGAGCCAAAACGAGCCAAATCGAGTTAAATTCCGTGTGTAGTTTCAAGTACTTTCTTCAAGTATCCTACACAGACAGTTTAATTATTATCAATGATACTTACTACAATATTACAACTTATTATTATTATTATTATTATTATTATTATTATTATTATTATTATTAAAATACCGTGTGTAAACATGAAAGTTAGGCGGTTTGCATCTGAATACTAAAATCCAGTTGACTGCTGACTTCGGTAGTCGTGATGTTTAGGAGTCTAGGAGTCTAGGAGTCGTTCACGAGGGACTGGGTTTGAGTTTCGGAGGAGCAAGTATCCGGCTCGAGCCAGAAATTGTTAAAAGATAGAGGGCGCCGGAAAAATATGTTCAAAACATGCTCGATCCGGTTTTAGGATTGTCAACGGCAAGAGCGGCTCGGCTCACAGCTCATTCACTATTGAGCTGAGCCAACAACTCACTTTATCGAGCCGAAACAATCTAGCTGATGGCTAACCCCAACCAAGCCGACTCGAGCCGATGGCTTATCTGAGCCGAGTCGGTGCCTCATCTCAACCGAGCAGGCTCGAGCTGTTCGCTCAGTTGAACCGGGCTTCTGCTTGGGCTCAAAACTTCGACCGTGCAGGTCTCAGCCTTGGTGGTGAGAACTACAGTATATACTTATTTTGGAGCTCATGACATTTGAGTCTGTATCGTTATAAAAGTCCATTGCCATCTTGTTAATCGAGACGAGACGAGACGTGAGCAGTGTCACATCTTGTGAGTAACACTAAAAGTATTCTACATTACTGCTTACATTTTTCATAGCTTTAGCTTTCCAGTTTAATCAGGCAATGATTTCAAAACGAATTAAAACGAGCTAAACGAGCGAGCCATTTATAAAATTCGACTCGACTCGAAACTCGACCTTAAAACAGTGACTGGGCTTGGAACTCAACTCGAGAATGTAACCTTTGACTCGACTCGCTTCGAGTTTCGAGTCAAGTCGAGTTTTAGCTCGACTCGTGCCCATCCCTACACGTTTCTTTTTCCAGGCACACACCTGATGCTTGCATAGTCAGAAACACTATTCAGTTTAGGTTGCACCTATCATTTCTTATGCCTCCAACCTATACTTATACTGTTTCTGACTGTACAGTCGAAGACTTTATAAAAGTACTCACCAAATGCTTATTCTCCAATAGGAACGAATCTCTGGACGACAAATTCTGGTCAGGCTAAACAGGTCTGAAAGAAAAGGAAAACATAAAATTATTTAGTAAGGCCATCAATATGAGAGGTGAACATACAGTTTAATGTAAAATCTAAACCACTGTTTTGTTTCAATCTCCTCCCACTAGGAACTGAACCGGAGATCACGTGCACCAAAGAAGTTGTAAAAAAAATCCGTTAGGAACATGTATCACGTTTTTGTTCAACTTAGAAAGATAAAGAGAGGCTTATGGGATCATAGGCGTAACTAGAGAGGGCCAAGTCCCATAGAACTCTGTTGGCCTCTGTGAATACAGGCTGAAAATGTGGTCGATCTTTCAATTGTCAAAGGTAAAGAGCCATGGCCCTTTTCCCTAATCACGGCAATGTAATAGATAGACCTTTCAATGTGAGAAAAATACTTACAAGGCCCTACCACGACGAAATTAAAATACCGCTAACTTTACAGTAGTTATGTGATATCTTCAAATGGATAAAAGATAATCGAAAGGTGGAACAAGAGCTCGCTAGACAAGATTATTTTACATGATATACCGTTATCACGAATCGCTTATCTGCTTTCGATTTCCAGCCACTTAGAAAATCGTCATTTATTTACGCGTTTATAAATGGCTGCAAACAGAAAACTACTAGGTGACTCGTGATGACGGTACATCATGCAAAATAATATTGTCTAGCGAGCTCTTGCTTCACATTTCGATTACCTTTAATCTATTTGAAGATATCACGCAATCACTATAAAATTAGCGATATTTTAATTTTGAATTAAATTAGAGTGATCATGCCTTTTAATGAAACTCCATACCAGAAACAAATACAGGGCGTCATTTTTCGAACATGTCTGAGCGTACTGCGCAAAAGTACGTTGTCGTAGTTGGCCGAGAGAACAATGTAGTTAGGATTAGTAAATTATAACATTAGTACAGGAATATATAAGTTTAATAACTTACCTAAAGTTAAAATTTAACGAAATTCTTTAAGTTTTCTTTGATTCTAATATTCACAATTTTTTAATACACATATAGCGATAACGAAAGAACCAGAAATATATCTCCAACTGTGCACTTCCATCACAGGTTACGAATGTAGTCTTCACTGCACTCCCACGCGTTACGTGCCTTCCGCCCTATGTGTTTGCACTTACTAACGTTGTACATACAACTCCCTCGACCAACAGTGGATTTTATACTGTAAAAGTCTAACTGCAATGAGATACTATTTTAAAAACGTTATTAAACGAAGAAAACTTGACTGGATGAACGCCTATGAAATGAGGGGCCTCTGATTCGATTCCGAGACCGTGCGTTTTCTCCTGTTTTTTTCGTTTTCTCACACATTTACATTTCAATAATACTTTCATAGTCATCTTCTTCCTTGAGTCCAGGGGCGGCGATTGGGGGGGTAAGAGGGGCAGTTGCCCCCTCTTTTTTGAAGTGACCCCTTAATGTATATATTCTAGTATTGTTTGGAAATGTAACGTTTTTATATGTATTATTGGTTCATAGAAAAAATGTTGCCATATAATATTTACAGTTGCGTGAGTACGTATTGGTTATTTGTCTTTCTGCAGAGTTAAGCAAGCTACAGGAATTGCGTTTTAATGGCAATTCAAAGCAATTAGTATTGCAATTGCGTATTTCATTAAATGCCGTAGCATATGCTTGTATTCTTCACTGTCTTTCATTTTCTAAGAGTAATAACATACATTTAATGACATGTATGAAATTAAAAAATATAAGTTGTTCATTAATTCCCAGTTTGAATACAACTTCTACAAAACAAGAACCATTATTTCTTACTATGATTAATATTATCCTTTCTATTTATTTGTTTCTCAAATTTGTTATTAAGTAATCTAATCACAGAATTTTCCAAACAGAATTTTAAGATATTTATGAGGAAGGAATCAAATCTCTTCCCATACTTTTGTTGTTTAAGAATACAAAGGACTAATACCTACTTGCGTTGCTCTTTTCAGTTTACTTAATAAAATATGAAATACGATATACGGTATTTTAACTCAGAAAGATAGTATCCTATTAGTTATACAACCTTTCTTCAAAAAAAGTGCTAGAAATAGCCAGGAAAACTAACATTAATATACAAATATTCAGATCATGTCTTGCCCCCTCCACTTTTAATGTCCAATCGCCGCCACTGCTTGAACCTAAAAGTCTAAAATTAGAATTTTCTTGTCACTTTTCCTTATTGCATGGATTAACCAAAGAGACACAGTTCTTTTTTTTTTCAAAAAAAAAGAAGAAGAAGAAGAAGAAAAAGATCTATAGTCATTCTCAAGTGGGTTAGCGCGATTTAAACGTTCGATTGACGTGTATAGATTTCAATGGTGGTTTGGTATGGAAGCAATGAGACTTTGGTTGGATAAATTCATGGTAAAACCACATATGCAAGTATAACTCATTTAATACCTGTAAATTCCGCGGAGAAGTGGCTATGAGCACTGAACTAAAGTTTAACAATATTCCAAAGGTATTCAATATTGGTTAAGATCGAGTGAGTTTGGGGAACATTGCAGCAATTAAAAGAACATCGCACAATCTTATGAAAATTAGATTTCGGTTTAATTGCTTTAGATCCTGGTATGTTGTAGATATTGTTATCCTGAGGAAAAAAATCTAAAAGGGCACAACCACAAATTACTAATCATTTGGCCAATATAGGGCCACATTAAAAAATAGCCGAAGATACCGATATTTTGGATTTCGGTGAAAATGATTGAAACCGTGATATGTTTTAGATATTGTGATCCCGAGGAAAAGTTTCAATGGGCACAACCATAAATCGCAAATCGTTTGGCCACTGCAGGGCCACTTTTTGAATACATCCGAAGATAATGATACTCTGAATTTTGGTGAAAATGAATGAAAGTGTGGTATGTTGTAGATGTTGTGATCGCCCGGTTGGGGACACTGGGTCGAAAAGTGTAAAAGATTTTTTTTCAGGTTAGCCATCCAGAGTAGGGATGGCCATTTCCGGAAAAAGAGTTTTCCGGTTCCCGGAAATCACATTTTCCATTTTCCGTTTCCGTTTTTCCGGAAAATTTTCCGTCTTCCGTTTTCAATTTTCCGGTTTCCGGAAAAAATATTTTCCGTTTTCCGTTTTTCCGGAATATGTGGCCATTCCTAATCCAGAGTGAGGTTTACCTCATTCACACCAGACAAATGCCGGTATAATACCTAACATACACGTCCTAGACCACTTCTTTCATTCCCCAATCATTTCTCCCTTCCCTTTCCTCGAATAGTGGAAAATCATCCCTCATACGTGGCGGGCTAATATGGTCATAGATGGGGAAAGCCCAGACATCTAATTTCTAAATTCTAAATCAGTTTGTTTGATCAACGCTAAAAATAGCTTCAAGCTCATTTTAATCCTTAAACTCATTACAATATTCTGGGGATTGTGGGAGGCTGTAAGTACATTACACGTTCTCCAGATCTTCGTTCGTGGGCTCGCACACAACGAAGATTTCAGATTACAACTCTGATTTCCATAATAATAGAAACCTCTTTATAACATCTTCATGTTTATCTTCCCTTGATTTTGTTTTTAAGACAAGGGTTGATTATCCCCTTCTCTTTTTTTTCACGTGATTTTCATGAGCTTTTATGCCGTTAATCCTTCTCTACACTTCATGCCGTCGTATGTTGGAGCTCTTCTTGTGAAATCTCTGTGTTCCATTGTTTTTTTTCTTCCTAGTTCAATTTTCATCGCCAGAAGCTTAGCGAGACAAAATTAAAACGCAAATTGAGACTGAATATGTGTGTGAACACAAAGATGGTGCTTAATCTATCAAAATATTATTTTTCTATTACTAGAATGTGTATATTTTCAGTAGATTTAAGGGATAGACAAAGCAGTTTGTTTTATGTGTCATAATCCAAGGGATACGTCCTTAAAAAAAAAAAAAAAAAAAAAAAAAACACTATAAATGGCTTTAGCAAGTAGTTTAATGCAAAGTATACACAACGTGTTATAATTGTTCTAGCTCTATGGCTTGAGGAATTTCAACACCAATGCTTCAGAAGCAAAAGCACGTGATTAGATGCCATCCTAAACTAAGTAAATCTTAAAAGGATTTTAACATATCTCCCTGATGTCCAGGTATGTATTATGCTTGTGTAATTTGGCCTATCTAAATATCTCATTCCCGAAGGCTTTCCAACTAAAATTAGACGAATTAATACACTACTGGTTGTGAAAACTGCAAGATCAAGGAACAAATGAATAAGTGAAATGAAAATTTTATCCTAGATTTGGGAGCACAGTGGTATAGTGGTAGAGCGCTTACCTCTGGTGCATGCGGTTTCTGGTTTGACCCCCGGTCAAGTAAGTTTGTGGTGGACAACATCGTGTCCGTGGGTTTTCTCGGGTTACTTCCGTTTCCTTCCACTTTCTCTTTCCACCACTTCTTCCATAA
The DNA here is from genome assembly GCF_964235325.1 of Thermobia domestica. Taxonomy (NCBI): domain Eukaryota; kingdom Metazoa; phylum Arthropoda; class Insecta; order Zygentoma; family Lepismatidae; genus Thermobia; species Thermobia domestica. Next base: position 174,893,533 of record NC_137470.1, on the reverse strand, counting down.
TCATTTATTTGCTTTAACTATCGTCTCCCTTAGCCGAAAGAGCATAAACCCGGGAAGTTAAACTCAAAAGATTTGATTGTGTCCTAGATTTGTTCCATGATACAGATTGAATATAGGACACAGATTACACATATTTGATGTCAACTTCATAACTGCACGAGATCTCAAATGTTGTTAAATAAATATTGCATGAAAACTTTCTCGTGGTGCAACCAAAGTTTCTACATCTCATAGAATCGAATCAAACATGCCTAGGGTAAATGATTCTTGAGTCTTAATGTCTTTTCTATTTATAAAAAAAAGACTTGTTCTAAAATACCAAGTCAAAATAACGAACTCGATTTCAGAAATGTATTTTATAAAATCTAATAAGCATATGTTATTGTAAGACATGCACTTTGAAAGATTAACTTTCAGAATTTAGTTTCCACGCAGTGTTTCCACTTTCTACCGCTAGGAGTCAACAGCGAGCAGTTAAGGAAAATCAAGGATGTTATAAAATAGAGGACCTGTCCATACAACAAAATCGTGAAGCCATACGTCACAGTTTCGCCACACCCACATTGCCTACTCCGCGCCACTAAGATCGTAATGTTTCGAGCCAACCATCATGACGGAAACGAGAGAAGCCAATCAGACGTGTCAGCTCAGACAATGTTCTGTTTTTTTTTTTTTTTTTTTTTTTTTTTTTTTTTTTTTTTTTTTTGCTTCATTGAGTTCATAGGATGAAGATATGTATGGGCAGATCCTCTATTTTATAACATATTTGAGGAAAATAGCGTTGACTGAAGAACAGAAATCCTTCTGTGTGCTTGATTATTATATAAACAAGTCTGTGATTAGTGTGCAATGACATTTCCGTGCCATATATCGGGAGAGCCTCACCTACGGGGAAGACTATTCGTAAGCGGTATGAGCATTTCGGAGATTCGCGCCGTGCATCACGGGAGCCATTTACTGATATTGACAGTAACATATTGGAAAAGGTTTGGCAGCAGATAGACTATCGGTTTATGTGTACCATGTTACACAAGGTAATCACAGAATTAATTGTGATATGTTTGGAAAAACACTTCAATAGTTTACGTTTCTTAGCACATGTCTTACAATAACATGTTTATTAGAATGCACAGAATACATTTCTGAAATCAGGTCCATGATTTTGACTTGTTTTGTAATGAGACCAATTTCATAGGTATTTTTGTATATTTCGGTAGAGATTAAAACAGAAATACACTAATGTAAGTCACAACAATTAAGCTCTGACACATAGTTTCTTGTTAATTCTCTTATAAAACGCAGTTATATTAATGACTTGTTTCATTCCGTCAGGTGGCTAAACCAAATAAGGCATTAGATTTCACAAACCAAGTCAAACATTTTTCTTCCGTGATCACCAGTATATTGAGGGGCTTGGGAAACCTTTTTATACTTCCTTATCCCGAAACATAGTTTTAATTTGTTTTAGTTCCTTGTACTTTTCCTTCCTTCCCTATTTTTTTTAATAAATACTACTTGATCAGCAATTTTTATTATCAACCTTCTATAAATATTACTTGATGTTTATTTTTGCCATTCCCTTTATAGTCAATGACGTGGTTTCTTCGTGTTTGATCGTTCTCCCATTCAAAAATAATCTTTAGCACAGTAACTTTTTCTCCTACCAATACGCTAGAGATGTTAAATAAATAAATAAATAAAAAAAGAATCTTATATACCCTATAAATTCCTTAGTCAGAGACAGTTAACAATTAATACTTCACAATTTTCCATGACAACTTTCTTGTTTGGATTTGAAATTGAAGCCTTTCTGCTCTATCACAGATGTCACTAGAAGCAACCAAACCAGTTCAGGCAGTTTCATTTGCAACCGGTTTTATTTTTCCTGCGGGTGTTTTCAATTATTCATTGTTTGCGACGAAACCAAAAGCAAAACTGGATATTACCAACTGAAATGGTGATTTGTTGCTGTGAAAGGCTGAGTAGTGACATATACCAGGTCGATTGCCGCATGATTTGATCGGATATTAGTGAAGGGAGGAATACCGCACAATCACTGGTGTCTCTCACAAACGGTTGACATTTTTAGCCCACAATGCCCTCAGGGAGTTGAAGAGTTATCAAATCATTGCGTTTACTTCATATCCAGGCATTTTACAAATGTTTGTATGTTTCTTTAACTTCAACGTATTGAGGTTTGTCACAAAGCCGACACATTGAACTTATAACTGCATCCACATTTAAATTTCTCTTGTATATGTGATGTGTTAAGGTATGTTACTAAAGAGGGAAGATTTAAAGTATCTTTTAACCTCATTAACAATTCTTCAGATTGAATTAAAGTGAGTAATTATAGATAATTATTTCATGGCATATAAAGTTTTCATAAGACAGATTTTTTTTTTTTTAAATTTAATAAGATTGGTAATTGCTCGCATGCACCCATAGAAGATTTGGGTTTATGTTCCAAATCTTTCCAAAGGATAAAAAAGAAAATGAAATAGTATGCTTAATGTATCAAGCAGTAAGCTAGAATGAAACAAGTACGAAAGAATTAAATGAGTTAAGTTATATCGTCACTTCCAACGATATCGGAACTGCAAAGTCCAAAAATATCATTTTCAGTTCCAAACAATATTGTTGTTAAGTAAACAACGCCTAGATGTGCAATTTGGATGTATTTTTTTCCAATATGTTTGTTTACTTTCCTTATCTTTTATGTACACTGTGTGATCAAAAAGTACGTTGAATGTAGATGCACAGTGCCATCTATAGATGTTGTATCCATTTCAACTAGTAAGTCCGGTAGACTGAATTTTTGGTTCAGTCAGTGTCGAGTTTGAACGAGTTGTGACCTGTTAGTTGGCTTCCAGAGGCAGAAGAGTGAGGACGTGTTAAGTGTCTTTGAAATATTTGAGTTTTACGTCCCACGAATATCCCGGTTAGGCTAAAGGGGTCGGTGACTATGAGAAATGAATGAAATGGTGGAATAAAGAAAGTAGGAGGAAATGGGAGAGTTCCGAGAAAACCCACGAGCTGGGTTTGTCCACCACAAAGTCCACATGCCATGTCAGAGGGCTGTGTCTCAGCACTACAAGAGTTCCCTAGCTGATAAAGGATTGCGAGGCGATGATGTGTGACGAGTAGCTGATAAGGAAATGTGAGGCTATGAAGTATGACAAGTACCTGATAAAGGATTGCGAGGCGATGAAGTGTTACAAGTACCTGATAAGGGAATGTGAGTCGATGAAGTGTGATAAGTAGCTGATAAAGGATTGCGAGGCGATGAACTGTGACGAGTAGCTGATAAAGAAATGCGAGGCGATGAAGTGTGACGAGTAGCTGATAAGAGAATGTGAGGCGATGAAGTGTGACGAGTAGCTGATAAGGGAATATGAGGCGATTAAGTGTGACAAGTAGCTGATAAAGGATTGCGAGGCGATGAAGTGTGACGAGTAGCTGATAAAGGAATGTGAGGCAATGAAGTGTGACCTAATAAAGGATTGCGAGGAGATGATGTGTGACAAGTAGCTGATAAGGGAATGTGAGGCGATGAAGTGCAACAAGTACCTGATAAAAGATTGCGAGGCGATGAAGTGTGACAAGTACTTGATAAGGGAATGTGAGTCGATGAAGTGTGAAAAGTAGCTGATAAAGGATTGCGAGGCGATGAAGTGTGACGAGTAGCTGATAAGGGAACGTGAGACGATGAAATATGGCAAGTAGTAAGGACTGTGTATTATTCGGTCGAAAGCAGCAGTGCCGCAAAGCAGGGGAGGAAATCAGAAACACCAAAACAATATGTTTCGGAAAAAAGAACACACACGTGGACCGAGATTGAAATGGGAGATAGGCGCAGTGAACAACTATGTTTTCAGGGACTTTGGGATATCCTTTCTGGTAAAATAACGTAATCACTTAACATGAAGCACTATGACACTAGATAAACTATCATCCGTGCCATGTGGCGGTCCTGGCGGGACTTGGAAAAAGATTGTTCTGCTGGTGGTGTACGACGCCTTTCGTAGCAGAAAGTAATAGAAATGGGAGGCGACTACGTTGAAGGAACGTAACAGATGTTATATGCATAAAACAAGTTACGAATTGTGACATGTTGCCATTATTGTTATCCAGTCCTTGTAGATACGGGCGTGTTATAATTAATCAACTGTCATCACACATCTAAACATCTTAACTTTACCATCCAGAGCAGTGATTCGTAACTTTGTTTGCATAGTGCCCCTGTTTGTGTGGCCCGTTCTACGATTTCAAATACAGCAATGAATTCTGATGCATTCATTATTCTGATGCATTCATTATTTCCAGCAAGACTATTGTCGGAGGCCTATCCCCTCAGTTTTTTGAGTGACAAAAATAATTTATTATTTATATATTTTTGACAGGAAATAGCATTTGTCAGATGCTCACTGTTTTAGTTGCCAGGAAATAGCAGTTATCAGATGCGCTCACTGTTTTAGTTGCCAGGAAATGACAGTTTTCAAATGCGCTCACTGTTTTGGTTGCCAGAAAATAGCATTTGTCAGATGTGCTCACTGTTTTGGTTGCCAGGAAATAGCATTTGTCAGATGCGCTCACTGTTTTGGTTGCCAGTAAATAGCAGTTGTCAGATGTGCTTACTGTTCTAAATGCTACTGCTTGTTTCATATACATTTAACTGATCTACACATCAATTGTCATGATTAATATTGCTTCTATGTAATAACATTTCATGCTCTTGCTCAACGCAATCTTTTCCATATGCCTCCAATTTCTTATCCCACACTGGTCATGCTCAACTCAAACGTAATGGTATTTGCCATCCAGGGCCGCTCCTAGGCAATTTGCTGCCCCGTACAATGCATCATTTGCTGTCCCTACTCCTTCCTCGAGAAAGAAAAAATCTTAAAACCTACTACGATTTTAAGTATGCTACCTCATCATGAACAACGAAGGGGAGGGAAAGTGCACTTGCACTCAGAAATTCCTAAACACTACAAAAACAATCTCGTTGTGTCTGTTTCTTTTTTCTTTAAATAATAATCTATTTTATAGTGAAAGATAAAGCGAACATATCTACAGAGAAAAGTTGGTAATCCTTTTTATAGAATTCAATATCGAGCTTCAATATCAATGATAAGGAACTTGTTTGTGACAAAGGTATGACTAGTTTTCATATCAAAACTGTGATAGGCCTAACTAACTAAATGGAACAGGTGTTTGCTACTGTTCGAGAATTGAGTTCTTGTATTAAGGTTAGCGTTCTACCCCAAGGTGACGATGATAACGAACCAAATGGTGAAGTGGAGAACGTGATAGAAATTAGAGAACTCTGAGAGGATCCACTCTCACGGTATTTGTACACCACGAAACCAACTTGGCGCAAGTTGGAATCGCACCAGAAACCCTACATACCAGAGTTAAGCACGGCGCCACCACTGCATCCTCATCCCATCTGTTTTCATTTCATTTTATATAGTACCTACCATCATATATTTATACGTTAATTTCTATGAGGAATTCTATAATGTTGAACTATTAATTTATTCATATGAAGTGCGAAGTATGTGAACATTTTGTGGTTTTTGTTTTCTTTTTCTTTTTTTCAGGAGGCAAATTATTTACTTTTGCTTTAGACACACATCTGCTTCGTATTACATATCCACGTCATTATCGTTTCACATCAGCTGTCTCATTATCTAATGCTGCTGTAATTTCTCCCTCCCTTGTAGGGTTCAACCCCACGGTTTCCCTGTCAAACTTAAAATTTTGATGAATTCTGCTAAACCAGGCTGTCGTTTGAGTGACAGATTTTTGTTAATGAGAAAAGAGGGGAGAACTAGGAACGAGAATGTGTCCGTGTGTGAGCATCTCCCAATTATCCCGGATGTTATTGCGCGCCTCGTCCGCCAGAGTAAGCGCTGACCCGGGTTCCGTTTGACACAACCTATCAATTATGAAAGAGCGTTTCGTATCGCTACGCAATGCCGCCTTACACTTGGGTTTTATCCTGCAATACTATGCACGCCCGTCAATCTCACACTCTCTCTAAGTTTTAACTGTTAAATCAATACAGCTTCTACTAAAAGAAACTAGATAGGTTTCACTACCATACATTCTCTGTGTTAGAGCTCGCGAAGGGATTGGGAAAATGGTCGTGTAGTAACCAAATAATCAGAGTGCGTGCTGTTATACCGCATGGTTCTGGGGTTGATTCCGGGTGTAGGTTTGCGTTCACATTAGCAAAGTGATTGGGAAACAACTTAAAGATTTTTGTTTATTTCTCTATTCCTTCCTATCACCGCTTTTTCCCTTGGTCTAGAGCTCCTTCGTGGCTAAGCAGGTAGCTTATGTGCCTTTGGCATAGGAGACCCAGGTTCGACTCCTGGAAGGAACTCATGTGGTTCGGATTCCACGTTAATCAGTAGGTCCCGTCTCATATTGCCTCTCTGCTAAAAGAGACGTTAAACTCAAAATCAACTCAACATAATTTCCCTTGGTTTAATGGTCAGTATTCGTGTCCTTCATTCACATACTCATGGGTTCGAAATGAAATCTTTAAGTTTTATGTTATAGGTTATGCCGTGTGTGCTAAAGGAGACGGTGATGACGAGAAACAAATAAAATGGCAGAATGAAGAAAGTGGGAGGAAACGGAAGAACTCCAAGAAAAAACACACATGGTGTTTGTCCACCACAGAGCCCACTTGACGCAAGCTGGGATCGAACCAACACCGCACGCACCAGAAACGAACACACTACTACTGAGCCACTTGGTTCGCGGGTTCGATTCCCTGTGACGGAGACTTGAAATTTGGACGCTTTATCTTGATTCTAATTCCACCTTAAAATGTAGGTCTACACCGGCCTCGCTGCCGAACATGAACACCAATTTTTCCTATCATTCTTGACAGCAATTGAAACTGGTCTATGCCCAATTTCGATGTTACTTTGTGACTCTGTTTCTCGATTGGATAATTTTTATTCGCATTCTACGTCAGCAACGATTTTGTATAGCACTTACAGTACAATGTGGGTCGGAATTATTGTGCTGCACTGATTGTTGTTCTCCCATCGAAAACGAACCCAGGACGCTGGGTATCAAAGACGCATGGTATCACTGATAGACCAATGACAAGGGTTATATCCTTTCTCGATGAAAATGAAATTAAATACTTAAGTTTTACGTCCCACAGTTACGCCAGGTAGGCTAAAAGAGACGATGATGATGATAAATGAATGCAATAGTGGAATTAATAAAGTGGAAATAAACGGGAGAACCCCGAGAAAATCCACGAACATGGTGTTTGTCCACCAGAAGGTACACTTGGTGCGATCTGAGATCGAACGAGGTACCCCACGCACCGGAGGTGAACGCTCATGCACTGAACCACCGTGTCTCCTCTTTTCTCGATGAGTATCTGAAAACTTAGGATTGGACTTGTTTGAAGGGTGACATTATTTAGATTATCCTGTCACTTTTTTCCAAGTTCAATTAATTCTAAATTACTCTGTGCTATATTTTATAATTATTATTAAATTTGAGTGGTTGAATGAGGTGGAGATATGGCTTCCTATAAGAAATAAAATACATATCATGGTTACTTTTCAGGAGGACATGGTAGCTCAGTGGTAGAGCGCATAACTCTGTGCGTAGGTTCCCTGGTTCGATCTCCGGACAAGTCTGTTTCTGGTGGACAACATCGTGTCTGTGGGTTTTCTCTGGTTACTCCCGTTTCCTTCCATCATCATTCACTTGCCTTAATCATCATCTCCCTTAGCCTAACGGGCATAATCATAGGACATTAAACTGAGAAGCTTTGATTCGTTTCAATTTGGTTACTTTACTTTACAGATGTTCAATTACACTTACGAAAAATACAATATTATAGAGTAGTACAATGTCAAGTAAGAAGTGTGCAATCCACTAGCGCACAAAAAAGATGGAAGTACACCCTCTTGGTATATAACTTAAAATATACCACGAGCGCACAATATCCGATGTAACATTGCCACATTTTGATTTTTGACATTTTGTACTGTTTGTTTACGTAATTTTCTAGAGAACACAAAATGGTATATAATAAACTAACAAATGCTTCTTTTTATTTGTGACGGTCTTTGTTCTTGCTTAGCTCGTCATCTAATTCAATGAAATCATAATTGAATTTAAGTGTTATAAGTGTTGTATACCACACAAACTTTTCAAGAAAGTGATATTTTCTAGGTATTAAATATTTACTTAGAAAAAAATTAGGAAACCCCATCATGGCGAAATTAAAATACCGCTGATTTTACTGTAATTATGTGATACTTTCAAACAGATAAAAGATCATCGAAAAATGGAACAAGAGCTCGCTAGACAATATTATTTTACATGAGATACCGTGGTCAGGACTCATTTATCTGCCTTCGATTCCCAGCCATTTAGAAAATTGTTATTTATTTTCGCGTTTTTAAATGGCTGGAAACGGAAAGCTATTAGGTGACTAGTGATAACGGTACCTCATGCAAAATAATATTGTCTAGCGCGCTCTTCTTCCATATTTCGATTATCTTTTATATATTTGAAGATATCAAATAATTATTGTAAATTTAGCGGGGTTTTAATTTCTCAGTCATTAAGCCTCTTAAGATTAATTTTTAGTACCGTATCGAAAAGTGAAAAGTGAGCGCCACTTGCAAGTGCTGTTAGCAATATGTTTTGTCAAGGAGAAGATACTTGAGTTGGTATATGTAACAAATTTCTACAGGTTTAAAATATGCTTCTTTAATTACACTTGCGCACAATTATCCTTGCTTTTTATTTTTAAAAATTATTAACATGTGTATTAATAAAGCAAACAGCTGTTAACTTTTCTTTCAAGTATCCACCAACAATATTAAAACTAACTTATAAAATGTAATATTAACTTATCCCCAAATTCGTTTTCTTTTTCAGTGCAAAATTGTTAGAACTTATGTTCAGAGAGCACAATGGAGGAAGCATCACAGCTCACACACGATCACTGCGGCCTTATCTGTGAACCGTTACTCTCAGGGGTGTGCTATCACTCCTCATCATCCGTATTTGCCAGATCTACCTCCGTATGATTTTTTTCTGCTTCCAAGAATGAAAAAAAAAATCTAAAAGAAAAGAGTTTTGATGATGTAGAAGCTCTAAAAGGAGCTTCGCAGAAGGCACTGGAAGATTTCAAACTTGAAGAGTTCCAGAGATGCTTCAAACAGTGGGAAAGAAGACTGTAGAAATACATCGCGTCTAATGGAGGGTAATTGGAAGAAGATTGAAAGAATTTTGTACAAAAAAAGGAACTTAATAAATTCTATTAAAAAAGAAGAAAGAATCATGTTTCTTTTGTGTCCTCCCTCTTACATACACATTTGTGTCAGCAGTACATCAACTTCGGGGGGAAAAGACTACCGAGAAGGACAAGGGTGTATGGAATATCCTCAGTAAAGCGAGAGTACGAGAATTTTCTTAAAATGCCTTCGTACATTGCATTTTGAAGCATTTTGACTTAAAATGCAAACAAAAACTTGAGATTTTTGTTTTTTATTTTTTTTGATAGTTTTTTTTAATGTGGTATTTGAAAAAGACACATACAGTTTACAGTTAGTTTAAACTAAAATGATACCAAATGTATGTCAAAAACAAAATGACAAGAGGTAGTATGAAGTGAATACTCCGAAACAAAGTTTTGAAAACAGATTTTAGTCCAACAAGCCCACAACTAATGCAAATGAGGCTCAACTATGTATAGTTAATAAATTAGTTGAAAATTATGTTTTTTAGCTACCCTAAACTCGCTTCGCTCCTTGCTATCTAAAAAAATAAACAAAACAAAACATAAATCCAACACCATGTTTGTTACTTTACAGTTTACTAGACTTTCACCTTCATAAGGCCAATTGACTGGCTTTTTCCATAATTGGGAGCAAATTTTGTGCTGATTTTTTCATATCCACTTTGTCCAACATTGTTTTGTGAAACTGCTACACGGTTGAACCTCTTTTTGGTTACAGTAGACGTAAAATACTTGAAATTTTGGGGAGACGAAAATCGATCTACAAATATTGGGGGGACACGTCCCCGATGTCCCCTGTAGGATTGACGCCGGTGTACATAAACACGAGGACAGAGAAGATAAATATGTAAAAGAGTATTTGGTAAACCAAATTCGTTAAAAAAATTATTAAATTATTTTTTTTCAAAGGGTGAATACATTTTCCAGGACTATTCACGCAACCCTGAATTTGTTTCAATTGCACGTAGCCTACCATGTGATCTTCCTATCGTCGTAGCTTTGCAGGCGACAGACCAAGATGTCGTCTGCAAGTGTCTTGTTGATGAAGAAAGACTTTTTGGATGAAAATTTGCATATTTAGACAGAGGCATCCTCTTATTTGAATGCTGTAGACGAGTCTTCACAAAAGAAATGAATGTCTAGAGTAGACCTGGCAGAGAAAAGCGGAGGGGACGGGAAAGCCTAACAAAGATATCTCCTTGTCTCTGCTGTCTTTGCTGCAAGTGGATGACAGATTACCCCTGTCATTATGATGAGACACACGGGAGATGGCAGAGGTGCTAATATCGCAGGAGTTGAATCTCCCTCAAGATAAAAGGGATTAGTGTCAAGAGCCTCGTGTAGGTGGCATCTTCCAACCAGAAACATGTCCGTTCAAGCAGTGTTGCCAAGTTAGCTGTATTTACCCATTAATGCAAGGAAAAAAACTGTATATTCTAAGTTCAATCAGATACTTAGCAGATATGAATAACAGAAATGGCGTCTAAAGGAATTTGTACTGTAGAAGAAGGGTAGTGCGAAAATTTCTAGTGTTAAAGTAGCCAAAATTCAGTTCCTAGGAACCGAGTTGCTTTGTCAATAAATAGTACACCGAGCTCTGGGTTATTGCAACTGGGTAGTACTCGGGTAGTTAACCTTCACTCATTTGACCAAGTAGGTGGCTAATTGAACCAAGGGGATTAGTTAATTTGAGTACGTATAGGCCATCCACCGCTGAATCAACAAATTAACGCCTTATGTGCTAGGCTACATTTTTTAAGGGTCAATACATCATTCCTCAGTTTCTTGAGCACTCAAGTTTTCCTCGCACAAGTTTCTTTTTCTCTCTTTTTTTAACCCTTAACAAAGTGAACAGGGACTCGAACACAAAACATATCCAGGACAGTTAAAATTCCAAAGTCTCCCCCAGTGAGAATGAGACCCGGAACTACGTAAACCAAAGGTGCACGCGCTAGCCACTAGGCCAGCAGAGAGGGCTGCTTACCAGGACAGGTGTTATAGTGATTTACGGAAAATCACGTCATTTCTTGCTTCCTTGCTAAGAATGTAATAATGGTAACACTCCGATCTTTTCAATACAGCTAGAGCTCTCCAATTTGGTTTTAATTTTAAATAGAACGGCTCAAATTCTAGCATATGCAGACGATATAGCAATCCTAGCACGGAACACACACACACTAGAAGAGAATTACAAAGTAATGAAAAATAAAGCAAGGGAAATAGGTCTAGAAATAAATGCAAACAAAACAAAATATATGAAACTCGAGGATTCCAAAAGGACCAATCAGGAAGGAGATTTAAATATGGATGACCATACAATAGAACGAACAAGAAAGTTTAGGTACCTGGGCACGACAATCACCGAAGACAATAAAACAGCAAAGGAGATACAGGAAAGAATAAGAAACGGAAATAAGTGCTATCATGCATTACAGAATGTATTCAAATCTAGAAACGTCAGCAGAAAAACAAAGTTAAGCCTGTACAATACCATACTAAAACCAATAGTTATGTATGGTTCGGAAAGTTGGGTAATAAACACGAGAGAGGAGGAATGGCTAGCGAGATGGGAAAGAAAAATCCTGAAAAAAATATATGGACCAATAAGGGAGAATAACGCATGGCGCATTAGAACGAATTTAGAATTGCAAGAACTATCCGACCAACCAAATATAATTGCACGAATCAAACAAGGAAGAGTAAGATGGGCAGGACATGTACAACAAATGCAGAAAAGTAGAACTGCTAAGAAAGTGTTTGTAGGGAAACCAGACGGTCGAAAGAGAAGAGGCAGGCCCAGGAAAAGATGGATAGACGACATAGAAGAGGATGTAAAGAAATTAGGAATTAGAGGCTGGAGAAGAAAGGCAGAGAATCGAGAAGAATGGCGGAGAGCGGTTAGGGAGGCCAAGGCCCTTCAAGGGCTGTAGCGCCGACCAGTAAGTCAGTAAGACTGCGTAGATTCATTTCTTGTTGTTTCAGGGTTTTCATACATTTCACCCAAAACCCATAGTTTTTAAGGGGTTTAAATAACCGAGTAATTTGATTCTTTTTTTTTTTTTGCCAACTTTCTTTGTAAATAGTAGTCCAGATAAAGGTTAATAGAGAAAAGTACGGCTTAACCGAGTACAGCTCGGTTACTAGTAATCCAGAGGATTTCTTTGAAAAGGTTATTTTTAACAGAAATACGATTACTAGCATCGAGTTTTCATTTCACAATCACTTAGCAAACAATTTTCTGAGTGTGATTGTATCATTTGGGACTAATATTGTTGTTACCAATTTAGGATGCGACCTAATCAATTTACATTGATATAAGATAGAAAAATACGATTCTGTCGTTCCAAACTTATTTCACTATCGTGCAAGTAGCGATCTATGAAATATGTACCTGCCAGTACTATATAGTTATAAATAAATATTTTACTTCAAAGAAAATGGAACGAAATGAAAAATTTTAATTTAACGTCCCACGCTTATGCCGGTTAACCTATTAGTGCACAAAGTTTATCAGCTATGCTATTTCAGATTATTTAGTTGTTTTTCATGCAGGGCACTGCTGTGAACAGATTTTGATCAGCATATATTTTTGTTACGTCATAATAGGGTAGTTACGTAACGTCCGATAAATCGGACGCTGTGCATGATAGTCACTTAAATCGTAAGGACTCGTTTTATAATGATTCTGTATTTTCTTAAAATTTTCTTACAACGAAAGACGGTAATATACATAACTTTGAAAACGAAGAAAACCAAAACAAAATTTGTATCCAATTTACAGTTTGTATATTACAGTATTGTTCTGAATTCGTATATATTGTTTATTGTTACAATACATTATCAATTTACTGATGTTACGCATGGAAATATTTAGGATGAACTCCTCTAGGTCACTTATTAACTTAGACTTTCCTGAGCCTTTATTATAAGCACATTTTCTTTCAGGTTTGCTTACTATTGGCCAATGATTACAGCGATCATTGGGCTCATCTTGAAGGACCTTGTTTATTGATTTTCCTTGTCGAAACAATGTTCCGTACTTCGTCAATAATGAAAGAGCCTTCTAAAACTGAGAAGTGAAACAATGTATTTCTTGGATTAAAGCTTCTTTGTCAATAACCAAGAATTCACAACTGAGACAAGTAAGAAATATGCAAATATTGACCAGTATCATTTTCGCTTCCTTGTTCTTGTTTAGCACGATTTCACGCTGATCTAGTAAATCTACTCCTTCAATTCCTTTATTGTAGCTGGTTATATTGGTAGGCTGCTCCACGCTTATCCTTGACATCTTTTAGTGAGACCACCTAATTGTTGAACCAAACGAATTTTTTTCGTAGCTTGTTGCCACCATAATTCCATTGCTGTCGTTCAACTAACAACGTTAGCCTTTTCGTTGGTAAAATAGTCATGTGCAACTCCTGGTTCTTTCTTCATTTCCTTGATGTCCCTTAGTGGGCGGTTGCGGATTCGTCCTTTCTGAATTGTACTTTGTGCACGAATACCGATATTACTCAAACGATTCATGATATCTATGGAAGTAAATAATTGCCAAAGAATATTTTATACCTAGCATTACGTGGAATGTTTGCTGAAGTTAGTAAAGATAACACGATATTCCCATCCAGTCCATACTGATAGTCTCTTTTTCTTTCCCTGTATTCAATTGGAAACACATCATAGAACCTGAACTGGTACAAATGATCCACTTTCGGTACCCTAAGCGGATGGGCTTTCCTCTTATAAATTGTTTTGCATAAGTATCATACTTTCGTCAAGTGAAATTATTTCCTCAAGACCACAACGTTTTTGGGACTAAGACGAAAGCTTGCCTAAATATGGTTTCAGCTTGTATAAAGGATCCGCATCAGCAACACGTTGGGCACCGTTGTTCAAATGAAGTTACGCTGCATATTACGTTACATAAACATTTAATAATTAGAAGTAATTGCGTTATTCCTACGTTATAGTAGATACTCATTAAAAACATACAACGCATTTAATGTAAAGTGGTTCTGAAATTAGCCATACACTCAATACAAGCAAAATTAAAAAATAAACAATGTGTATTACCTAGTCAAAAATTGTCAAAAATGTCCCTCATGCACAGCGTCCGATAAATCGGACGCCTAAAATTTACATCTCGCCTATCTCGTGCTAATGGAAATCATAACTAAATATGTAGTTAGTAACAAATGTTGATACCTATACTTTAATTTTTATACAAAATTTAAAGCTTTATGAACACCTTTATTTTTATTTATATGTAAAAAGTAAAGCCATACGTGAAACAGCATACTGCCTCGCCGCCATGTTTTATTCTTCGACAAATGAAGTACGGACAATCAATGTTATCGAGTCAACCACAGAAAACGTAGGAAGAATAGATAGTAGAATCACGAACGACAAAGAATTAAAGGGCTGAAAACATACAGTTTCTTGGAAAAATGAATAAAAGCACGTGTCCGATTTATCGGACGCTGTGCACTAATGGATTAAGTGAAAGGAGTCGATGATGAAAGCATAATCTGTGGGGTCCCTGGCTCGAGCCGCTGTCAAGTAAGTTCGTGATGGACATTGTGTCCTTTCTCCTCTCCTCCCACATTCTTATTTCACCGATTGATCGAATTGTGTGTGTGGAGAAGAATGGAGGTAATTAGCTGGGTCGAGCGGAAAACGAATTGAGAGGGGGTTATAAATGGTGGGGGAGAAAATAACTATTTTAGACATTATTAAGAACAGGAAGAGAAACTGATTGGAACATTGGCTAAGAGGAAACTGTACCACGAGAGATGTGCTAAAGGGTATGGTGGCAGGAAAGAGAGGGAGGAGGCTAAGAAGACTATTGTTAATCGACAATAACAAAACTGAAAATTAAGAACAGGAAGAGAAACAGATTGGGACATTGGCTAAGAAGAAACTGTACCACGAGAGATGTGCTAAAGGGTATGGTGGCAGGAAAGATAGGGAGGGGCGAAGAAGACTATTGTTAATCGACAATAACAAAACTGAAAATTAAGAACAGGAAGAGAAACAGATTGGGACATTGGCTAAGAAGAAACTGTACCATGAGGGATGTGCTAAAGGCTATGGTGGCAGGAAAGAGAGGGAGGGGGCTAAGAAGACTATTGTTAATCGACAATAACAAAACTGAAAATTAAGAACAGGAAGAGAAACAGATTGGGACATTGGCTAAGAAGAAACTGTACCACGAGAGATGTGCTAAAGGGTATGGTGGCAGGAAAGATAGGGAGGGGCGAAGAAGACTATTGTTAATCGACAATAACAAAACTGAAAATTAAGAACAGGAAGAGAAACAGATTGGGACATTGGCTAAGAAGAAACTGTACCATGAGGGATGTGCTAAAGGGTATGGTGGCAGGAAAGAGAGGGAGGGGCGAAGAAGACTATTGTTAATCGACAATAACAAAACTGAAAATTCGTACTTGAAGACGAAAATGTTAGCGGAAGACCATGGAGCATGAACACTTCTCAGCTGTGGCAAGTGAAATGCCAGTAATAGAAGAATATCTATGTAGAAAAAAAATTGAAGGTACGTACTGGTCCACTTAAGATATAGTTAATTCGACTTTTCTTTGTATTTTCATGAACAATTGTTGAAAAGAAAATCAGATCAATTGATCCGTTCTACACTAGTGAATTCTATGTGATTTCATGTTTTCTCGGCAACCTCTCAACTCCAGTAGCCTGTGTCCACTTTCTCTCACTCGCAGACAGATATAACCCCTAGGCTACCCACAACATCAAAGTTCCATCAGGAACCGGAAGAGTTGCTTCATGTCGGTGTGGTGAAGAGGGAACATTAAAGTAGACTCAGGGAGAACCGGGAGAGACGGGGGTGTGATGTGCAGAAACACCTGGTGAATATACACCTATTTACATTTTAACAATATCACTAGAAAAAGAACAGTTTTATCTAGATTATACTGCATTTTTAACAGCTACAGGAACAAAACTATTTGACATATGCATTGAATGAAGCCCAACGACTTTCTCTTATTTTCGTTTAAGGATTAAAAGAAAAAAAGACCCGAACACAGAATAGGGTTTAGCGTGTTTGTCGCCTCTATCGGAAGTTTTTCATTGGATTCCCGTCATTGGCATTCTGACAGGGCTCCCGCGAACCTATCTATGAAATGAAATGAAATCTTTGAGTTTAACGTCCCACGTTTATGTCCTTTAAGCTAAGGAAGATAATATTAAAACAAGTAAATAATGAT
This sequence comes from Thermobia domestica, assembly GCF_964235325.1. Lineage (NCBI taxonomy): Eukaryota > Metazoa > Arthropoda > Insecta > Zygentoma > Lepismatidae > Thermobia > Thermobia domestica. The sequence continues at coordinate 174,876,991 of NC_137470.1, read as the reverse complement.
GGAACAAGTGGTGGAATGTGAAAGTGGGAGGAAACGGGAGTACCTCGAGAAAACTCACGGACACGATGTTGTCCACCACAAATTTACGCACCACAGGTAAGGGTTCTACAACTGTGCCTTAACCACTCGAGCCGGGAGCCAAATACCCATCAGCTGCTGCGAGAGAAATTGCTCAACAAAACAGCAATTTCCGTATAATGTTACAAAATTGAATATAATTCCATGTAAGAAGAAGGAAAACCAACAGACGGCAGAATAGAATATTCATCATTTCGTAACTACTACACGGGACGTATAAGTGTACGTCGAACCGCCTCTACAAGCACTATGAGGGTCCGTACACGTGTACGTCGAACAGGCTTGAGCGGTTAAGACATGCCTAGCAATACCTCGGCGTAAAATTCAGTCACTTTCACAAGATAATGAAGATAAATTTAAACACATGGAAAAAATGGTTTACTTAAGTAAATAGCATGCCGCATTCTGCTTATGCAGTACTTCATTTATACGAACTCCAATCATCTGGATCGCAAAATGTGCGAAATGATATCAGGAAATAAAAAAATAGCTTGTCAATAAATAAATAAATAAGTAAAAATAACATCTAAAACTCTTATAGATGTAGCAGTACCATTGACTCATAACATGCATACGACATGCAGTACGAAAGTACGCAAATATAAAGACCTGGGTGGAGAAATCCAAAGATATGGAAACGTCTGAAAGTTACAGTAAATCTAATCATTATCTCAACTACAGCAGTTGTCTCTAAAAGTACTGTTGCAAAAGGTAGGTTTTAGCCCACTTACCCTAATGTAACATAAACGAGGCCACTAAGACAGTAAAAGAGGGTGTAGGATGGTTAGTTTCTCCTCCTCTGGCTCAAAGTGGTATAAAACAAGCTGCAAGGTAAGATCTCGAGTTAATAAACAGCTTTAGAATTAGGATAAGTATACCACAAATACAAGAGTTGTGTAATTATGGGGGAGCACGGTAGCTTACTGGTAGGGTGCTTGCCGCTGGTTCATGGGGTCCCTGGGTCGATCCCCGTCCAAGTACGTTTGTAGTGCACAACATCGTATCCTTGGGTTTCCTCGGGGTACTCCCGTTTATTCCCACATTTCCATTCCACCAATTCTTCCATCGCCATTCATTTGCCTTAATCACTATTCTACCTTAGGGTAAAAGGCATAATGGTTTACTGTTGCGCTTTGTGTTCGTGTGGTTTTGGCTTCAATTCTCAAGGATAGGACAGGACCTCCGCTGTTGTTGAAACGTCAGGAGATTTTTCAGAAACTATAAAACTAAGGAACTATAAAACAATAATATTTTTAGTTTCTAAGGCGGTGTAAATAAGGGATGAATAAATTTCCATGTTATCTAAAAGGGCGTTTTTGGGGGATACAAAAATTTTATCATTTAGATAGTTGAAATATGAAGACTTAAAATCCCATTGAATTGTAGGTTTAAGAAGTACGAGGCCGTAAGCCAAGTAAACGCGAGGCCTGGTAGACTTATAAGAATGTATTCCTAGTCCATCGGTCCGTTTATTACTAGACACGATGAGTTCGTTAATAGCGTCTATCTGTTAACATCCTCATGGCTAACGATGACTATTCATATTCTGTTTAAAATCTATAACATTCCCTAGTTTATATGCAACCTGTACAGTGGAGCAGAAATGTGTGTTGCCTATAATAAAGGATATGTAACTTTTCTTACTGCGATTATCTTAGGTGAGTTCGTAATGGAGTGAATCCGTTAACATCTTCACGGGTAATGGCGGCTATTCTTATTCCGTTTAAAATCTAAAGCATTTCCTAGTCTGTACGCAACCTGTACAGTGGCAAGGAAATGTTGGTTGCCTATAATACAGGATATACAACATTTATTACGGAAAAATGTTCCGTTTGTCATTTTGTGCTGACTTATTCCGAGCTTTTATTATTATTATTATTATTATTATTATTATTATTATTATTATTATTATTATTATTATTATTATTATTATTATTATTATTATCAATAATATCAGTACCAGAGTAATTGTAACAACTAGGGAACAACAGTATTCAAGTGACTAGATTACATGTATTTTAGTGTTGGCAAAGAGGCAAAAAGTTTTTCGTATTATGTCGGTTCTCATCCCGAAAACGATACTGGATTCCAGACTAGAGGTGTATTTTTAAAATTCTAGGAAAAACGATGAATTTCTCAAGTCTCGTGGGTTCACTCGAGTTTCAGATCTCAAACACTGTTTGATTGTTATTTGATTAATAGCATAAAAACTATAAATAGATAAAGTAATTCTACGAACATAATGAAGAACATTTGTTAACGTTTATATTGCACTATATACTTCAATAATAAATATGGTTTAAATGTGGATCTCTGATGACGCAGAAGAATTCAGATCATATCTAGTTAAAATTAATAAAAAATATCACAGCATAAATTTTGTATCATATTTCACATTACAAAATGATTGGGAAAAAATCTTAAAAAAAAACAAACGAGACGAAATAACAAATTTCTTGTCCCGTCTCATGGACAATACTAGTATGTTTGGTGGATTAGTTTTGAGTTCGATTCCCATTCAACGTATTGTAGTTCATATTTCTTGTTTCAATTTAACGCTGTTGTTCAAAACAAACTTACTTGGCCAGGGGGTCGAACCAGGGACCTCATGTCCACTGTTTCAGATTCTATTTCAAATTATAGGCTTTATCCTATATAACCGGCCACTGTAAATGCAAACCATTAGGGTGTAAATGCAAACCAGTAAAATGATGCACCAGACAAGTCATATAGTGCCGGAACTTTATTATTCGTTAATTATGGTATCACAAATTGAGTACGGTACTTAGACGGTATTGAAACCAAGAATACTGTCTCGTCTTGACTTGAGATTTCGAGACAACAATGAAATCGGGACGCAGACGAGACCGAGACTTAATATATTGAGACTTCCTCGAGAAAAAATCGAGACGGATATTTGTAATTATATCGTCAGTATTAAGAGTCTTCATTCCGGCGAAATTAAAATACCGCTAATTTTGCAGTAATTATGTGATATCTTCAAATAGATAAAAGATAATCGAAATGTGGAACAAGAGCGCCCTAGACAATATTATTTTACGTGAGAAACCGTTATCATGTCTCACTTATCTGCTTTCGATTTCGAGCCATTTTGAAAATCGGCATTTATTTTCGCGTTTCTAAACAGCTGAAAACGGAAAGCCACTAGGTGACTTGTGATAACGGTACCTCACGCAAAATAATATTGTCTAGGGCGCTCTTGTTCCACTTTTCAATTATCTTTTATCTGTTTGAAGATATCACATAATTACTGTAAAATTAGCGGTATTTTAATTTCGCCGGGATGAAGACTCTTAAGAAGGAAATGAAGAAAAAATGACAAAATGACTTACTGCATTCTATATTATTTCCAACATTATTACCAAGCATCACTCTACACGTGAGTGGTAAAGTGTAAATGAAATTAAAAATTTCAGTTTAGCTTCTCATGATTATACCCTTTTAGGCCAAGGAAGGCGGATAGTTAAGGCAAATGAATGAAGAGGGAAGAATTTGTCAAGACTTCCGTCGATATCACCAAAGGAATGATGGGAGGGTATATTTTGATTATAAAGCAATGGTTTTCAAACATATTGCAGTTGAGGCTCCCATCAATCACCAAAATCTGAACGCCCCCCCCCCCTTATCAAAAATGAAATGTGTAACAACATAAATACATGTGTCCCTAAAAGAAGGACTGTCATTATGATAAACTATGTTTCATTTATTAATCATTAACGCGGAAATATCTCATTTACGCAGATGATCTACATTGTTCACACTCACTGCTTCTTTTAATGGTATTAGCCGGTGTAAATAATTATAAATTGTGGAAAGTCAGATATTTATGTTAAAATGAAAATTCGAGCAGAAAGGGAATTTAAATAATAAAACACGGCATATTTAAGTGTGGAGCAAAGTCAATGGGAAATAAGATTATTAGTGAATGGCCGCAGTATTTTAGAAAAGACATTACTAGTATCAGTTACCCGCTTCGCTGGGTTAAATTAAGAAAAATAAAGTAATATGTTTCGTTAGTCAGTCACTTTTTACTATTACTAAAGGGCTCCTTGATATTGGCATTTTGATTATAAGGACTGCCCTCCTTGAATTTGGATTTAGATTTTGCGGGGCTGAATTTGGATTTAAATGACATCAGAAGTGTCAGTGTTCATCTCAGCAACCTCAAAAACTATAGATTCGACACTGATATTGGTCATTCTAGATCACTTGTAAATGTCTTTCCCTTCCTTTAAGTTACATCGTCAAAGTGATATGACAAAAATCATCTCATGTTCGAACTTCATCTAGGTTGAAAATTTGATCGAGATCGGTCCGGTGGTTCAAGAGTTATTAAGTTTTATTTATTTTTATATATCTTCCCCTCCTAACTCCTCCCATAAGTTATATTGTCAAAGTGAATAGGTAAATACCATTCCAGGCCCCAACCTCATCCATGTTGAAAATTTCATCGAGATCAGTCAGGTGGTTTAAGAGTGAAGTCACATATACAGTCATTTTAATTTTTTTTTTTTTACATATATAGAAATCTCCGCCTCCCCCTCCCCTTCGTTGTACCGTCAAAGTTAAATTATAGAAAATATCCCAAGCCCGAACGTCGTCTATGTTGAAAATTTTATCGAGATCGGTTGAGTGATTCAAGAGTTATTAACCCTTATTTATTTTCATATATCTGTCCTTTCCCCTCCCCTAAGCTCTACTGTTAAAGCGATATGATAAAAACCACCCCAAATCTGAACCTCATCTATGTTGAAAATTTTGTTAAGATCGGTCGGGTGGTTTAAACGTGATGAAGTCACAAAGACAGTCACTTTTATTTTTACTTTTTTGACATACATCTCCCCCTCCCCTTCGTTGTGCTGTAAAAGTGAAATGAAGAAAACATCTCAGGACCGAACCTTATCTATGTTGAAAGTTTGATCGAGATCGGTCGGGTGGTTCAAGAGTTATTAAGTTTTATTCATTTTCATATATTTACCCTCCTCCCTTCCCCCTTAACTAAGATCTACTGTCCAAATGAAATGACAAAAAACTTCTCAGATTGAAACTTCATAGTTGTTTAAAATTTGATTGAAACTGATCGGGTGGTTCAAAAGTTATTACTTCACAAACATATTCACTTTTATTTTTATATTTATTCATTTTTGTATATCTCCTCTTTCACCCCCTTCCCTACGTTGGTAAGTCAAAGTGAAATAATAAAAATTATGCCAGACCTATACCTCATTTACATTGAAACTTTGATCAAGATCTGCCGGGTGGTTCAAGAGTTATTAAGTTTTGTTTATTTTTTTCTATGAAACCCTCCTCCCCTTTTCCTAAGTTCTACCGTCAAAGTAAATAGCTAAAATTACTTCCAGATCAGAACCGCATCTACGTTGAAAATTTGGTCGAGATCGGTCGGGCGGTTCAAGAGATTTAGAGTCACAAACATAGTTACTTTCAATTTTCTAATATAGATTAAAACTCAAGGATCGTTTAAAAATATAATAACAGAAAATTAATGAAAAGAAAAATTCAGCTATCATGGCGTCACTCAAAATTCTGAAGACATACTATTCTACAGAGATAAGGTAGAAGATCATTAGTGGACATCTAATAAGGATTATACACGTTTAAGCCAAAAGTGAAAGGGCCATCCCTGATCTACTTCGAACAGAGATGATATAAAGGCCTAGTCCAGTATGTATTACTAAAGAAAAAGGGTACAATGTTCCTTTGTAAGATCTATTTTAAAGGTACTCGCGCCTACCCTGACAACCTTCGGCGGCTCCCCAGGGTGGCGCGCGGCACAGTTTGAAAACCCATGTTATAAAGTATATCAAAGTTTTAAATTCCTTTTCTAATTTCTTGTTGTCGCTTCTCATTTTTGATATTATGAGTGCCAAATTTAGTGGACACCGTAAGCATTTGGTGAGCAGTGGCGGATCTAGAAGATAAAAACGGGGGGATCAGCCAGAACCCAGATTATGATAGATATATCATAAGTTTACTATAAAGTTCCAAAAATATATTTTTTTTTTTTACTATATATAAAACTACATGAAATTACATAAATTATTGAGCACTTCCTGTAGGGCTACAATGATTAAATTTGGAGTGATTGTAGCTTTCCGGAACTAACCGACAGGAAAATTACCAAAAGTGAATATTTTTAATTTTTAGGGGGTCTAAAGAGAAGATGAATAATTTCCTCATGTTATTTAAATGGGCCTTTTTTGGAACTTAATCTCATGTTTTAGGTATCTGGAATAGGAATAAAAACTTGAAATTCGGTATGCTTGTACGTTTTCGTTAGCGTTAACAAAGTAAATAAGTAAAAATAAAAATTCCCATTTTAAAGTGGTTTTATGGGGAACTGAAAAATCCTTCCCATGCTATTTATATGGGGCTCATTTTACACCCCCAAATTATTGGGCACTTCCTGTAAGGCTACAATTATTAAATTTGACATGATTATAGCTTTTCGGGACTAACCAACAGAAAAATTGCCAAAAGTGAATATTTTTAATTTTTAGGGGGTCTAAAGGGGAGATGAAGAAATTCCTCATGTTATTTAAATGGGCCTTTTTAGGGAGCTATAATCTCATATTTTTGGTACTTGGAATTGGAATAAAAACTTGAAATTCGGTATCCTTATACGTTTTAGTTAGCGTTGCCTAAGTGAATCATCAGAAATAAAAATTTCCAAATGTAGAGTGGTTTTATGGGGAACTGAAAAATCTTTCCCACGTTATTTATATGGGATATCTTCTACACCCCAAAATGTTTAGGCACTTTCGGCAGGATTAGAATGATGAAATTTCGCATGATTGTAGCCTTCCGGGACTAATCTACAGGAAAATTGCCAAAAGTGAATATTTTTAGTTTTTAAGGGGTCTAAGGGGGGATGAAAAAATTCCCATGTTATTTAAATAGGCGATTTCTTGGGATACAAAATATTATCTTTTAGATAGTTGAACTAGGAAAAAGAACTTGAAATGCAGTAGAATTCCGGTTGTAAAAGATGCGAGGCCGTAGGCCGAGCAAACGCGAGGTCTAGGGGCGGAGCCCCCAGCTAGCCAAAGGCTAGTCTATATAAAATTGAAAGTGACTATGTTTGTAACTCTTAATCTCTAGAATCGCCCGACCGATCTCGATCAAATTTCTGAAATAAATGCGGTTCTGGCCTGGGAGTGTTTTTAGCTATTTATTTTGATGGTAGAACTTACGAGAGGAGGAGGGAGAATTATAAATAAATAAATAAAACCTAATAAGTCTTGAACCAAACGACCGGTCTCAGTAAAATTTTCAACATAGATGAGTTTCGGACATGTAGTGTTTTTATTATATCACTTTTATGGTAGAACTTAGAGGAGGAGGAGGGGAGGGGAGAGATCTAAAAAAAATAAATAAAATCTAATAACTCTTGAACCACCTGAACGATCTTGATCAAATTTTGAACATGGATGAGGTTCTAAACTGAATTTTTATATATATTTTTTCACTTTGACGGTAGAACCTAGGGGAGGGGGAGGAGAGGGAGATTTATATATAAAAATAATAGAACTTAACTCTTGAACCACCCAATCATCTTGAATAAATTTTCAACATAGATAATGTTCGGACCTGGAATATTTTTTGTCATTTAACTTTGACAGTACAACTTAGGGGAGGAGAAGGAGGAGATAGATGTTAAATAAATAAAAATAAAAGTGACTGTCTTTGTGACTTCATAACTCTTGTACGACTCGACCAATCTCGACCAAATTTTCAACATAGATGACATTTCAGCCTGAGGTTTTTTTTTTTTTTTTACTCATTTCACTTTGACGGCAGAACTAAGGGAGAGGTAGAAGAGAGATAGATATATAAAAATAAATAAAACTTAATAACTTTTGAACCGGACCAACCTTGATCAAATTCACAACCTAGATGAAGGTTAATCTGATATGGTTTTTGTCATATCACTTTGACGATGTAAGTTAAAGGTGGGAGAGGGCAGAGACATTTAAAAAATGATCGAAAATGACCGATATTAGTGTAGAATCCGGTTTTCGGTATCACTAAAATGAACAGTGACACTTCTGATGCCGTTTAAATCCAAATTCAGCCCCGCAACTTGGGGGAGGGGGAAATATATAAAAAAATGAAAAATATCAGTGTCGAAATGAAAAATATTAGTGTCGAATTCATAGTTTTCGGAATTGCTGAGATGAACAAAGTTATTTCCGATGCCGTGCCCCCAACATGAAGAGGGGAGGAGAGGGGGATATATAAAAATGATCAAAAATGACCAATATCAAAGAGCGCTTTAGCAACAGTAAAAAATGACTGACTAACGAACATATTACTATTTTTTTTTCTTAATTTAACCCAGTAAAGCAGGTAATTGATGCTAGTAAATAATAAATCCAATTCTTTTTGGATCTCAAAAAACTAGGAGGCAAGAAACCCCGGGCTTGATCCGCCACTGTTGTGAGCAATAGACTATGTTACTGTAAATGTTTTTTTAGCAATGAGGTTCTGCATATATATATAGGGCAGCGTTTCCCAACCTTTTTCAACTTGCGGCACACTACGGGTGTAACTTTAATTCTCGCGGCACACTCGTAGATATTATTATTTGCAAATATAAAATACCATGGTAATTTTTTTCTGTAATTACTGATCTCCTCACAGAGATGAAAGCTCGATCACTGGTTTTCCCGTATGCTAATTCATTATGCTTATTTTTTATTCTAATTTTAAAATAGAAAACAATTGCAATGAAATATAGGACTCAGATTTTTAAAAATACGCTTTCTTTTTCGAAAACTGTATCCAAACTTTCACCAAGAACGAAGATCACTAAATAACGAACGAACAAACAAATGTCTTGTACTTTTAACTTTGCTGTTTTAACCAAAACCGGTGCATATTATTGCAATCACACAGCTTGCGATGCGTCGAAGTCAAAACACAGCTGTTGAACAAAGTGTTGTTCTGTCTTTCACGTGCGAATGAGTGTTCTACGAACGTTCACTTGACGCGTACCGTACAAGTGCTTCCATTTCTCGGTGTTAGTATGACTCTCAATTGAAGCCTAACATAGCAGCTAACCGTGGAAATGTGTACGAGCCGAAATACTGTCTGCTACACAGTAATAGATGTAGAATAATATATTACAATTACAGTAATTTTTTCCATGGTAGAAATTCATAGTAATGTGAAATACAAAAATATACATTTTTTCCCTATGTCTTGCAATTTGGTTGCTATAGAATTAATAATTTTGTTTCGATTTCCTCGCGGCACACCAGCGGTCCATTCGCGGCACACCGGTTGGGAAACGCTGATATAGGGTGCACAGAGTACTATTCTACAGGTCAAAATAAAGCGAAAATGTTATATGATGGAATGCCCTCCGGGGCGTTCTTCAGCCGCTATGGGGAATCAAAATTTCACACTGTGGCAACGTCGCATATGAACTTGGAACCATTAGCATTGCTCTACGAATCCATCAACCAGTTGCATCAATTGTTACGCCAATAGATGGTGCTAGTGTGAACGTCTGTCAACTTTAATTGTCATCTCGAAAGAATCGATTTAATTATTTGAAGGATTGGTATAAAGAACCATAGATTAGATCTTTACAATAATACAATAATATGTATACATTTATGTAGGGTGTCCCATAAGTCCGTTTACATAGGCCATATATACAATGTACGATAACTATACAAGATACGATAAAATGATAAGAGAGCAGTGTTGTTGGAAAGTATGTGTTTTCAATCTAAAATGTTGGAATTTTTCGGAATTAGACCAAACGTCTGGGCTCTACACTGGTATATATTCCAATGTTAAAGAAAAATTGAACGTTGCCACGTCTTTGTTTGACAACAATGAAGGAAAGAGTATGTAGTTTGAAGTATCCTAGACGTCAATTAAAGGCAGTGGCGTTACCATCAGAAGGGGGACAGGTACTTTTCTGCGGTTTTTGAGTTCTTGCACTTAGACCCTTTCTAATTTTATTCAATTATTCCCTTGTGTCGTCTCGTTGACATCACTTAGCCATTAATACTAGTGGCCACACTTCTTCGAAAAATAGTTTTTCGAAAAACGAATTTTTCGAAAAACGAAAAACGAAAAACAAAAAATATTTTTTTTTGAAAAACGAAAAACAAAAAAAAACTTTTCGAAAAACGAAGAACGAAAAAAGAAATTTTTTTCGAAAAAACGAAAAAAATCAAAAAGCGAAAAACGAATAAACGAAAAATGAAATTTCCGAAAATCGAAAAACAGATTTTTCGAAAAAGGCCATCCCTAATAAATACCGGTACCCGTTTGCTGTGAATAAATTCAATTCAATTTCTTTTCCGTATCTACCCCCTTCTGATATATTACTCATCATCTGTAGTATTGGGGGCCGTGGCTCAGAGGTAGATCGTTCCCCTCCGGTGTTTGCGGTCCCTGGTTCGATCCCAGCCGCGCCTTGTGGAGTTTGGGGTGGACAAATACCGTGCATATGGGTTTTCTCGGGGTTCCCCTGTTTCCTCTCACTTTCTTCATTCCACCATTTCATTAATTTCTCATAATCAGTCTCCTTTAGCCTAACTGACATAATCGTGGGACGTAAAACCTAAAGATTCCATTTCATTTCACTTTCATCTGTACTATTTCTTTCTGAAAAAGTGGGGCCGTGGTAGAGTGTTCACCTCTAGTACATGATGTTGCTGGATCGGTCCTAGATTGGGCGAAATGAATTTTATGATGGACAAATGCCGTGTGCGTGAGTTCGCCGTTTCCTCCAACTTTATTCATTCCACCATTGCATTCGTTTCCCATCATCACAATCTCCTTTAGCGTATCCGGCATAATCGTGGGACGTAAAACAAACATTTTATTTTCTTTTCTGATAAAAACAATCTAGTTTTATCATTGTTCGTGAAACTATAGGTGACAATACTTAAAAATTACTTGTAGTTTTGTCGGCTATGGAATAATACCAGTACGGTACTACGTAAACACAGCGTCTGCTATTATTAGCCCTCCAAACCTTGGACTCCTCCCAATAAAAAAAAAAATTGCTTAGGAACAGGCGTGCCTGTTTCTGACACTACGTTTATTCGAACATTTAAAAAAAATGAAATGAAATCTTTAAAGTTTTACGTCCAACGATTATGCTGATTAGTCTAAAGGACACGGTGACGATGAGAAGTGATTGAAATGGTGGAATGAATAAAGTGGGAGGAAACTGAAGAAACCAGAGAAAACCCACTCACACGGTGTTTGTCTACCACTTGGCGTGAGCTCGGATTGAGCAAAGGACCTCATGCGTCGGAGGCGAGCCACCGCGGCCACACACTCTACCATGAACTTTCACAGTTAACTCATTCGCGTTTATGATGGATGGATGCTTCTGCTTTAGTTCGCACCAAGTAGGTTTTGTGGTGGACAAACACCGTGTTCGCTGGTTTTCCTGGTTTCTTCAGTTTCCTCCCACCTCATTCATTCCACCACTTCATTCACTTCTCATTATCACCGTTTCCTTTAGCCTTGCCTGTATAATCGAGGGACATAAAACTGAAAGCTTTTATTTCATTTTTTCTCCTTCAGCTTAAATATAATTATTTGTGGTAACGTTACGCTGACAACTTCATCACGAAAACAAGAAAATGAAATGAAATCTTTGAGTTTTACGTCCCACGATTATGCCGGTTAGGCTAAAGGAGACGGTGATGATGAGTAATGAATGAAATGGTGGAATGAAGAAAGTGGGAGGAAACGGGAGAACCCCGAGAAAACCCACGAACACGGTGTTTGTCCACCACAAAGTTCACTTGGCGGGGGCTGGGATCGAACCCGCGACCCTAAGCACACAAAAACAAGAATTTTAGGAATCATCCAAACATTGGATCAAAAGATTGTGGTTGGCCACGAATGTTAGGAACGATCTTAAAAAAAATGCATCAAAAGATTGCGAGCTTAGTCAATAATTAGTTTTCGAATCAGGGGCCACAAAATTTTTGAACGGCCTCTAAATCTTTTTTTTTTTTTTTTTTTTTTTTTATAACGGAATACGTACATCACACTAAGTTAAGTGATAGTTTGGGTTTGGCTACCCTATATGTAGTTCTTCAGATGCAAGGCTCACAAGAAAATTTTTGAGTGAAATGCAGTATATTCGATCTTTTGATCCAAGAAATAAAAAGAAAAATATGTTACGGAAATTGTACTTACCTGCTCGCAAGATATTCACCTCCGCTTTTACCACATTGAGAAATGTAACTGCTGTTCTTTCCATGGGTTACAGGGACTTCCCGCGAGTTAATGTTTTATTTTATTTTTTTCTTTGAGTGATATATTTTTTTTTCTCTTAATGATTCAGTTGCAAGTATGCCGAAGAGTGCTTGTCATCATTCTCGAAACTTATATTGAACAATTAGGTTCCAAAAAAGGCATAAACATTCCATCCTTATCGCATCATGGGCTATTTAATTTATGTACAGGTTAAATATGATCCGTATATTGCGTTTAGGTGTCAAATCTTTGGTCTTATAACTCAACCAAGATTTAATTTATTGCAAACAAACTTCCGGGAGAAGGTAATGAAAGACTGGCTCTGATAACGTGACGATTGTTTGTTAATATACTTCGCAATACTTGTGACTGAAGAAAACAATCAGACGAACATCTAACTTAAGAAATAAATGAATAATAAAACTGTCCATAAAGAAGCAAGAAACTTAGATATCGTTTTACTAGAAAGCAAACATCCCTGTGGATAAACAAAACAAACCCACATTTTTTTTCGAAGCTGCACGAACAAAGGTCTTTCTCTACTTCGCAGTGAGACCTTTCCATATATGTGGCCGTCGGAGAACAAAAGTCATACGTGTCAGGTTAATTATTTGACCTATATCTTTCTTCTAAAGAAACGTGATATAATAGAGAAGATATTACACATATGCGTTTTAAAAAAGGCTGGTTGAAAGATAGTTTACTTGCATTGCGTTTACAGGTAGGGGATGACATCATTTCCGTGAGAAATCTTCCATCAAAATAACGTCACACTCTTTAAAAAAAAGTGCCGGGATTTTTCCAGTGAAATGTTTGGCAATCGAGGATGCCATATTTTCATCTGAAAATTTACAGTAATTTCTTTGCATAGAAACAGCCATACTCCTATTGAATAAATGGCGCGAATGTTTTTTTTTCTTGTACATGATTCAGGAAGACATACGCACAAGCTGCAGTAGCACAAATGGCTTTATTTGTTCACTGTAAGAATGGTCTTAGGACATTCACGAGACCACGATATGTCAGATTAAAATTATTTAGTAACTCGACAAATTGTTTTAGGATTAATCCAGAAGTAATAATTATATATATATATATATATATATATATATATATATATATATATATATATATATATATATATATATATATATATATATATATTGTCTTTGCTATAACTTTAAATACGCATTCAGTTACTTCGGAACATGTTAACGACTTCAAACATTCCAAAATAGCATTCCGAGGAGGGGGCATGGTGACTCAGTGGTTTAGCTCTCCCGCTGGTCTAGTGAGACTAATGACTAGCACGTGTACCTTTGGTGTGTGGGGTTTCGGGTTCGATTCCTGGTGGGAGAGCCTTTCGAATTTTGATTGTCATCAATGTTTTTGTGTTCGTGTCTATGTCGTAATTGGTTATTGAGAAAAAAAAACGATAAAACCGTGTAAAATGTAGTAAAACATAGAGATAAGTAGGTAGAAGCAAGTTACTGAGGAACGTTCGGTAAATCAGTTAAATTAAGGAAAAGTCGTAGGGATCTTACCTGAGGTGCGTGGGGTCCCTGGTTGAATCCCCGACCAAGTAAGTTTGTGGTGGACAACATCGTATCCGTGGGATTTCTCGGGGTACTCCATTTTCCTCCCACTTTCCCATTCCACCAATTCTTCCATCATCATTCACTTGCTTTAATCATCGTCTCCGTTAGCTGTAAAAGAAGGGCACATCGTGGGACGTTACACTGAAAGATTTCATTTTCATTTTTTTTTTCAAAATAGCATTTGTCAAATTATTTTTTAATTTTTTTTTAAGTACTGAAATTTCTCCTAAAATATGCGTTGTGGGAAACGATAGTGCATGTACAATGTCGGAACTAGTGTCGAACGTAGACATACAAGACTGAAACACACCAGGCTCAAAATAGTTGAATTGCGATTCCTCTTCCTGTCAGCAACCAATCAGCAACTCACAGTTATGTTCTGTATGTTACGGACACTATGGAGATATGGTTAATAAAAGCGAGTTATTCTGAAATAATTGGTGATATGCGAATGTGGGAGGAAACGGGTGAACCCCGAGAAAACTCACTAACACAGTATTCTTCGCTACAAACTGACTTGGTCTAGGATGGAACCAGGAACCGTTACTATCAGAGCTGAGCACTTTATATTGAGCCACTGTACCACATTTTATAAGTTCTTGGTTTGGGGTTGATTTGGACTTAAGCGTCATTTACAGCATCGAGACTGTACGAGACATGGACTTACAGTTTAACCTGAGGTTCGAACCATACGAGCTCCTACGGGGAACAGAACATGGGTACACCGCTCCGAATACTAGTAGGTTAATTCCCGGTGGGGACAATCGGTCAAGAAGCTTTTTTCAGGTGGGCCATCCTGATTGAGCTTTTCCTGGGTTTTCCGCAGTCACACCAAGCAAATATCGAGATGGTACCTAACACACAGATCCCAGGCCGATTCCTTTCTTCCCTTTCCTCGGATAATGTGATCGTCGAGGGATGTCGTCCCTTATACATGACGCGCTACATGGTCACAGATTCCGAAATTCCTGAAACCGAATTCGTAATTCTCACGAGTAAGCTAACTAAATAGCCAGGATATAGCTCTTACAAGATCAGTTATTATAAGTTAAATATTAGAAACACATGAAAAGAACTACAAGTAGACTAACAATTTTGTTACGGAGAGGTTTAATCAGAAATCCTGAGTTTTGTATGCAATATTTTTTGTAACGGGGCCGCGGTGGCTCAGTGGTAGAGTGTTCATCTCTGGTGCTTGGGGTCCCAGGTTCGATCCCAGCCCCCGCCAAGTGAACTTTATGGTGGACAAACACTGTGTGCGTGGGTTTTCTCGGGGTTCTCCCGTTTCCTCCCACTTTCTTCATTCCACCATTTCATTCATTACTCATTATCACCGTCTCCTTTAGCCTAACCGGCATAAACGTGGAACGTAAAACTCAAAGATTTCATTTCATTTCATTTTTTGTAACCTAATGAATGAGAATCTCTACATGTGAATCAAATTTCCGTCATGATTCTTGTTTAGTTTCAACTCAAAATTTCGTCTTGGAACATCATGTATAATTATGATCAATTAACAGCTTAAACTTCTCCTATACTCGAAGTGGCGAAGCCGGTAAATCGTTACATGTCAATAAGAAGAGGGTGGACTAGTGGTTACCGTTTTTGCTTCCCAGTGGAGGTCTGGTTCTCTGATATCCTGAATCAGTTTTTTTTTACAGTTTTTTTTAGTTCCGCAAGACGAATGGTAGGATGATATATGTAATTATAAACTCTCGCTTACATCCTTGTAGTTTTTTTATACCCAGTTCTTCCTCAATGCAGGTTTTAGCCCATTTATTGAGACTATATTAAGTTTGGTCTTGATACCATTCCTATCCAACAAGTAGTTGTTGAGATCTTTGTAACCCGGACGGGCGGACTAACAGACACAAGGTAAATATATAATGAAGTTTTGGTAAATTGAAATCAAATATTTCAGTATAGCGTCTCACAATTACGTCTGTTAGGCTAAAAGAGACGGGTGTTGAAGGCAAGTGAATGATGATGGAAGAAATATCGGAACAAATGGGAATATCTCGAGAAAACCCACAGACACGATATTCTTCAGCACAAACATACTTTGCCGGGGAACGAACCAGGGACCCCACGCACAAGAGGCAAGCTCCCGACAAGTGAGCCTCCCTGTTTTGGTAAATCAATCTTCTCAAAAATTAAAGGAGTCACAACCGGAATATTAAATCACTCAGCTGTTCAAAAATCTTGAAATATTTGATTTTAACGTAACACGATTATGCTCTTTAGGCTAAGAGGGATGGTAATTAAACAAAGCGAATGATGATAGAAGGCTTGTTTGAATGAAAACGTGGGAGGAAACGGGAGTACCCCCTTGAAAATCCAAAGGCACGATGGTGTCAACTACAAACTGATAGGGCCAATTATCGAACCACTGTCCCCACTCACCAAAAGTAAGCGCTCTACCACTGAGACACAGTGACCCCCACCAGCTGTTTAATGTTCACAAATAACAAACCCTGTTCGATTTCGCAGTGAGTTAATAATACTGAGATAAAGAAAAGTTTGAGAGAGGTGTAGCTGGATGAAGATTGGTATTAGTTTTGGTAAACAAAAACCATCAATAATGCATAAATATCCCGGTAGTCAAACAAGAACTGTAGTGTTTATGTTTCAGTCTCGCGGATGGACATTTTCCTCCATAAATCAGCTGTGCAAGCAAAACAACGCAAAGCTGGTTAGGACTAGCCTCAAAATCGTAAGGTCAATGGTCATGAAAAAAAAAAATGAGTAGTTTTCTCATAAGTTTTTTTTTTTCCATCTCCCAACTCTGAGGAAGGAAAAAATAATTTATTTTTTGTATTATTATTTGTTTTCACTCAAAACTAATGTTTGCTTCCAAGATTTCCAGTTTATCCGTTTAAAGATGCCATTTAACACGCAATAAATACCTTCTCACACCACTCAAACGACTAAAACCGCTTGTTTGTTTTTCTCTTTCTTAATTGAAGTGAATTAATTATTAGAATTAGGAATTAGATTTCAGTTATTTCGGCATCTGTGGACATGCTACTTCGTCACGTGGGAGGGATGGCGTCTCCGTGATCGCACTATCCTAAGAAATGGAAGGAAGAGAGAGGCCTTGGAACTGTATGTTAGGTGTTTGGCTGCTGTGAATAAGGAAAACACTGGAAAACCTCACTCAAGATGACTAGCTTGTAAATGCTTTTACAATTTTTTCGACCGAGTGTCACCACCAGGAATCGAGTCCTCAACCGTAAATGAATTGACGAAGGGTCTTCGCTACAGCGAAATTAAACTACCGCTAATTTAGAGCTTTTCTGTAATATGTTCAAAACAAATAAAAATATTCGTAAAGCAGAAACGTAGTGAACTAGACAACACGATTTTGCATGTAATAGCTTTACCACAATTCACCTATCTCCTTTTGGTATGCCGCTGTTTACAGAACCGGCAAAAGATGCTAAATATATCGACAGCTGCAAATAGAAAGCAGACAGATGAGTTATGATAACGGTATCATATAGAAAGTCGTATTGTTTAGTTCACTACGTTTCTGCTTTTTGAATATTTTTGTTTGTTTTGAAGATATTACATAAAAACTCTAAAATTAGTATACTTTAATTTCGCTGTAATGAAGACCTGGATTGACTAAAGAAAATGGTAGATTGAGTTTCATCTACACCCAGGCTTGGACTCTCCAGGGCAGGAGGGCAGAGATCCCTGCCTGGGTATATATAATGAATATTGAAAAACATGGAAAGTAAGATAAAACATATCTGCTTTGTTGGAGCATAGTTACTCGTTGTAGTTTGTTCCATTCCCAGCGTTCGGTGGCCCCCAGCATTAAATGTAATCTTGGGGTCCTATTATTGGAATGAAACTAACAACATTATAATGTCCTATTTGGGGCCCTCTCTTTGTGGCCTACTAAGAATATATTTCAATAATATGAAAAATGGGGCCATCGCATCATATTGTCTAAATGTGCATTGAGACCTCATGAATGCAGAAATGAGACTTGGGGTCCCTGCTTCGATCCTAGCTCGCGCCGTGTGGAGTTTGTGGTGGACAAACACCGTGCTCGTGGGTTTTCGCGGGGTTCTCCCGTTTCCTCCCACTTTCTTCATTTTACTCATTTTTCATTATCACCGTCACCTTTAGCCTAACCGGCATAATCGTGGGACGTTAAACTTAAAGATTTCATTTCTTTCTCATTTCCGTTTGTGAAGAAGCGGATAATCCGGTTGGTGGATAATAACCGGAAAAAGGATAATATACGGATAAAGAATAACGAATAATATCCGGATGAAGGGATAATATTCAGATACACTGAGAAAAATCCGTTATCCTGGCACCGGTATATTGTACGAATATACGTAACACGTATGTTTACTACAGAAATCTGTACGGAGCATACGATATTTACATGCCACATACGTACTGTCCTTTTACCGCTTAGATGTTACATCATACTGCCTCAGGATGTTTGACATCTAACAGTCTTCCGTATAATACAAACGTCAGCTATATGTTATATACAGTACCTCCATCTATATATGAGACCCTTACCGCTTATGCAGAGTTCTGTCTTTCATACGGAGATTACGTATAGATCAAGGTGACCAGACGTCCCGTTTTAGCCGGGACAGTCCCTTATTTTCAACCGTTGTCCCGTTTTTTTTCTGATTCTCAAACGGGACACTTAAATGTCCCGTTTTTAAGCAATCATGACCCAGGTGTCCCGTAATTATTATTCAAAATATAAATAATCAATGTTAATTCTACACTCTTCCGTACTAACACTCATTGGGAAGGTTCAGCCGTGCCTAGAACTTCTGAATATTCAAATGAGAATTGAGTGTTCTGTGGTTCAAGTGGGAATCGAGTTGTAATTCTGAGTGTTGAAGTAGTTAAAAGTATTTTTGGGTAGTACTTAAGTTAGAAAAGCTGTGTTATCATTCTTACTTGTGTATTTTTAATTTGAAAACACTGCTGAGTCCCAAAATGCAATGTGGAAGTCACCCCCTCCCAGGTCGCCGATTCGTATGCGTCCCGTTTTTAAAAGTAAAAGTTCTGGTCACTTTGGTATAGATGGAACACTTATAGAGAAAATATTATAAAACATACACCTTCCGTTTTTAATTTGGTGCACGATGTTACATACAGTCGTATGCTAGGCCCAAAAAGTACAGGAATTAGACATGTAACCTACGTTATTAACCACACTACATACGTATTTTTTTTTTTGTGTAATGGATAATATTCGGATAAAGGATAATATCTGGATAAAGGATAACGGATAACATCCAGATGACGGGTAATATTCGAATGGTGGATAAACGATAATACTCGGATAACGGATAAAATTCGGATGACGTATTGCGGATAATATTCGGATGACAGTTAACAAATTCTATCCGGATAACGAATTATATCTAAATTACGGATAGTATTCGCGTGACGAATAAGAAATGAAATGAAATCTTTGAGTTTTACGTCTCACGGTTATGCCGGTTAGGCTAAAAGAGACGGTGATGATGAGTAATGAATGAAATGGTGGAATGAAGAAATTGGGAGGAAACGGGAGAACCCCGAGGAAACCCACGCACACGGTGTTTGTCCACCACAAAGTTCACTGGGGGCTGAGATCGAACCCGGGACCCCTAGCACCAGAAGTGAACGGTGACGAATAAGAGACAATATATAAAAGATAGATATGGATACATAGTAACCACGTGCTTAGTACAATAACGAACTGGATTAGGCCTACTAGCTAATATATCACGTCACATAAGTGAGAAAACTTAAAAAGAAAAAAAAAACGTAGTATGATTTAATATTATTTCCGAAGTTCATCCAGTAAAGAAGCAACTTCCTGGAGCCTTGAAATTTGAATCTTTCTGAATATTTTGGTTGTTAAGTAGAGGAACGGGGAACATCCAAGCATTGTTCGCAAGCATCAGCATCAGAATTTGGAACAGATCCAAGATCAATAGCGAGTACCAGCACCACTACAAGGCTGTCAAAAGACTGTAATCGACCTTCGGAAATGCACAACGAGACCAAATGGGCAGTTTTGTGAATTTAAAGTGTTGCTGGATGGATATCAACAGATATTTTCAATGAAAATCCACATTACATAAAAAAAAGTGTAAATTCTCTCAAGTGAGGTGAATTAAGTAGTAAGAACTTCTGAAATAATGATAATAATAATAGTAAAAAAGACTCCGAAATTTATTTGGAGATTTTGCCAACAATGATGTACTTATTAATCTAATCACCCGGACTGCCACTAAAGTCCACTATGAGGAGTGCTGCACACGAGGAGAGACGTCTCAATTTTCAATTCGAGCTCCTTCGTGGCTAAGCGGTCAGCATACACACCTGTGGCCTGAGAGACCCGGGTTCGATTCTCGGCAGAAGCTCATGTGGCTCGAATTCCATGTTAATCAGTACTTCCCTTTCGCATATTGACTCGCTGCTGAAATTGACGTTAAACTCGAATTCAACTTAATTCAATGTTCAATTCGTAAACGAGAGGGGACATGGCGGCTCAGTGGCAGAGCGCTTACCTCTGGTGCTTAGGGGTCCGTGGTTCGATACCCGGTCAAGTAAGTTTGTGGTGGACAACATCGTGCTTGTGGGTTTTCTCATGGTAAGTTTCCTCCCACGTTTTCATTCCACCAATTCTTAAATCATTATTCACTTGACTTAATCGTCCTTTCCCCCGTAGCCTAACGGGCATAATAGCGATCTACCACTGAGCCACCGTGCCCCATATTTTAAATTTTAATGTGTCCATGGCGTATTCGGACCAATTTTTAACGGACGAGACTTCGGTGTGCGGGACCGTTTACTCCCGGCGAGAACACAAAAAATTCTCTGCATTGAGCAAGCATCATTTGGCAAGAGATGTCTGATTTTAGAGATTTCGAACTCCAGCAAAGAAAAAAAGGGACCAAACATCAGTCAGTTGGTTGAGCGCCATGTGGCTGTCCAAAACCATTTATGGGCTGTAGTCAAAGAAAATTTAGCTCCGTACTTCCTTTTACATGGTAGCTAATTTCATTAGTATTTCAATACCATGTAACTAAAGAACTAAAAAGAATATGACTGGTCAGCTAAATGGCGCCGGTTACTGCCAATAATGCTGAAATGTAGGTAATAGAGTCGGACTTATTCCTTAATGGGGTAATTGATATTTGGTGTTGACCCAAGGAATTCGAGGTTTGTTTAAATTTAATGGCAAACTCTGGCCCAAAAATTCGGGAAGAAAACTGCATTTTAAGTTGATTAGCTGATCTCACAACAACTGCATGAAAACCATCTGAATTGCCATAATGCAAAATTTCTTGCAACGACAGGTTGGGACTCTCTACGAGTGACGGCGTGGGTCATGGGTCAAGTGGGTCAAGATTTGTGACTGGGTTAGTGGATCGTGGGTCGACAGGACGTGACCACTACGATCTACCAGCTACTGTGACACACTCTGACATATCGACCCACCATGACACACTCTGCTTAGTATATTGTAGACAGCATCTTCTAAACACTGGTGATTTTTTTCTACGTTTTACTTTCAAGGCCTTCATTTCTTTTCCTTTATTCATTTGTTTCTATTTTCTTACCTGAGATGAGTATATCAAAGTGTAAAACGAACTTAAAGCACTCTTGGATATTGATATTTGTAATTGTAATTATAGCAATAGGACTTAGTATTTGGCTTTCAAAAGATAGTAGAATTTTATACTTTTGTCCTTTACCTTGGCCCCTACTTTACCTTGGGGGCCGCGGTGGCTCAGTGGTAGAGAGTTCACATCTGGTGCTTGGGGACCCGGGTTCGATCCCAGCCCCCGTCAAGTGAACTTTGTGGTGGACAAACATCGTGTGCATGGGTTTTCTCGGGGTTCTCCCGTTTCCTCCCACTTCCTTCGTTCCACCATTTCATTCATCACTCATCATCACCGTCTCCTTTAGCCTAATCGGCATAACCGTGGGACGTAAAACTCAAATATTTCATTTCATTTACCCTACTTTATCTTGATTTGAAACTCAAATTTCATCCTATTTTTCGCTGAAAAGTATCTGTAATTGAACAACGAAATAATTATATATGATAATTAAATTGAAATTCATCGTAATATGACCCATGACAAACAGTTTACCATTTTATATCGTAAAAGTCAGATCCATCGATATTGTAACAGAGCAGTGCTTAAGCAATTGAGCGTAGAAATTCAAACTCCGATTAGTGATAATTTAAGCCCTTGTTTCATTGCAAGTGTAAACTTTTTAGTCAGTGGAGAGAAGGGCGTGGATTCTAAGTCAGAGTTGATGACGATGGGTTTTGGTGGGTCAGAGTGTGCCATGGTAGGTGGTGGATCAGTAGGTCATGGGTCAAATTTTTATTCAGTGGGGGTCTTTGCTGTATATTACAAAAATATATTTGACTACTATATTTTTTAATTAGCTTTCAGAGTTATTCCTAAAACTTGTCCCATCTCATTTTTAATTTATGATTTTAAATGAAATGAAGATAAAAGGCATAAAAATTAGGTGAACAAATTTTACTCTTCGTAAAATAAATAAATAAATAAATAAAACTATTGGAGCATATGACCATGAATCCGAAACGTTTTCAACATCTGTGTTCAGTTTTGTTTATTCTCAATTCAGGAGAGGATAGGTTTTGTTTGTTTTATCTCTGTTCTTCTTAAAAATAAAAAAAAGAAAACAAAAATATCGAACTTTGCACTGTTGCTTCCTACAATTCTCCCAATAGATTATTCATCATTGCTTTCCTTACCATAATTCCCGCCTTCTGAAAGTAGAAAATTCCTGACACACACAGAGAAAAAAATGTGTGTGGCGTACGAAAACACGTAGATTATATTCCTTAAGAGTCTTCATCCCGGCGAAATTAAAATATCGCAAATTTTACAGTAATTATGTGATATCTTCAAATAGATAAAAGATAATCGAAATGTGGAACAAGAGCGCCCTAGACAATATTATTTTACATGAGAAACCGTTATCACGACTCACTTATGTGCTTTCGATTTCGAGCCATTTTGAAAATCGGCATTTATTTTCGCGTTTCTAAACAGCTGAAAACGGAAAGCCACTAGGTGACTTGTGATAACGGTACCTCACGCAAAATAATATTGTCTAGGGCGCTATTGTTCCATATTTCAATTATCTTTTGTCTATTTGAAGATATCACATAATTACTGTAAAATTAGTGGTAGCTATTTTAATTTCGCCGGGATGAAGACTCTTAACCCTGTAGCTTTCGGACTATATATAACATCCTGCAGTAGACGTATAACTGAAAAATGTGTTTTATAATACTTTCCGTAAAAGTGTTCCATATATACTGTATGTACTTTCCGTATGACAGAAAGTATTGTATATAGGCAGTCAGGATCTCGCGTACAGATGGACGTATCTAATCTAATTTAAATAAAATAGTTTGTTTATGTGTCTTTGGGCGGCCTGGGGACCAGACGATTGGGCGGAGAATTACAAAATTTTGGTCACGGCTACCTTGGTCTAGGCCCCAGACCAAGACGAAGAGTTTCTTTTTTTAAATTCGAACCAGGGAAGTCTCGGGGAGTGGGACGTTTAACGGGACATGTAAAAGTAGTAAAAGATGACCGACATTAGTGTCGAATTCATAGTTTTCGTGGTCACTGAGATCAATGCTGAAACTCCGATTAACTCAGCATTAACCTCCAAATTCACCCTATTCGGCTGCGGGCCGGGGGTTAGCGGAGGGTTACCGAGACATGTAAAAATAATCGAAAATGACCGATATTAGTGTGAAATCCATAGTTATTGCGGTCGCTGAGATGCATGGCAATACTTGGTGATACTCCCACAGACGCTGACTTCCAAACACAACCCCTATCGGCTGGGGCCAGAGGTGTCTCTTTTTCTAAAATTAGAACTAGAGTCTCAGGAGGCGTTTACCGGGACATGTAAAAGTAGTAGAAAATGACCGGTATTTTTTTCCTTTCGTTGTTCAGTTTGTTTACATAGAGATTTAATCTAACCCATGTGAAGAATGGTATTTCAGCTAGTAAAACATATTAACACAACTTCCGCTCTCCTTAGATATTATCAAGCACACAAACGAGCAATTATCCATTTCTTCCCCCAAAAATTTCGTAATTTTTCTAGAAACCTCTCATTTGCAAATTTTGATGACTTTCTTTTTTCTCCAAACAATTTCCCAAAAACTTTGTTTTAGAAAATAACCATTATAGTTATATTCTGAGTTCCTGATTTTTACTTGTCAATCAACAACTTTCAAACCCATACGATGTAAATTACAAAACTACAAGGTATGTAAGGAAAGGATAATATGTAAAGAAAATCAGAAGTTCAGGAGAAAAATAACTGAATTTCGTGCATTTTGTCTTTACGTCACCTCCTTAAATCGTCATTTAAAAAAAAGGTTAATTATTTTTAAATTATAGTAAATAATAGCATTAGATTTATTTTTATTTGACGTCCCTAAAAGAGGCAGATGATCAATGGAAGTAAATTATGGTGGAATAAATGGTAGAATAAGAATGTGGGAGCAGGGCCGTGCCGGGGGGGCAGCGGGGCGACGGCCCCGGGCGCCGAATTAAGGGGGGCGAAAAATTCGGGAGAAAAAGGAAAAAAAGATAGGAAAAGTGTTTGGAATATATGTATGGGGGCGCCGTCGTATACTCCCACCCCGGGCACTGCCCTGTGTGGGAGGAAATGAACGAACCTTGAGAAAAACTCACGGGCACCATGTTAAACACCAAAATCTTTCAGTTTAACGTATCAAGATAATGTCCTGTAGGTTACGACAGGCGGATGATTAAGGTAAGTGCCCTACCATTGAGCCACCGTGAATATCATAGTTATACAGACCTTGCTACACTTATTCTAATTCAAAAGCTGTTTACTAACTGGAGGTCTTAGATTCCAGCTTAAACCATTTTGAACGAGAGGAGAAAAATGACTATTCTATACCCCGTTTAGGTTTTTTACTCTTAGCGGCCCCGTTTAGGTTACGTTAGGGCAAGTGGGTTTATATCAGTGCTGTCCAAATGGCGGCCCGCCAAACTATTTTCTGCGGCCCGCAGAGTTCTCGCGATTTACGATTGTTATTACCGATACTATTTTCATATATTCATTCTTTTAATGTTTCCAATCTTCTTTCGAAATAAGGAATTCATTTAGCGCTTCTGTACAACAGAAAGGCGCGGGCATCCATGGCAACACGTTTCTCTTACTTTTGTGAGTTTGGTCGGAAAACAATGTCAATGTTTGGTAGCATTTGTTCCTGAGAAAGTGCATTTTCCAGCATCAAGATTGCGAAGAATCGCTTCAGAAGATGTCTTGTAGATATTCTTCTTTACATCTCCTTCGACTCGCTATTCCAGTCCTTGTAAACGCTGCTAGTCACCCTCATTTCTCACACTGAATAGATAAGCCTATGTAATATTTCAAATACATTTTTATTCTTTTCTTTCGTATAGTTATTATTATTATTATTATTATTATTATTATTATTATTATTATTATTATTATTATTATTATTATTATTAGCTGCGGCCCTCAACCTTATTAGTAAAGATGGTTATGGCCCTCAGGCTCATTACAATTGGACACCGCTGGTTTATATCTACCTTAAGGAAGAACGCTCAAACATTATATGTAGAATAGAAGAGTCCGAATCTATTACAGTATGTTTTGAGTTAACTGCTGCAAAACAAACCAAATGTGACTTGCACCACTGTAAATTTAACCCTACCAATTTTCGTTTTCAAGTACATATCTGTGTACTGACTGAAGCTATACTTACGCACAAATCTTTCATTTTAACTTCCCACGATTATGTCCTTTAGGCTAAGGGAGACAGATGATTAAGGTAAGTGAATGATGATGAAAGGATTGGTGGAATGGGAATGTGGGAGGAAACGGGGGTGCCACGAGAAAACCACGGACACGATGTTGTCCACTACAAATTTAGTTGGCCCGAGATCGAACCAGGGACCCACGCACCAGAAATAAGCGTTCTACCACTGAGCCACCGTGCGTCCCGTTGTCCAGTAAAAACTCATGTTGGTTCTTAATTTTTTTTTCATGTTTTCGTGTAACCATTCAATTCCCAAAGATTTATGGTGTTTGTACGAGCACCCTGTATATAACCTACAGTAGACCTCGGGATATATAAATGTTTATAGTGCGTTTACTAAACAGGAGTGCAGTTCGGCAAACTGCATGCTCTCATGCTGATTTTTACTACAGCATCCCTTCGTTCCTGCATCCCTCTTTTTACCGGGGGATTGCAAAATACTAACACCCACTGTCTGTTCTTTCTTCTCAATACTATGGCTAATATGAAACAGACTTCAGACAATGTAAGAACAACTAAGCTAAAGGGCATCATTTGGAACTGTGACAACTAAGATTTCACGTGGAGTTGACAAGCGATTGTCACTTGTTTGAAATGAAGGGTGTGGTTGACCATTTAGTAATCAGGGGCAGAGGTCAGGTCCGATCCAGGGGGGTCTAGGGTGGGCCTGGCCCCTTATAAAATGTTCACAATAAGCTTGCAAATGAACTATAATATGGGATGAACTATATTTTTGGATCGGGCCCCCCTAACTTTCACCGGCCCCCCTACATTTTCGAGCTGGCTACCGGCCTGCCAGAGGTGGTTTCAGAAGTTTCCTTTCCATATGGTCAGACGATGACTTATCTGTGACACGAGCCACCATATGTAGAAGGCAGCATTCATTATGAACGACCTGCAATTCAGTTGAAGAAACGAACTATAATCAGAATGGAATGTGGAATATGTCTGTTAAAGTTTCGATGTCGGAGATAATATTTTAAAGGGTGGCAACTCTGTCGCTGACCTCTCCTGTTTCTCTTTTTAGTAGAGACGAACGTATTCTTTTTATTCAGTTTCCACGGAGAGATGAACCTCACGTGTAGATCCGTCAGTCATGGGTTCTCCAATCGTTTCCATTCACTCAACTCCCTTCCCGCCGCTATCACCCGCTCGTCCCCAGTGCTTGAAACAACACAATGAATAATTTTTGACGTGAACTGTAAGGAAAGTTTGCCTTCTGTATAACGCTACTGGACAAATCCCCTCCTCGTCTTGTACCAAAGTTTGTAGTTTTCCCCAACGCAGTACTGCTTGCTTTGTTTGCTTCAACAGTCCAACTCCACGTTCTTTTTCCCCCTCAGTCTTCACTGATTTAGTATGTCACTGGCAATAAACGTCAGTGTGTCAAACTGTATCACATTTTCGTTTTTTCTAAGGAGATTCACCTGTCAATGAAGTTGAATTTCTACCTAAAGGATGTATGAGGTTGGGGGGGGGGGGGTTAAAATTTCCGAGAAGTACCAGTGTTATCGATTGGGTGAAGCGCTCACTTAGCCTAACCTCACTTATCCTTATGCAGAAGTCATCTTTCCTAAAAACGCATTCACTGTACCTCACATTCATCTTTCCCGCTGATGAAGTGGCCATCAGGCTCGTCTTTGGTACATAGGGTCATGGGTTTGATTTCCGTTGCGAGAGCATTGACATATAAGCTTTCATATGCAGCGTTCAGTGCACAAAGATATCAAGTCCAACTTTGATCAATTTGGACAAATCTTATTTGTAAAATCGCCATCTGAAATGATCTACATCAATCTGAAGTGATCTGTAATGTAAAAAAAAAAAAAGCTGTCAAAGCAGTGTAAATTTTTCATGTACTTAAGCGTATCGTAGGCACAATAAAAAGAGTATAAATTATCCATGTACTTAAGCATACGTAGACAATAAAATGCAATGTAAATTTTCCATGTACTTAAACGTACCGTAGGCACAACAAAAAGCAGTGTAAATTTTCCATGTATTTACGTGTACCGTAGACACAATAAAAATCAGTGTAAATTTTCCATGTACTTAAGCGTATCGTAGATGCAATAAAAATCAGTGTAAATTTTTCATGTACTTAAGCATATCGCAGACACAATAAAATGCAGTGTAAATTTTCCATCTACTTACGTGTACCGTAGACACAATAAAAATAAGTTGAAAATTTTTCATGTGCTTAAGCGTATCGTAGACACAATAAAAAGCAGTGTAAAGTTTTCATGGACTTAAGCGTATCGTAGACAATAAAAAGCAGTTGTAAATTTTTCATGGACTTAAGCGTATCGTAGACACAATAAAAAGCAGTGTAAATTTACCATCTACTTAAGCGTATCGTAGACACAATAAAATAAAGTGAACATTTTCCATGTATTTAAACGTACTATAGATACAATATAAGGAAGTGTAAATTTCCCATGTAATTAAGCGTACTGTAGACATAATCAAAAGTAGTGTAACTTTTCCATGTAATTAAGCGTACCGTAGAAGCAAATAAAAGGAATGTAAATTTTCCATGTAGTTAAGCGTACCGTAGACACAATAAAAAGAGTTTATAAATTATCCATATATCATTGGCAGCATTGCGTCTTGAGAACAGTCATAGGATCCACGAAATAGCAGGAAACTGTAGTCCTCAGAAACACAAAGCCTTACCATGTTTTAAAATCAGGAGGAGGCATTTCGGAGTATAAGTTGTTTCTGAGCTTTTCGTAAACATGTGTTCAAACTCGCGTCGAACTATCACGTCACAATAGGCTATTCCAGGAGATGAATGATCTCCGCAATAATTTTTCGCCAAATTCACTCTTTGACCTTTGGTAGTGATCCTCTTTAGCACTCAGTCGCTAACGCTCTCGCCTTCGGTGCGAGCGGTCCCGGATTCGATTCCCGGTGGGGTCATTCGGTCGAAAAAGTGTAACACGCTTTTTCAGACTATCCATCCTGAATGAGGTTTTCCTGGGTTTTCCTCATTCACCAGGCAAATGCCGGGGTGGTACCTAACTTATAGGTCCCAGGCCGCTTCCTTCCTTCCCCAATTCTTTCTTCTTTCCCTTTCCCAGGATTGTGTGCTCGCCGAGGGACGTCATCCCTGAAATCGTGAAGAGCTGAATGGCCTTAGATGCCGAAAGCCCAGAAACCTAAATCCTAACCCCCCCCTCTTTAACACTCGGTGATTCCTAGCAACGAGACTTCTCTCGTACACAATGCTTGCGCTAATGGCCCATCTACGATTTGGAACATTAAAAAAAAATAAACCTTTCAGATTAACGTCCATGATTACGCCGTTTAGGCTAATTGAGATGATGATTAAATCAAGTGAATAATGATGAAAAAAACAGTGGAATGAGAAAGTGGGAGGGTATGGAAGTGCCGTGAGAAAATCCATGGACCTGATGTTGTCCACTACAAACTTACTTTGCCAGGTATCCAGCCAGGGATTCCACGCAGAAGAGGTAAGCGCTCTACAACTGAGGCACCGTGCCCCACCTCATCCACAATTTGGAAATATTAAACAATTTGCTCATAGAGGTTCCCCATTTTGCATTACAACGATTTCGCCGCTTTAACACACCTCCATTCTACTCTATCTGACGTACTACAGCCAATCACCTAACACAACGGGCAGGCGCTTTATATACAATATGGCGCTAAATTCGTTGTACAAAAGCAGAGGAGTGATTCCTGAGAATAAAACAAACAAAAAGTTCCAATAAACATAGGGCGAAAACCCCATCATTTAAGTGTTATAGGCAGGAGCGTCATTTCAGATTTTGCTTGGGGGGGGGGGGCAAGACCCCTTGATATTAGTAAAATTTCGCGTTTTTCACTAATTTACTACTATTCTGTTGATAAAATCTATATACATCTCAAACTCAGGGGGGAAATGCCCCTCCCTGCCCCCCTAAATGACGCCCCTGGTTATAGTCTGCCAAAAACAGGAAAAAATGAATTTTAAAGGTTCATAGTTCCAAGACTATGGGACCTACTGTAGTCAGGTCAAGACTTCACTTAGGAACTAATATGTGCTCTATCCAAAAATACATGTTTTAGAATCCTAAGGTGCTCACTCAAGAATTTTTATGCAGGTAGTTGAAGAGTACTTTATATCATAGGCCCGTAGTGAAGCTCTCTCTATAAAAATTGTTGTGGAAGCACCTCAGTATTTTGAAACACGCATTTTTGGATAGGGCACATACTAGTTCCTAAGTGAAGTCTTGACCCGACCAAGGTAGGTTCCACATTTTTGGAGCTACGAACCTTTAAAATTCATTTCTTCCTGTTTTCGGCAGCCTATAACACGTAAGCGATGGGGTTTTCACCCTATGTTTATTGGAACTTGTTTGTTTGTTTTACTCTCAGGAATCACTTCTCTGCTTTTGTACAACGAATTTAGCGCCATACTGTATATCCTCAGTGTTAGCCCCAGACAAATTTTGTGTTCTGAACCTGTGTACTAATTCTTCACTAAAAATAATTAGGCACTTGTCACAATGTTTCCAACATCAATGAACTGCTGTCTAAATGAGTTATGACCTCAAATACAGAATAGATACAAAGTTGCTTTCCCACAAATGAAGCATTTCTTCACATATTGGAGGAAAGTGACTATGTCTTCACCTTGTATGATACCGAAGGAATTCGGAAACTTCATCGGCCTGAGAACTAATGTTTCTGTTAAACAACTTTCACATAGTTCAAAAATTTGAGTGTATGATGAATGTGACGTCACACACTGCACACTCACATTTCCGGCTTATAAGAGAATATATACAGTATAAATTGTTGAATAACATTTTGAGAACACCATCTTGTAGAATAACTATTTTTTTTAGAAAAAAAATAATGTTTTTCGTCTTTTGATAATTCAATAAATTTCTAAAAGTAATCAGAAAGGAAAGGATCACCTTCAAACAACTTTCTCCCATTTGAAAATATACCTTGATTATGAGAACTTAATATCTTGAAATTATAAGGATCTTCACGTATCAGCTGATGGAGAAATTAAACATTGCGTTATTGAAATAATAAACACTTCTGACAAGAGTATATACACTTGTTTATTAAAAACTAAATTACAGTGTAACGGTTTCAACAACTTAACGTTGTCTTCATCAGACACTATCTCAATATCTTTACAATTAGATAAATAGCTGAGAGAAATATGATGGACAATAGAGGGAAGGGAATGAGGTACGAGAATGGAATAAAGTGTTGGCAGTGTACGCGTAGTTAGGTATCAGGCAGTTCATATGCCTGCAAAATCATCGATGTTAATATTTGCCTGTCACATTTTTTTTATCAACGTTAGGATTCCTGCCTCTTCTTTCTCCTCTCCGTGGTTTACTAAAAAGGAGAGCAGAAAGCTGTGATTTCACAGGGTATGCATTTGAGAGAAACATACAAAACAAAACTCCTTATGCAACAGCTCTTGGGGTACCAGGTCTTATCAGCCGACCTTTGATAATAACGCCTTTCGAACTATGTATGGTCAGCACGACGGCTACGGCCGTCGTTAGTGCTGGCTTTCTAATTAAGAGTTACCAACTTGTTTTTACCAAGTAGCTCCTTGGTTGTTTTCGCGACACTGGGTGGACACAGCTTTGCCAATCTATCCGGTGAGGAGACACTTCACCTATAATTCTTCTTACCAGACCCGATACTGAATGATGTCGGTGTTTTCAAGAGAAGCGGTATTACAGGGCAGCTAGGACATTGGCGGAAGAGATATATACCTTCAAAATTGGAAATGTTGAGATTTGCTTCAGTACTATTTCCAAAGAAGAAAAAAAAGCAGTTTCACAGTGTAAAAGTACGATAGACAATCTGTTGGTATCCAGTATTAAATCCTTATGTGGTAGATGCATCACTTCCAAATTTAATACAGAAAAAAATGGTCGGAAACTAACCTTCCTTGTAATACTGAATCCACACAAAGAAAACATTTGTTTCTATCTTTTAGCGATTTTGGATTAAAGGAATAGGTTTCAATCTGGCTTCAATATAGGGATAAGCGAAAAGGTAGGGTCTTTTATTGGAAGGCTGAATCAAAATAAAAGAATTGTTATTCTTTATCTTTCACCGTTTTTGGTTTATCGGGATTCAAAGTTGAACTCAGATTTCATTAGAGATAAAGTGGTAGCGATATAGCATTTTACTGAAACGCTGAATCCATCAAAACATCGTTATTAGCTGTCTCTTACTGTTTTCTTTTCTGGTTTATGGAAATCCATTTAACTCCGGTGTCAAAACGTCGAATTTATATAAAAAAAAAAGGCTTTATTAGTTATCTCGTACCGTTTTATTTGTTTCTGGGGACCCAATGAACTATCAGCTCCAATAGAGAGATAAGTGCAGAAATAAAATCATTTAGTGGAACGCTGAATCTATATCAAATAATCGTTCTTTTTTCGTTATTTCTTACCGTTTCTAGTTTCTGGAGATTCAATGTTGAACTTCGATTCGAAAAGAAATAGAGTGGCAACGATTGATCATTTTATTTTAACGTGGAATCCATATCAAATTTTCGTTATTCGTTATCTCATACAGTTTTGTTTGTTTCTGGGAATCCAATATTGAACTCTGGTTTCAATAGAGAGATGAGTGCAGAGATATAACGTTCTTTGGAACGCTGAATCCACATCAAAGAATCGTTATCTCTTCCCGTTTTTGGTTTATCGAGATTCAATGCTGAACACCAATTTCAATAGAGATAGAGACAGTGATAGAACATTTTATTAGAAGGCTGCATCCATATCAAAATATCGTTATTCGTTATCTCTTACCGTTTTTCTTTTTTTTTGGGGGGGGGATATCCAATGTTGAATCCAATATTGAACTCCAGTTTCAATTGAGAGATAAGTGCAGAGGTATAACATTTTATGGGAACACTGAATCCATATCAAAGAATCGTTATTCTTTATCTCTTGCCGTTTTTGTTTTATAGAGATTCAATGTTGAACTTCGATCTCAATAGAGATAGAGACAGCGATAGAACATTTTATTAGAAGGTTGAATCCATATCAAAATATTGTTATTCGTTATCTCTTACCGTTTTTCTTTGTTTTTTGGGGGGATCCAATGTTGAATCTAATATTGAACTCCACTTTCAGTTGAGAGATCAGTGCAGAGTTACAACTTTTATGGGAACTCTGAATCCACATCAAAGAATCGTTATTCATTATATCATATCTTTTCTGTTGCGATGCCTGTCTAGAATCAGATGGACAGACAGATAGTATTGAACTATATGACGTCTCATATTTATGCACAGCACAGTTTGGAAGTCCGGAAGATAGGCTAATAATGTGCTAATTTTATCTGTAACTAGCAAGTGTCTCCCACGTGTTACTTCCTTCACTATATTTCACGTTCTTTCTTTTGTACCTCTCATATCGAATTCGTCTGAACTAGAAAATTTGCACGAAATTCGGACGTCGCGTAATAACATCATAGTGAACCACTCCAGCTGTTCTTTTATTTTATTTTTTTTTTTTCATTGTAGATCAAACTTAAAAAGAATCAGTGAAATGCGATTTTAAATGTTTTAAATGAGAAGTCAAAATACCAAATTTTATACCTCAAACCTTATGTTACTAAATATAGACATATTATACAAAGTGTATTCAATAAATTTTGCATAGATATGTATAGTATTTATATTAGTTGCAATATGGTAATTAAATATTAGGTGAACACACTTTTATCCTTTAATTTTAAAATGGTAAAAATCGTTGTTTTCTATTGTTCATAGGCAGGTAAACCACAATGAACACTGAAGTAGACATAAGGACTAGACAACGATCTTTAATGGAATTCCTGTGTGATGAATCAGCCACTTCAATTCATAGGTAGTTGCTTCTGGTTTATACAGGAATCATTTATCAGACTGTGTCAGAATCCAACGTTCGTTGGAACGTTTTTGAAAAAAAAAAAAAATAAACTTCCCTGATTAGGTCAGAAAAGCATGACCTTTTTCTGGGATCAGCGCGGTGTCATTTTCATAGAATTCTTGGAACATGGCTCCACTGTTAACAAGGAGTGGTATTCTTGGTCACTGGATAAGGTATGACGTGCTTTCCAGACCAAGACACTGGAGCTTCAAGGTAAGGTAATCAAACACCATTATGACAATTACCAAGCAACACACAGCCATGATGACACAGTAGAACATTATAAAATTCGTATGGGAAGTCTTCCTTCAGCCTTTCTGTAGTTCGGATTTGGCTAATTTAGATTTCTTTCTGTTTAGTGTGAAGGTTCACCTGCGAGGAGAAAGCATTCGGCAGTGCTAAATAAGGCCTCATTTCTTGTGTGAACCCCATTCATTTTAATTTCTACCCCCTTTTTTTTCTTCTAGGAAATACACCACACACACACACACACACACACACACACATATATATATATATATATATATATATATATATATATATATATATAAGCACTGAAACATCTCTTTAAATATTTTAAACGTTACCAAAATTAACATTTCTTCTCTTAAAGTTTCAGAGGTATGGATATCTTTCTACAGTAGTTGCTACTTTATACCCCTTCCACATCAAATTAAAAATAATCCTTCCTTAGTGGTACCTTGCGTCGCAAAAAGTCTATGCACCGAACTTCCTCTTGACTATGTAGTTAGCGTACGTCCGCTTTTTGCAGTAGGGTCGGGTTCGATTCCACGTTAATCTGTAGGTTCATGCCTCATATAGCCTCAATGTTGAACGAGATGACAAATTCCAAGTCAACCAACCAAATCATATGTACCGTTCAAGGTTCAAGTTTCTAGCTTAATTAGTTTGGCCGTAGCGTTGATCAGACAGTCAGTCACTAACTCTCCACTTCTTATATGGATTCCCCTAATCAAAATTTAATGTTTGCAAATGTTAAGTACTGAATGACATTCGAAAATTTGACAAATTTGGTTCTAGAAGAAGTGTATTTTGTAGAATAGCACAAGTATCTAAAATTGAGAGATAGCAACACTTCCTATGTAGTGAATGTTTTATATAACTGTCTCATTCTACTGGGCATATGAGCTTCACTACTGCTTGTCCGAATACGCTCTGTGTAGGCAGATGTTAATGCTGGAAGTTGTAGCGTGTGTGATGTGTATGTGATACATATATTTACACACACAAACACACAGGTGACACCACCTTTGAATTTTCCCTCTTCTTGTCTCTGGACACGGTCGGCCATTACATAATTCACGTCCATCGCATAGGAATACGGGGAATACAAATCAACAGGGCTTTCTCCTGAAATGGGAAAAGTGAATGGAAACCAACTGAAATATTCAAACGGAACTTGTTCTTTCAGCTGATATGGATTTAGGATTTTGAGAGACTAAGGTTTCAAATCAAACTGAAGAACAGATAAAGAAGGAGAGTGGCAAAGCTAGAATATTTGTTCTACGGGATTATTCATAATTTTTATCTTCTAAAGTCAAATTTATTACCTATCGTTCCGTGAATATGTTCAAGTCTCGGTGCTCAAAGGATGCATAAGCAACATTTCTCAACCTGACCCGAAATAGATTTGTCTTTCGCCCTATTAGTGTTTCGATAACTTTCGTCAAATTTGTCAACCTTTACTCAAACTTGTCGTTAGTTTTCTATAAAGCTAAGAACATGTGATTTATTTACGATTCAAATTGTGTGACAAACTCACCTTAACTTGATATTTTGAGGACACAAATTCACATTACATTAACAAACGTTGCCTACGAGACAAGAATTGAGGCTATATCTAGGGTTGCCTAAGAGTCAAGAATTGAGGCGGTATCTAGGGTTTCCTACAAGACAAGAAATGAGGTTGATTGTAAGGTTGCCTACGAGCCAAGAGTAGAGGTTATCTCTAGGGTTGCCTAGAAGAGAAAAGTTCAGGCTGTCCCTAGGGTTTCCTAAAAGACAAGAGATGAGATTGATTCTAGGATTGTCTAAGAGACAAGAGTTCAGGCTATCTGTAGGGTTTTCTACAAGACAAAAGACGAGGTTGATTCTAAAGTTGCCTACGAGACAAGAGTTAAGGGAGTTAAGGCTGTCTCTAAGGTTGCCTACGATACAGATTTCAGGCTATCTCTAAAGTTTTCTCAGATAAAGATCAGGTTTTCTCTAGAGTTGCTTAGAACACAGGAGTTGAGGCTGTCTCTAGAGCTTCTTACATGACAAGAGATGAGGATGATTCTAGGATTGCCTAAAAGACAAGAATTCAGGCTGTTTTCAGAATTGCCTAAGAGACAAGTGTTTATTTCGTCTTTAGGGTTTCCTACAAGCTAGGAGATGAGTTTGATTCTAAGGTGGCCTACGAGACAAGAGTTCAGGCCATCTCGTCTCAGAAAATTGTCATGAAAGTGATGTCTCGCCTCGAAAAATGTATCCGTTTCTGTTTAGAAGAACTATCTGACTCGTCTCCTTTCGTTCCTGATCCTAGTAGTAACAAAATATTTTCAAAAACAGATTTCGTTAAAATTATTGATTTTAATAAAATATAACTTACGGTAACTTGAGGGTTCTCCATAACTTCTGTTGATCAGCACTGAAATTGGTTAGAGTAAGGACGTAAACATATCTTTATATATATATATATATATATATATATAAGAAAAATGAAATCTTTAAATTTTACGTCCCGCGGTTATGCCGGTTAGGCTAAAGGAGACGGTGATTATGAGAAATGAATGAAATGGTGGAATGAAGAAAGTGGGAGGAAACGGGAAAACCCCGAGAAAACACACGAGCAGGGTGTTTGTCCACCACAAAGTCCACACGGCGCGAGCTGGGATCGAACCAGGAACCGCAAGCACTGAAGTTGAACACTCTACCACTGTGCCACCGCGCACCCCCTACATATCTAAAAGACCAAGGATATGTTTCGTAAAATTTCATATTTTCGTCAATAGTTTCGTCCATTTAAATTATACTCTTTTCTAGTTTCTTTGTTTGATTCTTCAAATTAAAATATAAGACTTTTTCCTCTTGATTGCGGTTGAAATCAATCGACGACGAGGGGGTGAATTCCCACAATGTTAAAAGAAAATACACATAACAATACATTTCTCAAAAATTATACCATGTTGACGATATATTGTGTATGCTTCCTTTCAGGTCTCCCAGTCTTTCAGTCTGTCTAGTTTGGTGTTGAAATCATTTAGAAGAAAAGGATACCTTCGCATCCCTTAATACTGTGAAATCACCTTGTTAAGGTAGTACGTAGCACATGGGATTTGGTTTTCTTCCACAACCTCTTTATTATAAAATTCCTGTTATATACAAATATTATACACAAAGCCACTCTAAGTGTAGTCCGAAGACCAATACAAAGTCCTCTATATAGTTTGGAAAATAGGTTTCCCAAGATCCATTCAGCCAAGGGAAGGATACCACAGAATTCGAGGCAAGCTAAGTGGTAGTGGTTTAAGAATTCTCAGTGCTCCAGTCAAGCAAAGAGAGGTTGAGGTCCCGCAGAGCTCCAGGCAAGCTAAGTGGGTAGGAAACCTCAGAGCTCCAGGCAAGCTAAGTCAGTAGGAAACCTCAGAGCTCCAGGCAAGCTAAGACGCTTAGGTTAGGGTAGATCTCTCAGAGCTCTAGGCAAAGTAAGAGAGTACGAATGGCAAGCCGAAACTAATAACGATGGAGGTCTTACAGCTTGTTTTATACCCTCTTCCGGATAGCAGTGGCGTTAGTGTTCCTCTTCTGTCACATGACTTGATGATGGCAAAGATTCCTGTCGTCTGCATTTTATAGTAATTGTACTAAGAGAGCACGTGGTTTTGTTTACAAATAAGAAGCACGTGTTGTTGTTTGCAAATATAGGCCACGTATAGGATATTACAATATGTAACTTAACTAAATAAAATAGCCCAGAGAGTTTCCAAAAATATGCCGGGTGTTTTCTTAGAGAATATTTAATATGGGAACTTGTGGTTGGTCAAGAATAGGAGTGATTTATCTAAATTGGACAGGGAGGGAATTGATGGAGAGTAAGGGAGTGAACTAACGGGGAATGAATTGGTCAAATATAACAGAAATGTTACATTTTAACAGTATTTTTTTTTTTAGCATATTACTATTTGGGAACTGTATATATCACACTGGTGCTGCCTTTGCTACATTTTCTCTAAACTAAATGCGTTGTGGATTCCTTTTTTCCTTGTTCTTTCTTTGTATGTGCGAACGTGTCTCTAATATACCCAGAACCGGGTTAACCCATCTGGAGGCCTGGAGCTAGAGAAAGTATATGACCCCTGCTGACTTCAATTAATACATTTCTGTGAAAGTACAATAGGAAAATTAAGGGAATATGTTTTATATTTCTGACCATATTTTATTTTTTGATGATGACTGTATATTTATGACTCTTTTTAGATAGCCAGTTGACATTTTGATCAGAGTAGAGGCCCCTGTTCACCAGACCCGTTGTACGGCCCCCTAAACCCCGTTTAATCCGGCCCTGAATATACCCTAACTTTAAATTATAAAACACAATTTAAATGATACATCCCCCAGAAGCATTCGACTTCCGGAACGTAACAGCTTAGAATCGTCCTTAGTACTATTCTGAAATAATCTAAAACACTACAGTATTTAAGTTGAATTTAAGTCTGCAAATGCGTTAGTGACATCTATTGGGTCAAACAGGTAGATACTGCAAGTAGAGACACTTATTAGGGGGAATAAAAGCTGTTAAGAATTAGAGTTGCAAACAAATTGGTGATTCCATATAAGAAGGAGCTGAACAAAAGGCAAGAACAGAAAAGCCCGAGTCAAAATAGCTCCGCGACAAAAGGGCCCCGTATTAAAAGAACCTGGCTCAAAAGGCCCCGAGTCAAAAGGATCCGCATCAAGAAGGCTATGTCAAAAGAACCCCTCAACAACATTGCCTTGCATCAAAAAGACTCGAGTCAAAAAGGCCCCGTGTCAAAAGGGCCGAGTCAGAAGGACTGGTGTCAAAAATGGCCCTGCAACAAAAGGTTAAGAGTAAACACGTCCCCATGGACAAAAAAGTCTGAAATCAAATCAGGATAGGAAATCAGGTGCGGCACTAGGAAATGGCGTCCCCTTAGTAAATTGAAGTGTTTGTCCAAAAGAAGAAATGATATCACTGGATAATTAGTAACAAATAAGAAACTTGAATATTGACCTTGATTTTGTTTGGTTGTTGTTTGTTCTGCAACAATCACTATCACTTATGTCGGTTTCCCATGAAAATTTGCTTGTGTCCCCGTCTCTCTGGCTTGTATTGTCGTGACGTAGCCCGATCATACTATATCATATTATATACTATATATCTATGACTGTCCCCTTAGTTCTGGAATTGCATTTCCGCCCCTGGATAAAAATATAAATGTACTTTTTAGTATGAAAATATTTTGTGGAAAACACTTGTTAAATTTTGTTGTAAGAACATATATGTGGATCTGTATACAGGGCTAGTCAATAGTAATGGGACAGGCCAGTAATAACGACACGTGTGTACGGACCAAAAGCAAATGTTGCAAGTTTGTATTGAGACAAAAACTGCGTTGAATGATTGTGTGTACATCATGGCAGCCACCTTTAATTCCACATATTGGATATCACACAATAGTTTTAAATAGAAAGAGATATGTGTGTCACACCACTTTAGTCTAGAACCTTTCTACAAACGAGAATCTAAGCCGATTTTTGATTGACTGTCATCGTTTACGACATAGCGTGTGCTACGATTGACGTTTGTTTCTAGTAGAAGAAAGTATCGGGACAGAAAATTAATAAAGAGGGCGTTAGTCGTGTTCTTCATGTTTCTGTTCGTTTTTTTTATTTTATTTTATTATTATTATTATTATTTTTTTTTTTTTGCGTTTGTAACATATTGTGGAGTGATTTACCACATATTTTAATACTAAGTATATTTGTTGTTGTTAATTGTTATTTTACAATTATGCAACAATAGCATGTTCTTAATGTGCTAAGTTTCGAACATACAGCAGAGTTCAACGACTTATTTCAAATAGTAGCGGGTGGTGACAATGATTTGTCTGGTCAGTGTATTGAGTTGTATGGAGTTGGTAGGGGAAGAGTATAGTGGTAGAATATCTAGAAATAAACAATATATAAAGGTAACCAAGAAAGTTCTGTCGCTTTTTCACCTACCAAGTTCGAACATCCATATGTCACCTAAGACGTAACTGGAAGATCAAAAATAGTTCCCATCAGCATCGACGACCTTCTGCCAACGTTCTGGAAGGCCATTGATTCCATCGCGATAGAACTTGGTAGACCGTGAAGAGAAGAATTTCTCAAGTAAATTTTGCATCTCTTCTAGGAATTTGAACTGACGTCCTCTAAGGATATTGTCCAAGGAATGGAACAGGTGATAATAAGACGGTGAAATGTTAGGGGAAGTATGGAGGATGCAATAGTGTTTGCCATCCAAGACGTAGAATGGTGTCATCCTAGCCTCCTGGGGCTTAGCGTTGTCCTGTAACAGGAGTACCCCTTTGCGATTCGGAAGTGCTGGCTCCAGAGTTTTGAGTTTTTGTTGAACACACCTCAACTGCTGACAGTACACAGTTGCAGTTCCCGATGCACGATGCCACAAGCAATCCACCAAACACACAAGAGAACCTTCTTCTGGCGCAGTGCTCGTTTCGGCTGTTTTGGAACCGGTTCATGGGATGCTAACTAATGATGACGGCACCGTGGAGTTTTGTACATGACCCACTTCTCAGCACATGTCAACAGTCTGTCCAGGAATGCCTCCTTCCTCAGACGAGATAGCAAAGAAACACAGGTGTCTGCTCGCGTTGAATTCTGGCCCGGAGTAAAATCATGTGGGATCCATCGGCCCAACTTGTAATGCTTCCTAAGTTGATGGAGATGCTCCCGAATGGTTTTTCCACTCACATTGAATTGTAGTCCCAGTTCCCTACATGTATGGCCATTGTTCGTCTCAATTACTACCTGGAGATCTTCATTTTTATATGTGTTGTTCTTTCGGCACAAGGTGCGTCTTCGAGTGTTTCGTCACCGTCCTTAAACTTGTTAAACTACCGCTGTACTGTCCGCGTAGTCACTACACCCCCACCAAAGGTCTGGCATATCTTGTGCCCCACTGCAGCGTCGTTTAACCCCAGTTTGAACTCGAACAGCATACACGCACTTATGACGCTCTGTGGAGGTCCCATGTTCACTCTGTAGTTACACAAGTTCACGGTGTAACTGAACTGCCACAACCAGGTAGTGTGTTGGATATACCCACACCAACAACTGACCTTCGCCTTATCGCTAATCGCATCTAACTCAAGATCTGAGGGCCAATTGAACATAGATCTCCACAAAAAGCAACGGAACTTTTTTGGTTACCTTTATAGTATGGAGTGTAGAAGGAGGTTCGTGGGCACTTTACCAACATCGCTGCAAAAGAATTAGAGATTTTCAGACTTCGAAACGAGGAGCTCTCTTAACACAATTTTACAATGGCAGTTTCTTCGTCATCTTCGGTATTCATTCACTGATTCATGCTAGATATATGACTGCTCTTCTGCTTATGGTTTCTGAATATAAAACAATAATTTTGAGGATTCATTACGTGGTTAGTGAGATAGCGGGAAGATGTTGTATTGGGCAGGTTACAATTTTACTACGACAATTTAAAATCATATAGTTACTTCCTGTATAGCATTGTTTATAAGTCCCAATGTTTTCTTTGGAGTACACTCTTCCTAATGAAGGCA
Organism: Thermobia domestica; assembly: GCF_964235325.1. Taxonomy (NCBI): domain Eukaryota; kingdom Metazoa; phylum Arthropoda; class Insecta; order Zygentoma; family Lepismatidae; genus Thermobia; species Thermobia domestica. The sequence goes on along the minus strand of NC_137470.1, from coordinate 174,835,410 downwards.
CATGATATGGAGGAAGTATTTAGTTAATTGCACGAATTTCGTTTTCGCAATGAAAGGTTTATCTTTAGTTAGTATTATGTTTAAAAGTCTTATAAAGCAGTGGCGGATATATTCCAGGACGGGGGCCTAGACTCCCCCAGTTTTTTGAGTGGCAAAAATAATTTAAACTATTATTTATATATTTTTGAAAGTTTATAGTGAACTCATAACGTAACTATCGTAGTGTGGGTTCTGGCTAGTCCCTCCCGTTTCTGTCTTCTAGATCCGCCACTGATATAAAGAAAAGTGATTTAAGCGTGGTTATCACGTTACATGAATCTTGTAGCTGTCATAAAAAAAAAGAAAACTTGCAACCCGATCTTTCTACTTACTGTTTACATGTTACAACTTCTTGAAAGCAAGAAAGGTTTCTCCCTGCATGCAGCACTGCACTCTAGTGGACAAACAGTGAACCTCCTCATTAAAGACGTGTATTTTGGCGCACTTCCCCTCCCTGCCCAAAAGAATCAGTTGTTTCGGAAGCGGCGAAACTGTTTTTTTTTTTTTCTTTATGTCAGCTTTAGGGCGATAGCAGGTAGCAAGCAAGACTTCCCAGAAAATTGCACATGGTTCAACTCCTTGTAAGATGAAAAAAAAATGTTGTGTGTCCCTTTCAAGATTATGTTTACATGGAGAAATATAGTAGGGCTGCAAGTTTTTCTTTATTATTATTACAAGTACAAGATTCATGTAACATGACAATCACGCTTTACATAAGTTTATTTTTTTTTCATTACAGCAAAACTCATAATTTAATAATCAAACTTCAAGGATGACAACCAAGAATAGTTTGCTGCATTGCTTTAGAACCTAAAATTTCCTACCAGAAGTGAACTTTTGAGGCAGTATATAGTGAATTACACAGCAGGGAGAATGCATTTGGATGCAACGCTAATATAAAATGACATCAAATATGATAATGTCCTTGAAACTTGCTGTCAGTTTTGTGTTTGTGTGTTTTAGTATATATTTGTTACGCAATACTATTCATTTTCCTTAACTAACACTGAATTTGTGGCCTGCCATAGAGACCAATATTTGTGTATACTCTATGGAGCCGTAAGTCCGCGATTTGCATTCGGAACGCGTTATATTAAATTACATCGTTACACAGTTCAGGATGTGGATACAAGAGGGAGCTGGAGAGTTGTGTAGAGACAGGGTTGCCAGGCCAAAGAAGACGAAATAAAATTTGTCATTTTCCTGTTGAGGCAACAGGCTACAATTTTGTTCGTTTGTTTTTGTTTCATGGGGTGTAAAGGGAAGGCAAAGTTTTCCGTTAGATTTGTGTGTGAGGGAAGAGGTGTGTGTGTGTGTGTGTGTGTGTGTGTGTGTGTGTGTGGCGGGGAGATAGAGAATGTAGCCGTCCGTGTTGGAGAAGATGAAGCTCCCCAGATGAGTCTCTGGGGTAACGTTACAAGGTAGATATAGGTATCGTTTCAGAATGAGATGTGACGTCACGATCTCTGCTCTCCCTGGGACAATCGTACTCGCCTTGCATTGGCTTCCAAACACCGTAGGGCATGGTTACAGAGCTGTCAGGCGCCAGGTCTGAATTTACGACTTATTCCGAGGGCAACTGTCAATCCTTTATTCGTTTTCCTCCTACGCACGCTGAAGTAGAAAGCTGTCAGAAGATGCCTGGGAGAAACAGTTCTGCTCTGAAAAGATAAAAAAAACAGACAAATTAAATAAATAAATAAATAAATAAATAAATAAATAAAACAAAGGCGGGATTTTTACTGGTGTGCAAAGTAAGGTAAAAATGGGTTGAGTTGATCGAACTCGATTTTCTAACTTTCAGGCATTTAATAAAACTACAAGTTTTGTTCATGTGGTCACAGACAGTGACTTAAGACCTTTAGATGGGGACATTAAAACATTCACATTTAGTGGGATGGTTTCATGTTTCCATATCAGATTCAAGAACAGACTCCACGAATCCATTTGCTTTGTTCCTCGCTCTATACCGGCCCGGTATTGATGCAACAAGCTTAACGATGATTGGCTCGGAAAGCTTGATCCACTTTAACAACCATGGATTGTAAAGTATACACTGTAGCCGTAACTATACACTACCCTAACTTTATCTAAAACTACATCAACTGATATAAAATAAAGGGCTACTTCCGGTTGACGTGACAATTTCAAATTTGGCATGATTGTATCTTTCCAGTAATAACCCACAAATATATATATATATATATATATATATATATATATATATATATATATAATTAAGTGTTTAGCGGAAGATTAGGAAGACCGTGTACAACTTAAACCCTTATCCGGGCAACCGGGGCCTCCCAGGCCCAGTAGCTTCATTTTTCTAAAATTTCTCAATAACCATACATATTTCGAAGACATAAAATACTGAATTCTTCTATCTTTCGTCGAAGTTAAAATCATGAACATATCGAATTGGTAAAGCTTTTTTTTTTAATTTGAAAATCTTTTCCTGATTTAACCGGGCAACCGGGGCCTAGGAGGCCCCGTATATCTTTAATGAAATTCCTGTCAAATATTAGATCAAATTGTCACATAATTATATATTGAACACGTGACTATTGTAACCTTTAGTCGGAACAGTATGCGGCAACAGACATTGAATTTTGAGTGTTCTGCACTTAAAATATATACTGGGCCTCACAGGCCCCGGTTGCCCGTTTACGTTACAAAAATGTCTTGCCCGGATAAGGGTTAAATAAAGGATTACATACAGGTGGGAAACCTGTTAAAATGGGTTTTATTATTTTAAATAAATTATAAGTATCATAAGGTGAAAAACCACCATGCAGGAAAGAGACCAATAATATTTTTTTTTAATATTAATAATATTTTACAAGGGTGAGAAACCATAATATTTTAGAATATGGTTTTATCATTTTATTCAATTAACACCTCATTGATTATGCGTATTATTATATTGTTATGTGTCTTTTATGTATTTATGTATTGACGTATGTATATTGTTTAATAATTATTATTTTTAATTTTTCATATCAAGAAATAAAAAGAGGAAACAAGGCCTGATTTAATAATAAGGTATCAGGCAAAGAATATAAGCCTCAGACACAGCTTTTGGAGTAGATCGAAAACGAAAAGACAGATGAGATGAAATACTAGACAGAGATTAAAAAAGTGTTAGGGCAGATGCGTCTGCCAATAAGACCGTACGAACACGGCAAAGGCAGAGGTAGTGAAGGACCACTAAAAAAATAAAATAACCCACAGGAAAATTGTCAAAAGTGAATGTTTTTAATTTTTAGGGGATCTAAAGTAGAGCCCTGCACGGGCCTGGCGCACTCGTTTGGCCCGGCGGATTACCCGGCCCAGCCCTGCCCGTTTTAAGCAATATCAAACTGGACCGGGCCCTAACCGGGCCGAACCGGGCCGGGCACATTCCGGATTGGACACAAATGCTGCAGGGTCGAATAGGGCACATGTATTTCCGGGCCGAGTCGGGCCGGCCAGGCTCGGCTCGGACACTCCGAAAGATGGATCGGAAACTAATGTTGTTCGCCTATGTTAATTGTAAGCCTAATGTCAGCCTATGTCAGTTGTGTTTGGAAAACTGACTCTTTATTCAATACTGCAAAATACTGTAATACTGCTACTATTACCACTTCTACTACAAATACTACTTCTAATACTACTACAACTGCTACAACTTCGAGTCAGAGTTGACATGTCTGGTGGTACAGAATTTACCTTCTAAGTACAGAAAAAATGGAGAAATGCTAGTTATTATGGCCGTCTGCGTAGAATGTGAACCAATGTTTGATCTACGAGGGACAACGGTGGCTCAGTAGGTAAAGCACTCACATCTGGTGCTAGAGGTCGTCGGAGCAATCACTGCTCGTGCTATGTGAGCTTTGTTTTGGATAAATAACGTGTGTGTGGGAGTTTTCGGGGTAGACCCGTTTCGTCCCACTGTTTTCATTCCACCAATTCATCCCACCATCATCCATACGGCCTGAGCCGCAGTTACCTAAAGAACGTATGATAAAGTCAAGTACTTGACCTACTAAGTAGAATTTGGTACGCTATCATTAGACCACGGAGGCCGAAACCGTGAACTGGCATATTCATAAGATGAGTGCAATTTGTAGTAATGTTCAATTAGCAAGGCAAATACCAAATGGTGTTACATGTTCCTGTATTGTTTACAGTATGATAGTACAAATATAAAAAAATATAATGATCAAATAAATCACCAAGACGTGTTCCTGGAGGGTCAATTAAGTGTTCCTGAAACGGTGCCTCAGTGGTTGAGCGTTCACCTCTGGTGCATGGGGTCCCTGGTTTGATCCCAGCTCGCGCCAAGTGAACTTTGTGGTGGACAAACACCATTTTGGGGGTTTCTCTGCGTTCTCCCGTTTCTTCCCACTTTATTCATTCCACCATTTCATTTATTTCTCATCATCACAGTCTCCTTTAACCTAGCAGGCATAACTATGAGGCGTAAAACTCAAAGATTTCATTTTCATTGGTTTGTTTTCGTATTACTAGTAATAGCAGTAGTGGTATTGGCTGTCGTATTAGTATAGTAATGAGTAGTAGTACGAGGGCTATCCAGAAAGTAGATTACGTTTTCGTCTGTGTCCGCTAGGGGCGGGGCTAGCGCGGCCATCTTGGGGTCAGAGCGTTGCGCAGCTCAGTCGGCATCTAGCCGTGCTAGTGAGAGGTTCGTGCTGTGCTCCGTTAAGATACTGTGACGGTTTGAAATGTCTGCGTTAATTGAAAATCCCGCGAGCTGCGAGGTGCGTGCAGTAATAAGGTTTCTGACAGCAAAAAACTGTAAACCGATAGAAATCTATCGGCAGCTGTGTGAAGTGTATGGGGACAACATTATCACTGAAGGTGGAGTGCGACAGTGGGTCATAAGATTTAAAAATGGCCGAACCAATGTTCACGACGAAGATCGAAGTGGGAGACCCAGCAAAGTGACTGCCGAACTTGTCGAAAAAGTCGATGTTAAAGTCCGTGAAAATCGAAAGTTCACAATAACGGAACTTTCTTTGAGTTTTCCACAAATTTCGCGAAGTTTGTTGCACGAAATCATCAGCGAAAAGCTTGGTTACCACAAGTTTTGTGCAAGATGGATTCCAAAAATCTTGACAGAGGACCACAAAAATCAGCGAATGGCTGCAGCGTTGCACTTTTTGGACGCCTACAATAAGGATGGTGACTCTTTACTCGATCGCATCGTTACTGGTGACGAAACATGGGTGAAACACGTGAACTGTGAAACGAAATTGCAATCAATGCAGTGGGGGCACACAGGTTCTCCCCAAAAACCCAAGAAATGCATGCAAACAATGTCGGCAAGGAAGATGATGGCGACTGTTTTTTGGGACAGAAAAGGTGTGATTTTGGTGGACTTCCTGGAAAGAGGCACTACAATAAACGCTCAAAGGTATTGCCAAACTCTGCAAAACCTCAGAAGAGCAATTCAAAACAAGCGCAGAGGAATGTTGAGCTCTAAGATCTTGTTGATTCACGACAACGCCCGGCCCCACACGGCAAATGTCACGCGTGAAGTTCTTGAATCTTTTCAGTGGGAGTTGTTTCCTCATCCGCCGTACAGTCCCGACCTGGCACCGAGCGACTTCCACCTATTCCCAGCAATGAAGAAGTGGCTGGCTATGCAGCGTTTTGATGACGACGAACAGCTGCAAGAAGAGGTAACGAAGTGGTTGAAGTCGCAGGCGGCCGAATTTTTCGACGAAGGAATTTCCAAGCTCGTACATCGCTACGATAAATGCCTTAATTTGAATGGTGACTATGTCGAAAAGTAGTATTTGTGTGTGGCTTTCATCTGTATATAATAAAATTTGTTTCCTATACTTTGTTGATTTTTTATTCCAAAACGTAATCTACTTTCTGGATAGCCCTCGTAGTAGTAATAGTAGTAGCAATGGCATCAATAGTGGAATTAGCACTAGCATTCGTAATCATAATAGTAATAGTAGTATTAGCAGTAGTAGTTGTAGTATTAGTATTATATACGGTATGGCAGTTTTACATATCTTCTCTGTTACTCGTAATGCATTAATGAGTGTAGTATAAGACCTTTACGTCCATGAGCTGTATTATTGTACAATAAACATGGCTGGACAGAGCAAGCACAGATAACAAATCAACAGACAGAATAGGGATATAGAAAACAAACCTTGGGTAATCTTTCACACGATTTCCTCATTGGAGAAGGACAAATAGATATTGCAATGTTATGACGACACATTTCTCATTTTCCATTGCATATTGAAGGATTGACTTGACTTATCAGACTTATTTGTTGTCTGGCCGGTTACGCCCTGCCCGTTTAGAGCCCAGCTCGTTTGTGCCCGGCCAGTTTAGGGTCCGGCCCGTTTGTGCCCGGCCCGGTTAGAGCCCGGCCCGTTCTCCGCCCTGCTCGAGATTCGGGCCTGGGTTTACAGAGTTCTGTTGGACAGAGACCACCGGTTACTCTTTGGTACCAAAATATTTACGATCCTTTTAGATATCGATCAACACTAATATGATCTCTCTATGATTTACGGTTCCCGAGATATGGCTTTTTAAATCTCAGAAAGTCGGCCATTTTTCGGCCAATATCTCTTAATGGTAAGAGTGACGCGAAAAATTTAATCACTTTCTCTGATAGTTTTTGATGCTCTATCGAATGCAGGGTTCGAAATTGAAAAAAAAAAAAATCGCAAATAACATACAGAAGGACAGACAGACACACAGACAGAGAATTCAGTAACGAACTTTTTAAGGTCTGAGATGGTTTTTATTTTTTCACCTTGACGGTGCAACTTAGGTTGAAAGAGGAGTATATATAGTGGAAGGCGGGGCGGAACGGGTACTTAACATAAATGGCTATGTAAGGGTAATAAAAATTACAAGAGAATACTGAAAATGAAGTTAATTTATTATTTCAAGTTTTAGGTACAAAAAGCACTTGTAATTGGTTAATGTGTGCCCAAATATGAGTACGCGTACGAGATTATCTAAAGTAATGTTCTTTCGCATGCACGTGAATACACGAGACACAATGGGGTACACTGAATTACGGCTGGCAATACTTACAAAGGTAAACTCCTTTGTCGTCGTTACTATCTACATCTGCACACCAATTATATGACCACACTTTACACAGCATAGACCCAATCCTTTCCTTGTTGGATTGGGAATGCCACCCAGCACAGTAAAGTCATGTAGCGTCCTCTAATGAACTAGCGCTCAACTTCTTCCTTGTTGCTGCTGTCAGCTCGCCTGCATACTCAGAGGTGTGTCATCTGTCCCCTTCGCCAGCTTCTCCTTGCTCTGCTGCTTTCTCTTCTTTCTTCCACCTTTTGCTTCCTCTTCTTTGGCTCTTGATTCCAACAGGGCGATGATATCAATTTTGCTGTTTTTCCTCGCCTTCTCTTCAGTCTCCTGCCATCAATCTTAACTCTGGAGAAAGGTAAAATATCCTTCGGCGACATATGTAAAAATGTTATCACGTCCTGAATGTCTGTTCGTGTAGTTGGTGTCGAAGGTCTTGGAATGAGTTGCTCAAGAGGTCTGCTTTCTGACGCCCTGGTCATATCTGGGAGATCTGGTTCTGTGGATGACGTCGAAGGTCCTGGTTTCGGTGCTGCAAGGAAGCAACTTCCTGGAACAGTTTATAGACTTTCCTCACCGGTCTGGGTTTATTCTGTTGGTTGGAATGTGATATCAGTAGGCCATTCCGTCTCTACCCCGTTCCGCCCCGATAGACATGTTGGTGCTTTATATGGTGTCAGCGGTAATTGTGCAATAAAGATTACATACTATAGTCACTAAAACATACAACTATGATACTCTAAAACTATAATTACGACTTCAGCATTTTGTGCATTCTTATTTGATTTATCTTGAGCTTTGTTTCTGTCGCTGTTGCGACAGGCGTCAAAAACCAGAGCGACCACACTAAAACGATTTGCACGTGCCATACGCCTTCTCGAACACCAACGGTTCTTGCTCCACGCACCGGTAGGGAGTCAACGTTGTTTCCTGCTGCTTCCGCAAGGCTGCAGCACCATAACTGGGAAATAGGAGGAATACCCCATTCCACCCCGCTACCCCGTTCCACCCCGTATTCCCCTATATATATGTCATACCTATGTATACCTATGTCATATAAACGTTTGTGATGATCGAAAATGGTCGATATTAGTGTCGAATCCATAGTTTTCGGGGTCGTTGATACAAACAGTAATATTTTCGATGTCGTTTGAATCCAAATTCATCCCTTTATGTCCAAATTGAAACGTATTCTCCCCGTGCGAATAACGGGTATTCTGCTAGTATCATATAACTTCAGTACTGGCAATCCCAAACTGTAGATCAATGACATATAACTTTGGTACTGGTAAAATTATACTGTAGATCTACGTCATAAAGTCTTGACCCTTACGAACTTAAATTGTATGCCTATGTCATATAGACTTGGTGATTAAAGGAATATGTACTGTAGGCTTACATCATACAACTTTGATGCTGAATAAGTGTAAACTAAAAATCTTTGTTTGATATTGGCTTTGTGCCGAAATAAATATTCTTCTTCTTCTTGTTCACCTCAGCTATAGGTTGGGAGACATCATGGAAATTTTAAAACTTTTCTTTCCTTTGGGAGAGCTGTTTTATACTTTGACTAACCTTTGGCTTGCCTTTTATTCTAATTCTAAGTACCTAAAACATGAAGTTATAGGTGCAAAAAAGGCCCATTTAAATAACAGGGAAATTCTACAACCCCACAATCATGCCAAATTTTATCATTGTAGCCCAATAGGAAGTGCTCAATAATTTATGTCAGCTCATGTAGTTTTATTTATAGTTATTATAAGGTCTCTTCTCAAAAACTGCATCTAGATATCCTATCCTTGGTCTTCCTTTTCATGGTTTTCCTTTCCCTCTATCGTCACGGTGATCTAATCGGAGTGCCGAACCCTATTATCTTCATGATTTGTAGTCCTTCATTAGCTTCCTTTAGTACGTCTTCATTCGTCTTCCTTTCGGTCCATGATATGTACAGCATTCGGCGCCAACACCAGATTTCAAATGCTTACAGCTTGGAATATTTCAGCTTTTCTCAATGTTCACATCTCTGATCCTTAAAGCGCCACGCTCCATACCAGAGTCTTAATAAATCACTTTCGAAGGTCCAGCGACACATTTCTTGATGTTAGTAGTCTTCTTTTCCTATAGTATGCTTGTTTAGCCAGCGCTATTATGAACTTACGTCTTTTTCACTTCTTCCGTCCGAGGATATTATGCTTCCTACGCAGGGGAACGTCTTAACGTCTTCGATTTTCTCTCCATCTATCCATACGTTATCCCTTTCCTGTCCTGCTCTTGTTTACTTTATCACTTTGGTTTTCTTCTTATTTATCTTCAATTTGCATGTTTTTTTCCAGTTGGTTGTTGAAGTTTGAAAGTACTTCCTGCAACTCCTTTTCGTTCTCCGTTATTAGTGCTATGTCATCAGCAAACCTTATTTTGCTGAAAATCCTGACCATTTGCGTTTACTCCTTTCTCGTTTTTATCAAATAATTATTTCATAGACACTTCTATATAAACGTTGAACAGGAGAGGTGAAAGTCCACGTCTTTGCCTTACTCCTTTACTTATTCTTGCTTCTTTCTCACCTCTTCCTATAACAGCTGTCTGATTCCTGTAAATCTGATATATTATTGCTCTGTTTCTGTAATCCACTTTCAGATTCTTGAACGCTCTGAAGGTGGTATTCCAATCTACGTTGTCATAAGCTTTTTCTGTGTCTACAAATGCTTTCACAATTGGTTTGTTTATTCTGATGTGCTGTTCCATGTTCAACCATAGACTCAGTATTGCTTCCCTTTTTCCCCTTTTACTCATGAATCCAAACTGGTTCTCCGATGGCCGTTCTTCAATTTTCCCGTCTATTAGTTGTGCGATGATTTTGCACAGTACTTTTGACGCATGTGAAATAAATATTAAGATCGCAAAATCGATACAAATTTTGCCCACAACAGCGTAACATCTAAAATGAGTACTGGATTGGTTTATTTGCTATTCGACAATCTGTAAACAATAACTCTTTTAAATTCAGATACTAAAGTAAATCTGGTTTAGATTCAAAATCAGTTTTCGACACTTCTTTTCTCTAATTCTTTGAACTACTTGTATGAGCCCGTGAATTTGTAAGCATGACTCATTCTTTTCAAGGATTGTTGTGCGGGAGGTAGGTATTACGATCTTTAGTTTCGTTGTGGTTGAAAAAAGAAAAAAATTGTAACAGTCTCTTGTGAAATTCTCATCGTGTCAGTTATTCTCCACAGCTGGAAAATCACCTTTCTCTCTCTCTCTCTCTCTCTTACCTCAGCTTCCCTGCAGAAAACCGAAAATCCTTAACAAGTAGACAATGAATATTCAAATGCACTACGAAGGTTACAGACGAAACGAGAGAAATTCTCATCAATTTTCATGCTCCCTGCTCTTCTACTGTGCTTCTGGCAGATCACGCTTGATGGTGTCTGTGTGTTAGGGGTAGGGGAAAGAGAATATGTAACAACGTGGATAGATAGGGGAAAGCCCGAGAGAGAAGCAACGAATACTTGTTGGTGGAGAGCTCGGACGCCAAAGTCAGCGACTGGACTCTGCGGACTACGGAGCGTTAAAATGCTATTAAGACTTGAATTAATGTGGAAGCGTGTTGTCATGCAAGAGTAAACTTAGTTGACGAAAAGCCAATATTGACTTTTTAGAGCATTTGTTTTAGGTGTTGGTTTGTGTAATCTGTGGGAATTTGTGTCAAAAGATCAAAAATACATTTTCAGGAATAAGTATGTAAGAGTTATAGAACAGTATTTGTAGGATAGAGGATACTGTTGCTCTTTCAATATTCACTGGTGGATAGATGTGTTGGGTAAAATAAACATAAACTGTAGAATCATGCTTTACATCGACTCAGTAATGAAAATCATAAGCTGTAGGTTCACGTAATATACAGCCTCATTATTGGAAAACATACACTGTAGGTTACTGTAAGTATTAAAGTGCGTAGCATATGGATTCACCTTCGTATCATCAACATCATCATAGGCATTCTGCCAGTATTGGTAGATCCCCTAACTCAACTGACAAGTAAAGGTTCTCTCCCAAGAATCGGGGATCCGGAAACTGGACATATATTTAGATAGAGAAGGGCTACGAAGGAATACTGGTGAAATATGCCGGGCCGACAGTAAAGGATAAATCCAATATGGCCGCCCGAAGGTCATGCCAATCGACTTTTGCAAGCAACCTCTCATCCACTTCTCATGGGGAGATTGACTTAATGTTTTGCAGATTGATATATGTATGAACACTACCATCTATTGGTTTGAAATTTCGCGGACGTTGACGTATTGAACCCAATATGACCTACCAAAATGTCAATGTTTCAACGACTCGTGACTGGAAAACGAATTGTACTATGGAAGTACATTATCACTAGACGTGTACGAAAAGCATTAAACGGTTCAAAATATCGCCATCTGAAAACCAATATGGACGAAAAAATCCTCAGAAAATCCCCTTCCTCTCTTTCCTGCCACCATACCCTCTAGCACGTCCCTCATGATACAGTTCCTTCGTAGCAATGTTCCAAGTAGTTTCTGTTTCTCTTCTTAATAAACCGGCTTGGGAACGATACAAATTGATCGAGAGTTACCAAATTTTAGTCACGAATACCTTGATCCAGGCTCTAGACCAGAGTTAAACGTTTTTGTCAAAATTCGAATCAGGGGGCGTTTACCGGGACATGTAAAAGTAGTAGAAAATGACCGATGTTAGTGTCGAATTCATAGTTTTCGCGGTCGCTGAAATTAATGATGAAACTCCGATCGCATTAACTTGCAAATTCACGCTATTCGGCTCCGGGCCGGGGGGCACCGGGGGGGAGGGATGAGATACCGAAACATGTAAAAGTAATCCAAAGCGACTGATATTAGTGTCAAATCCATAGTTTTCGCGGTCGCTCAAATCAATGGTGACGCTTCCATTAGCGATGACTTGCAAATTCAGTTACAATTGTATGCGGGCCGGGAGTCAGCGGGGCGGGAAGGGTGAATACCGAGACATGTAAAAAAAAAATAACCCAAAATGACCGATATTAGCATCAAATCTATAGTTTTCGCGGTCGCTGAAGTCAATGGTGATACTCCCACAGGTGTTGACTTCGAAATACAGCCCCATGCAAAGCATGGGTATATTCAACTAGTTTACAATAAAAACACACAGTAAAAACTGGAACTTTTGGTTTCCCTGTGAAGTCTCAAAGATGCAATCAAGATATTAAGATTAGCTGTTCGCAGTATTAAACAATTATTCAGGACAACAATGCATACAATTTGCTCCCTAGTCATTGATGAATCATGTTCCAACTTGTAATCGTGGAAACAAGAATTTTACGTGCAAATGCTTCTAAGAAGAAGTCGAAATGTTTTCTACATCTCCGTGTCTAATGAAATAGGGTGTATACAACCGACGTAAATGATTTGGGGAAAGCAGATAGATAATGCAATGGTGAATCAGTTTCCGGAAGTGACGCACAGGAAGAAATGGCGGAAGATGTAGAAGGGGAGGATTTTCGGGTGATTTTCCCCACCACATTTTAGTATATAGATTCGCTCTTCTGCATCTCACACAAGTTCTTTCCGAAAGCCGCCGCCCCCAAACTTAAGGGTGGTTTTCTAGCTGTAATGCAGAAAGGAAATGAATTTTGCAGATTTCCTCACCGCGGGATGTTCCTATCTTTTTTTTATGATATTCTCTATTTTGCATCTTCTATTTCGATTTCCACTTGGGTTCATTCCTCTTCTCTGTGTCAAACTTGTTCTCTGTATGGCCATCTTCCGGCTTCCGAATCAGCTATTCACATCATAGATTGTTCACGAGTCGTTTATTGATTATTCATACCCTTTTTTGGATTAACACGCTTAACTGAGTCTTTTTATAATTTATTGTTGAAAATTGTGATTAGATAGCTGCCCCCGGTTCACTTTATATACCATTCTTTTGTATTATAAAATATATTACTATCACCTCGTTAGCTTTCTTTCCAACAATCACACTATTATTATTATTATTATTATTATTATTATTATTATTATTATTATTATTAGTAGTAGTAGTAGTAGTAGTAGTAGTAGTAGTATTAGTAGTAGTAGTAGTAGTAGTTGTTGTTGTTGTTGTTGTTGTCGTTGTTGTTGTTGTTTTGTTTTTCCCAAGCCAGTTTAAAGTCGTGTTTCATCCTATTTTGAAGTAATTAAATTGAATCAATCCAGCTTTTGAGTCGCAATTAAAACTGCAAATTGCCTGAACACTAGCGCCATCTATTGTCGACAGTCAGGTAAGCAGCACAGATAGAGACATCTGTCAGTGTGTCTGTGAATTAATAGGAGCGCTACACATAACTGGAGACGTTCTTGTAAATAAAATGAAATCTTTTAGTTTTGCGTCCCACAGTTATGACGGCTAGTCTAAAGGAGACGGTGGTGATGAGACACGAATGTAATGTTGGAATGAAGAAGGTTGGAGGAAATGGGAGAACCGCGAGAAAACCCACGCGCACGGTGTTTTGGTGCAAGTTGGGTGGAAACATTCTTGTGTAATAAAAAGAATTTCCGTCTTATGGGCGCAACAAAACACATTTGTTTTCTACTCTCGTTAGAACAAACTTGTCAATTAGGCAGGTAGTGCCAGCTAGAAACACTTATTAGCGTGACTGTGGACTAGACCTATTAGAATTAGCGTTACGCACTGACTATGACATTATTGTGTTATCATAAGTATTGTTATTATTATCATAATTTAACTGTTGTTCTTTCTTCTCACTTGACTATGATGCGGCAAATATTTTTTTGTGTTAATCCTGGGTTGTGAGGTAATTTGAGAAGTAATCGAATTAGAATGAACAAAACAGGAAAACAGAAATAAATAACATTGACAATCAATGTTCTGACCACACACCACAAATTTGAAAGTGTGCTATCTGCTCAACCATAGCTCATTGTTAGCTTTGATCTCCCAGAGTTCACTTTGCTTTCGTTGTTTGCTGAGGTTTATGATACTTATTCAGCACCAGGACTATGTGAGACATGAACAACACAAGCTCCTACACCAAAGGCATTTGATCACGAATAATCTGTAGAGCTCAAACTAGTTTATTATTATGAGGGACCTTCCTAGGCATCAAAGATGCCAATTGCATTGTGCCAGGTGCATGGTCAGTTGGTGACCCTTTTCAAGTGTATCGCGAGGCACAGTTTAAAGCGTGGTCGTCACGTTACATGAATCTTGTAGCTGTCATAAAAGAAACCTTGCAACCCGATCTTTCTATTTACTGTTTACAAGTTACAACTTCCTGGAAGCAAGAAAGGTGTCTCCAACCATGAAGCACTGCACTCTAGTGGACAAATAGTGAATCTCCTTATTAAAAACGTGTATCTTGGCGCACTTCCCCTCCCTGTCCAAAAGTACCCGTTGTTTCGGAAGCGGAGAAACTGTGTTTTTTTTTTTCGTTTATGTCAGCTCGAGGGCGATAGCAGATAGCAAGCAAGACGACCCAGAAAGTTGCACATGGCTCAACTCCTTGCAAGATAGAGAAAATGTTGTATATCCCTTTGAAGATTATGTTTACACGGAGAAATATAGTAGGGTTGCAAGTTTTTTATTTATTTTTTTTTGATGACAGCTACAAGATTCATGTAACGTGACAACCACGCTTAAGGTGATAGCGGAGTACAGAATTCATATCAATAAAGTGTGATATTGCTTTATTTTCTCGGAGAAGCCGTAAAGGGTGATCTTGTAGCTAGTGCGTGGGCCCTTATCGGGCATGTGGTCCTTTGTTCAATTCCCAGTGGGAGGGCATAGCAAATTTGAACGCATTACGCTGCTTCGCCGCAAACTGTAATGTCCACGGCTTGTATAACTTGTGATGAAAAGAGAAGCTAAACTTATAAATAAATAAACAAAATTTTTCTCGGAGCAAACAAATTTTGTTTGGTTTAACATCCACGTGCTAAATTGTGGCATAAAGGAACCCACTATCATAATTAATATGACCTTCACAATGCCTTGTTTATCATTGGTAGGAGGGTAACTTGGCTCATTGATAGAGCGCTTAGCTCTTGTGAGTGTAGCCCCTGGTTCGATCCTCGGCCACATAAGTTTGTGGCGGTCAACATCGTGTTTATGGGTTTTCTCGGTGTACTCCCGTTTCCTCCCACTTTCTCATTCCACCAATTCTTCCATTATCATTCTCTTGCTTTAATAATCGTCTCCCTTAGCCTAAAGGACATATGCATGGGACATTACACTCAAATATTTTATTTCGTTTTACCATTGGTGAAAAGGTTCCAGCGTATGTTCTCAAGTGATACCACGCTCTCTCGTTCTCTCGTCCATTACACGAAAGCAATTGTCATAAAATTAACAAATTCCAGTTATGTTCACCCTCTTTTCTAAATTGACGTAGCCCAACATAACCTAACCTTCCACCTATACGGATTTAAATGAGTTGAGTTGATTTTGAGTTTAACCTCCCTTTCAGCAGCGAAGCTATATGAGACGGAACCTACTGATTAACGTGGAATCCAAACCACATGAACTCCAGTCGGGAATCGAATCCGAGTCTCCCACGCCAAAGGCGCGTATGCTAACCGTTGAGCTCTATTCGGAGTTAAAGAGAGCGTACAGATTGTAAAGATAGGATCTTAGTTTGAGAAAATAACTATCTATGATAGAAAGTACAAGTTTAACAGTTTGATGTTTCCAGGATGGAGTGGGTCAGTGGGATGTGGGTCAAGTGAGTCATAATTTGTGAGTGAGTCGTTGGATCGAAGGTCAACAGGACGTGACGCATTCACCACTCACCGTGACCCACTCTGACCCATCGACCCACTCGCCTCAGTACATTGTAGACAGCAACTCCTGAACACTGGTGAATTTATCTACATTTTATTTTCAAGGCATCCATTTTTCTTCCTTTTCCATTTTTTTTTCTATTTACTTACCTGACATGAGTAAATCTAAGTGGAAAAAGAACTTAAGTACTTTTGGATATTGATATATGTAATTGTTATATTAGCAATAGGAGCTATTACTTGGCTTTCGAGACACAGTCGAATTTCACACTGCATTTTTTCTTCTCTTTACGATTACCTACCTTATCTTGATTTTAAACTCAAATTTCATCCTATTTGCACTGAATTCATCAAAGAAAAAATATATGATAATTAAATTGAAATTCAGCTTAATATGGGCCATGACAAACACTTTACCAATTTATATCGTAAAGGCCAGATCCACCAGTATTGTAACAGAGCGGTGCTTGAGCGATTTACCTTAGAAATTCAAACTTTGATTATTGATAATTTCACAGGTTTGTTTTATTACACGTGTAAACTCTTTATTCAGTTGAGAGAAGGGCGCGGATCATGGGTCAGAGTTGATGACGATGGGTTTTCGGTGAGTGGTGGGTCAGAGTGGATCATGGTGGGTGGTGAGTCATGGTGGGTTTTGAGTCCAGTGAGTCGTGTGCCACAATGAGTGATGATTCAGTGGGTCATGGGTCAAGTTTTCATTTTCCCACGCCATCTCTGGGTGTCCCACATCTCTTGTATCCAATTCAAACATTTAACAACTATGTCTTCATTACCCAGTTCTTAAGTCCAATCACTTCAATTCAAACATTTAACAACTATGTCTTCATTACCCAATTCTTAAGTCCAATCACTCCAATTCAAACATTTAACAACTATGTCTTCATTACCTAGTTCTTAAGTCCAATCACTCCAATTCAAACATTTAACAACTATGTCTTCATTACCCAGTTCATAAGTCCAATCACTCCAATTCAAACATTTAACAACTATGTCTTCATTACCCAGTTCTTAAGTCCAATCACTCCAATTCAAACATTTAACAACTATGTCTTCATTACCCAGTTCTTAAGTCCAATCACTCCAATTCAAACATTTAACAAATATGTCTTCATTACCCAGTTCTTAAGTCCAATCACTCCAATTCAATCATTTAACAACTATGTCTTCATTACCCAGTTCTTAAGTCCAATCACTCCAATTCAAACATTTAACAACTATGTCTTCATTACCCAGTTCTTAAGTCCAATCACTCCAATTCAAACATTTAACAACTATGTCTTCATTACCCAGTTCTTAAGTCCAATCACTCCAATTCAAACATTTAACAACTATGTCTTCATTACCCAGTTCTTAAGTCCAATCACTCTACATTTCAAATGAGTTCCCATTGGTTTTATTTTCAAGGTCAGTCTTACCTTAAAAGCATAACTTATCGATAGATGATGCCTTTTGACAACAACTGATTGCTTACCGCTTTTAGAGAAAATTAAAATTTAAAATATCCTATGCATAAAGAGCAATCGATGCCTCTTTTTTTCTCTTTCGTCTCACGCCATCCATGTTTGTTTGTGCTACAACCAGTGTTGTTGACGGGGAGATCTGCCAACTTGGCACAGGTTTTTCTAGCTTGGATGAACTTGGTAATTTTTCATCACTGAATGACGCTAACGACTTCGTTATGGAAATATTCTCGTGTACGCCGTTCTAACACGACTTCGAACTTTACCGGGTTATAAGTTTTTTCTTTCTTTGTTTTTATGACTACACAAAGTAAAGCCAAATTGTTTGTTGCTGCATGATCAAATTTAACAAATACATTTCGACGGGGTTGACGCTACTTAGTATTACGTGTTCACTCAAATGATCTGCTTGCATTTCTGCAAGGAATTCAGATCGCATGGGGATTCCTAGATGAAGACAACAAGAATCTTACACATATACAGGGTGTTTCAAAAAACACTGGCATCATTTTAAATATTTACCACAAATACGTCATTTTCAGCATTCTTATTTAAAAACCTCTCAGTTTAACGTCCTATTATCAAGGGCACACCCACTGGGGTGGCAGCAGGTCCGGACCCCGCCAAACTTTCCTAACTCTACACTTTCTCAATAAAACTAGTCAATGAGCTTAAAAAGTTCGTTACTGAATTCTCTATGTCAGTGTGTGTGTGTGTGTGAGAGAGAGAGAGAGAGAGAGTGCGTCTGTCTGTGTGTCTGTTATTTAAGATTTTTTTTTTCAATTTTGAGCCCTGCATTCGATAGAGCATCAAAAACTACCTGAGAAAGTGATGGAACTTTTCGCGTCACTCTTACCGTTCTCGAAATATTGGCCAAAAGATGGTCGATTTTCGTAGATTTAAGGAGCCATATCTTAGGAACCGTAAGTTATAGAGAGATGATACTGGCGTTCATCAATTCCTAAGAGGATGGTGAACATTTTGGTACCAAATAGTAAACGGTGGCCACTGACCAACTGGCTACTGGCAAACTGGCCACCGTTCCACAGATATTGGCCAAAAAGACTCGAATTTTGGGAAATTTAGGGAGCCATATCTCGGGAACCGTAAGTCATAGAGAGATTTATTTATTTATTTATTTATTTTTGCGAATTTTTGCGAGAAAGAGAAGGTGCAGATAAAAAGATTTACTTTTACATCTAGGAACAATCACAGTTATTCTTCCCGCGCCATCTCTCCATTGTTTTTAAGTTTGTTATGACAATGCTCTTTGAGCACTCTCAACTGGTTTAACATTGAAGTCATTATTGTAGAATAAAAATTTGATCTTACACTTCATCTGTACACTTTTTATTATAAAAACAATTTAGTTCTATCATTTTCCCCTGAAAATATAGGTAGAAGTATTTGATCGTCTTTTCAGGTGAAGAACAACACTCGTTCAGTACTATATATATGTATTGGCTTGTGGTATTGGAGCCCCCAGGCTTGGACCCCTCCCGCGAAAAAATCTGAGTGTGCGCCTGCTCACGAGTATGCCCTTTAGGCTAAAGGATGCGATGATTAAGACAAGTGAATGATGATTATGGAATGAAAATGTGAGAGGAAACGGGAGTACACCGAAAAAATCCACGGAAACAATGTTGTCCACCACAAACTTACTTGACCGGAGATAGAACAAAGGACTTCACTGTTATGTTTAGTGATAATAGTGCATTTTAAATCTGTGCACACGTGTGTATGGTGCTATTTAAAACGAAATATTTTATGCTGAGTTGGTAACACTGCTTCATCTATGGCAACACTGTTTGTGGTTTTCGATAACGTATTTTGTTTTTATTATATTGTGCAACTTTTGTTTTGATTGCTTTAACGGTTTTCAAGATATTTACTTTGAATGTACATAATTCCATTATATAATTTTTTAGATATTCAAATTTTGAAGCCCCATAGCTCATATCCTTCTGGTCCATAGCATCTTAAATTTTGCTCATGTTCGTTTCTCATGATGCTCTATCAGATGTGCTATGTGGCAATCAGATTTTAGGGACAACTTGTGGGACCCTCCCGTGTTAGCACTTTAGCGTTTCTATCTAAGAATTATGAGACACGGGGTTCCGTGCATGTAGCGCCCGTAGACTTAGCGCCCAGTGTTTCTGGCTCACAGAAGGAATTTTATATTGATTTTATCTCACAATCAGGGATGTCCAGTTCATTTTACCACTCTTTCCACAGGTCGTTAATTCCTGTTATTTTCTTACATCCATGTTCCGTGTACTTAGCGTTCACTAAGTAAAACTGTTATGAAGAGGGAGAGAGAGAGAGCGAGAGAGAGACAGAGAGACCAGCCAATAGCACTGATTATGACGCTTCAATGAATCATAACCTCCGGGGGAAAGGGTGAAACGCAGAAACGTTTATATATATATATATATATATATATATATATATATATATATATATATATATATATATATATATATATATATATATAACTATGCAATAAACTAAGGTTACATATTTAGCTTTTAATGTGAAAACTATGTAAAACAGACGTAATCTAGAATACCGCAATGAGGATAATGCATACAAAAAACGGTGAACATATTCCCACGACTGAGAACCGGGACAAAATGTAAACTGGCGAAACACCGGGATAAGAGTCTTCATGGAGATTACGGTGGTTCAGTGGTAGAAACACTAACATCTGGTTCATGGGATCCCTGGTTTTATCCCATCTTGCGTCAAATGGGCTTTGTAGTAGTCAGACGCTGCGTGCATGGATAAACTCGGAGTTCTCTCGTTTTCTCTCACTTTCTTCATTTAAATACTTGCGATATATTCCATTATTTTCAAACTAGGGTTTAAAATGTAATTGATTGCGTTTAGGGCGGCTTATAACACTGAAAGGAGTCGTTTTATGACACATGTTTATTAAAACGTTTTATTTTCATTTGATATAAAGAATTACCCACCAAATTTTGGCAGTTGAATTTTGCCCCCTGACACCCTGTATTTACGATAGGAAATGAAGTTATGTAATGTGCATAAATAATTGCTGTTTTTGATGCAGTACTCGTAGTATTTGCATTAAGGTGCGTGTAATTATTATTATTTAAAACTATATAAATTTTAAAATAACACTAGCACATGAATTCACATCCACATATGAAAATCTCATAGGTGATATGATAATGCTCTTAAGTCGTAATTAAATTGTACGTAATTACAGATGTACATGAAAAGTCAGAGTGTTAGAGCTGACGGTGGTGAACAGGAGAGGAAGAAAAGAACACATTTCTTTCAACTTGCCTAAGGGGTTTTAAAAGTGACATGACAATTGTGCAGCAAGAATAGCAGGATCTTTCAAGTGAAAACTCCTTGTTCTTTAGTCGTGAAAAGAGAGGGGATGGGGATAGATATGAGTACGAAATTACATTTATACATATAAACTAGTTCTCTCTTTGGTCAACCCTAGCACACTGATAAGCATCAAATATTTTCTGGGCGCTAAGTACACGATATTATATGTGGGCGCTAAATCTACGGGCGCAAAGTATACTCCACGAGACACGGTGTGTAAGACGTATAAATCTTACCTCTAATTGCTTTGGCATTAGTAGACCACAAGAGCAACCAAGGCACTCAAATTCTTGTGATATATGTAGATATAGATAAATAAGTATTTTTAAAGCTTGTGATAAGTTCATTGAGTGTCACCTAATTATGCCCTTTATAGTAATTGACGCTGGTGTGTATTTACCTTCTTTGTACTGATTTGGAATTCTAGACACAGAATAATCGACGTGGAAAACGTGCCGCGATATACCTTTTCCAAATCTGATCATTTTGAAAGTCATGTGCCACACACTCTATATTTACAACTAGCTGGAATACGCACGGGAAGAATAGGATTATGGGAAATATTCGAGTTGACTTCTCTCCTAGAATACTCATTTCAATGAAATTGCAAAGATAAAAATACAGATTTTCTACATTTGGTATACATGTTGAATCACAATATCCAACACAAATTGATATGACTGAAAAACGCAACTTGAAGTGGCAATTAACTTTCTTCCAAAAGTCATTTAAACGGGTCAGTCAAATTTCAGATCCCGAGAACTATGAATTCAACACAAATCTCAGTCATTATTGATTTTTTTTTTCACTTTCTCACTCCCTTCACCAATAGGACTAAACTTATGATTAAACAGTATTGAGAGAGTGACAATTCATTTCAGTGGCCTCAAAAGCTATGGATTGCACACTAATATTAGTAGTTTTAGATTGTTTTTATTTGTCATTCCTTGTAACTCCCTCCGTTTGGGGTGTCTTACTCTCACAGTATTCTTTCCAGATTGAAAGTCATAGACCAGACCTACGTCTGCCAAGTTTGGTTAAAATTGTTCCGGAGTTATGCTGGAATATACATTCATACACACCCATCAACATATAAATGTGCAAGCAACGTCTTTGGTGCTGCCCCTGTAAATTCCCAATCCAGCTGATATACCCGTTCATACCGAAAATTGGGATTAAATATAATCGCGATTGTAACCTAATAGCTTGGCGAACCCGAAAACCACAGGGTTCGCCCTAATCTCCATCATTTAAGACATTTTACTTTTTCTCCCTTCTAAATCCCCACGCCGATGGGGACTAACCTTGGACTTTAACGCCTTCGAGAGTGAGACTATTATTCTTCATAACACTGAGAACAATGGATTCGACACTTAATATTGGCCGTTTTCATTATTTTTATATATAAATCCCTTAAGACGGACCTAGGGTTGCTAAAAGGGGTTAAACGTAGACTTAATTGGTATAAGAAGTGTCAAAAATCAACTTAGATACCCCGAAAACCATGAATTCGTCACTAATATATGTATTTCCGATTATTCTACATATCACCATCCTACTTAGGGGTAGATCTACTAATGGGGACTTAGCTTGATTCAATCCGCATTGGGATGTTGTTTTTCATCTCAGCGATCCCGAAAACTACAAATTCTACAATAATATTGGTAATTTTCTATCAGTTTATAAAATGTCACCCACTTTCACTTCTCTTAGGTAGGCTAGGGTATATCCCCTTCAGTTATAGTTGAGCATGGACTTGAGCATGGGTTGAGCATGGAGCACGGGAGCTCTCAGCAATCAACTTAGCGACTCCTAAAACTACTATTTTTATAGGCTATATCACCGTTCCCTCCCCTCTCAGGAGTACTAATTGGGGTTGATTTTGGATTTAAATTTCACCAGGAGTGTCATTGTTCATTTCAGTGACCCGCTAACTACGGGTTCGATACTAATATGGGGTGTTTTCGATCATGTTGATGTGTCATCCCTCCTAGTCCCCTTAGGTATATTAGAGTAATCTGGAACCACTGGGCCTGAAGTTGGTCTTTAAGAGCATCGA
Source organism: Thermobia domestica (assembly GCF_964235325.1). Taxonomy (NCBI): domain Eukaryota; kingdom Metazoa; phylum Arthropoda; class Insecta; order Zygentoma; family Lepismatidae; genus Thermobia; species Thermobia domestica. The sequence goes on along the minus strand of NC_137470.1, from coordinate 174,812,566 downwards.
AACTGTCACCAATCAACTCACGTATCCTCAAAAATATATAAACATTTATTTTCAACGAACTTAAAAAGTTCGTTACTGAATTCTCTATGTCTCTGTGTCTGTCTGTCTGTTATTTGCGATTTTTTTTTCAATTTTGAGCCCTCCATTCAATAGAGCATCACAAAACTATTCATCAAAAAATTTTTGGCTTCACTCTTACCGTTCCCGAGATATTGGCCAAAAAATGGCCGATTTCCGCATATCTAAGGACCATATTGGTGTTGATCAATACCTAAGAGGATGGTAAATATTTTGATACCAAATAGTAACCACTGGCCACTGTCAACTGGTCAATGGTTGGCCAGCAGAGACCAATTAATATCGGTTCCAAAATATTTATTATCCTCTTAGATATTGATTAACACCATCAACTTTCTGTAACTTGCCGTTCCAGTGATATTGGCCGAAAATAGTACCGTTGTCGAGAGATTTAAGGATCCATATCTCGGGAACCTTAAGTCATAGAGAGATGATATTTTGCGAATTTTTCTGAGAAACAGAACAAGGTGCGGACAAGATTTACTTTTACATGTAGGAACAGTAAGACTTATCCTTCCCGCTCCATCTCTCCATTCTTTTTAAGTCCGTTCTGGCTATGCTCTTGGAGCATTCTCAACTGGTTATATACTGTATATAGAGATAGAGAAACAGCACTGCAAGGACGTAGTTGTGTGTTTAGTTGGAGGTGAGAAGAGGTGAAAAGTAAAATGTTTCAAATGATTGAGATTAGTATTGAATCCATAGTGTGGGCTCTTCAAGCTATTAGGTTATAATCGTGATTATATTTAATCCAAAGTTTAGGCATGAACAGTGTGTTAACTGTGTTGGGAATATACAGGGGCAATGTCAAAGCATTACTCGTACATCTATATACTGTACATATATTTGAAGGTATCTGTTCAGCGTAATTCCGAAACGTCTGGAGCAATTTTAAACAATTGTGGTAAACAAGTGATGTTCAATCTAAAGAAAAGAAACATTGTGGGGATGAAACACCTTAACGGATGGCAGTTGGAAGGACTAACATGGAAAAATAATGCAAAACGATTGTTCTCAGTGTGTAATCCGTAATTTTCAGGATCTCTAAAATGAATAGTTACGCCTTCCAATGTACTTCAACCCCAAGTTCATCTCTCTGCGTAGGAAAGGTAGAGTAGGTGAAAAATAAAAGGTTAAAAATGACTGAGATTTGTGTCAAATTCATAGTTTACGGGATGAGAAAACGTATGCACTGTTTGAAATGACTTTTGGATCATACTTAGTACCCACTTCAAGCTGTTCTTTTTTTTTAAATAATAATAATACCAGTTTTACTAAAGGCGTATTCTGTTAGGTTAGAGTATTTTAATATTTATGCCAAGAGCGGAGTATGTTCTGTATTTGTATGATTACTTTTTTTTATAGAACTAAATATTCTAAGGAAAAGGGAATTCAAATATTTCCCATCTACACATTCTCTCTGTGCAAAGAACGGACATTTCAGCTAATATATACATATATACATACGAGCATGCTTCCTTTCGGAGTTATAGGCTACCGAAAATATGAAAAAAATGTACTTTAAAAGTCCATAGCTCAAATTTTTCGTACCTGGACCTACAGTAGTCGGGTCAACACTTCACTTAGGAACTAATATGCGCACTATCCAAAAATACATGTTTCAGAATCGTAAGATATTCACACAACAAATTTTATAGAGGCAGTTGGACTATGGACCCACCGTAGTCAATTTGAAGTGCTAATTTGAAGTGCTCACCATCTACCTCTATACAAAATGTTGCAGAAGAACCGCAGGATTCTGAAACATGGAAAATTGGATAGGTCATATATTAGTTCATTAACGAAGTCTTGGCCCGACTACGGTAGGTCCCACAGTTTTGGACCTATGGACCTTTAAATTTCATTTTTTTAATGTTTTTGGTAGCCTATAACTAGGAAGGAAGCATTTGTGCACCCAGGTTGGTCTATACTTTTTGTCTTATCTTGGTGTCAGGAATCACCTCCCAAACGTTGTCGGTGTTGTTTAGAAACACCCTGTATATACACGAACACTAATAATATTACACAGCTTATTTTTATGCATGTTTAATCACACATTCCAGTTGAAACTACTTTATCGAGTAATATATTCTTTATAAGTAAACATCGCTTTGATTTGTTGTTTTAATTTGCTTACGACAAGAATTTTAGGTGTACACGAAAGTTTACCTGACAGGATAAGCTATGAAAAAAGTAAGCAAACACTGGGAAAAAGAAATCTGGTGTTAATCTGATGCACATGCAATATAGAACAAGGGTTTAGTGTGTATTGTAGGAGAATTATCTCGAACAAATGAAAAAGCGCAACTATAGAAAATTAGGCATTCATTATATCTTGGAGTGAGGAGAAAGGGTTCAAATTGACGTCATAAATTGGATGTTTTTATTTCATGGTCAGAATATCAAGTATGCCACTAATTTCTTCTGGCACGAAAATAGCCCATCACTCATTCATATCCTTCAGGGTTGATTTTTATGTTTGCCATAATAAACCGCAACAACAAAAACATCAGGATTCGAGAAGGGTTGTTGGTATTATGTGTACAGGCCATGCTTGGAACAATTACTAATCTTGGAAAGAGTTTTGTTCGAAAGGCGCATTGTGTTTTACGAAACTACAGGAAACTTTACGACTACACACACACACACACACACACACACAAAAAAAAAAGCCGAGAATAACAAATCAGATTAGTATATCGTCAATTTTGTGTGCAAAAATGCTTGTTACACGTTAGCCAGTAAACGACATTCTGGACACATTGACAACTGTTCAGTGGCGGAGCTCTAGAGAGGGCTTGGAATGCAAGGCCACCCATTTGAAAACTCGGCTCCTCGAGTGGTCCCTTTTCGTAGTAATGGCCACGTTACAACTAACTAAAATATTGAAATTGAGGTGGACAAACACCGTGTGCGTGGGCTTCCTCGGAGTTCTTCCGTTTCCTTCCTCTTTGTTCATTCCATCGTTCCATTTATTTCTCATCACCGTCTCCTTTAGCCTTGCCGGCATAAGCTTGGACAGTAAAACTCAAAGATTTATTTTTTCATTCTTTTAAAAATATTCAAAAACGGAGCTCTGTTTGTTAAAATTGTATGCTATCGAGAAATCAAAACCATTTTTAAAATGAAACAGGACCTGAGAGTAATCTCTAGAATACAACACACACACACACACACACAAAACCTAACAGCACAATTACATAACAGGTATATGCCTATCATGTTCCCTCATGGAGAATGTGTCCAGTATGTGCCTTATGTACCTCTGAGAGAAAAATCACATGGATGGCAAGTGATAGTCACAGGCTATGTCCGCCCCTATGCACATGCCTGTCATGTAACTGGGGAATGTGCTTAGTATGTTCTACTTACTGTATGTTATCCACGCTGTAAGCGTCAATGAACCACAAAATTACTCCCCCAAAATATGTTAAAGCCTATATGCGTAATGCGTTTACATTAAGGTGAGTCTAAAAAAACACTTTAAACAAGTGAAAAGAAATGTACTCCTAAGTGGACACGAACCACCAACCTTTCGATTCCTAGCCGCGTGCTCTTCAGACAGAGTGCTCCTTTAACCGCGTATATTCGACGATAACCGTTTGGGATGAGATAAAATCTGCTCGCCATGTAATTTTATAACAAAATGACGAGTGTCTATTTACTTTATTTCATGGTTCTTCCATATTCACTTTCAAATGATCGGCGACAGTTGGCATCTAATAAAGTTGATGCGTTTGTTGCTTCTAGTACACAATCGCATAGAAAAAGAAGAAACAAATGCATCAAATGTGGGAGATGAATTTAAAACATCTAAATGGCGAATGCCTAGCACATCTTGTGCTGTTAGAGTATCTGAAACAGTATGTACCTAAAGGACGTACCTAGAACATGACAGATATATGTCCCAAGGGGTCTTAGGGGGGGTATTTACCTGGACATGTATAAGTAGTAGAAAATGACCGATATTAGTATGGAATTCATAGTTTTCGCAGTCTCTGAGATCAATGGTGAAAGTCTGATCGCATTAACTTCCTATTCCGCTGCGGGATGGCGGTCACCAGGTGGGGGATACCGAGGCATGCAAAAGTAATCCAAAATGACCGATATTAGTGTCAAATCCATAGTTTCCGTGGTCGCTGAGATCAATGGTGACACTTCCATTAGCGATGACTTTCAAATTCAGCTACCATTGTATGCAAGCCAGGGGTCAGCGGAAGTGGGGGGAGGGATACCGAGACATGTAAAAATAGCCCAAAATGACCGATGTTAGTGTCAAATCCATAGTTTTCGCGGTTTCTGAAATGAATAGTGATGCTACCACAGGCATTGACTTTCAAATACAGCCCCCATACGAAGAATGGGTATATTCAGCTAGTTTTATATAAGAGTACATAAGTGTCTGACTGACAGAAAGCAGGTCATTGATTAAACATGCACAAAATTATTTTCCTTGGTTTATTACTTCCTTACTTCAATAATAATAATAATAATAATAATAATAATAATAATAATAATAATAAATGCACAATAGTACAGTATAATCATATATTGATATATTGATACGTGAGATATTAGTGCATGGGGGGCTCGCACCAATGATCTTTGTGGTGGACGGTTCTCTCTTGTTTCTTCCGTTTCCTTCTACTTTTTCATTCCACCATTTCCTTCATTTCTCAGCATCACCGTCTCCTTTAGCCTAACCAGCATAACTATGGGACGTAAAATTCATTTCAATTCATGAGATATTAGTATCAAGTCAACTTGAATAGTAAACGAAGTGACACTCCTGACTGAATGTTCTGTTAAAGCAATTATTCTTGTGTAACAATGTTATTGTTGCTAGCATTTCAGTTGGATTGAATAAAAAGTACTGTGTTTGTTCCTTAGAGATAAAATTAAGACAAATTTTATTCTATGTAAGGTATCGACAAAAGACTTTGAAAAAAAAGCCAAGAACATGACCAAACACATCATGACATACATTATTTTTATAAGACGGTTGTCCCAATCAACAACAGGTTCTTTGAATTCAACCTAGAACAATCAATTTTTTGTTACTATTTTGCTGTTAATAACTTTTAGCCAAGGAATCCCGTGAAACATAAGATTGAAAATCTTTTTGAGTCTAGGTCGTACAGCACATATTTCTTCATTGCATATGTCTTTGTAGTTTAAAGTGAGTGTTACACTAAATAATAATATAAAAGAGAGTGATTGCTATACACAGAACATGTGATGCAGGGACAGCCCTAGGCAATTTGCCGCCCCATGTAATAGTATCACTTACCGTCTCTCCTTTCTCCAGAAAGAACAAAATTTAAAAGCCACCATTTTACGTATGCTACCCTATCATGAACAACGAAGGGGAGGGAAAGTGCACTCGCACTCAGAAAGGCCTAAACACTACAAATACAATCTCGTTGTGTCTGTTTTTTTCTTTAAACGATAATCTATTATGGTAGTGAAAGATAAAGCAAACACACCTGCGGAGGAAAGATGGTAATCCTTTTTATAGAATTCAATATAAATCTTTAATCTCAATATATCAGTTTGTAATGCCAGTGCAACTACCTCTTTTATCTTTATTTCTTGGTTTTCCTTCTGCATCTGTTAAAAAAGAACTTGTTTCCACATTCAATGATAAGGAACTTATTTGTCACAAAGACAAGACTAGTTTTCGCATCACAACTGTGATAAGTAACTAAATGGCACGAGTGTTTTCCGCTGTTCGAGAATTGAGTTCTTGTATTTGACAACATTCAAGCAATTCACTGCTGGGATTTATTTGACTATTTGCTTTAGCATTCTCCACGTGACCTTAAACTAATGCGACGTAAACATAATTTATGAATGTAGTATTCAAATAGAAGGTCAGCTTAGTAAATTTAAGAACCATCGTCATGAAGTCTGTCTCCAACAAGAAATATTTATATTAAATAATATTCTTATGAAAGATTTTGCCGTCCCTCGAAATTTGCTTCCCTGTGCAAAAGCACGTGTTGCACATATGGTACAGCCGCTCTAATGAAATGCTTGGTTGCATATTTGCGAGGATATAAAATAAAAATTTCAACTAACGACTTTCGTTTCTTGAATTTTAACTATTCAATTTTTAATGGTTCTAAATGTATAGAATGTATAGTTCATTTAGTACTCTATAGTAGTTATGAGCAAGGGATTGGTTTTGTGAACGCAACAGTGTCAAAAAATGCTTTCAATGCTGTGTAACTAAAGATGTTCTGTTGTTTTATATTTCCCATTTCATTTTCCCCTCACGCATAGCAGTTACAAATTTTTCTTCTTTTCAAGGTGGAATATTAGCTAGCCGCATCTTCTCTCAGAAAACTCAGGTCATCAGACTGTAGCTCCACTCTTCCCCTACTCCCTTACCAACTTGGCAATTCAAATATATTCAAATTTTCCGTCGTTGCACGAGAGAACTTTTGGATCTGGAATCACAAAATCCTCCCCAGGCCCTCTCCAACATCCACTCACTACTACAATAGGGGACAATTTCCATTTCCACAAGGCGCGCGAGAGAAAGGGATTCAGGTCTGGGAACAGGAGTGAGGACTGAAGAGTGGGAAAGCTCTAGTATTTAGAAGGGGAGGGGGAAGTATTGTGATACAGAAGAGAAGGCTACAGGTTGGGTTACACGGAGCCACTGGTTGAACTTAAAGGTCAAAGATTGGGGCGACAATCAAGGTCAAAGATCGGGCAAGTCAACAAGAAGACAGATTTTGTTTCAAAAGTCAGGCGATAATATTGTCTTTTGTGTGACTGCTGACACGCTAACAGAGAAAAACATACTTTTCTTTCTGGAGGTTTCCACTTAACTCAACTGTGTTTTATGTCTTTGTACAATGATCCCAGCTCGTGCCAAGTGAACTTTTTGGTGGACAAACGCCATGCTAGTGGGTTTTCTTAGGGTTCTCCCATTTCCTCGCACTTTGTTCATTCCACAATTTCATTCATTTACCATAATCACTGTCTCTTTTAGGCTAGCAGTGGGACCTAAAACTTAAATGTTTCACTTTCTCTTTGTACAACACCGAAGTTATGAAGAATAAGGTTTGAGCTCCGACCAGGACAGGGGATTTAATCCAATTTAGTTGGCTCCATAGTAGAGAGCTTACCTCTAGTGCATGCACCGACAAAAATCTGTTATCCGGACAGGGGTATATTGTTCACATATACGGTATCCGCATGTTTACCACGGAAATCTGAACGAAACATACTTTACCCATATGCTACATCGGCACTGCCCTCAGATGTTACATAATGCCGTTGCAGGACGTCTGACATCTAACAGTTTTCCGTATATCACATGCATATACTTATGTTCGATTCTATCGAGAAATCTGAAGCTTAAAATATACAAAACGATAATCATGCCTGTTGTTCTGTATGGTTGCGAAACATGGTCGCTTACTCTGAGGGAAAAACATAGACTGAAAGTATTTGACAACAAGATCCTGAGACGAATATTCGGACCTGAGAGGAACGGGAATGGGGAATGGCGGAAACTTCATAACGAGGAACTACATAATTTATATGGTTTACCCAACATTGTTAGGATCGTCAAGTCCAGGAGGCTTAGGTGGGCGGGTCATGTAGCTAGAATGGAAGAAAGTAGAAACGCTTTCAAAGTCTTGACTGGAAAACCAATCGGAAAACGACCATTAGGAAGACCTAGACGCAGATGGGAAGACAATGTTAAAATGGATCTCGCAGAGATTTGAATACAAAGTAGAAACTGGATGCAGTTAGCTAAGGATAGAAGTCAGTGGAGAGCTTTTGTGAACGCGTCATTGAACCTACGGGTTCCATAGGCCATACAGTAAGTTAGTTATACTTATGTTACCTTCGTCAGCTATATGTTATATACGTCCATCTGTATGTGAGAACCTGACCGCCTATATACAATTCTTCCTTTCATAAGGAAAGCACGTATAGATGGAACATTTATACTGGAAGTTCTCAGTTATACTCTAAGTCCAAAATCTACAGGAGTTATGTTTGTAATCAACATTTCTCTTTTCTCTGTGTGGTTTCTTGGAATACTCCAGTTTTCTTCCACATTCCCTTTCCACCAATTGTCGTTTACTTGCCAAAATCTACCGTATCTTAAGGACGTATAATAATGGGACGTTAAACTGAAAGATATCATTGTTTGTTTCAAATACCATTATGTAGGAAGAAATTTTATGATATGGGGTGTTTCCCACCACACCATTTGCCCTTCAACAGATCTAAATTACGGGAACATATCACCTACTTCGGAGTGAGATATTTTTAACCCTGTACCGGCCACTGTGTATTTGAAGTCACAAACTACGTCATAACAATTCACTTGATGTTAAGGATGGATTTGCTCCGATTCTTCGTGAATTCTTGAGCGTACGGACTTACTTCCAAGAATCAGCGCCTCTACTGGACTACTAATGAAGTATTGACGCATTTGTTGGAGAGTCTACACCGTGCATAGCAATCAGCATTATTGTGATTTTCACTTGCGTTGTATTGATGTTATAAACGAATAGCGGAAGGAAAGAAAAGTTGGTGTTGCAGGTATGTATCTAAAGAACACAAATTCGTAATCTGTACTTTGATAAAATAAATAGTATTTGAGAAATTGATTGAAATGTGGTTTGTGATTTGAAAGTCACACTGAACGTTAAGATTATGTTTTCCTTCGCTGTTGCAGGGTGTGTTCATATTTTCACTTCAGTTTGCACAGAAAATCCAATGTTTCCAAGTCTTGATCTTAAAGAGAAAGATCTTAGCCCAAGAAAACTCAATTCAAGTATGTGATTTGACAGTCACATCAACTGTTTGTGACTTGTTTCAATATATAGTATGTACGGAGTTACCAATAATTTATAAAATTCATTATGCTAAATATTCAGCTTTTTGTAATAGTAAGGCAAACGTTTGGGAAAATAGATTTATTACAACATATTAGTTGGTCGCGTGGATTTAGTTTCATTGAAATTTAAGCATTATTTTTTAAAAATAGTAATACTTTTTTTTATTTTAGACATCAAAATACATGGTTACTGTCTAGAAAGACAAAGTAGAAATGTACTGTTGTTTTCTAATTCTTTTTAAATACATTGTATACAGAGACAATATTTTTTGTGTACATCGATTGATTTCGTACAGTTTAGAACTCTTTTTCTTGCAGGAATGTGACATGGATCCTATTTTTTTTTGGGGGGGGGGAGTAGAAAGAAAAAAACATTACCTGTAGAAAGTAATGATTCCGATCTTTGAGAAGATAATAGTGACGTTGACTCTGATTACAGTCCGAAGGAAGATACGAGCTCAGGTACGATTCTTTGCTGTTTACTGTTCTTTACAATAATTGTCTTCTCTATTTTACTAGCATGCCTCCTTTCTCTAACTTAATTTATTCAGATGTAACTCCCTCCTCATATTTTTGTAAAGATCTCTCAAATATTCATATTTATGTTACTTGCTTTATATTTTAAAATGTATTCACTCATCCGATATCGCAGTGTATTCGAGCTACAGTAATACAGTATTTTATCACTCTCCATTACACTTATCATGTCTAAATTGATTGGATGAAACTTTTTTTGACTTTCCGATACCTTATTTATCACACGATTAAACATCTCTGCTCTAGGCTAACATATATGAATTGCTTTCGCTTACATAATGTGATAAAGACTCATTAATCAGGCTGCCTATTAGCAACAATTGAAAATTAAGAATCTGTTATAATGTAGTTGTCTGTGGTATGCTTCTTCCAAAACTTAGGTGTGTTTTCTATGAACAAATTCATACACTTTCTATTCGAATAAAAAGTATAACTAACTCCAATAGCGAAAGTAATGATCTCGGTCCTTCTGAAACATCAATCCACAAACCAGGAACATCCCAGCACCAATGAGCATCAACCCAGCAGCCAAGAACATCAACTCAGCAACCAGAGCAGCTCAGTATGCTGCGTCATAAACAATAAATCCTATTTGACGAAGCATTTTTGGAAAATGTTTCTGAAATATATATCCTAGAAAATGTTCCTGGAATATCTTCCTGGAATATATTTCTTCTACAAATGTACAAAGAAGTGTTGTCCCGAGTCTCTGTATTTCTATATTTTGTTGTTTCAGCATATAAAAGTTGTACTTTTTGAAGCATAAATGAAAATGTATGAAACTTACCGTATATTTTACCTGTATATGTAACCTTACCGTCCGATGTGATTTTCAATACACATATCTATTTCTGCAAAGTATGCATTCATTTTTTTTTTCAAAATTATTATTTTTTAGTTTCTAGGGACAAAATTATATCCTATAAACACAAAAGGGAATTTTTTGAGCGCTGTTAAATAATTCGGCCGGTAGAGGGTTAAATAAATTATTATACACAGTGTGTCAAAAAAGTAATGGAATATTTTTCTTTACATATAACCACTAGCTCCATCTATTGAAGCAACATATCATCGGAAAGTTCGGTGTCAACAAAAAGAGACCACAATCATGAGAACCGATTGACAGAGTATCAAGTTATAGAAAGAAAATGTGAGTGTATCTGGTGTCACCTCGTCACAAACACATGATAGGGAAAAGAACCAATATTAAATTTTCTTTTAAGTTACTTAAAACATTTACAAAAAATATTGGAACTGATGAAACAAGTGTTTGATTATGAGTCTTATTTTGTACACGTGTATTCGAGTGGTGTACGCAATTAAAGGACTTTCGTAAGTCCTTGGAAGCAGACCCAAAGCCAGGCAGATCGAAAAACAAAAATCGTCATGAGTTGGTGGGAAAAATGCGTGAAATGATCACCCACGATTCGAATTCGACTCTGAGATGCATGGAGGAGGAGTTAAATACCACGAAAGACATGATTCAGGAAATTTTAACAAAGGTTTTAAAGAAACGGAAAGTCTCTGCTCGATTTGCTCCGCACACCTTAACTGACGACCAAAAATTGCTTGGGTTGAACATTGCAAGGACCTGATTGAAACAGCCAGACGGAACAGAACATTCCCGGAATCGACTGTAACTGCTGATGAGACTATTTTCTATTCCCAAAATTAAAGTTGTCCACGAAAGGAACATTTTATGACAATGCTACACACATCCAATCTGCCATGATAAGGGTCATTGAGGACATTAAAAACTCTATGCTAGAGTTGGTTGAACGTGCCCAGCGGTGTAATGATGCCGAAAGGCTGTATTTTGAATAAAAATAATTACAGGTGGTAAAATATATATCTATTTTTTTTTTTTTGTTTAATTTAAAAAAGTTCCGTTATTTTTTAGACATACTGTGCATGTACATTATCTAATTTAATGGTAATTTCGCTGTTATTGTCTATGTCCTTGAGTTCGATTCCCGCCAAGAAAACATACATTAGGCATACAATTTGTGATTGTGAAGGAAGTTAGAAATAATCATAAGTTCCTCGATTCGTGTGTTCATGAATCATTTAATAGGTCTCCCCCGCGGGTCTAGTGGATAGCTCATGTGCTTTTGTTGCGCTTGGTCCCGGGTTCGATTTCTGGTGGCAGAGTTTAAAAGAATTAATTTTGCAATCTTTCACTTTCGTTAAGGAGTCGTCTCATTTAGTATAGTGTCCATTATCGTGAGACGTTAAACTAATCTATATAAATAAAAATGAAATTGACTATGTTTGTGACTTAATAGCTCTTGAACCACTCGACCAACCACGACCAAATTTGTTACATACATGAAGTTCGGGCCTGGGATGTATACCATTTCACTTTGACGGTGCAAGCGTTGAGTCCATAAATTTCGGGGTCTCTGAGATGAACAGTGACACTTCTGATGCAGTTTAAATCCAAATTCAAAAATGAAATGAAATCTTTAAGTTATACTTCCCAAGGTTATGCCGGTTAGGCTAAAGAAGACGGTGATGATGATTGATGAGTGAAATGATGGAATGAAGAAAGTGGGAGGAAACGGGAGAACCCCGAGAAAACCCAAGAGCACGGTAAATCCAAATTCAGTTTCACAACTTAGGGAAGGGGGAAGCATAAAAAAGTGATTGAAAATGACCAATATCAGAGAGCGCTTTAGTGGTAGTAAAAGAGTGACTCACTATCAGAACATATTACTATTTTTCTTTCTTAATTTAATGCGGCGAAGTGATTAATTGATATTAATTACTTTATAATTTTTAAAATTATTTTATAAATCATTATAATTGAAGAGTGGAGGGGGAAAAGGGAGGATGTCCATTTTTATTAATTTTGCAGGAAACGATTTTTAAAGCTCAAAACATTTTTTTCCTACACTAGCCGTACAAAATGCTTCAAATTTGATTTAAAGTTCGTTATTATATTGAAAACTACCTGAATATACCCATTCTTCGCATGGGGACTGTATTTGAAAGTCAACGCCTGTCGGAGTATTACCATTCATTTCAGCGACCGCGAAAACTAAGGATTTGACAATAATAACGGTCATTTTGGATTACTTTTACATGTCTCCGTATCCCCTCGCGTCGATGACCTCCGGCCGCAGCAAAATAAGGTGAATTTGGAAATTAATGCGATCGGAGCTTAACCATTGTTCTCAGCGACCGTGAAAAATTGTGAATTCGACACTAATATTGGTCATTTTTTACTAATTTTACATGTACCAGTAAACACCCCCCATGAGACCTCCCTGGTTCAAAATTAAAAAAAAAAAAAAAAAAAAAAAAAAACGCTTTGCCTTGATCTGGTGCCTGCACCAAGGTACCCGTAACCAAATTTTGGTAACTCTCGGTCAACTCGTCCGGTCTCCTGGCCGCACACAGACAAACAAACACACAAACAAACTCTTTATTTATATTAGACTAACTAACTAACTAACTCTATGGCCTATGGAACCCGGAGGTTCAATGCCGCGTTCACATAAGCTCTCCACTGACTTCTATCCTTAGCTAACTGCATCCAGTTTCTACTTTTTATTCGAATGTCTGCGAGATCCATCTTAATATTGTCCTCCCATCTGCGCCTAGGTCTTCCTAATGGTCGTTTTCCTATTGGTCTTCCTGTCAAGACTTTGAAAGCGTTTCTACTTTCTTCCATTCTAGCTACATTACCCGCCCACCTAAGCCCTCTATACTTGACGACCCTAACAATGTTGGGTAAACCATATAAATTATGTAGTTCCTCGTTATGAAGTTTCCGCCATTCCCCAGGGTCCGAATATTCGTCTCAGGATCTTGTTCTCAAATACTTTGAGTCTATGTTCTTCCCTCATATTTATATTAGATTAGCTTGCAAAATCTTACGCTCAACGTATATTATTGTAAGTAAAGGAATACAAAAAAAAAAAAAAAAAAACATGAGTTTGGTTTGTACTGGGAAAAAGAGGTCTATTGCAGGGAAAACGATGGAAAAAAAGGCGATTATTTTTTTTTTTAATTATAAGCAATATTACTAAAAATAGAATGTTTTCTTCCTTTGTCGTTTTATTATCCTTCACTATGCTAATTATTTCTTTGGTAGTTGCATATAGAAGGTTTGAGCATGTGGTTGCATAAGACTTTCAAAGCTTGCAGATTTAGCCATTTTTCTTCCGACATAGGCAACTTTTCTTTTTTCTTCTTTTTTTTTAAAAAAAAAAATAAGGAAAAGATCTTGTAAATCACACCAATAATTATTATGTTGATCATAGCATCCTAGTCAAACTGTTCTCAACCGATTAAATCTAGTACTTTATTGTTCAACGAAAATTTTGGCAATGTACTTTTATCTTCGAATCAGTATGAAGTATGGAAGAGTGGGGTACAAAGGTTCATTAATTTTGTTGACCTGATAGTCAACGTCGTATAAACGACTATCCGACATTGCTTACGGGAAGGTACAGTTGCTTAAGCAAGTTTGACGACATTAGAATATTGAAAATCAGGTTTTGAGGCAAGTGTAATATACTTTTAAGTCATTTAGTATATAATAAAAAATCATTGAATATACCTGTATTGCACGCATGTCCGTGACAGAAAAAGATGGCATGAAAATCTAAATTTTGCCTAAAAATTGACATCCCCCGTTTTTCCACTGTAAGTGATGACGAAACCCACCTTTTTCCATTTTACATGGATTTTTTAAAAGGCTATAGCAGGCAAACCTTAAACTTTCCCCAATTTTCTATATATTGAATGAAACTACTCAGCGTGCTCTACAAGATGACAAGATGACATGATGACAAGATGACAAGATGACATGAATTTTGCCCAAAAATGGACATGCCCCCTTTTTCGAATGGACTCTTCAATTTATACCATCTCGCACTCTAGAATCAATATTTAACTAATTACATTTATAAAACAGATCCTTGATTGATGGGATGCTTAATTGTCAGAATGAATTTACAGTGTAATTATATCGTTATGTCATGCATTGTTTCCATTAAGTTTCGAAAAATGTTATAACCTTGCACTAATCTAGTCTATCTAATATATAAAATAAAGATTGTTGAATTTCATTTTAGCGTCCCTTTCAGCAGCGAGGCTATGTGAGACGTGGACCTACTGATTAACGTGGAATCCGAACCATATGAGCTCCCGCCGGGAATCGAACCCGGGTCTCCCGCACCAAAGACATAAAATAAAGAGTTTGTTTATGTGTTTGTCTGACTCTCTGTCTGTCTTTGTGTGGCCTGGGGACCAGACAAGGGGACCAAGAGTTACCAAATTTTGGTCAGGGGTACCTTGGTCCAGGCCCCAGATTAAGACGAATCCCTTTTTTTTAATTTCGAACCAGGGGGGTCTCAGGGGCGTTTACCGGAACCGTCTTGAGAACCAGACAAATTGACCGAGAGTTACTAAATTTTAGCCACAAGTACTTTGGTCCAGGCTCCAGACCAGAGTTAAACGTTTTTGACAAAATTCGAACCAGGGGGGTCTCAGGGGGAGTTTACCGGGACTTGTGAAAGTAGTATAAAATGACCTATATTAGTGCCTAATTCATAGTTTTCCCGGTCACTGAAATCAATGGTGAAATTCCGATCGCATTAACCTCAAATTTCACGCTATTCCGCTCCGGGCCGGGGTTCACTGGGGGGGGGGGGGCTTGATATACCGAGACATATAAAAGTAATCCAAACTGACCGATATTAGTGTCAAATCCATAGTTTTCTCGGTCGCTGAAATCAATGGTGACACTTCCACTAGCGATGACTTGCATAATTAGTTATAATTGTATGCTGGCCGGGAGTCAGCGGGGGTGGGGGTACCGGAACATGGAAAAAATAGACCAAAATGACCGATATACCGTTTCATAGTATCAGATCCATTGTTTTCGCGGTCGTTGAGATCAATGGTGATATTCCCACAGGCGTTGACTTCCAAATACAGCCCCCGTGCGAAGCATGAGTATATTCAACTAGTTATAATAAAATATATCAATTTTAAATTTCCTAACTATGATGGCGAGGAATGTTCATATATTTGATACCATACATTATATCTTTATTTAAAACGAAAGTGGAAGATATAATCACTTCCGGCACCAATGTTGATCTCCATAGGACAGAAATGGTATGAGACTAAAGTATTATATTTTGTACCGATTCAATTTCCCAACAATATGTTCAATGCCCACTGTTATCCTTCTATTCAAAATATACGTGGCAGTTCTTTCACATCTGGTTTCAGTACTAGATTGCTATAATTTCTGATAGGGACATTTAGTTGAGAAAGTGTAACAGTTTTTTCTTTAGAAAAAAGTGATTTGTTTTGATTTATTTTGCGTCCCGTTCAGCAGCAACACATGAGACATTGTGCCAATGCACATATTATCAATCATGTTAATCTTTAATCAGTATTTATTTATTGTTCTAATTTCACTAAGCGTAGGTTTGGCCATTTTATTTCAGGCGCTCATCCCATCCAAACCATTTTCTTACCAGTTGTATCCAGTCATCCTCCACAATGTAAAAAAAAAAAAAAAAAAAAAAAAAAGTCCACACCCCAACTCCCCTCTCGTTTTCCTAACTTTCTGTCCTTTTTCACTTTCTTGTCCTTCACCCATTGACCACCCGATAATGTTTCAAGTCACCACCAGCGAAGTCTCCTGTTTGTTTCTCTTTTCTGTCCAGTTTAAAAATGTTAAATAGTTTTCCCAACCAATAGGAAACGAGGATGGGCTTGCATTTGAAAATTTGTAAATGTTTCTAAAAAAACAAAAAGAGTGAACGGAGAGAACAGAATGAAGTGGGACGCCAAAAGATCAGTACAAAAAAGGAATTCGTCCATTCTCATTATTTTAAAAACAATTTATTAATTTCATTAATAAAACGAAGAGTATAGTGTGTGAGTACTATACGACCAGTGACAGTGATTAGAAAGACAATGCTAAAGTAATTAGTGATATAAGCATCTCATCGACAGGACCTGCATACGAACTTCAATATCGTGAATGTGAGTGATAGACTGTGCTGAAGTAACTAGTGATATAATCACCTCAGCTGCAGGATCTGGACATGAGCTTGAATTCATATTGAATGTTTTCTGAGTTGTGCTAAATGTGAGTGCTTTGTGCGTTGAATGGACCATTTGATGAGAATATTTGAGACTCATCGAGAGACCATGCGGAGAGGGCCGGTAAGATCAAACATACGTAAATTGTGATAACCTTTCTTAATAGAACGGCCAAAGACTATTAAGGAAATGTGACAACTATAAAAAAATAATAACAATTGGACTATTCCATTAATAAAAGTTTACGTTAAAGAAAATAATAACATTTGCAAATCTTGTTATCTATGTATGAGCTCACGTTTGTTCCTATTGATATATAAAATCTTAGCCGGGAAAATATCTTATTTGTAATGTTTTCTTTTGTATATGATTTTTTTTTATATAAGTGGCTGACATGAAATTTTTCGAATTTCGTTTTTACCTTTATTTTGCCCAGTCACAACATGGAGTTACAGCTTAACATATTATCTGAACGACATGAGCTCCCGCCAGGAATCGTACCAGGGTCTCCTAAGCCAAAGGTAAGTACGCTAACCACCTAGCCATGAGGGAGTTCAAAGAGGATAAAAATCTCGAGTGAGATTTTCCTGTATTTTCATCATTCACACCAGAGAAATCCCGAGATGGTACCTACCACATTGGTTTCAGGCCGTTTCTTTCCTACCCCCGTTCTCCGGGCAATATAATCGCCCAGTGACATCATCCTTTGCACGTGATGGATCTAGATAAGCCATAGATGACAGTAATACCCAGAAATATCATTCCTAATTCCTAGCTTCCTACAATGTGAAACTAAGTCATTTCTTTGCAGACTGACGATTTCTGTATAAATTTAGAGGGGGGAAGGAGGAGATTGCGTTCAGGTGTTTGTTGTCTCGTTGTCAAATGTCCAAACGAAAGTCCAAGCACAGATATGCAGATCTTGAGCAGACAAGAAATCTTTGGAGGCACAGGACCCCTTGCTCCCACAAATTAAAATTTGCCTAGATCTTTCTTGTTAGGATCAGCATTGGCATAATATTGTACTCAAATTCTTTGTGGCTATTAATACATGATTAAAATTCAATCTATAAAATACATTAAACACACAATTATAATGTCAGTGATTTATGGTGTTTATTAGGCAAAAGTTTCCAAACAATAAGGATTTATCTTAGGTTGGAGAAATGGTTATCGTTCTTTTTTTCATTATCATTTGGCCATGAAACAAACCCCTGAGAGATATGTTACTCCTGTATACAATTATGTGGTGTTGGAATGTATAACTCGTAGGATATGATGCTTTGCTTTTTAAAATTTCAATAATTCCAATGTACCCCTAAAAATGTAATAAAGAAATAGCGACTATTTTTTAAACATTCAATTAGAACTGAACAAACTCCACAAAACTTGCAATCGATCACTGAGAACGGAATCTTTCAAGAGCTTGTGATTTCCGAGATATCATTGTCAAAAAAAAAAAAAAAAAAAATGCCTACAAACAAATAAACGTCCACAAACATATGAACTTTTTTGAGCAGAAACATATAAACCTAGCACTTTAATATTGTATTTTTCTATCTGGAATACCTCTGTGAGAAAAAAGAAAGTAAAGACTGTATTTGTCAGGTCTTAGGTTTGTAAACGCATTCAAATAGTACACATAAAGGAACATAGAACACAGGAACACATGTTGCTGATGGTAGTTGCTAACAAGAGTAATAAAGTGCAGTATCATTGCATGGTTAATTTTTTTTTTTTCGCGAACTATTCTACCCATTGTGCAGTTGCGGAGGCAATTTCGAATATTTGCTACACAATTAGCTCTTATCATTTCTGTCTACCCTCGTATGAAACGTTTTGTTTCGTGTCGCTTCTATCTGTTTGAGCAGTATCGCGTTTCCCTTTGCGTTCCGCGGATACATTGACACCATTAGGTGTACTCATTAGTAATGGTCGTCCCTCCACAAGTGTGGGACAAGCTTGGGGAGCGAGATTTGTGGCCAGTAGCCAAGTTCTGTAATCTCGACCCATCCAAACGCTATCATTCTTCGAGGGACCAATGCAGATTATCCGTGTCCAGCGATAAATCTTGGAATATATGGAGACGGAGGAGATAAGCCTACTGGAACTGTTGAATAGGTTTTCTTCAAGAGGGTTCATGAAATGAGGAAAAGAGGGGGGGAACCGTTGTATAGGATGAGTTTCCCCCCGGGATTTAAGGGTTGATTGTAACTCGTGGATAGCAAAGAAGGTTGAAAGGGTGCTGTGAATAGTACTACTAACACCATCTAGGGAGAATAGGATGAGTGTCAGGGGAGTTGATATTTCTTTCTTCTTTTTTTCACTGAAAGATATGCGTGTATGTGTGTGTGTGTGACTGTGTGTGTGCCCACATTCTTGGTTGAGGAAAAAAAAAAAGGACGAGGGTTTGCAGCTAAAGACGAGAACTTCACTCGCTCCCTCTTGTGAAACGATGAAGAACTACGTGAAGACAAAAGATTCCGCTATTGTTTGAACTAGTCGGAAGTTTTGTCTCATCTCTTCAGCTTGGATTTGAGTATAAAGGAGAAGATATGAAGCTTGGCAGATAGGGTTCGAAGATTCATTTCGAAACACTAACGTTAGAAGGAGAATGACAAAACTTTCTACGTATCCCACTCCAACCCCACAGACATACAAGTAATATTTGTCTCTTCAGCAATAATCTCTTCCGCGAAGAATATAGAGTAAAGTACAAGATTTTACCTTTAAGGGGAAACAAGGTAATTCATTACCTGAAGCAAAGCCTGACGAAAATTAATATTACGTGTTTCATTTATTTGTGCAAACTGCAAGATTGTGAAGTAACTACGTTGTATAGAAGTGACACATGGGAGAGTTAGTTGTCAGAAGAATTGCTTTACGTAAAATTTCTTGCATGTGGACACATTTTTTAAGAAAATGAAGAGCGTGGAAATTTAGCATAATTAACTTGATGCAAGAGCAGTCATGTATATACCAGGGCAGTGGCGTATTTAGGATTTTCTTTCGGGGAGGGGGCTATGCACAACACGTGAATAGGTACTTATATTTTTCCTTTTGGGTGCCGACAAATATTAATGGAGTTGTTTATATAACAAATTTATTTCGGGTGGCTTGAGCCCAATAGCTACCTCTTAAATACGCCACTGTACGAGGGTAAGTCAAAAAATATCTTCAATTTTGACATAACTCTTGTTCACCCTGACCTCTGTTCTCGTTTATTGTTATGCTATGAAAGCTTGATCGTAATTTCTCCATTTATCTTCCTTTTGTTGTATATAAATAAATCATGGCCGCTCTATTAGAAGTTTGGGGCAGAGAGGGAAAACAAGAGGAAGAGAAGGGCCGCAATCCGTAAAAGACTTTCGGCATAATACGGAAACAGCGTCTTGCCGCAACAGAGTGTCTAGGAATGCATTGAAAATCTCAAAGATGGTCGCACAAGCATTAAGCCACATTGCCATGTTAAATGAATCTCGTAGCTGTCATATATATATATATATATATATATATATATATATATATATATATATATATATAAACTTTCAACCCGATCTTTCTATTTACTCTTTACATGTTACAACTTCTTGAAAGCAAGAAAGGTTTCTCCTCACATGCAGCACTGCACTCTAGTGGACAAACAGTGAACCTCCTCATTAAAAACGTGTATTTTGGCGCACTTCCCCTGTCTGTCCAAACCGTTGTTTCGGAAGCGGCGAAACTGGTTTTTCTTTTATGTCAGCGGGAGGGCGATAGCAGGTAGCAAGCAAGACGTCCCAGAAAGTTGCGCATCGTTCAACTCCTTGCGAGATGGAAAAAAATGTTTTATGACCCTTTCAAGACTATGTGTGCACGGTGAAATAAACAATATGGTAGGGTTTCAAGATTATTTTTTATGACAGCTACAAGTTCTTCTAGCGTGACAACCCTCTATTACGCACGAGGAAAGAGGCGGACGATCATCTACGGCCACAAATGAAGAAAAATTGAACGTACACGTGACATGGTTCTGTAGTGACTATTGATGAGGTGGTGCATCGTCTGGAAATTAATCATGGTTCCTGATACTCCTTACGACAAAAAAAAAATTAAAAAATAAAAAAAAAAATAAAAATAAATAAAAATAAAAAATAAGACTCGCTGCTCATGGCTCCTCTTTGGTGCAGACTTTTAATGGATCGGCCATAATCTATCTACAGCAAAAAAAAAAAAAAAAAAAAAAAAAGACAAATGAAGGATTTAAAATAAAACTTTCATAGCATGACCACAAGATCCCAACAATAAAATAAACCAGGACAGAATTCAGTACGAACAATGTAAGAAAAGTTATGCTAAAATTGAGGATAATTTTTAACTGACCCTCGTATTTTTAAGTAGTTTTAAGTTGTTGCATGCTTGCATAACATGATCCTTTATTCTGAGGACAGAACGTAGACTGAACATATTTTAGAAGAACAAGATCCTGGAACGAATATTCGAACCCAAGAGGAACAGGAAATGGCGGAAACGTTATAGCGAGGAACTGCTTAATTTATAACGTTTGCCAAACATTGTTAGGGTCGTCAAGTCTAGGAGGATCAGGTGAGCAGGTCGTGTAGCCAGAACGGAAGAAAGTACGAACGCTTTCAAAGTTTTAACTGGAAATCCAATCGGAAAACGACCATTAGGAAGACCTAGACGCAAATAAGAGGACAATATTAAGATGGATGTCACATAAATAGGAATATAAACTAGAAACTGGATTCAGTTGGCTAAGGCCAGAAGTCAATGGAGGGATTTTGTGAACTTGGCATTGAACCTCTGGGTTCCTAGACCAAAGAGCTAGTTAGCTTAATTTGAATATGTAAGATTATTTAGCATGGGACCAAACATTAAACTACTTGATGAGTGCGAACTTGATTTATCTTATTTCAAAAAAGAAAGAAAGAAAGAAAGAAAGAAGACAAAGATTTAAGAAGATGGATGTAGAAAGTGAAAGGAAAACTTGATTGACTGTGGAAAGTGTGGACGTATTCTCCTTTCACTTTCAGTGTAAATTTTCAAAAATCAGGCTTGCCAAGCATATGATAATGTATCGTGATATACGATAATTTAAGCCTTAAAGCCATATAGAGGGTGTTTCAAAACAACACCGACAACGTTTGGGAGGTGATTTCTGACACCAAAATACGACAAAAAGTATGGAACAATCTGGGTGCACAAATGCTTCCTTTCGAAGTTACAGGCTGTCGAAAAGATGGAAGAATGAACTTTAAAGATCCATAACTCCAAAACTATGGGACCCACCTTAGTCGGGTCAAGACTTTATTTAGGAACTGGTATGTGCTCTATCCAAATATCCATGTTTCAGAATCCTGCGGTACGTCCACAATAATTCTTATAGAGGTAGTTGGTGAGTACTTCAAATTACATGCCCGCATCCAAACTGCCTCCATAAAAATTGTTGCGTGAATATCTTAGGATTCTGAAACATGTATTTTTGAATAGCGCACATATTAGTCCCTTAAAGAAGTCTTGAACCGACTACGTTAGCTACGATACTTTAGGAGCTATGGGTGTTTAAATTTCATTTGTTCATGTTTTCGGCAGCCTATAACTCCGAAAGGAAGCGTTTGTGTACCCAAGTTGGTCTATAGTTTTTGTCTTATCCTGGTGTCAGGAATCAGCTCCCAAACGTTGTCAGTGTTATTTTGAAACACCCTGTATACGATAATACCCTTGCGATAACAGTCGAATATATGATAATTTTAGAACGGACACTTTTTTCTCAGCTTTCGAATGTGCAAATAAATCGTAGATGCCCATTAAATAATTATAAATCACGTACACAGAGGTTTCTAACAGTCATACCCTCTAAAATAAATCAATAACGATTTACGAACTGGTAAACTGTAACTCTGCATCCATTCTTTAAATTTAATAACGTTTATGAGAAGATGGAAATATAGTTATTGTTCATTAGTAGTGTTAATAAAGATTAAATAAAAATTGTGAGTACAGTGACGTTAATATTTCCTGACTTCTATTGCTCCTATGTTCTAGCAACCCTGTAGAGGGGTCAGGATTTAGATTTCTGGGCTTTCGGTATCTATGGCCATGTTAGCCCGTCACTAGGATTATGATTAGGATTAAGATTTCTGGGCTTTCGGTATATATGTCCATGTTAGCCCGTCACTAGGATTAGGATTAGGATTAAGATTTCTGCGCTTTCGGTATCTATAGCCATGTTAGCTCGTCACTAGGATTAGGATTAGGATTAAGATTTCTGGGCTTTCGGTATCTATGGCCATGTTAGCTCGTCACTAGGATTAGGATTAGGATTAAAATTTCTGGGCTTTCGATATATATGTCCATGTTAGCCCGTCACTAGGATTAGGATTAGGATTAAGATTTCTGGGCTTTCGGTATCTATGGCCATGTTAGCCCGTCACTAGGATTAGGATTAGGATTAAGATTTCTGCGCTTTCGGTATCTATGGCCATGTTAGCCCGTCACTAGGATTAGGATTAGGATTAAGATTTCTGGGCTTTCGGTATCTATGGCCATGCTAGCCCGTCACTAGGATTTGGATTAGGATTAAGATTTCTGGGCTTTCGGTATCTATGGCCATGTTAGCCCGTCACTAGGATTAGGATTAGGATTAAGATTTCTGGGCTTTCGGTATCTATGGCCATGTTAGCCCGTCACTAGGATTATAATTAGGGATTAAGATTTCTGGGCTTTCGGTATCTATGGCCATGTTAGCCCGTCACGTATGAAGGATGACGCCCCTCAGCGAGCACACTATCTGAGGAAAGGCAAGGAAGAAAGGATTAAGAAAGGAAGGAAGTTTCCTGGGACCTGTATGTTAGGTACTATCCAGGCATTTGCGTGGCGGGAATGAGGAAAACTCAGGAAAACCTCTCTCATAATGGCTGATCTGAAAAACCTTTTAACACTTTTCCTACTGAGTGTCCGCACCGGGAATTGAACCCGGGAGCGCTCGCACCAAAAATGAGAGGGCTAGCCACTACGCTGCGTGGGTCCACTAGCAACCCTGTAAAGTAATGCCGAAAACCACTCATGTCTTACCTCCCCACCCCCAAATATTACTTCAACAAATAACATCATGCAAACGGGGTACTTCCGCAACAATTTTTATAGAGGTAGTTGGTGAGTACTTCAAATTACATATCTGTAGCCAAACTCCCTCTATAACAATTGTTGCGTGAGTACATTAGGATTCTGAAACATGTTGTTTTGGATAGCTCTCATATTAGTTCCTAAGTGAAGTCTTGGCCCGACTATGGTAGGTCCCATAGTGTTTCAGCTACGTTATTAAGTTCATTTCTTAATGCTTTCGGTAGCCTATAACTCCGAAAGGAAGCATTTGTGCACCCAGGTTGGTCTATACTTTTTGTCTTATCTTGATGTCAGGAATCACATCCTAAACGTTGTCGGTGTTGTTTTGAAACACCCTGTATAAACGCTTTCCAGTATGTAGAAGTTCCAGCTTATCAATAATGTCATAGACATAAACCCTAGAGACATTTTCTTTATGAAAAGCCTTAAGTAGATTCAGAACAACGGATAGGGTTTACAGGGATATCGTACCAGGAACTTTCCGGTTATAAAAAAAATAATATTACCAAAAAAAAAAAAAAAAAAAAAAAACCTAAAGCAAAGAGAGAGTAAATTTTGCCTTCGCTTACCTTGTTTTCTTTTCTTTTATTTAGTATACTGATTAAGCTTGGCAACTAAAAACAATAATACTAAACCAAAATTTGTACATATCTCTGAACTTGATTCATATGCGACATTCAATATGTATGATGCATGGGACCTTTTTTTTATTGTGTTCATGGAATCTCTATTGACACACACAATTTGATTTGTGATTCACGTCTGTATACTCACAAAACACAGCAGCAGCAAATCAAATCAACAGTGGTTCCGAGGAGTAATCAGTGTGCTGCTGAAACTGGAGCATCGGATGCAATGGGGAGAGACAGACAGCCTGTTGAGGTAGCAGAAGTAATCTCTGGGTGACGCTTTCGGACCAGATGGTACACTTGGTAGGCGTCAGGTGTCAAATCCCACGGATTTCCGTAGAGTTATGGAAGGGGGAGACAACTGATGCGAGATGCTCTCCCGTCGGCTCAATACTCTTCCATCGATGTAGAAGCAAACGAGAGAAATCTTTTTGTAGTTTGACTTCGCTGCTGGGGTTCCATTGGGTTATTTCTTCCCCCTTGTCTTTCTCCACGAGTATTTCCCCTCCTCCCTTCATTCGCCGTCAGGTGCCAACCTATCTCTCTTCGGGGATCCGAGGAGACTGGATTTAAGAATTCCACCAGAATCCATGATTACAATCCTATATACAGTGGGGAAGCTAGTTATTTCTGAAAATACGAAACAGAGACAAAAACTGTTACGGCACAAAATTCGCCACAAAATGAATTAAAATAATTTCATTATATATATATATATATATACTAGCAGCGTTCACCCCGCTTCGCTGCGGTCACCCCGGAACGCAATAAACTTTGTTACTTAGATAATTTTTACTTTTTCGCTTTCAAGTGATATGATAAAAACCATAGTAGATTGCAGTAAATGTTAACATTATATCGCCTGTCATTTATGTTAACCCCCCGAGTGACACGGTCATGCGGGTTGCATATCAATACGTTTATTTTTACCTATGATGAACTAATAACAAAGGATTTGTACGTTATGGACACTTGAATGGTCAATTATCTCAAGACACTGGTAATTAAAAATTAAAGTGATATGATAAAAACCATCTAGGGTCCAAATCCTAATAACCCCCCAAAAATGAAAGAAATTGGTTCAGCCGTATTAGCGTGATGAGCGGACAAAGAATTGTACGTTCTCTTTTATATATATATATATATAAACAATAGCTTCAGCACGAGTTTTAGAACATTTGTAAAGTATGTATGTATTAAAAATCTTAGGTTTTTATGTTTGTCCGCAATCCTCTCGACAATCAGATTTTGATAACCACAAGTGCTAGAAACGTGACGTTTTCACTGGTCGATTGCAAATTTTATGTATTCAACATTTATTATTGTAAGGTTATTGTTCTCTTCAACATTTTAGGGGCCGTTTTGAGCCCATAAGATCAACATTGTTGCAGCCCGAAACTTCGGTGTTAGACAACCAGTAGAGAAGTTACGTATTTCGGGTTGACGGACATTGTAGGCGCTTTGCTTTAATTTAAAGGCAAAACCTATTGCATGTTGGCAACTTCAAAGGCCTTAAGAGACGCAATGGGACGTACTCGAACGGATATGGATTTATTAGGGAAAAAAAATATTTTCACTTGATATCGTGTTATTTCTACAAATTTACTACAAACTCACTCCAACATCTACCATACATAGCAATTCACTTCCTTTCTGAGTCTCCTATCCTTTACTTGTGTGACTAAGGAAAAAATTAAATGAAATCTTTGAGTTTTAGGTCCCACTGTTATGCCGGTTGGGCTAAAGGAGACGGTGATTATGAGAAATGAATGAAATGGTTTAATGAAGAAAGTGGTAGAAAGAGGGAGAACCCCGAAAAAACCCAAAGGCACGGTGTTTGTCCACCACAAAGTCCAGACTTCGCGAGCTAGGATCGAACCAGGGACCCCAAGCACCGAAAGTGAACACCTCCACTCAGTCACCGCCCCCCACCTGTGTAAGGAGACATGCACAGTGGGAAGGAGATTTAAGGTCAGAACGATGCGCTGAGTATACAGTACAGGTTTAGCTAGTCTAGATATTAAAATGCTAGATTTATATGTCTGTGGTCAGGAAAATTTATATTTGTGGCTAATTTTTCGACAATGAGATCTCCAAAACCGCAAATGCTAGAAACGTACCGTTTTAGTAGGTCAATTACCAAATTACAGCTGGTTGATAGACATTTCAAGCGCTTTGCTTTAATCTGAATGACAAAACCTATTGCAAGCTTGTAACTTCGAAGGCTTGTGGACCCACAATGAGACTTACTCGGACATGGAATTATAAGTTTAAAAAAAGCATTTGGTATCATCTATCACTTATCCAAGTTTGCTACAAACTCCCTCCAACATTCTATATATTAAAATATGTTTGTCTATAGCAATTGACTCCCTTTGAGAGTCTTCCTGTCCTTTACTTGTGTTCGTAAAGAGCTTGCACAGGTATAGTGAGTTGTGGGAAGGAGATTCACGGTCATATTAGAACTGTGCGCTGTGTAAATGGCGCAGGTTCAGCTAGTCAATATTAAAACGTTTATTTATATATTGTATTCTGAAACTATTTATTTCCCACTGCTGGTACTATTCTAGTACGTATCAACCTTATCTTTACGAAGGGGGGGGGGGCACTCTCAGAGCTCGGGGGTAGGGCACTGACCCCAAACATATACGGTATATATATCCAAAGATATATCAGTCAATAGATTACATGATAAAAGGGGTTACGCATGGATTTTGTAATATTATGATCTGTGTTGACTGTTACCATTTCAGTGAAGGAGAGGATTGTAGGTGTTGTCTCAAATTTCCATATAAATAAGCAAAGAAATGTGCCGTTAAATAATAAATGTGGATCATATAATGGCCTACGATATCTTTAGCTATTAACCATACCATTTAGAACAGGCAACTCAACTTTTGAAACCTTGGACCTTCGTTATTACCGAAATTACTTGACTTATTCATTGCAATAACAGTGATAGCAACATTATACCCACAAGTGCCATAAAGATGAACTATACCTTCTTCCACAAAATCGGAGATTTTGGTTATTAAATACTTGAACATAATGGAAGTAATTAAGTAATTGTTCAAGACTTGTTGGAAAATATTTTCTACAACGTTGTAAGCATCTAAGCTTGACTAATTGTCACCTAAGGCTGAGTAACAAATTAATTACGGTAAAGGAAAGGGAACAAAACTCGTGAATATGGTGAGGACATCCCACTCATCACACGAAACACGTATGGAACACCTTCTAGACACACAAGCTGCTTCTATATTCACGTTGCTTTCACTCGCATGCAATTACTATAGTAATTCATTAGCTGCGAACACATTTTCATGTAACGTTGTTCAGCCGTTTCCGATTATGCGCTGTTGAAGTGATTTCGTGCTTAGAGTGGTTAGGCAATATTTCACATGCTGTCGTAGACGAAAGTGTGGGTGACAAAAGAAGCTTGTTCTCATGCTCCGCCTTCCTCTTGTTTGGTAGGACCATTAATTAAACGAGATTTTCTATTCTTCAATGCTCCAAACGCTGAGTACATTGCATGGGATTTGTGCTTTCACCAACCAATCAAAATTACATTACACTCTTCCTTAATTTTGTTTGGGGACTAAGCTCAGGGTACATATTTTATGGTTTGATTTTCCCGTTGCAAGCACTTGTTGTAGTAGCATTATTTTTGAAAAAAAAAAAAAAAAATCCGATGGCATATATTCTAAATCACATTTTACAAACTTGGGGGAGACACGGAACATATTTCAAAGGGTTGGAACCCCTTTCTAGATTACCAGTTACTTGACAGTCAATAGATTTTAATATTTTAAATTAAGATTGACTTAAATGCTAATTTACTAAGTGCATTTATATTTCTAATAAACATTACAGTTACAGCCAGGATAGAATTTAGATTCTTAATTTCTTGTCACCGAACAACATAGGCGTAATTAGAGAGGATCAAGGAGGCTAGACCCCCTAGCAGAGATGGCGTGGATCAATGAAAACTTGGTCCACGACACACTGACTAACCGCCCATCGTAACAGACGACCCACGACCCACTGTGATCCACTATGACCCACGACTCACCAGGACCCACTCCGACCCAGCACTCACCATGAACCACTGTGACCAACACCGATCCACTAAAACTCATTGTCATCAACTCTAACCCATAATCCACGCCCTCCTCTACACTGACCAAAGAGTTTACACTTGCAATAGAACAACGTTGTGAGATTATCACTAATCGGAGTTTGAATTTCTACGGTCAATCACTCCAGCATCACTCTGTTACAATATCGGTGGGTCTCACCTTCACTATATAAAATATTTGTCATGGACCCCGTTAGGATCCATTTCAATTTAATTACATTATATAATCATTTCCTTGTTGAATTACAGATACTTTTCAGTGGAGGATGAAATTTGAAAGCTTCAAATCAAGGTATAGTAGACCAACGTAAAGGAAAAAAGTTAAAATTTTCCATATCAATTATGCATACCGTACAAACTTAAAATTTCCATGCAATTCAGCTTACAGTACAAATTTGATGTATATATTTTTCATAACTTTATGGCTTGATTATCTTGTGCTCTGAATGCTCCATATCATAAACAAAAGCTTCAGCAATTACTATAATAGAAAATAGTGGATATAAAATGCGAAGCATGTAATTTTTGTTTCACAATTTGTTTCTTAACTAATATCGATATTTTTTATTATTTTTACAAATCAAACCACTATCAATTTCCCATATATAGAAAGCCCCCCCCCCCCGTAAAAGAGAATTTAAAAAAATGCTAAGATACGTTCTGCGTATTTTTAATATAGAGTTAATATACTGAATTTCAGTTCCCTGAATAGAACGGCTCATGATGTACTCAAAATTCGGATCCCCACTCCTGCTTAGAATGTGTATTATAATGAAGCAATACGAAATATCCCAGTTGGGATTGAGACGTAACTATATACAAAAATTCATTTCATTTCACTTCGTAATTTGGTCGTAATGATTACACACACATAGTTACATTCAACTTTTTTATATAATAATTCATATATTGCAGGTGATTCATTTTTTTTTCAATAGTCAGCTCCTCCAATAACTCGCAGGCTGGTCTCGAAAGCCAACTAGTAAGTCCTATTGCTATTATTACAATTACAAATACCAATGTCCAAAAGTGCTTGAAGTTCTTTCTTCACTTAAATATACTCATTTCAGGTAAGTAAATAGAAATAAATAAAAAAAGGAAGAAAAATGGTAGTCTTGAAAGTAAAACGTAGACAAATTAACCAGTGTTCAGAAGATGCTGTCTATAATGCACTGAGCCGAGTGGGTCGTAGTGAGCCGGTGGGTTAGAATGGGTCAAGGTGGGTTTTGGTTCGCTGTGGGTCACGTTCTGTTGTCTCACGACCCACTGAACAACTCCATCTCCGCCCCCTAGAATACTGTTGATTCAGCATAGAATATCGTTCGACTATAGGCTAAAACAATGATCGTTGAAACGTTCTTTATATTTTCAGAGGTAA
Source organism: Thermobia domestica (assembly GCF_964235325.1). Taxonomy (NCBI): domain Eukaryota; kingdom Metazoa; phylum Arthropoda; class Insecta; order Zygentoma; family Lepismatidae; genus Thermobia; species Thermobia domestica. The sequence goes on along the minus strand of NC_137470.1, from coordinate 174,782,735 downwards.
GGAACTATGGACCGCAGTAAAATATCGTAGTTACCCCAATGCCGAAGGATACATTCTTATAAAGAATTCCAGTAATCAATTGCATGGAAGTTTATGGTTGCAGAGAAACTTCGAGTAGATCGTATTCTGAATCAAACCAATCTTATTAATGAAGCCGCAGAGGGTCAGTGACATAGCCTCTGGTCTGGTAGGGTGTCAAGAAGCAGGGAGCAGGTACAAAGGAACCTGTAAATCATTGAGGACGTCATTGATAGAGGCAGATAGATTTTATTTTTCCCCAGTGATTTGCCAGTTCCAAGTTTTATTGTAACAACCCATCCGTAGGATAGTTGGTGGCCTGTGTTGATAACGTCTCATACCTTCAATGTTGTCATATTACTTTATAATGTCGGGAAACAGGTGTTTTACACGGCATGCCACTGTCACGGCCGTGGGTAGTATGCACTTGACTTCAATGTATCGTACTTTTTTTCAGAACTATACATCCCCACCTAGCCTACCCTCTAAAATTCACATTTGTACACAACCAAGTCTGCATCTGTTTCCAATTCCTGGCTTTTCATCCTTCGTTAAAAAAATCACTTACGTATGTTTCTGGCAGTTTTGAGGACGAATTTCTAACCCCTTCCCATGATTTGTACTTCAAAGTTATGTACACAGACAGGCCATCTCTGGATGACAGTTAAGTTTCATTGGCATTCGTGGTTCAAAATTTCTGATGCACCATATTCCGGGTTTGACGACTTTCCAAATACTCTGTGGTATACTTGGTATTTCATTAATAGGTCACAATACTATAGAATAAGACAAAGAAGTCTTTGGACACCATTATAATTTGAAGCCAGAAAGGAACAAGTGAAAAGTGAGTATGACAACTGATATTTGGTGAGAGGCATATTTCGGTCATGGCCGGCAATTTGAAAGCTGCAATCCTGGATTCAAACATATTTTTAAAAAATGGGAATGGGCATGTGGCATATTAAATAACACTAGTTCGAGCTCATGAATGCAGTAGTGTATTTTTTTCAGTGTTGGACGGTTAGGAAGTTGCGAAGGCCCAAAAGTAGAAAATGACACTGACACTGACAAAATCTCTTTTTTGCAGGTGATCTAAACTGGGTTACATTGATACTGAGAAAATCTATCTTTGTTGCAGATGATGGGTTACATTGACCTGACAGAATCTCTCCTTTTGCAGGTGATCTAAAATGGGTTACATTGATACTGAGAGAATCTCTCTGTGCTGAAGGTGATTTAAAATGGGTCTGACAAAGGTACAGAAGGTGGAAATTATCCTCATATCCAGGGAACGCAGTTACCTAACAATTACAGATTACTACAACCCAGACAGAGAACCGGTGCTGCACAGTAAGTTTTTACACATGATCACCAAATCCCAAGTGACTCGAGATTGGCTATGTTGTAGATAGTTCAGTTATTGTAAAGACTGTTATCCCTGAGGAAACAGTAACAGCGGTGATAGTATTCTATAGTTTGTGAAAAGTTCTAAATGCAGTAGGCTGTCGTGTGTTATCGGAATATAAAGTAAACCAATTCTCCGTGATCCGGATATTGCACACCTATCAATGCCATCCTTACAATTTGCACATGCTACATAAATTTAACGAGGATGACCCTGATCGCCAGTTGGAGTTCTGAATGTGGGCTGTCAAACAATAGGAACGGAATTCCTCGGTTTTTAAGGACATACTGTTCCGCGATGAGTCGTATTTCACTTTGAACGGTGAGGTCAATCGGCATAACTGTCGATACTAGTGTGAAGAAAATCCGCATTTGGTTGACCCGAGTAGAGAACATAGTCCAGAAAAGGTAATGGTGTGGTGTAGCATATGGGTCACCTGCATCATTAGGCAATTTTTCATTACCAACACCTTAATGGTGCAACATTACCTGATGATGGTGTAGGACGTTGTGCTTCCTTCCATACTGAATGCAGACAACAGCTCCCCATCTTATTTTAGCACACTCACGCACTATGTAGTTGGTGTGTGAATGGTTAGATGCACAGCTTCCAAGAAAGTGGATCGGTCGCTGTGGTCCCCTGGAATGATCTCCTAGATCCCCTGTCCTAACACCACTTGATTTTAATCTGTAGGGTCATCTTAAGCAGATTGTGGATGTTAAGAGAATTCGCGATTTGAGACACCTTGAGACACACATCCAGCTCTCATGTGACCGAATTTCATCCGACATTCTCCTCCTGTGTAGTCAGAGTGATTGGGGTGACTATAGTTATGCATTGCACAAGATGGGTACGACATAGAACCTGTGTTGTAGCATGGACAAGAGAGATAATCCATATTTGGGCCTTCACAACTCAGATGTGTTTCATTTTCAATGAGTCTTCTTAAGCCATAGATAAATACATCAAATCGAAAGCATATTCGAACAACTTCCAAAATAAATACATTAATATTTACGTAAAGTACTCATTGTTGCCTTATAAACAGTCAAAGTGAAGTTACTTTAAATTTCAGTAACGGAAAGGAAGATTGTGTGAAAAAAAAAAAGAGAAACATTTCCCAATTCGTCCTTCTTGTTTATCTTCCCAGAATTTTTTTCAGTTGCTAAGTTCTTTCTTGCGTGTGACGAACACAATTGCATGGCCGTATTATCATTAAAATTTCAGACAAAACCGCTCTTGTTGTTTCGCAGGAAAGTAATTACAACTCTGCAAATAAAGTCGGAAAGTTTAGCGGGGCAATGGAAGTAGGTTGTAAAATTTAATTCCTCTTTATTAATGTTCAAAGGACCAAGCTCTTTAGAGATACTAGCAGCGAAATAAAAGAGGACAACGAAAAAAAGAAGAAAGAGTTATTTCATATGTCTAGTAGTTGTGTAAACACTAGCTGGTCATAAAATGTTTACTAAGGAAACTTTTTTCGTTATTATTATACCATTTTACAAGAGCAAACCCTAAACGATTTCAAAGTATAAATAGCCTGCGGTAAGAAAACATAAATCTTTAATGTGGGTTTATTTTCTTTAAATATTCGCATTGGAGCTAAGGAACAGAAACAACGTCTGTTATTTCATCCCGTCCTGTGAAAAACCTTAATTTCAGGTTTTGTCTGAAATGAAGACAAGACTCTCCATCAAAAGTGGGTCGCGGTTATTGGAATTCAGTGTCCCTTAGAGCATCGGAACTATATGAGAAATGCAGCTATATTTTAACGTAAGATCCCAACCACATGAGTTCCCACCGGAAATCGAATCCAGGTCTCCGGCGCCAAAGATACACACGGTAACCATACAGTGATGAAGGAGCTTCAGTGAAATTTCATCTCTGTCTGGTATTGTTCGGGTTGATTAAATTTAATATATCAAACTCAGGGTTGGAAAGTTGCATCCATTTCAGTCACGGTTTTTCTTACTTCTAGTAGACGGCCATGGTGGCTCAAGTGATAGAGAGCTTACCTAGAGTGTGTGGGGTCCCTGTTCGACCGCCAGCCTTGTTAGTTTCTGGTGAACAACATGGTGTTCGTGGGTTTCCTAGGGTACTCCCGTATTCTCCCTCATTCTCACTCTCACAATTCTTCCGTCATCATTTACTTGCGGTAATCATCCATCTCCTTTAGCCTAAAGAACATAATTGTGGGACGTTAAATTGACAGATTTCATTTCATTCCGTGAGCTTACCAAATATGTTTTTCTTCGTTTTCTCGAAAAGTGCTCATGAGGATTTACATTCCCCCACAGTACTGTGTTCAGATCAATAATATATGTTAATTTGTATCTCTCATCATAGGACATTATAGATTAATATATGTTGGATACACTGAGATTTTGTAGTTGGTCTATACCAATAAGTTCTGATTGTTTCAGTTATTTTTAAGGCAAACTACAAACAATACATTTTTAAATTTTGGTAATTACTCAGAAATAATAGTTGTAAAGTAGATAGCAATATTAACAGAAATTAAATTACTTAGTTCAATTTATGTTATAAAGATACAACATACTGTATATGCCAAAATCTATCCGCCTTCTGCAGAATCGTTTTGACGTATGATTAGTGTCATTCTAAAGGCTTGACTAGTGCAAGAAACACATGTTAGTAGAACTCTTTAGTATGGCACTAATCACGCGTCAGAACGACTCTGCATAAGGCCTTATATGTCATACTCTTTCTTTGAAATGAAATGTTTCAGTTTAGCGCCCTACGATTACACCCAGTAGGCTAAGGAAGACGAATGATTGAAGCAAGTTGATTTTATTTGAATTTTTTTTTTTCAGTTTAGCGTCCCGTTTAGCAGGCTATATGAGACGTGGACCAACAGCTTCGAGTGGAATCTGAACCACATGGACTTCTGCCAGGAATCGAACTCAGGTCTCTCGCGCTAAAGGCGCGTAGGCTAACCACTTAGCCACGAGCTCCATTAAGGCAAATGAATGATGATGGAAAATTGGTGGAATGAGAATGTGGGAGGAAACGAGAGTACTCGGGAAAACCCCACGAAGGTGATGTTGTCCACTATAAACCCACTTGGTCAAGAATCGAGCCATGTGCCCGAAGCACCAGAAGTTAGTTCTCGATCACTTACCCAATGTGCCTCCTCCATCTAGATGTCACAAGAAAAATCGTAAGTTTTATTGTTTCGGAGAATTTTCTCCACATTTGGTTCAATTCTCGCTAACTTTAGTCTTAAATCAGATTTAGCATGGAAATGATTTCATTATTTGTATTTCTAGAAACGAAGTACTTAGAAGTTTTGTTCGCAAAGATATGTGCTACAAAATAGAATTAGGGGTATCGTTTTTTAAAGCTATTACTTTATACTGACAAAATGCCTTCATCCAAAACTGATCAAGTGTTCATTCCTTGAGGAGCATTTTAAATGGTCCATTACTAATTACATTAACAAGTTCATGTTGCCCCTTTTCAAAGTAAGTTTATAATTGTGTTACACTATACTCGAAAGGATTTTGTTATCCATAGATTTTTAAAATCTATTCTAGAGGTTAGTAATCTCTAAAGCTAGACACTACATCTCTCAGTTCCTCAACGATGGCATGATGAACTACTTGCACCAATTCTTCCTTAGTCGACTCCAGAAATGACTTCACTTTTGGGAAGATGCTGTGACTACAACCTTCAGCTGGGTTTGCCATTTTTTTTTTCTATATATATACAGGGTGGTAGGTAACTTCACCGACAAACTTTGGGAGGCGATTCCTTATACGAAATGAAAGATAAAAGTTCTAATAAACATGGGCCGGAAAATGCCTCCTTTCAGAGTTATGAACCATTGAAAATTCGAAAAATCATTTTTCAAAACTCCCTAACTTAGAAACTATAGAACCTATCCCAAGCGTTTTAAGGAATCACACAGGAACTAGTATGTTCTCTATCTAAATATCCCTGTTTTACTATCCACAATCCTGTCTCCAAAGGCGTGTTTTTGGCGTGTTTCATGGATATACATCCAGCGGTGCAGAAACCATCTGAAATATTATATTTACAATTCGTTGGCAACACTGACCAAATGGTTACGTCTGGGTGCAAAGTGATATTATGAAACTCTTGCCCGAATCATGTTCTAGCAATGAGCCAAAACGAAACGTGATGGGCTCAGATGCTTACTCATGATGCATCGTAACCTTCATTTTTACTCTTGTTGAATACGCCATACATAGAGTCGCAAACACCAACATATTCACCCCTTGTAGGGTCAGGTTGTGGGTTTGCCCGTGATTTGAAAACAGTTTCGTACTTCCAATAGCAAGAACTTTTAGACGATTGTAGGTTTTTCCCAGGTACTTGGTCCCGGAATGGAATCATCCCTAGTTAGGAACTAATTTGTACGCTATCCAAAAATACATGTTTCAAAATCCTATGGTACTCACAAAACATTTTATATATATATAGACTTTGACCATTTGTATATAATTTAAGTACTCACCAACTTCCTTTATAAAAATTGTTGCGGAAGTGCAGCATAATTCTGAAACACGAATATTTGGATAAGGCACATACCAGTTCCTCAGTGAAGTTTTGACCCAACTACGGTATATCCCATAGTTTTGGAGCTATGAACCTTTAGAGTTCATTTTCTCATGTTCTCGGCAGGCTATAACTCCGAAATGTTGGATTTCTGCACCCAGTTTGGTCTACACTTTTTTGTCTTATCTTGGTGTGAGTAACTTCCCAAATCTTGTCGGTGTTGTTCTGAAACGTCCTGTATCATTAGTTACATATTAGACCGATAGATAACTTACCAGATACTTGGCGATAACTCAGACATCTGGTCGCGGAATATTTTACATATTCACTAGCTGAACCTGCGCTCTCTACACAGTGCATCACTTATATGAGCATGAATCTCCTTGTCACCCCTCAACACATCTGAACATGACCCTTTACAGACACAAGTGAAAGACGTCTTGATAAAAATCGGCAAGAGGTATCATAAAGGGGAGAGTTTTCGATTGTTATTTCAATATCTCGTACGGTTTGCAAGACTTGAGCGTACTTTCTGGTTGGAGTTTCTAATTCATGTATGATCAGTTTTTTCATTCTTCTTGCATGCAGTATGTAATAAGAAAATACATTACATACACAATTAATTATACCAGTGATCTATGGTGCTCATTGGCCAAAACACTTCTGACAATAAAGATTCATCTTAGCCTGGAGAAATGGTTATCCTTCGTTTTTCATTATCATTTAGCCTTGAAATAAACGCCTGAGAGGTATACAGTTCCTATATAAAACTATTGTGTTGGCATGTATAACTCATAGGATATGATAGTTTTTTTTTTTTTTTTTTTTAATTCAACACTTCCAGTGTACTCATAAAGGAACGTAATAAAGAAATAACTGTCAAGCTTTTCAAATATTCAATTAGAATTTAACAATCTACACAAAATTTGGAATCGATCAGTGAAATTGGCACGTTTCTAGCACTTGTGGTTTTCGAGATCTCTTTGTCGAAAGGATTGTGGACAAACATATAAGCCTAGTATTTTAATATATAGACTAGCTGAACCTGCACTCTCTACACAGCGCATCATTCACATATGTGCATGAATCTCCTTGTTATTCCTCACAACATATCTACATGTCCCTACAGACACAAGTGAAAGATTTCTTGATAAAAGTTGGAAAGGGCATAAAGGGGAGGTTTTTTTTCGATTATTTTTTTTCAATATCTCGCATTTCCTTGCAAGACTTGATCCTGCTTCCGGTTGGAATTTCTAATTCATGTATGGCCAGTGTTTTCTTTCTTCTTGCATGCTGTATGTAATACGCAAATACATTACACACACAAGTAATTATAGTGTCAGTGATATGTGGTGTTCATTGGGCAAAACACTCCAAAAATATTCATCTTAGCATGGAAAAATGGTTATCCTTCCTTTTTTTATCATTTGGCCATGAAGCAAACGCCTGAGAGATATATAACCCCTGTATACAATAATGTGGTGTTGGAATGTATAACTCACAGGATATGATGCTTTACTTTTTTTAAAAATTTCAATACTTTCGAGTGTACCCGTAAAAAATGTAATAAAAAATAACGGCCACATTTTTTTTAAAAAAAATATTTAATTAGAACTGGACATTCTACACAACATTTGGAATCGATCATCGAAAACGTTTCGTTTCTAGCACTTGTGGGTTTCGAAATCTCACTGTCGAAATGATTGGAGACAAACATATAAACTTTTCTTTGGAGACAAACATATAAGCCTAGCATTTGAATAGATAGATATACGATGACAATTGATACGGCATTCTTGCAGTTGTACTATGAAGAGCTCACAAAATGCTGGTTTTGAGAATTGGGTGCATATAAATTATGTTATGTAACTAGTGCTGCCGGCCAGCAAATGGGAAATACTGGTCTTGACTTCTGACTGAATTATATCGAAATTTTGTTGCTTTTTTTTTTTAATTTCAGAAAGAAAAAAATATAACTAAACAGAAACAGTTTGCATCGTTCAAGCTACAATGTGAGTTATAATTATGCTGAAAGTGTAAGGTCTACGATTGAGTAACATCATAGATCCCTGGCCAAATAAGTTTGTGGTGGACAATATCGTGTCTGTGGGTTTTCTCGGAGTACTCCCGTTACCTTTCACATTTTCATTCCATCAATTTTTCCATCATCATCTTCGTCTCCCTTAGCCTAACATACCATTATCGAGGGACGTTAAACTGAAAGAAACATCTCCCTAACCGAAAAAAAAAGTTACCTCTTTGAATTCTTCTTTGAGTTTTTTTTTTTCTTTTTTAAGTTCCGAACTTCCTACTCCCCTGTGATTTCTACTTAAGCACGTACAAGGTTTAGAGGCTGTTCAGTGAGAGTATTTGAAGTACGCTTGATAACCTGCTGCACAGTCCTTGCTCTTTAAAGATCTATACAGAAGAAGAAATAAAGAAACGTTGCAGAATTTTTACGATGCCCAGTTTGTGAGCAATGAAGCTGGAAGTTGGTAATGAAATAAAAAAAGACTTGTAGAGGGAGAACCGCTGATAATAACACAGCTCCGTGACCAAGAGGCCGAATAGTACAAAATAAACAATGAACATTTGTTCATTGTTTTCAGTGAGTCAGTTGTTCTCAAACATCTAAACATCCTATATTGTGCCCCAGTTTTATTGGAAAGAAAGACAACTTGACTGTTGTGACTTTTATGATAATATTACTTTGAAGTTTGTTCAGCCTATTAAAGGACACCGTAGTAGTGGTTAGAATATTGGACTCACGTCCACGTGGTCCAGAGTTCGATTCCATGGCCGATGCTCCCCAATTTTTAGAGTCCAACCAGCGTCGTGAGAGAAACTAGAGAATAAAACATATGACGGCAAATAGGTCTAGTAAACTCCTGATGCACTGCTAGAGATAGGACGACGATCACGTGTTCGTCAGTCCAGCCGGTAGCTACAAGATGGCATTAGAGAGGTTCAGGTTCACAAAGGGGTGTTATACCAAGTGGTTTATTCCAGTCTATCAAAAGTTATAACCACTTGTTTCTTTGAATATTTACCTGGTAAGTGAGTGATCATCATGTCGACATTAATTCAGGCTTTTTAGACATGTATTCGCGTACATATTAATCATAGCAGCTCCTCAATGGTCTCATGATATAGAAGCAACATCCAAAGTTTTTCTGCCCTTATGCTGTTCAATCCAAAAACACTAACAACAAAAATTAGTGTGATACATTTTGCTCCTCGGAACCATAAAAAGGATAAAAATAAAATTATAAGTTTTAGCACAAAACATTGCGATGAAGGACTTGCGACTTTGGTCGGCACATAGTGGGTTGAAATAACAAAAAAGCTAGTCGAAACACGAAAACGTTGGTTAATTTGCATGATAGTATGAATATATAGGTGTTTCAGATCGCTAATAACGATTGTGAAGTCAAAAGTAAAAAAAAAAAAAAAAAAAAAATCAAAATGGCGGAACCCATTTGGCGGGCAAACATTTAAAAGAAATCCAAATAGGTCGAAAACTAATTTAATCATCTTTTTGAGGTCGCTGGCAACGATTATAAATTCAGAATGTCAACATTTAAAACAATTATGAAGTTAACAGCAATATAAGGCCTATCTAAATCGCATATATATAGGCTAGATAGATTGAACTATAACAACAAACATATATTAGGGTGGTCCATAAATATCAATTTTCAGATGAGGCTGGTCTCACCCTCTAAAATGGTTCCATATGGGACTAAATTAAGCCAGGAGAAAAATTAGCTTCATTGAATAATATTAAATGGTGCACCAAGCGACCTAAAATTTTGAATCCGATTACAGGACGTAGTATATGGGAAAAATCTGGAATAAACTCATGTAATTTAGAAACGGCTATAGGTAATGCAAAGATACCCTGGATAATAGAAATAGAGGAAAAAACATATCTAATTTTGTATAGTACTGCCATTGCGGCCATCTTGAAATCCGCCATCTTGGATTCAGGTCAAAATTTTTAAATAGAAAGAGGGTCATGTGACATATCGTTTTGAGGTATTGTTTTACCAGAAGCACAAATCTGGCACTATTTTAAAGATAGCTTTAGTCATGTAAGAATTATTACATGTGAAAAGATTTCTCCTTTTCAGATTATTAATTCTTACACGACTAAAAGTAAAGACATGAGTTTGGCGTGAAAATAACGAAAGAGATATGCACGGCTTCAAACGAAAGAGGAACGGGAAAGAAAATGCACTTCTGAAAATAATTTGTTTGAACTTTATACGCCAAAAGACATGAAGCAGTTCAAGAAATGAAGAGGAAAACCCAGTTGAGAATGTTAAAGAAAATGTAAATACGAATGCGTGTGTGCCCGGACGGTCCAAGAGATGTAAAAGGGGGAAAAACTAATTTTATTACTCAAAGACTGGTGTTGCTCTTAATCGATAAAAGATCACTCATAGAGCAGCAATACATATTCTGACAGCGACGGCAGAGGCATTAGGCTATAATGTAGAGGAACTAGCAATAAATGGGTCTTCCATTCACCGATGCTGAGAGAAAACCTGTAGTGTAGTTGCACAGAACTACAAGAAACAATTTCAGAGTGCATCAAGTGCGTTAGTTATGTATTGGAACGGAAAACTACTGGTGAATTTGACTGGCAGAGAGACTGCCGGCAGGTTATCAATAATTATTACAGGAGATGGTCATGAGAGGTTAATTGGTGTTCCCATTTTGTCGTCATCAAGAAAAGAACATATTGATTCTACTATAGTACATTCGCTTGAAGAATGGAATTTGGTAAAATTCGTGCAGGCAGTTTATTGTGATACTACTCCTTGCAATATGGATCTTGTCAACGGTGCTTGCATTCTGCTAGAGCAGTAGCTCCAAAATAACCTTCTATACCTTCCCTGTATACACCACATTTATGAATTAGTTTTGATATGTGTATTTGATAACTGTTGTGTTTCGTTTGCATCTAGACCGGACGTTCTCCTATTGAAGTGTTTTCAGAACGAGTGGTCTAGAATAGATTGCACTAACTTTATTCCAGGAATTGATGATGATGTAACAAACAATATTTCCGATGTAAGAAATGAAGTGTTGAATTTTGCTATCAAACTTATAGAAGCAGGACACTGCAGAGAAGATTACTGGGATTTTTTAGAACTGACCACCATATTCTTGGGTGGTATACTTCCTTGACGAGCTTTCTTTCGTTTGCCTGGAGCAATTCACCATGTAAGGTGGATGGGAAATGCAAGCTACTATTTAAAATATTTCTCTTTCGCAAAAAAAAAAAAAAAAAAAAAAATCGTTTAACGAAGCAAATAGAAACGGGTCTTCGGAGAGGATGCACTTTCTGATCCGACTATATGTTCACAGTTTGCTTAAATGTGATCAAACACCCCATTCACCATTACAAGATCTACAATTTTTGAAAGATTTGTACAGTTAAAGACAAATAGATGCTGAATTATCTGAAGTGGCTCTTTCTAAATTTTCACGCCGACTCTGGTACTTGACGGAGGAACACGTAGCATTGGGGTTTTTTGATGATGGAGTTACCATAATGGAAAAGCAAAAAATGGTTGAAAGAATTAAAACTATAAAGGGAAACCGTGAAGCAGAAAAAGGCTTGACCCAAGAGATGGTACCATAAAAATTCTTGTGAAAAGAGAAATCAGTGATTTTGTTACAACAAATAAATTTTCCTCCAGAGATTTAAAATACCCAAAGGGTCTCTTGAGTGTGATCCGACTTCATGGCCAAATAGCAATGACTATCTTCAAGGAAAGACAATAGTTTAATTCATCCACGTAACAAACGGTGTGCAGAAAGGGGAGTGTAACTAATAGAATATTACAACAACGTTCTTACGAAAAATGAGGAGCACAAACAGTTTCTTTTGCAGATAATAAAGACCCACAGACAATCTTTTCCTAAATGCGAAAAAGTGAACTATGTAGCAAATAAGATTCATAACTTAACCAAAAAGATACTTTATAAATAAGAGATATTTCAATTTCTTCCAAGTTATAATTTTTCTTTTTCCTCATAATAGTATATGAATCATCTTGATGAAAAAAAAAAAAAACTTATTTGTAGTTCAAAGCGAAACAAGCAGTTGGTTTCAGTTTATGTAAAAGACTTTCAAAATTTTTACATATCTGCGTTCCATAACTGCAATAAAATAACATTACATGAAGCATTTTGTTTTTCACACGTAATAACTCCTACATAAATATAGGTAACTTGAAAATAATACCAGATTTGCGCTTCTGGTGAAATGCTACCTCAAAAAGATATGTTACATGACTCTCTTCCTATTTAAAAATTTTAACCTGAATTCAAGATGGCGGACTTCAATATGGCCGCCATGATAATGCTATACAAGATTAGGTTGGTCTCTTCCTCTAGTTCTATTGTCCAAGATATCTTTTCATTAGCTTGAGCCGTTTCTAAATTACGAGAATTTATTCCAGTTTTTCCCCATACACTATGTATTGTAAACGCATTCAAAATTTTGGGTCGTTTGGGGCACCATTTAAAATTATTCATTGGATCTAATTTTTCTCCTGCCTTCATTTGGTTCCATATGGAACCATTTTAGGGGGTGAGTCCAAAGAAATCCCTAAATTAAATTTTCCTCATATAAATTTGGACCACCCTAATATATATATATATATATATATATATATATATATATATATATATATATATATATATATATATATATATATATGTGTGTGTGTGTGTGTGTGTATTTGTGTGTGTGTTTTATTGCTATAGTGTCAAATTACTAATAATTGCAACAGATTAATATTCTTGATATGATTGTGAAACACGACCATAACATTTGAGGGCACGTATGGACAGCTGTTTTTGTGAATTTCGTTACCTGATAGTATTGTGTGTCGTAAAACAAATATATCGATAGAACTGTGCAGAATTCATAACTTTTTTTTTTTTTTTTGCATTCATCTACTTTTCGTTCTTAATTTTTCTTTATTTTTCGTTAATTGTAATGATAATTTGTCATAACATCAATTGTTTTCTCAGCTTAAGTATTTAAATGTCAATTCTACATAACTTCATGTATTTTATGCAGTTTATTTTTTTAAAGTTGAAAATTAAAAAATGTGTGATATTTTAAACCAAAGTTTTTTTTTTTCATGGTGTTCACGTTCACTACATCCGAACAAAATCAAACTGCATTTTTCAAATGACTGCTAGATACAGGGTGGCCCAAAATTAGGTATACACTCATGCATTGATCACATATAACATTCTAGCTTATGGGTTTATTTGTTTCGGCTCTTCCGAGCTTAAGATATAAGTAAAAATGCATTAAGAACAAATAATAAAGAAACTAAGTCTACCTGATAGATAACAATGAGAAATGACATAAAATACAGTGAGCTGAGCAGTACGGGACTTTATACCTACTTTTGGCCCACCCTGTATAACAAAGGGATAGATGTATTAACTAAATTTGAAATTTCAATCATTCTACTGTACGACTCAAGTTTTAACTAATTCTCCAATTTTTTTTTTTTTTTTTTTTTTTTAACTTTTGATCTTTGCAAATAAAATCTTTTAGTTTCACGCTACACGATTATGCTTGTGAGGCTAAGAGAAACGGATGATTACGGCAAGTGAATGACGATGGAAGAATTGGTGGAATGAGAATTTGGAGGAAACGGGAGTAACTCCGAGAAAAACCACGAACACGATGTTGTCCAAGACAAAAATTACTTAGGTTGGGATCGAACCAGGGATCCCAACTCACTAGAGGTAAGTGTTCTATGACTGATCCACCGTTCCTCCCTACCTTATAATTTAGGTTTCAAACAGCTCTTTTATTACTAATAAAACTCCAACTGACCAAAGCAGTATATATATTTTAAGATTATATATTTGTGTTACATTTTCGGCTATGCAACATAGCCTCCCTCAGACACATTATCTGACAGCTATACATAGCCGAAACTGTAACAAAATATATAATCGTAAAATATATATACTGCTTTGGTCAGTTGGAGTTTTATTAGTAATCTTGAATTTTCCAAAGCTACAATGAATAATTTACAAGCTATTTTATTTTGTTTCTTTACTTCAAAGTTTGTTTTTCTATTTTAAAATATTACTGCTACTACCACTGATAGTACTACGAACATTAAAATTGGTTTCCCCCTTCGCAATTCTTTCTTTTCCACTTTCAATTACTACTTCCGCTTCTGCCATTTCATAAAAAAACCTCTCGAAAACTGACTGCTTGTGTTGGTACGTTGAAAATCCTGCCGCTGCTAATGAGCTGTATTAGTTCATTAGGAGTAGATGTGTCTGTTGTAATTTGGATATTGAGCGGAAACCGCAACTCGAAAATTGCGAGAGTAAGCACTCTGTCGACGGTAGCGCCATCATCGGTCTCCCCCTCGTTTCTCCCCCGTCCCTTTTGGTTTCCTCCCCCTTGCCTCATGCAACACAGACAATCTATTTCAGCCCTCTTCGATTTCCTTATTTTAACGTTACTTATTATCTTCTGCTCTCAAACGCAATGAAGTATATTTTTTTAAAGAAAGGGTGGTTTCAATTTTAACTCTACGTTACCTCATGAGGGGCAGGGTGGCTCAGTGGTAGAGCGTGTACCTCTGCTTCGATCCCCGGTCACGTAAGTTTGTGGTGGACAACATAAGAGTCCATGAGTTCTCTCGGGGTGCTCCCGTTTCCTCCCACATTCTCATTCCACCATTTTTCCATCATCATTCGCTTGCCTTAATCGTCCGTGTCCCTTAGCCTCATAAGCATAAACGTGGGACGTTAAACTGAAAGATTTCTTTTTCTACGTTACCTATCTTGTGTCATATTCGCTATGACACCACACTGCACGATATAGTTCTTATGGTTGGTGTAAAGGGACAAGTTTTGCCGATAGATGTCACTACAGTCTCCGTATCTCTCTCATGTATTTTTTACCATTCACGATTTCTCTTACAAATTTCAACTTACACAGACTTCAAACTTTGAGGGAAGGAACTTCATAACCTTCGAAGGCAACAATCCGTGCCGATTTTTTATTTGTAATTTTCTTCATTGTTGAAATAGTTTGATTTTTCAAATGGATATCCTAACCTTTAACAATGGAACTGTTTCAGCAATGAAGAAAATTATAAATTAAAAATCGGCACGGATTGTTGCCTTCGATAGGTTATGAAGTTTCTCCTCTAAAAATTTGAAGTCTCTAGGTTGAAATTAGTAAGAGAAATTGTAAATTTTCTTGAAAGGTAAAAAATACACGAGAGAGATACGAAGACCGTAGTGACATCTATCGGCAAAACTTGTCCCTTTAGACCAACCTTAAAACAATTTCACCACTTCTTCTTTGGTCGGCCTCGGGCTCGTTTCCCTGTCATTTCTATAGCATCTACTCGGCGAGCGATGCATTTCAATGGTCTCCTTACATGACCAAACCATCTCAGTGTACTTTCTTGCAGTTTTTTCACTACTGATATCACTTTTACTGTTTTCCACATCACTTCATTCTTAATTTTGCCCTTCCACGTCACATCCACCGCTGCATCTTCATCCCCACAACATGCAACTTTCGTTTCTCTCTCTTCTTCGTCGTCCAACATTCGTGTAATAAGGCAGGTCTTACTACTGTTTTGTAAACTTTTCCTATAAGAAGTATCAGTACCCTATGGTCACACAACACTCCTACCGTTTCTCTCCATTTCGTTCAACCGCTGCTAATTTTGTTGTTTACGGGCTCTTTCGTGGCTAAGGGATTAGCGTACTAGCCTTTTGCATGGGGAAACCTGGTTCGATTCATGGCGGGAGCTCATGTGTTTTGGATTCTACGTTAATCAGTAGGTCCCGTTACATTTAGCCTCGCTACTGAAAGGGACTTTAAACTCAACTCAACTCAACTTTGTTCTTTACGTCTTCTTCTATTCCTGCAGAATTGTTCCCAAGTGCTTGAATTTCTTCGTCATTACCACCTGTTTTACGTCCAGTCGCATTCTTGTATTCTGAATTACATTTTTCCTGAAAAGGCAATGTAAATATTATGTCTTAGTTTTACTAATTCTAAGCCCTTTGCTCTCCGATGATCCTCTCCAGGCATCTAATTTCTCTTGTAGAGATGCCTCTAACCCTCAAAATGTTTTCGTGCCTCAACTTCGTACATTGTGTGTGAAAGACTTTAAAGTCGAACCTCATGACAAAGCTCACTTCTGAAATGCATTGAAGTTGGTACGGTGCAGAAGTTCAATTCTCATTGAGTTCTAAGTGGTGTGATACTCTGGTGAACATGTTCATAATGTTATTCGAGGTTACGTAGTTTTTAATTCATAGTCATTCTCTCTCACTGAACTTACGTATATTTGAGACTCTAGAGCAGCGTTTCGCAACCGGTGTGCCGCGAGGAGTCGAAACAAAATTATTAATTTTATAGAAAAACGTAGGGGAAAATGTATATTTGTATTTCACATTACTATCAACCTCTACTGTGAATCTACAATTTTGATACCGGGTTGCTGTTCTGTACATTTCTAATGTTGAAAAAAAGTTTGTTATAATTGTTATAACCATTATTGCTTCTTTATTGTTGCAGACTATTTCGTAACTTGAAAATTTAAAATATCATTCAATCCTTTCTACAAATTACCTACATTTGTGTTTAAAAGTAAAAGAGATTTGTTTGTTTGTTCGTTATTTAGTGATCTTCCTTCTTAGTAAAAGGCTTTATACAGTTTTTAAAAAGAAAGCGTATTTTTTAAAAACCTGAGTCTAATATTTCATTGTAATTGTTTTCTATTTCTAATTTGAATGAAAAATAAGCATAATGATTTACCAAGGGGGAAAAACCAGAGAAAGAGCTTTCTTCTCTGTGAGGAGATCAATAATCACAGAAAAAATACCACTGTGTTTTATATTTACAAATAATAATGCCTATAAGTGTGCCGCGAGAATCCAAGTAACACCCATAGTGTACCGCAAGTTGAAAAAGGTTGGGAAACGCTGCTCTAGAGAGTAGCCTGTTTCTTTTTATTGGAGATGAACGTCTCTTTTCCAGCACCGCGGCTGTATGTGACGTGGACCTACAGTTTAAGATGGAGTCCAAAACCACCGTCATCTACGAATACGAACATTGAAACCGGAAACAATTGGTTTTTATTAGTTCGGGTTTAGTAGAGAGTTATAGTGCTGCCAAAATATCTTGAGCCGTGGCAAAAATGTGAACTAAATTCATGCCCTCGACACTCCCACGCGTTGAGGCAACAAGGGTACAGCTGTTGCTAAGCAAGAGAGCCGTGGGAGTGGAATTTCTTCAGCCGATAACAGCGCTTGGAACGAAAGGCTAGATGTCAAGACAGTGTGATATATCTATAACACAGGATATGGAACCTATTGTTGAAAGCCTGAATCGATTTCACAAAAATAAAATAAAATAAAATAAAAGGTTTCTCGATATTTTTTTCTGTTTTGCTCTATGGAAAACAGTATTGCAATTGAAAGTAATAGTAAATTTCAACTACTTTTGGTTTTGGTAGTGTAGTATGGGTGGTAGAGCCTGTCTATTCCACCTGTGCCCTCAGAAACTATGCTAAGTGTACTTAAGCCCCGCCCCGCCACGCTCTGGCGGATGAAACCCTCACTTTGCTTAGCGAAAAGAAGTGATTGATATCAGCTGAGTTGCCAATTTGTCATTCACTCGTTTGGTCTTCACGAGTGAAGATCGTAGGCTACTTAAAAGTGGCTAACAAGACAGAGCACAGCGAAGTCCGTGAAATAATTCATTGTGGCAAAGCTTCCGCATTCAACAATTGAAAGATCTCGACCGCAGCAACTTGTCTCTCCTCTTTTGACGGAGGTACGGGTAAACATAAAACGACAGCAGCGCAAGCAAGGGCACAGTTTAAATAGAAAGGCTCTAGTGATATTTCTCTGGAGACGTTAAATCGTTTGCAGAAAACTAAACATAATTTATGAATGTAGTACTTTAAATAGAAGGTCAACTTAGTACATTTAACTACCACCATCATGAAGTATGTTTCCAACAAGAAATATTTATTTTAAATAATATAGCTATGACAGATTTTGACGCCCTTTCAAACTTACCCCTCCATGCAAATGCACGTGTTGCACATACGGTAGTGCCGACACTGTATGTAATATGGACAACTTACAGGAGCTGAGAAAAACGCAAAACACTTTTTTTCCTTTAGCAAAACCAGATCTGAACCTCTACCAAAGAAAAAGACCCATTTTTTTTTAAAGTAGATTTCTCTTTGTCAGTATTGTACCCTATTTTGTTGGTATACCCAAACATTCTTTTATGCAAATCAATTATTTTACTTCCAAGACTTCATCAATTCAATGGTTGAAACAGAACATTTGTGTTAGAAACCACAGAAATACAGATAAAAGGAAAACTGTTTTCAGAAACTTCCACTTTTCCCTTCATATAATAATAATAAAAAAAAAGTTTTGAACTGATTTTTTAAGGAAACAGAACCAATGTAAAAAAAAATACCTGTGTTTTTCAAATGAAAGGAATGAAAAAATACCGAAGTTTTCTTTTCAGAAGGAGAAGATTCGAATGATAAATTGCAGTTGAAAGTCATTTATTACATTGACAGCATTAGAATGTGAAATATAGGATAGGATTGGGCTAAAAGGGGTAGCGTGTCATCCCGCAACCCACGACGTCGTTTATGTGTCTGTCGAAGGTGGTGGAGGATTTTCGCTGCTATAATCAGAAGACGTTCTAGAAAAAAAAGGGGGGACGGGTAGTTGAAAAGCAGGATGAGTATTCGTCGGAGGGGTTAGTTCCTTCGAAAGCTTTCTTTTGCTCAGAAAGTTTGGAGTTGCTTTATTTGAAGAGTTCTGGAAGGAGGGTTTCTTTGAAGATAGGTTTGAAGGCAAAAAGATTAACCCTCCGGAATATGTTGAAAGCAACTCAACTTCAGAAACTGATGAAGGAGAGAAACAGTTTGAAATGAATTCTCGAAATAATCAAAGAGAGAGATTATTCACCAATGGATAACCTAGCATCAATAATTCAGTAAAAATCCTTTCGTTTGTGATGTCCGTTAACATTGATACGTGCGCGATCATTCTTTTTTTAATTTTTGTGGAAGAGATATGTAAGATTATTACACACCCGTACAACCAAATAACTATGGGCTACGAAACTACGTTCGTTAGTGATTCTAGCTCATATCTAGCCATTGATAGTTAACGAAATGCAAGTTTATTTTTTATATCAAAAGATCCAGTATATTTCAGGTAAACATTTTCTTCTAGGCTTTATATCTGAAGAACTATATATAGTGCAGCCAAACCCAAACCATCACTTAACTCAGTATGATACGATTATTCCGTAAAAAAAAAAAAAAAAAAAAAAAAAAAAAAAATTAGGGACCGTTTAAAAATTCTGTAGCCCTTGATCCGAAAACTCCAATATATTTCAAAAACAAACAAAACAAAATATACGCATTACATCTGTAGAACTACATACAGTGTAACCATACCCAAACTATCACTTAACTCAGTATGGTGTGCTTATTCCTTAAAAAAAAAAAAAAAAAAAAAAGAACGAAAACTTGATTTAGGGGCCGTTCAAAAATTTGTGGCCCTGATCCAAAAACTAATTATTGGCCAAACTTCCAATATATGGAAGCATTTTTTTCGATCATTCCTAAAATTCTAGTTGTATTGATGTTACGGCAGTCATAAGATAAATTCTTCCCAAGATAGAACATTTTTCGTTGAAAAAATAAAAATAAAATATTTACCTGCTGTTTTCTCGTAAACAATATATTCAATTTTAATTTAAGTATCTTCTATATGGCTTTATGACCATCTCTACCACTTGAAGTTGATTTCGGTTTTAAGGTTGAATGAAGGATGAATTTACCACCAAATTTTAATAAAATTTATTGCCAATGTAGAAAAGACTGACTCCCTCTTCTCTTAACGGCTCTGTGTCTGACAAGCAACATCCTTATATATTTTGCAATAACTTAATTATTTTTATATCCTCATCATCATAAATATTCTGCCATTATTGAGAGGTCACTTGCTACAACTGAGAAGCTTCCATGCTCCAGTGTCTTCAGCCAACCTCTTCCTCTTCGTGTATGATATTTCTGTTTCCTTAACGTTCATCAACTGTAGCCTCTTTCGTTCCTTCTTTTTTTTTCTCCTGCTACCATATACTCCAACACTTTCTTTATGACACAATTCCTTCAGAGCCAATATCCCAACCAATTTTCCTTCCTATTTCTAATTAGATTTAGAAATTCTAATTAGATTTAAAATTGATATTTTCTTCCCCACTATTTCTAATACCTGATTCATTTCCCATTTAAACCAACTCATTCTTTCCATCCTTCATGACACTCGCGTTTCGAAAACCTTAAATCCTTCTTCATCGCTTGTGTGTAATGTCCATATTTCTGTCCCATACTGAACTATACTCCAGACGAAGCATTTCAAGTGTATTTTTTCTGAACTATTTACTCGCCATTTTTATCCTTGCTTTTATTTCATGTTCGCAGTTCATGCCAGCACTCTCAATGCTACTCAGATACCCAATATCACTTACTTGTTCTATTTTCTCAATTTCTAATTCTAGTTTTGACACCAATCGCTTCGTTCCTATCACCATGGCTTTTGTATTTCTAACATTTATTTTCACCCTATGTTCTTCCCAGTCCTTTCTCAAGTTTTCTACTATCTTACTAATTTTCTATACAGATTCCGCAAGTAATACAATTTCACATGCAAACCGTATATATTTAATCATTCTACTCCTATCAAAATATCCTTTTCATTATGTAGGCTCTTCTCCACTTTTTCTTCTTGGTATATATTAAGAACATCTGCAAGAGACAATATAACTGTCGAACTTCCCTTCCTATTTCAGTTTCCTCTGTTATTTCTTTCCCTATTCTAACACTTACTTTTCGGTTCATGTATAAGTTTCTTCAATTTTTCCATTCCAATTCAACCTTCTTCAGAACTTCTATCAACAATCCCCAGTTCACCCGATCAAAAAAATGATTCAATAGATCAGTAAGTACAACACACACCTCTGTTTTCCTTTTTATATATATCCTTCATCGATTACTCTTTATAAGCTTGGGAATCGCGATGGCTCAGTGGCACAGCGTTCATTTCAGGTGCTTAGGGCCTCTGGTTCGATTCCAGCTCGGTCCAAGTGGACTTCGTAGTGGGCGAGCATCTTGTGCGTGGGTTTTATTCAGAGGGTTCCCCGTTTGCTCATACTTTCTTCATTCCACCAATTCACTCATTCTCATCATTACCGTCTTCTTTACTCTACATGGCATAAAAGTGAAACGTAAAACTCAAACATTTTATTTGAGCTCCTCCGTGGCTAAGCGGTTAGCGTACGCGCTTTTGGCGCGGGGGACCCGGGTTCGATTCCCGGTGGGAGCTCATGTGGTTCGGATTCCACGTTAATCAGCAGGTCCTCGTCTCATATAGCCTCGCTGCTGAACGGGACGTAAAACTCAAAATCAATCAATCAATCAATCAAACATTTTATTTCACTTAATTTCTTTATAAGACAATTGGATCGCTTGTACCCTTTTGTGTCAAGAAATCTTTTCCTCATTCTCCTGTTTCATATACTTTTATATACTGCATATTTGAAATATGTATCTCTAAAAATAACTTATGTACAAAATATATAGAAATCTAGGTTCATGTTTCTACAGCTTTCTTCATATTTTAAAATCCCTTCTTACTGTGACTTCAATAAAGTTTTCTATTACTTCTTTGGATTTCAGTTTTCTAGCCAAGGACTACTCGTTGGAAAGAAGTGTTAATTCTTTTAACTTTTCGTGACATATTGTGCTCCTCATATTTTTTAAAGACTTCCAAGCTATGCTATATACAGGGTGTTTCAAAACAACACCAACAACATTTGGGAGGTGATTCCTGATACCAAGATAAGACTAAAAGTATAGACCAATCTGGGTGCACAAATGCTTATAGGCTCCCGAAAACATGAGAAAAATGAACTTTAAAGTTCCATATCTCTAATACTATGGAACCTACCATAGTCGAGATAAGACTTTATTTAGGAACTATTATGTGCCCTATCGAAATATCCATGTTTCAGAATCCTGCAGTACTCACACAACAATTTTTATAGAGGGAGTTTGGCTATGGGCATATAATTTGAAGTACTCACCAACTACCTCTATAAAAATTGTTGCGGAAGTACTATCCGCATCTCAGGAGGTTGCAAGTCTACGGAATTCGATCTTCGCGACCCTTCCAGCTGAGTTTCTCCACCCACTCCCGGCTGTGAAGTTTTTTTTCAGGGTGGCCAGTCTTATATATACAAACACACGACTAACTCTATTTCTTGAAATGGAAGGGTCTTGGAGAAAATGAAGCAAAGGATGTAGTGTTAGGTGTGTGCATTGTCCATTCTCAAAATGGCACTTGACACAATCTGTTTCACATTTACCACATGGCTACTGGTTCACATTTGTAAAGAATACTCCCATTTCACGATAATTTAGAACTCGTTTTAGGTCCTCCCAGTGAACTTTTTTAAGTGTGTATCCATTCGTGATTCAAGATAAAGGATTATCTTCTCACTTAGTGACAATTCATCCATAGAAAGTATCTTACAACATAGAAAAAACTAAGAATACTAACTGCAACTTTTTCGTTTCATTTGACCGAGATCTCGCGTCTATGTTGGATACCAAATACCCAAACTCTTCCTGTTTTCCTTTTTCATATTAGACAAACACTGGGACCGACACTTAGAAAAGCTTGAACCACTTTCTTCCTCATTTTATGTCATAAAATGTAAGCAGGTATTTAGACTTGAGATAAAAGTGTACGTGCAAGATGCCAACAAAGGAAACAATGTGGACTTTAGTCTAGTGGCATTTTGATGTCCAACAATCGCAAGTTTTCTCACTTTCTACATATGAACTTAAACATAAGAATATTAATTAACAATAATGTCCTCAGCTTAATCTATTATCCATAAAAGCATTATGACGCAATTGAAATAGATAAATGCAAAACATTTTCTAAGACACTCCCCCCAAAAAAAGAATGTCTTGATCCCGGTCGTGTGGTAAGAAAGTTCTTTAGAGAACTCTTTTTATTGCACTTATTAGACATAGCTGTCAGTCAGATTGTTGCACGGGTTTTGCTCTATCGTAAGTTCCTCTTAGTTATTATACTTATACAAAGGGGTCTAGGTGGGGCCGGACCCCTAAAATGTTCACGGTAGGTTTGCAAATGAACTATATATGTAGATGAACTATAATATGGTTGGATCGGGCGTCCCTAATTTCTACCCCCCCCCCCCCCCGTACATTTTTGTTCTGGCTACCGGTCTGGCCTTTCCATTTAGTTATGATTTAGTCTAGAGTTGAAGAACTCTTTGGTTTTATGTGAGCCGCAAACTGAAACAACATAACCTAAAAAGATGAACTCGAAAAAGTT
Source organism: Thermobia domestica (assembly GCF_964235325.1). NCBI lineage: Eukaryota > Metazoa > Arthropoda > Insecta > Zygentoma > Lepismatidae > Thermobia > Thermobia domestica. The sequence goes on along the minus strand of NC_137470.1, from coordinate 174,759,265 downwards.
TTCTAATTACTTTTCGTTAATCAACAAAGCACCACTCCATAATCGAAAAAAGTAGTGTATATTATATTTAAGATAAAAAGGCATATATTTAAAATATGATGGCTGAAATTAAAGAAAGACTTTTTTTTGCTGCGGGTGGAGTGGTTATAATGTATGTAATTACTTGCATTGTATTCCATTCTTAATCCTTCTTTGTTCATTCTTTAAAAAGTGAGCATTTTTAAAAAGTACTCTTAATTTGTAATTTATTTCTTATATCCGAATGTTAGTAAATATATAGTCTGTACGTTAAAGGGCATATATTTAGAGTATGAACAGAAATATCATTTGATTGTTACCTTTCTGTTTCTGCTCGAGTTTTTTTAATTTCTGTTTTTCACTAATCTTTCAGAATGTCTCATTCCGTTTATTACTAAATTCTACTGCTTGTTTGTATGCCTGATAAGTATTTCTATTAATATGTATATAATTTTAATCAGTGCGAAATTTGTTCAGATTACGAGTCAAATCTGATCAAGTGCCCCTAAATGTGCCCTTATTAGCCAAGCATAACTGCAACTGAAATGGATAATTTTGGATCTAATCGCTCACGTTGGTAAGTTGTTGGATAGTTGTTTCATAACCGTAATTACAAGTATCTCGACACGATACTAAGAAAGAAACGAAGTTACATTTTGAGTAACCATTGACAATTAGTTATTGAAATTTTGTTAACAAAACTAAAACTTTTTTTAAAAAAAATGTTTGGAAATACTTCCTTTAAAAACTGTAGGCAGCTGTTACACCGACAAGATAAACATTTGTTGACAATTTCCTTTTATGACCAATCAAAAGCAAACATTTGCATTCATGTTTCAACTACATACTATATGTATCCCAGTAACTACACTTCAGTTTTGTATAAATTATCTCGATTTGCATTTCCATCATTAATGTTTGTAAGTGCTGTAAGAAAGTTTTGGGAACTGTAAGAATAACAGCTAATTCCTTTAGGTAATAAACCATGATGATATTCTTCTTCAGGAAGAAAGCTACGAAATTATCAAACGGGTAATCACCAAGAAGGACAGTAATCATAGATCCTGTCAAATTTTTAAGTTTAAAACTACTTTAAACCAAAATATGAGATAATAATAATAATAATAAAGTTGTTCGAGTCGATAATGAATGCTAGCTGCAAGAAGTATAAATTCAATGGTGATGCGAGGTAAATTGATTTATAATTTTATTTTCTAACTATGGAAGTATCGAGACTGAAAAAGGTGTCAAATAATTTGTATTTATTTTCTCAAACAATCTCTCCAGACTCTCCCTGTACTCTAATAAATTAAACTAGCGAAATGAGTATCATATTTACTCTCAAATACAATATATTCATTGATGTTTTTCAAACGCTTTTTTTTCTCCTTCATTTTAAAGACTAAGAGGAAGACGGAATTTCTCTGCTCTTTAACTGCTGGCTAGCCATGTGTCAGGTGTCACTGAAGCTTGATTTACAGCATCTCCTCCCTCCAAATGATCAGAAGGGAACATTTCTTTGGATTTCTACACAAACATGGCATTCACCATATACCTGGCAACTCTGAAAAAAGTTTGCTTTTGGAGAATAACAAACTGTCGTAAAACTTTTCAGAGGGCAACAACTATACCCTCTGCTCCTCACTTCCTCACCCCGCACTTGTATTCTTCTCTGAAGGGGACAGTACCGTGAAGCTTGGAGCTATGGACCTTCAAAGTTTATCTTTTCATGTTCTCGGCAGCCTATAACTCCGAAAGGAAGCATTTGTGCACCCAGGTTGGTCTATGCTTTTAGTCTTATCTCGGTGTAAGGAATCATCTCTCAAAACGTTATCAGTGTTGTTTTGAAACACCCTGTATAAGTGTCGGAAGTCTCACAGAACGGCTTTGTCCGTCCGTCCGTCAGTCTGTCGACAAACACCAGAACAAAAACAGTGTCGACAAGTATCAGACCCTTAGACAACCACAACCATGTTCAAGGTACCAACCATATGTGTAAAATGAATTATGCTTTTTATGCTTTTGGGTTGCCCTAGTAATCACTATGATAGACGTACTAAAACATTACCCTACCCACACATAAGATAGATAACTTACGAGTTCATTACGGTATTAGCTTTAAATTTAAAAATGACATGCGTCGATTAATAATTAATAATTACCAGAGTTTAATATTAAATGTTAAGAATGGTTTCATAAAAATAAAAAAAAATAATAATAAATGCAGCGGATCACTTGTGGTTCCTTTCATCTTGTGAGATCTGACGGTTTGGCAGTATAGTCACGCTGTTGTCACGCCTCTGATCCTAACAATCAGGCGCGCACACAGAAATTTTTTGGGGGGTTCGAGCTTTGGGGAAACCAATACTACAAGTCACTACGTCTATGTAGTATTAAACGGGTATTATTTTGTACCCCATAAGTAATTGGAAAGCATACTTCAATTTTCCAGAAAAAAATGATAGAACTAGATAGTTTTTATAAGATAAAGAGCACAAAAACCTTTAAGTTTTACGTCACACGATTATGCCGGTTAGTCTAAAGTAGACGGTGATGAGAAATGAATAAAATCGTGGAATGAAGAAAGTGGGAGAAAACAGGAGAGACCCGAGAAAATCCACCCCGTTTTTGTCTACCACAAAGCTCACTTGGCGCGAGCTGGGATCGAACTAAGGACCCTATGCACCAGAGGTGAACGCCCTATCACTGGGTCACCTCGGCCCCAGAAAAAGAGTACGGATGAAGTGTAAAATCAAATGTTTATACCACATCAATCATTTCTCTGTGAAACAAATACAGTTTTACTAAGAAATTATACAAATGTTTGTTGAGTTAGGAAGTTTTGAGGGAGTTTCCTCCCCTTTGGACACTCTCGTGGGTGCGCCGCAGCTAACAATTATGTATTGATGTAGAAATCATCAGTTTTGAAAGCAATCATAAGTTTCAGTTTTCTTCAAGCCTTCTATTGCAGTTAGTTCACTGTTGCAGTTCACTACTTCTTCAATCACGTTCCTCAAATATTATGTTTTTATAACTTGCATTGTGCATTAATTGAAACAACTCTCATGAAATGTAATCAATCGCAGAATGCAGCCAGTATGTTGTTATTCCGTTGTCTATTATTTCCCTACACTTCTGTCTCCCCCAACAACTTTTAGTAGGATCTACATTGTCTCTCTTCCACCATTTTTAGCTTGTCTTTTCCTGTTTCTTGGATGTGGCTTGACATGAAAACGAAAAGCTGCTGAACGTAAGTGAAAGTGACGCAAGAAATAATGCATCCACTTCCTATCCTCATCTTTCTCTCTTCCTCTTCTAAATATCATTTTCTTGATGGAAGAGTATGAAGCGAGAGAGAGAGAGGGAGGATAAGTAGATTATTTAAAAAGAATTCTATTACACCTAGTTTATGTCAACAAATTGAGTGAAAACACAAAATGTATTAATTAAAGACGAAATTGCAACATTGATCTTTTCGAACCTGATACAAAACAAAAATATGGTCTATATCAGTTAGAAGCTTTTACTATATATAAATTGATTTATTTCACGTTTCTTTCCGTATGTTAACATAAACAATCAGTATATTATAATGCTAGTTTATATGTTTGTGGCCATGCCTTTTGACATATATATCTCGGAAACGCAAGCTCTAGAAAGATGCCGTTTTCACTGATCGATTGTAAATTTTGTGTAGGTTGTTCACTTCTAATTCAATATTTTAAAAACATCCGTTATTTCTTTATTACATTTTTAGGGGTACACTGGAAGTATTGACATTTTTAAAAAGTGAAGCATCGTACCCTACGGGTTATACATTCCAACACCACACATGTGTGTACCGGGTTAGTATATCTCTCCAGCGTTTGTTTAATGGCCAAATGATAATGAAAAACGAAGGATAAACATTTTTCCATTCTAACATGAATCTTCATTGTTTGGAGTGCTTTGCCCAATGAACACCACATATCACTGATATTATAATTAATTGTGTGTGTAATGTATTTTCTTAGTACATGCTGCATGCAAGAAGAAAGAAAACACTGATCATATCTGAATTAGAAACTCAAACCGGAAGTAGGCTCAAATCTTGCAAACGGTGCGAGATATTGAAAAAAAATAATCGAAAACCTCTCCCCATTATGATGCTCCATGCCGATTTTTATCAAGACATTCTTCACTTGTGTCTGCAAAGGGACATGTACAGACGTGAGGAATGTAAAGAGATCCATGCTCATATGTGAATGATGCGTTGTGTAGACAAAGCAGGTTCACCTAGTAAACAATAATGAATATACATTAACTGAACAGAGTATCCCCAAACTTGGAAATCAATTTATTCTTCTACGATTTGTGACTGCAACATTAATCGCATAATACAGCTATAGGCAATCTTTTCTAGGATCGGGCCGAAAAATAAAGAAAAAAAACTGTAAAGGATCAATGCAATTTACTAACAAACAAGAATTTTAGGAATGATACAAAAGAATGAATCAAAAGATTGCGAACTTGGCCACGAATTTTAGGAAGGATGAAAAAAAAACGCTTTAAAAGATTGAGATCTAGGACAATATTTAGTTTTTGGATCAGGGGCCACAAAATATTTGAACGGTCACTAAATCGAGTTTTCTTATTTTCAACGGAATAAGCACATCATACTGAATTGAGTGATAGTTTCAGTTTGGCTACATTGCATATAGTTCTCCAGATATAAGGAGTACAAGAAAACTTTTGATTGAATGAAATATTTTGAATTTTGGATCAGGGGCCACAAAATTTTTGAGCTGCCTCTAAATCGAGTTCTTTTCTTCTTTTACGGAATAATCATCTTAGTAAGTTAAGTGATAGTTTGGGTTGGGCTACACTATATATAGTTTTCCAGAAAGAAGGCGTAAAAAATATTTTAATTGGTCTAGGAATTAATTCGTGCGGGTGGACAAGAGATGGCGCAACGAACGGAGCGTCCCACAGTTCCGTGTATCCACACATGTATTGCAAACCCCTGTCATCGCGTATCGTTCGTAGTATAGGGCAGTGGATTAAAGTGTCAACAACACCAGTTTGTAGTTAAGTGAACATGGCGCAATTTGTGCCTGATAAAGTGTTTTTGCGGGGTGTCCTGCTACATTACTTTAACATGCAGAAAAGTGCGACTGAAAGTCATCGTATTTTGGTGGAAGTGTATGGTGACCATGCTCTAACATTAGCTGAGCGAACGTGTCAGAAGTGGTTTGCACGGTTTAGAAGTGGTGATTTCGGCTTGGCAGACCAAGAGCGAGCTGGACAGCCAAAAAAATTTCAAGACGAAGAATTGACAGCATTGCTCGAGCAGGATTCGTGTCAAACGCAGGAACAACTTGCAGCAGCATTAGGCGTTGATCAAACAACAGTCTCCAAACGCTTGAAAGCCATGGGAATGATTCAAAAGATGTCACATTGGGTTCCACATGAATTGAAAGACAGAGACGTTGAAAGACGAAAAACCATTTGCGAATTGCTGCTTCAACGACAGAGCAGAAAGGGGTTTCTGCATCGAATTATTACGGGTGATGAGAAGTGGATCCATTACGAGAACCCTAAACGAAAAAAGGCCTGGGTGAAACCAGGTGAACCAGGTCCATCACAACCAAAACGAGATATTCACTGTGCAAAGGTTATGCTGTGCATATGGTGGGATATGAAAGGTGTGGTGTACTATGAGCTGCTGCAACCGGGTGAAACTATGAATGGAGAACGTTATCGACGACAATTAATGTGTTTGAAGCAAGCTTTGGCCAGAACACGACCAGAATGGGAGAACAGACATGATAAACTTATTGTTCAACATGATAACGCTCGCCCACATGTCGCAAAACCGGTCAAAACCTATTTAGAAAATGTCGGATGGGAAGTTTTACCCCACCCACCGTATTCACCAGACGTTGCTCCTTCGGACTACTACTTGTTCGATTGCATGAACAACGATTTGATTGGACAGCGGTTTACTTCTTCAGAAGATATCGAAACATGGGTCTCTGACTGGATCGCTTCCAAGGATGAGGACTTCTTTCGCCACGGAATCCGTACATTGCCTGACAGATGGGCGAAAGTGGTGGCTAGCGATGGACAATATTTTTCTTAAGGTATTTATGTATTTTGTGTTTGTATTACAGCTTCAATGTGTGCGTACCAACCGCACGAATTAATTCCTAGACCAAATAGCTTCAAATAAATTTGATCTTTTGACCCAACAACAATGGTTAATTTTAGAATTGTATGTCAATACATGTAATACTAAGCTCTATTAATGATTTAAATGTTATGAAGGAGAGTGTGATAGATTAAATCTGACTGCACTTCTATGATCTGGTTCGAACTGCGATGTACTGAATTTTAGTAGTTAATTAAAATTATCTTTTGTCTGTTTCTGATAGTACTCTTTCGAAGTTTCATTGCATAATACACATGCTCACATGTAGGGTGAAGCAAACACAGCAATACATTTCTGATCATGAGATATCAGATTTGGTAAACTGGATTTCGGCAAGGAGTTTTAGAACTCTAATTTTGTAACATTGAGAGACATCCACTATCAAGGCTTCATAATACGTAAATAGGCCAGCAGCCAGTGCGTTAGGCCTACTCAAAAGTTTTAACATAATATTTAAATAACATGAATAAGTGAATAAATTAATCCGTGGTCACTAAGCTAAGTATAAAAGAAAAGAAAACGAAATGTTCCTTTTGTTGGATCAAAAGATCCAACATACGTCAATGAAACATTTTCTTGTACGCCTTCTATCTTGAGAACTACATATAGTTACAACGACTCACCAAAGGTAGTCGTCAACCTGGTTCGGCTAAAGATATCAGTAAATCTTGAGTGGTAGTAATTGTTTACACATAAAAATATCTTCAATAATTATATACACTATTATTCTCACCTTTTCTATCGAAATTACAAGTCGATGATCGGTATTAAATGGTTTATTAGTTGATACTCTTTTAACGTATTTTCACTCAAACTGTCTTGCAAACATACATGTTGATTAGGTATCTATAAACAGCTACATAGCAACGAATTATACAATAATGTATATTTCTTACATATATTAAAAACATTCTTCTTCTGTTATTTTAAATTAACATTATCTCAAGTATAGTGCTTGAGTATGAGCACTTTCTGCCCAAGGTACAGGTAATTATTAAACGATACAAAGTATCTCGTTGTATAAAAATGTCGCCCGACGATGGGACTGAATATAAAAGTTACAAGCGAGCTTAGCTTTTATATTTAAGAACCACTGGTCCGTTTACAATAATGATGTTAAATTACTTATGTCCTTTACATTTTGATCGCCCCTCGTATATATATATCTTCCTTAAGCTTCATATATATAAATACATTTATAATAAATCTTTTATTCCATTATCATTTATCTTTTATTACAAAAACGTCGTCGCTTAATAATATAATTACTGAAGGGTGCGCAGTCAAAATCGCAAGAGGCAAATTACCTTTTAAAAACATAAATCACAATGATTAGCATTTTCAATCATTATTAAAACGGTGATGTTAAGAAAAATAATATTTGATCTTTCCAGGGCGCATTATCTGATAACTACGTTAGATGATGTTTTAAAATATACATTGTATCCATAAGGCATCAGAATATAGAAGAATCTTATTCGGGTAATATATAAAGTAGCGCATAAAGACAGTCGTCGGATAAATGGCTTAATAGAATGAACCTTATTCTTAACATAATCTTTGACAACAAATTCTCAACACAAATCCATATAATATAAATAACCTTTGCCTTTAATCAATTATAAATCGAATTATAATTCTTCACATTAACAAAAGAGAATTAAAAATCATTTGAAAATTATCATTGGTTAATAAGAATTAAAGAAAATTAAATTAAGTAAAAATCAAAAATTAAACGTAACCTACGTTTAGACGAACAAAAGGAAGAAAATAAATCTATTTTTACACAAACATATTCATAAGAATCAGTAGCTGATATGGGTTTAACTCTTACTTCATCAACTGCAGTCAGTTTACATTCGTACTTGCATATGATTCTAATAAAGTACATTGTACTGCACAATCGTGATTAGGTTCCGCATTATTTTGTACATGAATTGCGTCATTATCTTGATTTTGACACAAAGTGACATCTCTTGAACTACGATTATGTCTATACATAGGATTTATAGCATTTCTAGAATTTCGCCATGTATTTCGACTGTTTTTGTGTCTACTTCGAGTAGGTGATCTGACATAATTATTGTCACGATTGGTTAGGTTAGGTGGATTCCTATCATATCTTTGAATATTTTGTCCATTCTGATTGTTGAAATTTGCTCGACTTAGGTTATATTCCGTATTGTTCGCATTACGGATATTTAGATTACGAACAGGTACAAAGTGATCTGAATTATTTTTAATTTTACCTACTCCCGCTTGATGATTCTGAGCGTGGTATTGAGTTTCATAACATTGTACAAGCATTAATAAATGATTAAAACTCATACACTGGGTAGAAAACAGGATCTGTTGTAGTTTAAACGGTAGCAAATTTCTGATTGATGCAATTACTCTGGATTCCGATTGCAACGGATTAACGACTTTTAATTCGTTATATGTATTTACAACAAAGTCAACAACAGATTTGTGCAAACGAGGATTGAAAGGTTGATTTCTAATCGTGGCATCTCTGTTTGCAAGCAAAAAGTCATTTTCGTAATTTGCAATCAGCGCAGCTTTAAATTCATCATATGTATTGACGTGATCTCGTACTGCTTTAAACCATAAAGAACATGGTGGGAGTAATAAATGAGGGATTAGTTTCATATATTGCGATTTATCTATACACATTATATTGCACTCATCCTGAAATTTTTCTAGGAAAGAGGTAGCGTTTTCGTTACATTTACCACTGAACTTACTCATAGCACGTATTTCACTCATCTTTACACTTAACTTTACCTTTCTTTCACCTTTCCGTGTTCGTGTTGAGTGACAATTCCTACATACTGCATGATTTGTAGTTCCACCATCTCTTTTACGCCCATCTGTATTCCTTGGATGAATTTCTTCCAAAATAATGTCCTCATCGGATGGGTTTCTAGAAGATGAGGTAATGCGAGGTTCACATTGATCTGCTACGGGTGACTGCGAGGTCATCTCCTGTGAACAAGGGAACTCCAAATGATCATTAACCATGTTGTTTTGGTATGCGTTGTCCTTAATCTGTAGCATCCTGATTTCCTCTTGTAATGCAGATATCAACTGAGTATTCGTACGTATTTTGGTAGAATTATCCGTGACCTGAATCTTTTGTTGCCGTATAGAAGATTCTATTACTTCCAAATCCTTTTTTACACAGTTGACTTCTTGAATTGTATGGTTGTAATTATCCTGGCAATCTTCAGATACTCTTCTTAGTTTTTCATCGAACTGTGATGTAATGTCACTCACCGCCTGGATAATAGATTGTTTCGTCTCTCCGGATGTCTGTTCCAATCGTTTACTTAATTCCTCGTACTGTTTACTGGAAGTCTGCTTTAATTCTCCATACTGTTTACTGGAAGTCTGCTTTAATTCTTCATACTGTTTACTGGAAGTCTGCTTTAAATTTTCCGACATCTGGGCTAAACTTTGTTCCAATCGTTGTTCTTGTCTCTGTAAAGCCGTTAAGATTTTGTCTTCTAACGATAACATTTCGGGTACAACAGGAGCTGTATTTTGTTCTTCGTTATCACTGTCACCAGTTTCTTTTTCCATTGCCTCACCGATCATCATTTTTCTTGTGATTATTTTACCACTTCGAAGTATAGTAAAGTTCGTAGTCATGAACCTTATTACAGAAGTAAATTCACCCTTACTTTATACTTCAGGATAAGAATTTACAAAGTTCCCGGGTGAGGTAAACCAAAAATTTTACAACGATTCACCAAAGGTAGTCGTCAACCTGGTTCGGCTAAAGATATCAGTAAATCTTGAGTGGTAGTAATTGTTTACACATAAAAATATCTTCAATAATTATATACACTATTATTCTCACCTTTTCTATCGAAATTACAAGTCGATGATCGGTATTAAATGGTTTATTAGTTGATACTCTTTTAACGTATTTTCACTCAAACTGTCTTGCAAACATACATGTTGATCAGGTATCTATAAACAGCTACATAGCAACGAATTATACAATAATGTATATTACTTACATATATTAAAAACATTCTTCTTCTGTTATTTTAAATTAACATTATCTCAAGTATAGTGCTTGAGTATGAGCACTTTCTGCCCAAGGTACAGGTAATTATTAAACGATACAAAGTATCTCGTTGTATAGTGTAGAAAAACCCATCGGCTCCATTGAGATCCGAACGAGACAATTGTGTTTGCATTTGATGTTATAACTAGACGAATCCAAAAGTTATGCGTGCCACCGGCCGGAATATCGTGAGTTACAACATATTTTGTAATACAGTATAAGAACTACAAAAAATTACCTGGCAGGATAGTTTGAACCGAGTCATTTGTTCGGAAACGGTTGGGTAAGTGGAAAACTCGGCTAACACGTTTCCCATCATTTTCAACGATAAACTTTTTTGGGTAAAAAACTTTGTCTCAAGGTTCCCCACAGGGCTCCAGAAGGGGTCCAACTCAAAATTGTCAAATAACAAGGGGGGTTAAGTAGCACATCGTTTGAAATCTGTTGTAAAATGAAAGAAAATGCAGCAAGTCACGACTCTCTACGACAACACTGTGCAAAATAGCGGAGAGTCAAAATGTAAAATAAAACTTAATTGGAAATTCCATGGTCATCCCTATAAATCGTAAACGATGAGACAAATGTGAAAATAGCAAAGGGAGGGTGGTATTATTTTCAAAGTACAACAATTTAAGTTAAAACTTCTTGTCCCAGGGTCCCCAAAGGGTCCCAGGTGGGGTCCAACTAAAAAGTTTCAGTTTGCAAGTGGGGTTAAGTAGTTCATCGTTTGCAAGATCTTGTTAAATGAAAGTAGATGGAGCAAGTCTCGACTTTAAACGACAACCCTGTCCAAAATTGCGGCGGGTCAAAATGCAAACAAAAGCTTAATTGACAAACTATGGCCACTTTAAATCCAAGATGGCCGCTTAAAACATATGTCATTCATAACAGTACAAATCTAAATCTCTATTTTTCTCTACTATGTATTTAGAAACAATAGGAAGACTAAAGAACAATTGAATTTCGATTCACTTCAACTATTATTTCATTCGGTAACAACCCATATATATTTTTTTCTTAATGCACTTTCATCACGGTTCTCTCGACATCATTTACTTGAATATAACGAATATGCGATGAACACACAACTCTGACTTCCTACTCATACTGCTAAACAGAAGTTGAATACCTTCGGATATTTTTCTAATTTTGTCATACGTAGCTCATGCATAAAGGACTTGCTGCATCAGTAGGTTGGAGGCTCTATTGTAACGTATTCATGATGGTTACATTTGTGTGTCATTCGTTGGTTTGATCGCAAAACTTCAAGCAATACCAAATATACAAAGATACATTCATTTGCAAGACTGGCGAGTAATATCAAACCATCTGTAAATCATGTCAGTACATCGAGCTGCGTCAAACTTTGTTGGTTTGGTCAGAGTATTCCCAGAAATAACATATTTATATACAAACTCATTTTTCACGCTGGCAGCCACATTGGAGTACAGATTATACTCTTTGATATTTTGTGGATATCTAGTATTAACCATAAACGTAAATACAACATTTCGCTTCTCCAACACCAGTGGTGTGAGCTCGACATGCGTTCGATATATAGTGCGGCATTTTGAACTCAAGATGTCGCGCTTTTGAACATTTCACATATTTCCCTCACCTACTAATCAACGTTAATGAAATATTTGGCTTTCCTAGCTTCAGCAGTTTGACATGCTTATCCTTTCGATATAGGTTTTAAGCGGCCATCTTGGATTCAAGGTGACCATAGATTTTCAATTAAGATTTGGTTTACATTTTTACCCGCCGCAGTTTTGGACAAGGTTGTCGTAGAAAGTCGAGACTTGCTCCATATACTTTCATTTAACAAGATGTTGCAAACTATGAGCTACTTAACCCCTCTTGCCATTTGAAACTTTTTAGTTGGACCCCAGCTGGGACCCTGTGGGGACCCTGGGACAAGACGTCTTAATTTAAACCGTTGTACTTTGAAAATAATGCCACACTTCCTTTCCTGTTACAATATTTGTCTCACCGTTTCCGATTTATAGGGGTGGCCATAGACTTTTCAATTAAGTTTTTGTTTACAATTTGACTAATCTCCATTTTGCACAGGGTTGTTGTAGAGAGTCGAGACTTGCTGCATTTTCTTTCATTTTACAACAGATTTCAAATGATGTGCCACTTAACCCCTCTTGCCATTTGAAAATTTTGAGTTGGATCCTTTCTGGGACCCTGCGGGGAGCTCTGGGGCAAAGATTTTTACCCCAAGAGTTTGTCGTTGAAAATGATGGGATACATTTTAGCCGAGTTTTCCACTTACCCAACCGTTTCCGAACAAATGACTCGGTTCAAACTATTCTGACAGGTATTTTTTTTTTTTTTTTTTTTTTTTTTTTGTAGTTCTTACATTACAAAATATGTTGTAACTCACGATATTCCGCTCGGTGGCACGTATAAATTTGGGATTCATCTAGATATAACATGTCAAATGCTAACACGATTGTCTAGTTCGTATCTCAGCGGAGAAACTGCGTGAATCTTCTTTGTTAGTATGATGTTCTTATTCCGTAGAAAATAAGATTTAGGAGCCGTTCAAAAGTTTCGTGGCCCCTGATCCAAAAACTAATTATTGGCCAAAATCGAAATCTTTTGATCCATTTTTTAAAATCATTGCTAAAATTTTTGATTGTTTTTCTTTGCATTCTCCAGATTAGGAATCATGTCGCGGGCCGGAGAGAATCTATCAGAGGCCGCATCTGTAATTTGGCAATCACGGACATAATGTGTAAAATACAAATAGATATCCAGAAGTAATTTTTTTATGTAGAGTCCGTACCACAAGAATGTGTTTCACCTCAGATTTTGTTTTTCTTTTGTAACCGGAAATGATAGATATCATCTAGCTCTTCCGGTTTTAATATTAAAATCCACATAACAGAAACAGTGAGATATTCGTTCGGTGCTCTCTCTTCTCCTTATGTATGTTCATCTGGTTTAGTCAAACTGAAATGAATTGGTTTGCTTACGGGACAAGAGTTCAAGCTATTTCTTCTTGAAAATGAGGTCATGTCGTGGGAAAAATGAAATGAAGTGTTTTAGTTTAAGATCCCACGATTATGCCCTTCAGGCCGAGAGAGACGGATGACTAAGGCAAGCGAATGATTATTTAAGATTTAGTGGAATGAGAATGTGGGAGTACACCGACGAAACGAACGGAAATGATATTGTAAACCACAAACTTACTTGGCCGGGAATCAAACCAATGGCATCACGCATCAGAGCGCTCTACCAGGAAGTGTATCTGCTTGTATTTGAAGAGGTCTGTCTCACCACGAAAATGTTGAATATTGGTTAACGCTACAGGATGTCCAAGAAGTCTCGTACCCGTATATTTGAATATCAAAGAGAGCAATCCTTCTTTAATGTAGTCATGCATTGTTGAATGGAGTATAATCAGTTCAAATGCTGTTTTGCTAAATGATGTAGTTGGAGACACCGCTTTTGAACGAGCGACTGCAGCACGTTTTTCTTTTTCACGTACCTTCTCACGTCCACTGCGCAGCCTGTCTTTGATGCATTCCTATCACTGCGAAATTAAAATACCGCTAATTTTACAGTAATTATATAATATCTTCAAATAGATAAAAGATAATCGAAAAGTGGATCAAGACCTCCCTAGACGATGTTATTTTGCATGAGGTACCGTTATTACGAGTCACCTAGTAGCTTTCCGTTTGCAGTTATTTAGAAATGCGAACATAAATGCCGATTTTCTAAATGGTTGGAAATCGAAAGCAGACAAATGAGTCATGATAACGGTATCTCGCGCAAAATAATATTGTCTAGGGAGGTCTTGTTCCACTTTTTCATTATCTTTTATCTATTCGAAGATATCACATAATTACTGTAAAATTAGCGGTGTACGAGGTGAGTCCTTGCCAAAGCTATCTCCAAACACAGTCATTACTTGTGTCGTTCGCGCACCCATACCATTGATAGTTTCTCAACTGTGTAACTGCAACCACTTCCATCATCCTTGGCTTCACAGCTGAAATCACTGCTGCCAACTCTTATTGGTAAAATACCGCTAAATTCAACTTCTCAAAAGTCGATAAAATGCCGCTAAAACAAGTATTTGTGGAATTTAATCCTAAGATATTTTATTTTTTTCTTTTTTGATAATGCTGTTGGTACTGGGGTTTGTCTTTGCTTAATTTATATTTAAAAAAAACACGGAACTGCACTTTTAAGGAAGAGTAAGAAAATGCACAGGTTACACACTCTAATCACTCCAGTTTATCAATTACACAGCATTACGTACTACATAGTACACACAGAAAATACATATAGTGAAAAGCGCATATAAAATACCGAACTCTGTTCTCTGTTCAAAATACCATAGCTCTGTTCTCTGTTCGAAATATCATAGTTCTGTTCTCTGTTCGAAATGCCCTAACTTTTGTTTGAAAAGAAAAACACAGTAATCACCTGCCAATAATTTTCTCTTCGTCCTGTCCCGAAATGTCAAGTATCAATTTACTTGACCCAACACAACCGTAATAAGAAGCAGTTTCGTCAAGCTGTTATATTGTCAGTTGCCACAAGTCAAAAGAGAATTTTTGAATTTGTCACACATGATGTGTTGAGATTGCGATGTCATGAACTACGCGGACTATACCCGAGTTATGCTCAATGACACTCATATGATGATTTGCTTTCGCTTTCTTTCTTTACCAATCACATGACAATTGCTAAGTGAGTAATATCGAAACTTTTAGCAAGTAAAAGTGTTTAAAGGATTCATCTGTTTTGTCGTCCAGGTGCTCGAAAAGTCGCTGAAAAGGTCGTTAGTCTCTTTCGTAAATATTTTGGCACCATCTGCCTGTATAAATCCGCTATAATTAGCGATTTATCTCTAAATTCGGCAACAGTGAAATATTCCATTTGTCCTTGAATGCAACGATATCGATCAGTGCTATCTGTGAACATGGAACAGTGTTGCTAATACTGTAACTAAAATCATACTGACATTGTTCTATTTGATACTCAATCATATAAGGACTTATCGGACACTCTGTAGAAAGAAGCAACCTGTAACATCACACAGTATTATGTTACAGTTGCTGCATTAAATCATAATATTTCTAAAGTACAAGACAACAAAAGAATCATACATATACTGCAACAGATCAATATAGGTTAAGCTAGGTAGAAACACTGTTGGAATCTTGTAGCTGTCATTAAAAAAAAAAATGTAACCCTTCATTATTTCTCCATGTAAACATAATCTTGAAAGAGACACGCAACATTTCTTTTTATTTTATAAGCAGGCAACCCATGTGCAACTTTTTGGGTCCTCTTGCTTGCTACCTGCTATTGCTATTTCATTGACATAAAAAAAAATGGTTGGACGCTTCCAAAGCGACGGCTTCTTTTGGATGGGATGAAGAAGCACGCCAAAATACACGTTTCTAACGAGGAGGTTCACTATTTGTTCACTAGAGTGCAGTACTGCATGGTTGGAGATATCATTCTTGCTTTCACAAAGTTGTACTGTGTAAACACTAAATAGAAAGATCGGGTTAATGACAGCTACAAGATTCTTGCAGCATGGCAGCCTAGCTGTATGGTGAGTTAAAAAGAGCAGAGGTAACGCTGGAGCTAAAATAGCTCTAGAAGGGAGAAAGAAAAAAAAAGAAAGATTATCCATCTGGTGTGGCCACCTGCTTCGCTTCCGCTATCACATCTTCCCCATTCATCTATTGTTCCCAACTTCTTCTACCGTCACCTATGACCTCGTCCATAGCCTGATGATTAAATTTTTCACTGTCGGCCCGTGTTGATTGGCTGTACGACCCTAACACACGACCACACAATCTCCCATTGCACTAATCCTTATCGCCTTGTTGCCGCTTCATTGAGCTTTAGCCGGAGTTCCCTTCCTTTTTTCCTCCTTGCTCTGTCTCTATTCCGCCTTGATTGTCGAGTCTTTAATGGATCCCATACATCAGAGACCAGGGTCTGAGTACGGAACAACTTAACTTTTTTCGGTTTTCTCCCTTCTTCGAGGAACTTTAACTATACCCGTTTCAACAGTTATAATTCTCCCCTTCACGCAGACACCAAATCACCCATTTACTCCTGTTCCTGTTACACAACACATTTCTTTTAGTAGCTACCTTTTGCTGTGAAATTCTCAGCTCTACGTATGCTTCATCTGCATTGCCTTTACGGTTCATTTATCCTCAAAACTAGGTGCTTAAATTAGATTTCAGAAGACGCTTTTCAAGTTTAGCTACTACTGAATGAAATCAACTCATAAAAATTAAGATTTACTCTTAAATTTCCTTTAAGGGAGTATGTGTCTAATGGTGTTGTATTGTATTATGATGGTGTTTCAGTATAGCCATTTAAATGAAGGGAATAAAAGCAAGATGGTACGAGAACATTCTGAATGATGTAAGCAAAAAATATCCAGAATTGACTGATCTCCATAGTTTGCTTGAAAGAAGCCTTCTTTCGAAACAATTAAATGAGTAACAAAGAACATTCATTTATACGAGGAATGATCAGAAAGTAAGATTACAAAGCCTGCAGTGAAACATATATACATTATTTCATACAACCAATACAATAAACAGATAGTACATACAATAGGTTAATTTTCGACATAGTCTCCATATTGGTTGACGCAATTGTTGCATCGTGGGATGAGTTTGAACATTCTCTCCTGATAAAAATCCTGTCCTTGCCTGTTCAGTCACGTTGTTACGATATATTTCACCTCCTTGTCTAAAATAAGCGACAGCTCGTAGGTGATTCTTCAAGTGCGGGAACAGGTGAAAGTCGCTTGGAGCAAGGTCTGGGCTCTAGGAAGGGTGGACAATGATGTCCCAGCGAAACTTCTTCAACAGCGTCTGTGCGCTAATCGTCGGCGACGTTTTCTGTACCAGATGCTAACTTTCGACACCATTCTGCTACACGCTGACGAGACGTTACAGTCTTTCCGTAAATCTCTACCAGTTGCCGGTGAATTTCAGCCGTGGTTACATGTTTAGTCCACAGAAGTCGAATAACTGAGCGGCCTCTTTTTTGCGAGACTAATTTTCCAAACAAGTCGCCATTTGTGTTTAGCTTCAACTAGCGTAGTAGGTGGTGGGTGGTTGAAACTCGGGGCGCGGACAAAATCCAAGAGGACAAAATCCAAGGGGACAAAATCCAAGAGGACAAAATCCAAGGGGACAAAATCCAAGAGGACAAAATCCAAGGGGACAAAATCCAAGAGGACAAAATCCAAGGGGACAAAATCCAAGAGGACAAAATCCAAGGGGACAAAATCCAAGGGGACAAAATCCAAGAGGACAAAATCCAAGGGGACAAAATCCAAGAGGACAAAATCCAAGAGGACAAAATCCAAGGGGACAAAATCCAAGAGGACAAAATCCAAGGGGACAAAATCCAAGGAAACAAAATCCAAGCGGACAAAATCCAAGAGGACAAAATCCAAGCTAAATTCTGGCAAGGCGGACAAAATCCAACCGGATAAAATCCAAGGAACAGTATAATGTGCGTAGCTGTGGTATGTGCCTGTGAACACTCTAATTAAATTGTATATTTGTTTTTTTTTCTTGAATTGTCATGCATTCTAAAGTTTTATCTGTAATTCTTCAATTTATTGAAATAACTTCTCATTTACTTTTAAAGAAGTGAAAATCAAATAGAACATGTAAGATTGTCACAGTAAGAGTGCAGATGAGCTTTAATTACTTATCACATCCATATGAAAGAATGTAAAAGTATTATACACAGTGTTTTCAAACAAATAATTTTGATATACTGATCAAATTTTCGTCAGAAATGATCCATATGTGAAATATGTACGGTAGTTGTAGAATGCTGAGTTTTTCTTTTTGAATTCTCGTGTTTCGCCTATATATTCTAAATAAGTGAAATATAGATGTATCTATCAAGATTAAAATGTGAATATGGTAATGGTAGAATGCTGCGTATTTTTTTTACTCGTTGCCATCCACCATTTATTATGTTTGAATGCTATTGAAGTGTGTATTTTTAATAATGTAATAATGTGTGTGAATTAAATAATGTAAAAGTGTTATCTAGAAAATCGAAATGTGAAAATGTGTCTAGACCAACTAAATGAAAATGTATATATTATTGGCTATTTTCAAAAGTGTAATTGATGTAAATACTTTCAGGGTAGAGAAGTATTTTTTTTTTATCTAAATTATATCTTTTTAATTTTATTTCTACTTTAATTCTCAATGAATAGAATAGAATTACGTAAGTGTACTCTTTTTAAGACTGGGCTGCTTTGCTGTTATTTGTTATCTCTGATTTAGCAAGTCAGTGCTTTTATTTTCTGGTTATTTATGTGAATATACTCTTTTCAATCAAAATATTTCTGATCACCCTAAATTGGATCCACTTGGGCATGTCCAAGCAGTAGCCAGATTATTTTATGAATAATCTTCATCTGCACTCTTACTGTGTCAATCTTTCATATTTTATTGGATTTTCAGTTCTTTAAAAGTAAATGAAATGTTATTTCAATAAATTGAAGAATTACAGATAAAACTTTAGAATGCATGGCAATTGAAGAAAGAAACAAACACACAATTTAATTAGGGTGTTCACAGGCACATACCACAGCTACGCACATGATACTGTTCCTTGGATTTTATCCGCTTGGATTTTGTCCGTCTTACCAGAATTTAGCTTGGATTTTGTTCGCTTGGATTTTGTCCTACACTCTGAAACTCTGCACAGTTGCCATCTCCATATGTTACAATTAAGGCAGACTTCTCATTTCTCCATATCAGACGAAACTTCATAAGTATCGGCCTTGTAATCTTAGTTTCTGAAAGTCCCTCGTACCATTTTGCCACTATTATGTTGGAAATGTTAACATCATATAAGATCACAGCCATCGTATGTATTTTGACACAGAGGCTTCCATGCTATTGCATTGCTCTCTCTAATATAAATGCCCTAATCGTAATCTTATTCTTCCCTTTTTATCACCTTCCACCATACATACTATTGCCTTCGTAATAAGACAACTGCTTCTCATATAAAGTCGTAACAACTTTATTTTATTATTTTTGACTATTTTCAACATTACTTTTATCCCTTTAAAAAAACTTATTTTATTTTCAACTAAGGGATTGGAAAGAGTCAGATAGAACTATATTTTACTATTTTTCATTATTTGATAGGTGGCACTAATGAAAAATTCTAGAAAATACTGTCATGAATTGTAACCCAGGACATGAATTGCATCTTCTATCATATGGATGAAGGTTACTTTTGTTGAAGGGGCAAGAAGGTTATTCTGAAACTTGGAAGCTGAAGTCGGCAAGTAGGGATGCGCACGAGACAAGATTTGAGGCTGTCTCGTCTCGAAAATATGCTGTAAAAGTGATGTCTCGACTCGAAAACAAATGTATTCTTCTCTATTGGAAGAGCTGCGTCTCGTCTCGAATTTTGTCAGGAAAATTCTGTCTCGACTCGTCTCGTGCACATCCCTATAGGTGAGCAATTGAACAGTTTGCATTCTGATCGATAACCAATCACCCAAGGCAGATAGGTCAAAGAACGTTTTAAACATTATAAAACTATACATGATGGATTTATTTACATATAAACCAAGTTCTCTTTCTTCCTTTCTTTTTCTAGTTTATCCGGTTTAGTTCGATGCAACCCCCAAAACCTATAATGTATGGTGCTCAGGTTGCATAAGCAATAAGCGGAACTAGATTGTACGATCATTGCAGGATTTTTTAAAGAAATTATTATTATTATTATTATTATTATTATTATTATTATTATTATTATTATTATTATTATTAAATCACAGCTAAAACACTGAATATTTATATTTGGTTTCGTTTATCTACTCTCGCTTTGAGATATATGCATTTTTTACAATATTGTAAAATTCACTCTTCTTAGGGTAGAGCTAAAACGAGTACAAAAATAAAATTACAGTTCAAATATAAGTTTCTCTTAAATATTTGGTTATCTTATTGGTGGTGTAGGAACCCAGAGACCAAGCATCCTACGGTGAAGGATTCAAGGCTCTTATGGCTAAGAAGAGTGTAGGTACCTTTCAGAGATAGCACGTTCTAGAGAGTAGTAAAGTGTTTGTAGAGTCCAGGTGTCCTAGTAAAAGGAACTCTCAGAGACCAGGTGTCCTAGAGGGTGGTGAGGTGTTTGCAGAGTCCAGGTGTCCTAGTAAAAGGAACTCCCAGAGACCATGTGTCCTAGTGGGTGGAAGGTGTTTGCAGAGCCAAGTGTCATAGTAAAAGGAACCCTCAGAGACCAGGTGTCCTAGAGAGTGGTTAGGTGTTTGCAGAGTCCAGGTGTCCCAGTAAAAGGAACTCCCAGACAACCAGGTGTCCTAGAGGGTGGGAGGTGTTTGCAGAGCCCAAGTGTCATAGTAAAAAAAGTACTCTCAGAGACCAGGTGTCTTAGAGAGTGGTGAGGTGTTTGCAAAGTCCAGGTGTCCTAGTAAAAGGCACTCTCAGAGATCAGGTGTCACAGTAAAACGAACTCTCAGGGACCTGGTGACCTAGATAGTGGTAAGGATAAAGGAACTCTCAGAGATCAGGCGTCCTAGAGAGTGAAGGTGATGAATTATCTGTGACGATTGATGTTTTCTGCGGTGTTGTGGCTCCTTTTATGCAGAAATCTTGCTGACTTCATTTATCTTCCTTACTTAACGAACTTTGATGTCGGTTGACTATGTCTTCTTCGTTGTTGTTGTTTAAAGTTGAATTTATAGGTGTGTTTATGTGTGTATGTATGTCAAAATAATAATAAATATTATATAATAATATTAATAATAATAATATTAATTTGTAAGTTACCAATAAAAACTAAGTTATATACTGTTTGTTACTTTTCGTCAATAATTTCTAAATGGTTTGTCGAATTTTAGGCTAGTGATCTGTGTTGGATTGGATTGTAGAATAGCACTGTGGCTTATATCATATGTGCCAAAATATTAAGATGAAATCCGAACCATTGTAATAAGTTCAAATTTTAATGTTCTGCCACTGATAGTCGAGCCCAGGAATCAGCGTCCCCAAGACGAGTGTGCTATCTACTAGACCAGTAGCATCATTCCACCAACTCATTCGTGATGTATCATTTTACAGGGCGTAATCATGGAACGTGTAATTGATAGATTTAATTCTATGGTTTTCAAGGACTACTTGTGGTCCACAGACATTGGTTTGTGAAACACTCCCCGAGCTCTCTCCACCATGTCACCTTGTTCCACTCATTTTTGTTTTTATTTCCTTTTAGGCAACATATTATGCTCATGGGTTTCCTCGGTGTAAAGTGGCTCAGTGGTAGAGCACTCACGTATCTCTGGTGCGTGGGGTCACTGAATCGATCCACGGCCAAGTAAGCTTGTGGTGGGCGAAATCTTGTTCGTGGGTATTTTCGGGGTACTCCCGTTTCCTTCCACGTTCACATTTCACCAATTTTTCCATTATCATTCACTTGGCTTAGTCTTCGTCTCCCTTTGCCTAGAGGACATAATCGTGGGACGTTAAACTGAAATATTTCATTTCATTTCATTTTTCTTCGGTGTAATTATTGTTTTATAACATTAAGACACAGGATACAAATGTGGTACGCTCATTACAAGATTTTTTGTTCAAATTATCCACTTTTGCGTCATTATTTGATAACTAATGAAAAATATTTTTAAAAAATGTTATTTTATATGTAGTCAACTTACATTATTTATAATATGGATGAAAATGACTAAGGAAAATCATGCAGAAATGAGTGTGCAATATTTTTTCATATTAAAAGAATAACACTCACACGATCAATCAGAAACACACATATCGTTTCCCACATATGATTTAGAGTTCCTGTTATATTCCCTTCATATTCTTTACTGCAGCGTGGAGTCATATTTTACATACGCAATTTCGTTTTCAAAACTCTATCAGTAGATCGCTGGCTGGGGGAGAAGCAAACAAAAGAAGAAGATGTCAAGATACAAAATTAATTACTCTTTGGATGAATTTCCATCCATTCTGTGCCCTTATATCATTCACAAAGCGCTGAAATCTTCTATCTCTCTCTATCTTTTTTTTATTTTCTATCTTTTCGGACCTCTCCTATGTTGCAAGATCAGAGGGGGAGAATTTTATGGAAGTAATCGAGCGTGTGAAATCTCGCTACCAGTTGCCCGCAGGTTGTACGTCACTTTAATCTCGAACCCTGTGTATGTATATAATCATTGAAGCATATCAATCTTCCGTAAGTGATAAGAATTTACTCGGATTCGAATGAATGATGTATTATACCAGTTTTGAGAAATGGCTCTAGAAACTCTGATAGTACATAACCCTTTCTCTCACACACACATAGATACGAGCGTTTGTATACGTACATACTCATACATACATAGATATGCGTGTAGGTATGCATAATACACAGTGGTTATAATCAAACTTACGCTACTCAACCATTCTAGGAAGAAAAATAATGAAAATAGAAGCACAAAATTCAGTAAGACGAATTTTAGACAAGGAAGAGAAAATGATTGGGACATTGGCTAAGAAGGAACTGTATCAAGAGGAACTAGAGGGTGTGGTGGAGAGAAAGAGAGCGAGGGGGCGAAGGAAATTACAATTGGTGGACGATATGGAAACAGAAAAATCTTACGTAAAGACGAAAAGGTTAGCAGAAGACCATGTAGCATGCAAGCTTCTCAGCTGTTGCTAGTGACCTGCCAGTAATGGCAGAATACATATGATAATTATGATAGTTTAAATTGCATGTGCTGGCTTCTGCAAAGTGGTAACCAGAGGAATATAGTAAATGAAAATCATACGAGTAATAATACAGAAGCTATTATCAGAGTATCTGAGAATTGTTTGGGACATTTTGATTGGGTAATCATCTGTTTCACGGATCTTCATTGGCCATCCCATTATAGATTGCAGAATGGGTTGTCATTACTCGTTGTAATTTCCATTGACTCTGCAAGGTCCAGCTCAACATGGTCTTAAGGAAGGGAAACAGAGCTTTGATTCTAATGCTCTTCTATCAAAATGACAGCAATACCGCGGCTGCATTTCGGGGGTATCACTGGGATGGAGCTTCACCGCATGAGAGGTGCAGGTTTCTAGTAACACATTTGGTGATAATCGTATTTATGGTTAATCATTTTCATATGCTTGGCCTCCCCAATCACTGAATCTGAACCCGTTTGATTTAATTGTTGAATTAATTCAAAAACAGTGTTTATCGGGGATGTTTTAAACTAAACAAACTTGACAACTGGTATTGCTAGAGGTACTACGTAAAGAAATTCAGAAAAAAAAAAAATAAATAGCAGTGGGGATTTACTAGCATATAGTATTATTTGAAAGATGTTCGTAAGACAAACACCTTGGAGAAACTGTCATGTCTCTGCGCTCCATTCAATATGAGAATAAAGCAAGAACGAGAACTTAGCATATTATTAAATCTGAATTCACTCTGACTAATAGCGTTAAAATAGAAAATGAAATGACATTTTTGAGTTTTACGTCCCATGACTATGCCGGTTAGGCTAAAGGAGACGATGAGAGATGAACGAAATGCTGGAATGAAGAAAGTGGGAGGAAACGGGAGAACCCCAAGAAAACCCACGCATACGGTGTTTGTCCAACACAAAGTTCATTTGGCCTCAGCAGGGTTTGAACCCGGGACCCCAAGCACCAGAAGTGAACGCTCTACCACTGAGCCACCGTTAAAATAGAATTTTAAAAAAGACTCATTTTCCATTAATCAAATGACGTGAAACTTTGAGCTAACTAAATTAAGCACAGCGTTGACTTTGAGGATACAGAGCAGACAAATACAAAATTTGTAAAAACAAGTGAGACCATGTTTGAAAGGTATTTACAAAGCAATGATTTTGCTACAAACATGATACCTCTATATGAAAAAAAAATCTTTTGGTTCAACGTTCTACGATTACGCCGCTTAGGAAAAAGGAGACAAATTGATTAACGCTTATGAATGATGATGGACGAATTGATGCAATGAAAGTGTGGGAGAACTCCGAGAAAACCCAGGAACACAATGTTGTCCACCCCAAACTTGCTTGACGGGGAGTCGAACCAGAGTCTCCACGCACCAGAGGTAAGACTCCAGAGAGGTAAGAGTCTTCGAACCAGAGACAACTACTTCTTTTAAATTCGCCCAAATCGGGGTATTGTTCTTCAGTGGCACCTCACGTCCTTTCAAATACGACAGACACGAACGCATAAATATTGAGAACAGTTAAAATTCCGACTTTGGTCTTCAGAGGGATTCGAACCTCCAACGGACTTCACCTCATAATCGTGAGTTTAACGCTTCAGACCGCTCGGTCACAACCACTGGCTACCACTGAGACACAGTGCCACCTATATATGAATTTTATCCAAAATGGTGAGCAAGTGATTCCCAAAAAATCATCTACGCATCGGCCATATTGGATAAAAACCACATAGAGACATCGCGCTGTTAAAATTATTCGAATAACTTTTCCTGTATTATCCGAGTATCCAAATCGAGCGGTCCCGGGTTCGATTCCCGGTGGGAGCACTCGGTCGAAAAAGTGTAAAACGCTTTTTCAGGGCAGCCACCCTGAATGGGGTTTTCCTGAGTTTTCCTCATTCACACCAGGCAAATGCCGGGGTGGTACCTAACTTATAGGTCCCAGGCCGCTTCCTTCCTTCCCCAATCCTTTCTTCCTTCCCTTTCCCCGGATTGTGTGCTCGCCGAGGGACGTCATCCCTCAAAACGTGACGGGCTGCATGGCCTTAGATGCCGAAAGCCCAGAAATCTAAATCCTAATCTTAATCCTAATCGAGTATCCAAATATTTGTTTTCGATATTAGATTATTCAAACAATTGTAAGAACAATTCGAAGAACGAATCTTGTTCGAACATTCTAATAACAAATTTTCGAAGATTCTACGAAATTCGAATAAAGAATTACTCGAATTTTAATAGTACCAAATGTAAAAGGGCCCGCAACTTTTCAAATTCTCGCTATTTCTGTTCTTGTAAGTTGGCAGCAGTGAACATTGCACGATTTTCATTTGTTGTTTTTGTGGTAGTAGTCACGGAACTCACATTTCATCACATTACGTTCTCTTATCAGCTACGAAACTCGTGTAGTGCTGAGGCCCAGCCTTCTGTCCTAAGAACTGTTCTCACTATTTTTATCCAATCTCTGCAAAAAATATTGTATATATATATATATATATATATATATATATATATATATATATATATATATATATATATATATATATATATATATATATATATATATATCGTTCGTGCTAGCGTATCGTTTGCAACGTATCCAAAATGCCTGTATACGGTTTGCTTATAATCTCAAACAATCAAATCATTTAACTCCATACTACAGAAAGTTGGGTCTTTTGAAACTTGCCGATAGGAATGCAACCACTAAATGTTCACCTCGATCACAATACAAGATCACACTGAGAAAAAAAATTGTAGGTGGCATACTTAAAAACGTAGGTTACATTCGTAATTCCTGTAGTTTCTGGACTTAACGTACAACCGTATATAACATCCTGCAGCAAACGTATAGCTGAAAAAGTATGTATTATACGTACTGTCTGCACAAGTGCAATGACGTCATTCGTGTGACGTTATCTGCAGTAACAAGTATATACGGAGGTAATATCTAGCTTTGTGACGTCAGGGTCGTATGTAGCATGTGGGTTAATAATGACGACATACACTGACTATCAGGACGGAGCATGATTTCAAGAAGTATGCAATATACGTTCTGTACGTATGTTTCTTGCGTTCAACCCCGAGACAGCATCTATATTGTACTTGTGCCCCATACGTACGACTAGATACAGTATACGTATTGTACGTATGTATTATACAGATTTTCCTTATGTCGCACACAGCTTGTCCAGATACAGCATACAGAATATCCGTATGCACCATACAGAGTGCATATATGTAGCTTACAGACTGTCTGCATGCAGCATATAGATTATACGTATGTCGCGTACAGGTTGGCCATATGTAATGTATAGATTGGATGTATATAGCTAATAGGTTGTCCATATGAAATATACAGATTTTACCTGTATCGAATACGTATTGCCTTCTTGTAATGTATGGATCGGACATATGCAGGATCTAGAGTGTACGTATAGTGCACCATTATTAAAGTGCTGCAACATACTGCAAAGTGCATGATACATTCTTACTGTAATGTTGTCAAATATTGTTTTACTCTGTATGAAAACAAAAATAGCTTAAAATATGGTTGATCTCCTTTGTGCCAATAATAATAAAATTAACAATACTACACTTTTCAAATCTTAGTTTGGAGCAGTGAAACTGTCCAAAGAAATGTATTTACCTGCAGGGTGTCCTATAAGTTTGGGCTTCCTGCTAATTCGTTGGAAAGCTACTGCAAAGTCAAGTGTTGAAAAGTGACACAAGCGTTAATTTTAAAATTATGGGCACAAAGCAGGGGCGGATCCAGGACGGACTTCTGGGGGGGGGGCGGTCGGCGGTAATACTGCTACTTTTAAGAGCTCCAAACTTGTTATGGATGGGTTTATTTATATATAAAATAAGAAAGTTTCCTCTTGTGGGGGGGGGGGCGATCGCCCCGATCGCCCCCCTCTGGATCCGCCCCTGGCACAAAGGAGGTTAACCATATATTAAACTATTTTCGTTTCCATACAGAGTAAATCAATATGTGATATATTACTGTAAGAATTTATCATATGGTTTGCAGTTAGTTAGTTGCAGCACCTCAATAATAATGCAAAATGCACAGCCTTATACAATCCTATATTCAAACTCAAACAAGATTTACGTACAATCATTTATTAAGCTGTTATCATCCATTGCTTGTACGATATAAAGATTATTTTACCTCATTCTTTTCCTTAATAGTATCTTCTACTAAAGTGCAGTTGTTACCACAAGAGGCCTGAATAGAATTTTCCAGAAATAACTTCTCTGTACATTTTAATTAACAGGTTTTTTTTTTTTTTTTTTTTTTTTTTTAATGTCGCAATAATTAAAAGTGTGGTGTCAGCCGGAAACGCATTCGCTTACAATATTATTCCTACTCAGTACTCGCCATTAAAAATGAAACACCAAGAAGGAGACTGGGTAGATGCGCCAAAGTTCCCAGGCCGATACCTAATAGTAAGTGCAGAATACTCTTAAATGTTCGCTGTATTCGCTGTGTGACAACGTGGTGACAGCGGAGGCGTTGCGCAGCCATCGACTAAATATATTTATTCTTCCCTGCTATAGACATTCTGCAAATTTGGACTTTCCTGGATGCATCCTTCTTAGTGCAACATTTTAAGGAAAGAGCAATTTAACAGTCTCATACATTGCTTAAAGAAAGAGCAATGATTCTCAGAATTACTCGGAAGATATATATACACAATAATTTAAAACGGTTATTTCAAACTTTGCAATTCAAAGCACGAAAAGAACTATAGATAAAGGAACACTGATTTTAGCCAAATAGTAATTAGTAAACTCAATCACACTCAGTACCATTAGTTGTTTGGTGTTATCCGTAAGTCAGAGATCACGGTATCTCATTTCGTATAGATTTTTGCATTTGTTTAACGCTAAAAATGTATTTTATCGCTAATTGAACCCAGTACCATATATATACCGACAGGACGTACCTTAGTCACAAGGTGACATGAGTGAAACACTAAACTATTCGATTGACACCTGCGGCCTTGTCAACACTAGAGAAAGTTACAAAGTGATTAAGTAAATACGGAACATAGTTCATACAAAGTATAGCGATGTATGAAGTCTCCGTTTCATACGACTTGGATAAAGGATACATCTGAAATAGCAACAAAGAAATATATAATGATTTCTCTGGATAATTTGGATTAGTCCAGAATTCGAACACACACACGCTGGTAAGTCCAACATTTTTTTTTTTTTTAACTTCTTTCTTCGGATTCCCAATAAAGTTGACTACTGAAAAGCTGAGTTATAGATTCTGTATTAAAACAACACCTTCGCTAGACATGTTCAGTATACACATTGTCTTACATACAGAACAATACATTAGTTATTAATGCATGTCTGAAATAATAGTGCTTCGTATAGAATTTTACTTCATCCAATCGCAATAGCACAAAGATAAAAAATATTGCTAGGGATAATGTTCTTATTACAGAGAAAAAGAATTAAAATGACTTAACATTAACAATCGTTTTCTTTAAACAGAGATAATATTTTATTATAATTTATGGAAGAAAGAAATAATTTGTAGTACAGTATCTTTATTAGGGTTATATATTCGTACAAAATAATGTAAGTACAACTGAGTCTGTCTTCAGAAAGGGCGTACTTTTAGCCACAACCTACACTGCTTCTTTTGACTGTCTTTCAAGCAGAATCCTGGTTTGATGCACGAAATACCTGCAACAAAAATCAGAAAATATTTAAAATGTTATATTCAGTGTGCTTAATTTGGTTGTACTTAACAATACAAAGTATCTTAACATTTTTGAGATTAAATGGACAAAATCTGTTAGGTCAGGTATGGACTTTTGGGTTGCACGTAGAAAAACTATGAAGTGTTTATTGATGCTGAACAACAACTCAAAATGTATTACCATTCAAAAGTAAGTGGGTACCTCAATGGTGTTCGGGCTACCATGGGGTACCTAATGTCTGTATTTTTTAGATATATGAAAATATATGTCTCTAAAATGTAAGGAACTGACATCTGTTTACCGAAAACCTCAACTCGGTAAGCCTTATGGATATCGAGATATGGGAAAATAAAGAGTGACACTACAGAACTGTGGAGTTTGCGTACTAGATGGTGCAGTTTCGGAAACGTAATTACGAGGGCTTACAACAACCTCAAAAGTAGTTTCAATTAAATACACTACACACACGCCCTGATGGGGGTTTTCGGGTACCATGATATTCCCAGAACTCTCATTTCTAAATATTCTAAAATATGTCTTAATAACGTTTTAAAGAACGTTAGAGGTGTGTGTTTACCGAAACCGCAAGTCGGTACGCCTAACAGTTACCGAAATATGGTGAAATAAAAAGCGACACCATAGGTACGTGGAGCTTGCATATTAGACAGTACAATTTAGAAAATTAATTAAAATATGACTATCAAGATATTGTCAAATAAAGGGAGGATCCATATAGTTATGGGGTTTTCGTGTTAGGTGGTAAAATTTCCGAAACCGGTTATGTAAAGTTAATAAGCATCAGTAGCAATTTCATCTTAAAATAATTAGGTATTTCCATGGAGTTTAAGAACATCATGGGGTCTACCAAGATTAAATTTTAAAAGTTTTGTAAAATATATTTTGACATTTGTAAAGAGTATTAGAAATATGTATTTACCTAAAAGTTCCAGCTAGTACATCTAGCAGCTAGAGAGACACCATACAATAAAAGCGTATTAGATCTTGAAATTTCAGAAAACAATTATTGATCCTAACAAAAGTTAAATAAGATGGTACTTATATGGGTTAAGTGAGAACCTCAGACTCGTCAGTACAATTTCGATCGAAAGATTAATTCAGCTCTAAATTTTCTATGGACAATTCCAAGCGTTCATCGGGCTCTGAAATAAAGTGAACATTTTTTGTCAATATCTAATATAGCAAGCGAGATATAAGGAATTATGTATTTTATGACGTCGTAAAAATAGAGACCCACATGGATTTGTACTTTTGAGTATTTGCTGTAAGAAGAAGAAATTTCAGAAAACAACCGTATATACCTTAATAGACAATTAAATGGGCGGGGGCACAGTGGCTTAGTGGTAGAGTGCTTACCTCTGGTGTATTGGGTTCTTGGTTCGATCCACGGCCAAGTCAGTTTGTAGTGGACATCGTATTCGTGGGTTTTCTCGGGGTACTCTCCTCCCACCTTTGCATTCCATCAATTCTGTCAACAACATTCACTTGCTTTAATCATAATCTCCCTGAGACTAAAATGCATAATCGTGGGTCGCTACACTGAAATATTTCCTTTTATTTAATTTTAAAATTAAATAGGGAGTTAAGTATGATCGTATTTCTATGGGTTAAGTGAATACTCCAATAGTTTCTGCAAAAAAAAAAAAAAAAAAAAAAGATTAGTTAAATACCCTACCACTAAGCTACTGTGTCCCCGCCCACTGAATTGTCTATTAAGGTATATACAGTAGTTTTCTGAATTTTTTTCTTTTAGGACTAGGCTAGTCGACAAAGCGTTACCCCCCACAGTGAACGCGGCCTAAGTGGCTAAACGGTAATTTTAGTTTCACCAAAGTTGTAAATCATACTATGAGCCAGTCAGGGTTTCCAGGTCTTTTCTTTTCATTTCCCGCGCCAGAAGTGGTAGACCTGGATTCGATTCTAGGCAGGAGGTTATGTGGTTAGGGTCCCACGTTGAGCTGTAGTTCACGTCTGATGTAGCCTCGCTGATATAGTCGAAAGAGACGAAGCAAGAGGCATTTTCTTAAAGATATCCTCTGTATCGAAAACAAATATTAGACCCCAATCAATAACTTCCAACATTTACACTACTTTATA
Source organism: Thermobia domestica (assembly GCF_964235325.1). Classification (NCBI taxonomy): domain Eukaryota; kingdom Metazoa; phylum Arthropoda; class Insecta; order Zygentoma; family Lepismatidae; genus Thermobia; species Thermobia domestica. The sequence goes on along the minus strand of NC_137470.1, from coordinate 174,728,382 downwards.
CTTTACTAGCTATGCACGTGCCTTTGGAGAATGGGGTTCCGGATTCGAATCCTGTGGGAGATCATTGAAAAGTTTCAGCGCATAAAGGTAGTTTAGATTCCACCTTAAACTGTAGGTTCACATCTTGTATAGCTTCGGTGCTGAAAGGACCGCTAAATTCCAAGCCACCAAGTATAAAATTTACATCATGATATTTTTAACCAATTCTCTGGTTTAATCTTTTAATTTTTTTCCTCTCATGATTTTGGCTTCTTCTGAAATTCCTACTCTCTTCCAATTTTAGCACCTTATTTTCAGTTTCAGAACAAAGTTGATAAAACACGAGCAGTTACAGTTAAAATAAATAAATAAAATAAAATAAACATATCTTTCCCAGGAATATTTCTAAGCTGCATGGAAAGAAATGTCTGGAAACTGAAACATTATGTGTTTGTTTTACAAAACTAAGTTTCGAAATAATTTGGCAACGTAGTTTTTCGGTCATTTCAAAGACTGGAAAGAGAATAAGATGTATTGAACCCCAATTTAGAATTATGGTCTTTGCTGTTTAAAACATTTTCGATATACCTAAGTACCAAACTATTAGAGGTGGCATTTTCCGCCTTTCTACTGTGCACACATCTATGGCTTAAACCATCTAAGGGCAATTGTTCCATCATCCACCCCATAAAATGACGCATAGGCGACCCTGGCACTTTCGGACTGTTGCGCCTGAAGGTTTGGTATATATTAGGTATATTGGAAGTTGGCACAACTTTAACAAAGTATTTATTATTATTATTATTATTATTATTATTATTATTATTATTATTATTATTATTATTATTATTATTATTATTATTATTATTATTATTATTCATAGTGAACATCAATTTGGCTCGATGTAGCTCTACTTAACAGTATTAAATGAAATCATAAAATAAGAATATTCTTACCTTCTTCATTCTGAGAATTCCGTTCCATTCCCTTTCAGTCTGGAACAAATATCGCAGCCACTTCTCTTCACATTTTTATTTTTAAGTCACGATTCATGTAGTTCGGATCTCTTAAATCATATAGGCATGGCATATTTTGTATTTCGATTATAAACGCCTCTGTGTTAAACACACTAACCATGACTGGATATGTACAGAGGACACGTTTTCAAACACAACTGATAATTTCTCTTTGTGATTACACTTGTGGTTATCTGTTTGGGGGTGGAGTTCGAGCTTCGGAGATAGGGGCTCAAATTCAAGTTATTTCGTTGTTTCATCTTTTGCCTAAAGCCAAATATTTTGCTTATAGATTACCATGGCATCAGCTAACTGTCAATCAAGTGTATCACGAGAAATCACCCTATTGTGTTACATAGATTTTTCTGTAATTAGCTAATTTTTCGGAATTTCCTTCTATTTTTGTGAATTTTCTTTTGTTATACACACATACTTTATAATAGCAGAGTTCCATTCTCTGCACAAAGCGTCTTCCAAGCAGCTGTTTCTTGCTACAATCCCCTTGCCTGGCAACACGTCTTTCTTTTCTGTCCTTCCTTTTGAAATCTTTTAAACAGCAGGCGGTCTATTGTTCCGACCTGCACCAAATACGCTCGAGCCGGCGTTTTTTCAGCGATTTTATTGCTTTCGCGTTCATGTTTAGCCGCTCAGATTTAAATACATGGTCAGCGTATTTCAAGCATACGCAGGAGCAATAAATACGCTTTGCGATCGCTTAAAGTAGCCGGGGACTTAGGAAAGACCCAAAAGTACAAATCCATAAAGATCTCTATTTTCACGTCATAAAATATATAATTCCTTATATCTTATTTACTATCTTAGATATTGACAGCGAATTTTCATTCTTTTGCACAGCTCGATGAACCCTTGGAATTGCCTGAAGAAAACCTAGGACTGAACTAATGTTTCGATCGAAATTGTACTGAGGTACTGATTTAACCCATAGAAGTACCATCTTATTTAATTTTGTTGCGACCAATAATTGTTTCCGAAATTTCAAGCTTTTATTTCACAGTGTTTCTCCAGATGTTAGATGTACTAGCTGGAAGTTTTGGGTAAATACATATTTCAAATACTGTTTACAAATGTCAGATTATATTTTCAAAAGCTTTTAAAATTTAATTTTGGTAGACTCCATGATGTTCTAACACCCCATGAAGATATCTAATTACTTTAAGATGAAATTGCTACTGGTGTTTATTAACTTTCCATGACCGATTTCGGAAATTTTAGCATCTAACACGAAAACCCCTTAACTGTGTTGGTCCTCCCTTTATTTGACAACATCTTGATAGCCGTTAGTCATATTTTAATTCAATTTCCGAATTGTAGCTTCAAGTATGCAAGCCCCACATACCTATAGTTTATTTTCCCATACCTCGGTATCCATAAGGCTTACCGAGTTGCAGTTTTCAGTAAAAAAAAAAAAAAATCAGTTCTTTACATTTTAGAGACATGTATTTCCATATATCTAAAACGCAGAAATTAAGTACCGCATTGGAACTCCATTGGAGTACTCACTTACTTTTGCATAGCAGGGTAAAAACGCCAGTGGTTCTCACTTTAAGTTTGAAAACATACTATTTTGTCTCTTCTCTGAGCATCGTGAATCTGTCGGAGCTGTACCATAGTTGGAAAGACTCACTGATCCTTCCTATAATGACCATGTAGTTAGAATTAAAAAAGGAGTAGCCGTTGGAGGAAAAACAATATTTTAAAATCCTTGCACCAGTAGTCGTCACCTTAAAATCAAAATGTTCCAGTAGTAGTCAGGATTTTCTACCAGTGTTCGTCACTCAAATAACTTGACATAATTTATTCAAAAACGCACTGTGTATCAGTTTAGTTTTAAGAATACAATATAAAGTAGTAAGCTTAATAACTTTGCATCACTTTTAGCACTCAAGAAATAAAATAAAAACGTTTTTACATACTTTTTAAAGCAATTTCAGAGAGAAAAATGTTAACTGAATTCAAAAGTTAACTGTATATCACTTCCACGTTAAGAGTACAATATTAAATACTATGTTTAATAACTATACGTCACTTTAAACTCTCAAGAATGAAAATAAACGTTTGTACATACATTTTAAAAACAATCTGAGAAACAAAATAAGTTAACTGAATTCAAAATTTAATTATACATCACCTTAAGCTTGAGAATACACTATAAAATACAGAGATTAATAAAAAATGAAATCTTTAAGTTTAACGTCCCACGATTATGCCGGTTAGGCTACAGGAGACGGAGATAATGAGAAATGAGTGAAATGGTGGAATGAAGAAAGTGGGAGGAAACGGGAGAACCCCGAGAAAACCCACGAGCACGGTGTTTGTCCACTACAAAGTCCACAAGGCGCGAGTTGGGATCGAACCAGGGACCCCAAACACCGGAGGTTAACACTCTACCACTGAGCCACCGCGCCCCCCTGAGATTAATAATAATGCATTACTGAAGAATGAAAACAAAAATGTTTTAGCTACCTATATTGTATTTACATGTTACCGGTATTTCTCATTAACTTTTTTTTTTTTTTTTTGATACCTCATGATCAAGTGTAGGGATGCGCAAGAGAAAAGATTTGAGATTGTCTCCTCTCGAAAAGGTGCCGCGAAAGTTATGTCTCGTCTCGAAAACTGGATCCGTTTCTATTGGAAGAGCTCTATCTCGTCTCGAATTTCGTAACAAAAATTCTGTCTCGTCTTGTCTCGTGCGCATCCCTAATCAGGTCCATAGCCAAAAACTTCATTTCGGAGGGGGTTCGATAGGGCTTTGGGATATCCGAATTTAGATATAGATAATCGATATTGACAAACTATCGAAACTTGTTCGAAATATCGAAAAATACAGCAATATCGAAATATAAACAATATCAAAAATCGAAAATATAGAAATATGAAAGAGATCAAAAATATGGATATATCGATCAAAAATGGATATATGATCTTGGAATACGATTTGGTGGAATAATGAGGGAGAAAAATAATCATTGATTAAATATTAAATTGAAAAGAAATAAGAGCCTGACGCTCAAATACTTATCTATCCGGCACCCATCTTGATCCCCATAAAATATCATGAAGTGTTTGATTGATTCTAAACCCAATAATAGTAATAGTAATTTAACAACAAACACAGAATATATAATTTACGCACCTTGAAATGTAGAAATTAATGATTGTAATCCCCAGCTTTCCAATAGACGTTTGATTTCTCCAAATGAAGATTCGGATATCTTGTTTCTTCTCAAGCAATAATGGGTTACAATAATCAGTTGCAGTCCAAAGCCAAGTCACTAAGTTAAGCATGAAAATAAAGAATTCATTAGTTAGATGCATACAAAATCCTACGCATATAAATCCGAATCTACTTGTATTAAATTGTAAATTTAAACAAACTAAATTATACTACTTTGGAAAGCGTCTCCAAATATAATGTTTTCATTCTAAAGTGAAGGAATTTTTAAAATCGGATGACCCGTTTGCGCTGTACACTCGCTATGCGTCCAATGTGAAATGAAAATGCAACATTGCCATTTACCTGGACCCACAACGTAAGTGAGTGAAGTTACTGTCTTTTACGCTAACATGTCGATGGCCAGCCCCCGTTTCAAACAGTAACTTCATTCACTTATGTTGTGGGTCCAGGTAAATGACAACGTTGCATTTTCATTTAAAATTGGGTGCATAAAGAGTATACAGCACAAACATCTCGTCCGATTTTTTTTAAAAAGTGTTCACTTTAGATTGAAAACGTAATATTTCGAGATGTTTTTCCTCTTACATTTTGTTGTAACTCTGATAATAACAGAGTTATCCTATGTCAGGGAACGTTTGAGACATCCTGTATACATCATAAGAAGTTCCTTTCTAAATTCTACACGGATGTGGTTTCATTGAATGTGAGGTGGGTGATACACATTAGGCCTTTTGGGAGTACGTCACACGGACGACCGTAATTTTGTGTTCAAAATTTTTATGAATTGATGGGATATGTGATACATATGGCCACGGACTAGAATTTTCTCAGTATGTCAAATATGCAATCAGATTTCATGCAGCTTAATTTGGTGAAAAGCTATTGCCAATTGAACGTTACATTTACCTCTTTCTTGCAGATGTTGAACCATGCCGTTAGCACGTGAGGAATGGATCGAAATAATCAAACTGTGGGGCGGGAGGAGTATATGTGCAGTGGTTGCCGATTGCAGTCATCCACAATGTGACTCTGTGTCACATGTTTCAGTGTCACAGTAATTAACTAAATTTGAGAAGACGGGGACATTCGTGAACATACATCGTAGCGGTTCAAACTCGCGGAACCTTTTTCCTTCCCCATTTTGAACCGGTACATGAAAATGCCATTTTCTCCATGTTTGCCTGCGCCGATTTTGAAAATTCCTTCACTAATCGATTTCTCTCGTCGAGTACTACAAGAAACAGTTAAAATCTCGCGGGCCCTTTTTTCTTCCCCATTTTGAACTGATACATGAAAATGCCATTTTCTTCATGCTTGCCTGCGCCGATTTTGACAATTCCTTCACTAGTCGATTTCTCTCGTCGAGTATTACAAGAATCAGTTAAAATCTTGCGGCCCTTTTTTCTTCCCCACTTTGAACCGGAAAATGAAAATGAGATTTTCTCTATGTTTGCCTGCGCCGATTTTGAAAATTCCTTCACTAATCGATTTCTCTCGACGAGTACTACAAGAATCAGTTAAAATCTCGCGGAACCTTTTTCCTTCCCCATTTTGAACGGGTACATGAAAATGCCATTTTCTCCATGTTTGCCTGCGCCGATTTTGAAAATTCCTTCACTAATCGATTTCTCTCGTCGAGTATTACAAGAATCAGTTAAAATCTTGCGGCCCTTTTTTCTTCCCCACTTTGAACCGGAAAATGAAAATGAGATTTTCTCTATGTTTGCCTGCGCCGATTTTGAAAATTCCTTCACTAATCGATTTCTCTCGACGAGTACTACAAGAATCAATTAAAATCTCGCGGTCGTCTTTTCTTCCCCATTTTGAACCGGTACATGAAAATGCGATTTTCTGCATGTTTACCTGCGCCGATTTTGAAAATTCTTTCAGTAATTTATTTCTGTTGTCGAGTACTATAAGAATCGGTTAAAATCTCGCGGGCCCTTTTTTCTTCCCCAAGCCAATATTTTTGTATATTTTGAATGTATTCAAGTATGGAACAAAAGTATTATATAATTCCCTTAGTAGGTTTCTCAACTTCATATTTTTCAACTTAAATTTTATTTATTTTAATTATTTATTTTCTTGTGACTCAATATTTAATTGCAATCGTTCATTGGGGAGAAGGGTGGCCATTCTCAAATATATAAATATAGTATTCTTAAAATTTATGTGTTCTCGTACTATTAGTTTCTTCCACTAGACCTGGAAATTGAAAAATTAATACCTGGAAAACCTGGAAAATTCAGGGAAATTGAGTTCCATATTTATATATGAACACTGCTATTTACAAATTTTTTTTCGAATAGGGAGAACTGTACAAAAGGGTGTTTTGGGAATGGTATAACAATAGGTTTCTGGGAGTGTTGTTCGAAATGAAATCTTTAAGTTTTACGTCCCACTATTATGCTGGCTAGGCTAAAGATAACGGGGTGTTGTTCGCAGTGTTGAATTCAGACATTTACACCCGGGGGGGAATGTCAACTGCTCGGGGGAGGGTTATTTTTCTGTATTTTTTTCAAGAAAGCAGCATATTTAACAATTCCATTCACATACACATCTTACCTAATATTGAGACTAATTGCTGATAAATATTCAATGAGATTATAATTTTAAGAAAACAATCGTTTGATTTCATCTAAAACATTAAATAAAGACTGGCAAAAATAGTTTAGACTAAACTTTAACTGCTATTTACAGTAACTATTTTTATTATTTCCTATATTCAGTAATTACTGTTTGTTACTAATGTAAAAATTTTTAAAAAGATTTAAATTAACTGAAATATTTTTTCTCCTAAAACAAACATACTTAGGAATATCTTAATAAAAAGTTATCATTCTTTCTCACACTTCTGATTCTAAATCAAACATATTAGCCTTGGTTTCTTCACTGCATATACATCAATAGTTTAGTTGACGAAATCTTCAGTAGGATTAGTGCCGTGTCGTGGAAAATCAGCGCTTGGCGCGAGAGTATACGACGGCATCCCCGTATATATGAGTGAGGTCGACAGACCAGCCGCCAAAGGTGGGAAAATTTTAAAAAGTAAACCCTGCTTTTCCTTGATTTTGAGCACTTTTCATTACTTTTTTCCTTTCATTTTATATATGTCCACATGTATTTCATTCCTCTGTTTTTCTTTCCTTCTTTTTTCTTTTTCCCTCCCGAATTTTTCACCCCTTACTTCGGCGCCCGGGGCCGTCGCCCCGCTTGCCCCTCCCCCATGGAACGGCACTGAGCAGGATCTTGGCCACCTTCAATAGCAATCTTTCACTTATATACTATTATCATATTGATAAATTCTATATAAGTCTCTAATCAAGGAGGGATAACTGTTCCTCCCTGATCCCTCTAAATGACGCCCACTGAATCTCACCCTTTAACTGAATTATTTTTAATTAAAGAAAGATGTGTTTACTTTAACAATCGTAAAACACATTTACGTCTGTTACTTCCGATGCGAGAAATGGGATTTAGGCGCCCTATTTCAAATAATGTAGGAACTGTATATTTTCAAGAACTGAAGTCTGCTGACATGAGAGATTATATGGAATGATCGAAAGATCTTCCCTATCTTTCCTTTCGTATCTCAACCTGTGCTAGTGCTACCTACTAATATATAATATAGGGCGAGAGTATAGTACCTACTAAAATACAAACCTTTCTTCAACAGTTAACAATTTCATGTTCTGCCAAACTCAGTCATAGCGTTAAGAAATACAAGTTTTATTCACTATTTGGTATTCTATCTTAGATGTTACATGTTAACATTTATATAGAATGGGTCTGCGTCATTTATATGTATATTGAGAGATCGGATTTCGTCTGCACGTACACGGACAGAAAAGCAAATAATTGGGTGAAGTAATTTCTACATTTTGTGACTGAAATTTTGGGAGTTTCTCCGGGGGGGAATGAATTTTCTTCGGGGGGGAGATTCCCCCGGGCTACCCCCTGAATTCAACCCTGGTTGTTCGGTGGGGGTCAATGTTGCCAATTTTGGGTAAAGTCGCTAAATAAGGGGAATTCGACCTCAACGATAGCGTAGGTTGACCATAAAATTTTCAGTTAAAAACGGGACAGGTTCTTGCAACCCTAGACTTTTAGATCTACCTTTGTTCTTATCAGTGCCTTGATATCAGATTTCCTCCTCTCTCTCTTTGTTACAGAACGGGTACTTATGAAAAAGGAAAGACACGTTGAAATTTGTTCAACACACAACCAACTGCTAAAACCTCTGCTGCCTTTCGAGCAGTACTGCGAACTATAGAGTATGTTTAATATAGGGAATTTCAGTTCAATTTTTGCCTCTTTGTTATTATTAATTATTAATACTTTTAAAAGGAGTAAAGATACTGGGTTTGTTATTTACTTCTTTCATTTACATAGAACGGGACGAATACTACTTTTTCCATCTACTGACGGGACGGCCGGGACACGCCACTAAAACGGGACTGTCCCGGTCAAAACGGGACGTATGGTCGCCCTACGATAGCGACAAAAAATATTTTTTTCCGATTGGAGACTTTTTTGGGTGATTTTTAAATGACGATTTACCTACTTACACATTTAGCGACTTTCTGCTCCAAACAAAATGTTCATCTGTAGAGAAGCATTATTAGTTCAAAACAGTTTTTACGTTCTTTTTTTCTGTTTGTTTGTTTTAATCAGCGCAACTGATGAAGAGTTTGGAAATACAGCATACTCACTGCCCCACAATCCTGCATTGTTATGTTACCCTTGCCCTCTAACGAAGAACAACTACAAACTTGATGTCCTTTAGTTCGCAGAGTTTCCGTTGAGAAACACACGTAATACATCATTACCGATAGCAACAAGATTAGCTATAGATTGCGTGAATAAAGGCGAAGAAGATGTTTGTTATATTTGTCCTTTGGGGTCTTTTAATTATTCTGCACTTTTTATTTTACAAAAAAATGATCCCTGAATTAAAGGATTGGTTGCGCCCTATTTACAAAGATGTGAGTAGAACCAGCGGCGCAAATCTGTCTTCAACATTGGGAGGGGGGGGGGGGGTAAGACCGTTACCATACTTTTTTTTGACGATGTCCAAAATACTTATGAAGTTGAAAAACGATGTTGTGGAGGATCAGAGTTGTTTTCAGCGTTGGGAGGCTGCAGATTTGAGGCTTATCTGGGGGACATCTATTTTATCTCACGTTCCTTTGTAGCAATCGGACAAAAATAATCAAATTTCTCCCAAAAAACACATTTCAAATCGGATTATTGGGGAGAAGTCCCCCTCAGTTCCAAGATTGGAGGGGACATGTATCCGTCATCCCCCCCCCCACGGATTTGCGCCAGTGAGTAGAACATATTGTTTAGTTTACATCTACAACTTTAAAACAATGCTTATAGACAATGAATTTCTCTATTATTTTTTATAGCGACTTTTCACCCAAAATTGGAGTCGTCATATCCCGTTTCGCAAACTTATTGTCAACATTTTGGAAACTGGTTGCGAAGAGAGCTACAATGGATGAGTCGAGTTATTTCGTCGCTTCCGCTGTGAACCTAAGTACAAGATTCCAAAGAGATTAAGAAAAAATGAAATGAAACCTTTGAGTTTTACGTCCCACAGTTATGCCGGTTAGGCTAAAGGAGACGCTGATGATAAGCAATGAATGAAAGGTGGAATGAAGAAAGTGGAAGGAAACGGGAGAACCCCGAGGAAACCCACGCACAAGGTGTTTGTCCATCACAAAGTTCATTTGACGGGGGCTGGGATCGAACCCGGGACCCCAAGTACCGGAGGTGAACGCTCTACCACTGAGCCACCGCAGCTCTTAAGAGATTAAGAGTCACAAACATAGTCACTTTCAATTTTGTAATATATATAGGTCTATATATTGCATCACTGACTAATAACTAAAATCCTTGGATTGTATATATAAAAGTCGCCCCCTGCCCGTAAAAAGCTTCATTCGAACTCGGAATCGAACAATTGCATCTGTAAAACAGTGCTGATTTGATTTTAACGTTCCTTTCAGCAGCAAGGCTGTATGAGACGTGGACCTACAGATTAACGTGGAATCCGAACCACATAAGCTCCGGCCGGGAATCGAAAAAATGAAATGAAATCTTTGAGTTTTATGTCCTACGGTTATGATGGTTAGGCTAATGGAGACGGTGATGAGTAATGAATTAAATAGTGGAATGAAGAAAGTGGGAGGAAACGGGAGAACCCCGAGAAAACCCACGCACACGGTGTTTGTCCACCACAAGGTTCACTTGGCGGGGCTGGGATCGAACCCGGGACCCCAAGCACCAGAGGTGAACCTTCTACCACTGAGCCACCGCGGCCCCCGGCCGGGAATCGAACCCGGGTGTCCCACTCCAAAGGCGTGTTCACTAACCACTTAGCCACGAGGGAGCTCATCTATAAGGCAGTGTAAGCAAACAAAAAAACGCACACTGGATGTTTGCGCAACTGAGGATCAAAACATTCTCAATGGAGTATGAGAAATAGTTAACGCCAATCAAAGTGTGCTTTTGCTTATTTATTACTTCGTTAATACTTAATTCCTTCTAGAAATAGTGAAACTATACTGTGAAGAAACACTAATAAACTAATAACAATTACGTTGTATTTCTTACCACACCACGACCATTTTTACCACCCATAGAATTTGAACCTAGTACTATACTGCATTAGTCACGCCGTAACGAAAGATGAACATCTGGCACTCGTAGCTGTTGAAGCTACCTGTATATCACGCGGCCTGCGTTGGTACTCCTCAACATAAATACCTCACAGCCCAAATCCAGGAAACATCACAGACAGAAGACAGGGGCACAAGCAGTGCCTGACACTTCACGAACTCTAAACCCGCCAAGACTCAACTCAACATGACCTTCAATTACGTTCTAGAAACCAAACCAATGCTAAGGCACAAACTTACCAACTTCCTATATGAAAACACAAGAAAAAAAATCTAACTTTTTTGGTTCCAAAGTGATGACATAACAATAATACTAAAAAGGTTTTAATTTTCAGTAACCCAAACATTAATTAACTAGGGAACATAACAAAGCAAAAATAAATAAAAATAAAAATAAATTAAATTAAAAAATAAAAATCTGACAAGTAAACTCTCCCTGACTACTTTTTTTTTTTTTTTTTAATTTCAGTGAGGCTGTAAAATATGTTAGTATCTTCGTAAAATATATATATTTCAATGTAAACAAGTTCTTTAAACAAAAGAAAGCTTTGTAGTAGAGCGCTTACCTCTGACGCGTTAGGTCCCTGGTTCGATTCCTGCTCCCGACAAATAGCCTTTTGGTGAACACTGTAGGTGTGGTTATTCTTAAGACTTTCCAGTTTCCTTACATTTTCTTGATTCCACCATTATCATGTATCTCATTGTCACCTTCTCTCTTACATTGATGTACAATCATGGGGCGTTAAACTAAAAGCAAAAAAAAAAAAAAAAAAAAAAAAATTTTTTTGCAAATATCCTAGTAAAAATGAGTTTTCTAGACTACACAAGTGGCCCCGCGTAGGGTAGTCGCTAGCGCTCTCGCCTTCGGTGCGAACGGTTCCGGGTTCGATCCCGGGGGAGAACTCGGTCGAAAAAGTATCAAAAGATTTTAAGTCCAGCCATCCTGAATGAGGTTTCCTTGGGTTTTCCTCATTCACAGCAGGCAAATGCCGGAGTGGTACCTAACATATAGGTCCCAGGCCGTTTTCTTCCTTCCCCAATCCTTTCTTCCCTTCCTTTCCCCGGATAGTGTACTCGCCGAGGAAAGTCATCCCTCATATGGGGTAACAAGGCCATTGATGCCGAAAGCCCAGAAATCTAAATCCTAAATCTTCACTACACAAGGAAATTTCCGCGCTGAAAACGGTTTATTAGCAATTATGTTAAGCAGTCCTGTAGTAAATCTGCACCAAGTAATAAATCGTCACATATAAAATGGAATGAATAAACACATAACATTCATTTTGCTACCTTGAAACATAATATGTTTCAAAACATTAATATTCAAAGTTTTTTCAAAATTCAGATTCACCCATTCCATTCTCCTCAATCATTTACGAGTTACAATAGTAAGAATTGTAGTCATAAACTACATTACTTACTTAGTACTATATTAAAGCAAGTTACACTAAAAGAATATATAATTAATGGGAATATTTAACTAAAGTAATAGTTAACTATTGTACTTACCCAGGCTTCCCAGGTTTCCTTCCTCTCTTCTGTTCCGTTTGTAAACAACCTCGTTTCGCAAGCAAAAGACGGTAGTTCAATGACGTCAGCCATGGCGAAAGAAAGAGTGTCTATAGGCGGTCTGGATCTTACACACAGATGGACGTATATAACGTATAGCTGAAGTATTTAACATACGTATACGTATGTAAAATACAGAAGATTGTTAGATATCAGACATCCTGCAGAGACATGATGTAATATCTAAGCGGGTAAAAGGCAGTACCTATGTAGTATATGGATAAAGTACGCTCCGTACAGATTTCCTTAGTAAACATAACGAATCCTTGTATTTGTACAATATACCGCTGTCCGGATAATGGATTTTTCTCAGTGCAGGTGTAAATAAACTCCTTTCTCTTCCTCTACATTCATCAAAATTATACTCGAATGCGTTCTTTACATCCACTATCCGTGCATGGAATGACCTCCCATCCAATACAAGGCAATCACAGACAATCAATCTGTTTAAGAATTCGGTTGAACAAACCCTCCATAAGTCTATCAAGGCTTACTAACATCTAAAATGCTGATTTTTATTGTTACTACCTTTTATTTGTTCCCTTTGTTCATTAAATGAATGTGACTATATTATGTGGTTATTTGTCATAATCCATGTGTGCAAGTGATGTGATGCGTGTGTGTATGTGTGTGTATGTATGTGATTGGGAGTATGTTATATAGTTTATACATATTTTATTATCATTATTAGTGTATTACAAATTATGATCATTGCATGGTCAAGTGGGAGACAAGGAATGATTAGCCTTAACTTCGCCAGGTAAAATAAGACCAAATAAATAAAAAAAAAAAAATAAAAGAAATATCTTGACAGAGAGACGGCAATAGTCGTTCTGTAAGACTTCCCATATTTATGCATAGCATAGTTTGAAAGTTTGAAACAAAATTATGAAAGCTGGGCTCCAATCAAGTTCTATGTTTAAAATTTAACAGTTGAGCCAATTTTCTGTGACGTAACAGACACTATCGATTACATTTTGATTTACAGAAGACGTAACCAATCTGTATATTAAAATGTTAGGTTTATATGTTTGCCTCCAAAGAAAAGTTTAAATGTTTATCTCCAATCCTTTCGACAATGAGAACTCAAGTGCTAGAAACGTGCCTTTTCCGCTGGTCGATTCCAAATTTTGTGTAGATTGTCCACTTGTAATTGAATATTAAAAAAAAAAAAAAAAAAAAAAAAACATGGCTTAATTCTTTATTACATTTTTAGGAGTACATTGGAAGTGGTGATTTTTTTTTTTTTTTTAAGTAAAGCATCAGATTCCAACACCATATAGTTCTGTACAGGACTTGTATATCTCTCAGATGTTTATTTCATAGCCAAACTATATTGAAAAACGATCGATAACCATTTCTCCAGGCTAAGATGAATCTTTATTGTTTAGAGTGTTTTGCCCATTGAACACCATATATCACTGACATTATAATTGTGTATGTAATGTATTTGCTTATTACATATTGCATGCAAGAAGAAAGAAAACACTAATCATACATGAATTAGAAACTCCAACCGAAAGGAGGCTCAAATCTTGCAAACGGTGCGAGATATTTAAAAAAATTGAAAAATCTCCTCTTTACGGTACTCCTTGCTGATTTTTATCAAGACGTCTTTCACTTGTGTCGGTTATGCGGAATTTAGATTTGATGCTATATCATCAAGAGTAGAGATAAATTGCAGAAATTATCAAGTCTAAATTAGTTTATCTCATCATATCTCTCTTCCATATAGTATCTCTCCTGCGATAAGAAACGAATTTAACTTTGAAATTATAGTAATATAATGCAATTTTCTTTGTGATTGTACATAAATTCCCGGAAAATTCCCATTTTTAGGAATCTTCCCTAGAATATTCCCAGGGAATATTCCCGAAAAACATCTTCCCGGGAATTTACCCATCACTACGTGTACCCACGTTACAAAGCGCATTTTTTTTTTAAGTTGAAATTTTCAGAGTAGAGGCACGAGACTAAATTAGCTGAACATATTTTGGGGGCGATCCAAAGTAAAATTTTAAAATGGCTGCCATTTTTCAAAACAGCTGGTATCCAAGCTCCAGGGTATAATTTTTAGACTTTTAGGTTGAAAGTTTGATGGTAGAGGTACGAGACAATCTAAATTTGCTGTGTAGACTTTTTCGGCGATCCAATGTAAAATGTAAAAATGGCGGCCATTTTTTTAAAACATAGCAGTGAATAGAAAATTGTTGCACGTTGTGACAATTTTAATCTTGAAGTATAAATCACGTTTTAACATTTTTATCCCAAAGACATTGAAATATTTCGAAAAATAAAACAATTAAACCCGAAAACACCCAATTAAACCCAAAAATACCCGAAAAAGCCATACAAGCTCAGGTGTTTTTTTTTTAAGTTTTCTTTTTTTTCTTTTTTTTTTTACTTATCATCGATGGATACTGTATAACTTTTTTAACTACAGTAAATAGATTAAACACCGTGGTGGGTGAGTAAGGAAATCAAATACGTTTTGCCAAACATATCGAAGAACCGAACCCCTTTCGAAAGTCCAGAGGTAATAATTGTTCCCTTTTGCCCCTGCTGTGGGTACCCCATGAATGCAGTGTAATGTAAGCACTCACATACAGAAAACAAATGATAAAAACTCTCCGCAATCAATTCACTTCTACTTGTCAAAATGTCTTAAAAAAAATCGTTCTTCAAAAGCACGTTATAACAATTTAACATTCTTTAGAGGGAGCTCGATATATAATTTAAAATAAACAAGAATAAAAAGTAGCAGTGTTTCTGAACGTACAAATTTAAATTACATAAACTAGACAAGCAACCCTGTAACAGACAGAATCCCGATCGTTTTTCGAAGAATTCTACACAGCAAGTTCTAGAAAGGAATTAGTTTCAACGTAAATTTTATTATAATTTTACATTTTCTGTCTACCCTGTCTCTTCTCAAGCCTCGCTACTGATCAGAATACACATATTTATATACAAAGATTAATAACTAACCTGCCCAGTTTACTTATAAACTCTGGTAAGTCCTAGCTTCTACTTTTTCGTTATTTAACTTGCTCCATATTTTACTTTATAATTATGAAGATTTGTCTGTTTTGCGTTTGTGCAAATAGATAAATGTTTAACGAGAATTTGCGTAGTTACGGATTAGTAAGTTATGCCATAAAATATATATCTGTTTAATAATACTTGGGGCAAGAATGTATATTTTGTACGTTAGATATATACGTTACAAATATATTCTATGGAAACAAATAAAAAAAAGTGAATGAAATACCCCAGCAATAAAATGACACTCGTCTTTCAGTTAACGATTGGCTAGTCCTGGAGGTCTAAATAGTTAACACCGAACTATATTTCTTTTCTTTTTTAAACATAAATATATTTATATCATTGCCACGAACGTGATAAATGCAAAACCTGCATACACGTTATCTTCCATTTGAAGCTCTTTATTTTACTACGGCGTGAACGCAACTTAGCAAGAAACATGCATTGTCCTTTTACGAGTGACAAGTAGAAACACACACACACACACACACATTCAAACACCGTGTGGGGGCCGCGATGGCTCAGTGGTAGAGCTTTCACCTCTGGTGCTTGGGGTCCCAGGGTCGATCCCAGCCCCCGCCAAGTGAACTTTGTGGTGGACAAACACCGTGTGTGTGGGTTTTCTCGGGGTTCTTCCGTTTCCTCCCACTTTCTTCATTCCACCATACCATTCATTACTCATCATCACCGTCTCCATTAGCCTAACCGGCATAACTGTGGGACGTAAAATTCACAGATTTTTCCAAACACCGTGGACCTCTTTTGTTCATAAAGCAGAAAGTTGAATTTTCTAAAATAGTTCGCATAACCTCCGAAAGATGTCAGACTCTGTTGACCTTCTGCGAGAGATATTTCCCAAAGATATCGCTGTGTGTAAATAGAAAATATCTCTTTTGCATATAATTAAAAAGCTCTACCCGTGATGATATATCATCGAATCTAAAATGGTCTTAAATGGATATGTACAAATGTTGTGAGGAATGACAAGGAGATTGATGCCCATATGTGAATGATGCGCTGCGTAGAGAGCGCAGGCTTAGCTAGTAGTTATTAATTCTGCCGTGTATTTAGTTAGTGCAAACTCTTTCACTTGTTTACAACACAATAGATGTCTCAGAATTGACAGCTATATTAACCAAATTTCTTCGGAGGTGGCGTCCTGGAAAACCCATGCTGAGGAACTTGATTTAATACTTGGAACACGGAGCTTTATCAAAGAAAAAAGAACTAGAAATGGTTACTTTTTTCCCTGTACATTTTGAAGAAAAAGACACATCATTCTGGGGTCCTCATCCATTGTTCCTCTCAGAAATAAAAAGGATCGGATCTCCCTGCTCTCCTTCCATTTTCTTCCACATTTGTCAATATCCTTCTTCCCATCTGTTGAACACAGAAAGCAATCGAGTAACAGTGAAAGGGAAGCTGTAGAAGGAGAAGGAGCAGAGACAATAAAAAGGGAGAAAAACAGAAGAGAAGTTTCCCATAAAGCAAATTGAGAGATGGATTTTCCCTTCCTGTTCTGTGATAAATTTTGACATTACCAGAAATGCTAGAAATCCTATATCTCTTACTAATGCTGGAAATCCATATCTTACCCCTAAATTAGGTTATTTTCCTATAAGAATTTACATATATGTCTTTACCACGTTCATGTTGATATTGCTGAAGAGACTCTACTTTAATATACATATGTAACATGGCGAGCAATATGATTAGAGTTGAATTATATGCTGATAGAATATGGTCAGCTTCACTTTTATCAAATCAATACTTTATCCTCTCTTGTCAATAGACTTAGCAGTCTATAAAACCTAATATATATATATATATATATATATATATATATATATATATATATATAAATTTTTTGCAGAAATTAGGATTTTTGTCTGATCCATTTTTTCTTTAAATTTTACTTTAAACTAGCGTCAATTACCGTTTCGCTGGGTTAAGCTAGGAAAAATTAGTGACATGGTTCGTTAGTCAGTCACATTTTACTATAACTGAAGCGCTCTTAAATCGTTAGAAACAGAAAATATAACGCTAAATCAGAAAATAATAGTAATCTATATAAATACAAATTAAATATTACTTTTGTGGGCTGAATTTGGATTTATATGGAATAGAAAGTGTCACCGTTCATCACAATGACCCCGAAAACTATGGATTCGACACTAATATCAGTCATTTTCGATCACTTTTATCAATTTCCTCCCTTACCTCCTCCAACTGAATTTGGATATAAAAGTCATCGGAAGTATTACTGTTCATCTCAGTGACCCCAAAAACTAGGGATTCGACACTAGTATTGGTCATTTTCGATCATTTTTGTATATCCCTCCTCCCCTAAGTTCGATAGTCAAAGTGAAATGTTAAAAACCACTCCAGACCCGAATCTCATCTACTTGGCAAATTTGATCCAGATTGGTTGTATGATTCAAGAGTTATTAAGTTTTATTTATTTTTAAATATTTCCCCCCTCCTTTCACCCAACCCCTAAGTTGTACCGTCAAAGAGAAATGATAAAAAAAATAAACTTTTCACAGCCGAACCTCATCAATGTTGATAATTGGATCAGAGCATCAGAAACTATCTGAGAAATTTATAGTATTTTTCGCGTCACTCTTACCGTTCCTGAGATATTGATCAGAAAAGGGCCGATTTCCGGAAATTTGGGAACCATAAGTTATAGAGAGATGATATTAGTGTTAATCAATACCTAAGAGGATGTAGAATATTTTGGTAGGAAATAGTGACCGTTTCCCAGATATTGTCCAAAAAATTTTGAATTTCGGGAGATTTAAAGAGTCATATCTCGGGAACCGTAAGTCATATAGAGGTCACATTTTCCGATTTTTTGAGAGAAACAGAAGAAGGTGCGGCTAAAAAAAAAGTACTTCTACAAGTAGGAAGAATAACAGTTATCCTTCCAGCACCTTGTCTCCATTTTTTTGGTCAGTTCTGCTAATGCTCTTGGAGCATTCTCAACTATCTCTCTCTCTCTCTCTCTGTATATATATATATATAAATGTGTGTGTGTGGGGGGGGGGGCGGATCCAGGATTGTCTGAGGGGGGTGCACCAATAATTAACAAAATATCAAATCACACGGAAGCTCTTCAAAGCGACATGTAACAATATTCTTTACCCTGAAAACGCTGATGCATAGAACGGAGGGGAATATTTTAGAGAGGCTGGCAAGTGTTATGCAGAAAAGATATTCTTCTCTTCTCCTGACTTCTGTTTCCTTGCATACTTGACAAATGTTATATTGTTTTGCTTGCTGAATCCTTTTCCTTCAACCTTTAGAAAATCGACTTAAACTATTGCTTTTGCAATGCTCTGCTTTCCTTTGAGCTCCACACGGAAACATGACTGCAGAAAGTTTCTGAAAACGTCGTTATTTTCACTGCTATCTTCTCATTTTAGATAGCGTATATATATAACTAAGGGGGGTACATGTGCACTTATGCACCCCCTAAATCAAGCCCTGTATATATATATATTAGTTATGTTTGCATTTTGATGAATAATATCCTTTTAGAAACAAGATATGCGTGTAAAGCCTAGTAGAAATCATTTAGCTTGTTTTGTTCCTGTCAAAATTTTGTCAAAGATGAGTACTGTTGCAAATCTGAAACAGTATAAATTTTAGAATTTACTTTATTTATTTATTTTACTTTTGAGTGATGATCGTAATGGTGAAAAAAATGAAATTCGAGATTTACAAGTTTCATGGCCTCTGGTTAACGGAAAAGTGATTTTTCGATGTATTTCCGTCTGTTCGTTCCATCCGATGGACTACACTCACTATAACAATAGCAACACATTGTATGCATAGATGTGTTATTTGAACCGTGTTCTAAACTCAGCCACTTTCCCGAACGTTTACCACTGTCTCAGGAGATCAATATTTCCATCTGAAGGAGCACTCCGATGCAGAAAATGATCCAAGTTATTCCATGTACTCAGAGAACTACTTCTTGGCCCTTTGTGACTTCATGTAACACTCGTATCTGCAACTATTACACCTTACTGATGAAACGGAGCCACAGAACTACAGCGGTATTGTGTGTGTCTGCCTAAATTGTCTATTGTGGCTCTAACACTTTTCCGAAGAGCTTCTTCCAGTGTGTGTCTGAAGAGCTCATCTAAACATTATGTTGAACTGTGTCCACGGGACTCATTTTTTTAAATGATGTGTGACCGGAAAGAGATTTGATCAATTAACCAATAAATGAATCATTTGTCATCCCTAGTCCATTGGCACACTATGCAGAATGTGCCAGTTTGAACTGGTAAATGAAAATCACTTTCAATTTTGTCTTCCCGATGATGCCCTTCCACATAATCCTTTTCAACAAAGCGCTGCCTCCAGGCTGTCTGGATACCTCAGTCTCTTTGCTGGACGCGTACAAAGTTTTTGACGTTAGAAATATGATCTCAGTCTACCCCTATTTGGTGTTGCTGATGTGAGTTTCACACCACACATCAAATAGGACATTTCATTCACACCACTCTAATAAAACTGGATAAGTTTTACAAAAGTTATCCTGGAATAGAATATATAAGAGACATTCAAGTGCCGGCTTGGTCGAATAAAAGCAGCTCACTACACTTGCCTCAATTACGAATCGGGGACACGGTGGCACAGTGGTAGAGCATTTTTCTCTGGCTCTGGTTCTATCACCGGCCAAGTAAGTTTGTGGTGGACAGCATCGTCTCCGTGGATTTTCTCCGAGTACAGTAAAATCTGTCGACTTGGCCATCTCTCTAAGTTGGCCACCTGCTCATTTTAGCCTGATTCGTCCTCAATATGCATTTTCCCATAAGATATTCGTTACTTGTTACTATGTAAGTTGGCCACCTATCTATCTTGGGAGTTGGCCGCATTGAAGCAATGTTTACCATATGATGATAATGATAAATTCATCTGCGTATTTGGCCACACAAAATACCGTCGTAACTCTTTCGTATTCCCATATGAGAGGCTGATGTTCTGTATTTGTGACTGAAGACAAAGAAGCATGAATTCCCATTATTTGTTCTTGGAGGTCAATGACAGAAAACTACCCTGATAAAGGAGTGATAAAGGAAGATGTGAATAAGAAGAAGCACGTACATGAATTCAGGAAATGGTTGTACGTATTCGGTTTGGCCTGTCTATTTTGATAAGACCATAGGCTTGTTTCATCAGTGGGGAGCTTTAGTAATTCAGGAATATTCTTAAGGTTAGGAGGATCAATTTTGCCCGCGAGTTCTTTTTTATTTAGTTTGTATTCAGGATTTTCTGTTTTTTTATTGTCCCTTCTAATGAAAGGTTCATTTTCTCATTTTTCAACTGGAATATATTGCATTGTTTTTTTTTTCTGTAAAAAGAAATAATTCATGGTGTGCGGGCCGATTTGACCCCTCCCCCCCCCTTTGTCATAGGTGCTACTCATCTTTGTTTTCTCCAAAATTCCTTTCATTTGTTTTTACATACCTAAAACTTACATCTATAACTTTTAAAATGTTAATTTTCTCCATTATATAAACATTTAGGCTTCATAGAACTTGTCGAGTGTAAGTTATAATACAGGCTTTCTGCATAGTATTATAAGAAATTTGGTACAATATATAAGCACTTTTAAGCACTGTAATTAGCTTTTTTTATTTTTTATACAAATGAAAAGCACAATTCCTTGGAAAGTTTCTTTTCTGAAATTTAGTTCTACACGTTAACTCAAGTTGAACAAATATACCCTGAAAGCTACTTAAAACCAGGGCGGGCAAATTTGACCCCCCTCCCTTGGTCCTTCACGTAGCAGATGCGAGCACGGACTATTTAGGGTTAAAGCTAACCATCTCAATTGTCAACTACTGTATTGGTACCTGACGGCTTATAGAAAGGTAGCGGAGATATGAATTTCCTTAAGGTTTTTCGAAAACATCTTTTAGTCTAGGTAAACACTTGCAGCTCATTAAGAAGAGGTAGACAATACTGTACATATATTAAACATATTTGTAGTATTCTATATTGTTATGATTACTCTATAAGTCTGTATACAGCTGTCGCTAAAAGTAGCTGTAGTGCCATTGCCTATTAAAATTTTACAATTAAGTAATACTAGAAATTCTATTCTAAAAATACACCAATCTCACTTCTTTTCTATAAGTTGACCACCTGTCTAATTTGGTCACTTTTCATTGGAACCAATGGTCGTCAACATAGGCAGGTTTCATTGTACTTCCGTTTCGTCATAAATTCTCACTCTACCAATTCCGCCATCTTAGTTCACTACAATTAATCATCCGTCTGCCTTAGCCTAACAGACATAATCGTGAGACGTTAAACTAAATGATTTCATTCCAATTACGAATCCTCTCAATATACCATTGTTAAATTACAAATAAAGGTAGCAGTACAATTACGATTTGTACAAAATGCCAACAGATGGTCGTTAAATTACAGTAATCATGATTATTTCTTTGTTAATTGTAATTTTTTTTTGACTGATTGACTAAGTTTAACGATTTTTCAGCATCGAGATCATATGAGACGTGACCACTGATCAAAGTAGAATCCTGACCATTACACGCGTTTAAATTACGGACAAGCACCTTCACCGGGATCGAACACGGAACCAAACATAAAGAAAGCTCGAACCCTTGTCACCCGGACCCGACGGACACAACTTCATTCCTAGGTTTGTTCTTCTCTACTTAGACAATAGCTGTTTACAAGTAGCCACATACACTGACAAATGAAAAGTACGTGGTGTACGTAAAATCGTAGGTAACATGCGTAAACCCTGTAGTTTCTGGACTTGAAGTACGACTATAGCATCCTGCAGCAACTGAAAACGTATGTTTTATAATACTTTCCGTATAAGCTTTCCATCTATACGTACCTTCCGTATGATATATCTATGTAGGCGATCAGGATCTCACATACAGATGGACGTATGTAACATGTAGCTGACGTATGTAATATAAGGAAGACTGTTAGTTGTCAGACATCCTGCAGCGGCATGATGTAACATGTAAGCGGGAAGAGGGCAGTACGTATGTAACATGGCGATAACGTACGCTCCATACATATTTTCGTAGTAAACATATGTGTTACGTATATTTGTACAAAACACCGCTGTCCGGATAACGGATTTTTCTGTGTGGAATTGATTCACGGACCGCTCGCACCAAAGATGAACATTCTAAAACTGAGCCATAATGGACCCTTGAAAAATAGAAACATGAGCCGAATGGAATTCTTCTAAGACTGTCAACTTCTAGACCTTCATCAATATAGACACTTAACTTAAGGTATTAAAACTTGTTTATAATCAAAATAGTAGAACAGAAAACACATTTGTCGTTCAAATCTTTGTTAGAATTATGAAAAACAGCTTTTATTTATTATTTTCTTAAACCGAAATAACAAAGTTTCGATAATGTAAGATAAAGGCTTCTAAAGAAAAATAAGTAAAGAAAACTTGAAAAATAAAAAGAAGACAGAGCTGTGTTTGTATATACATATAAAAAAGGAAGAAAATTCGAGAAAACCTCCTGTCATTTTCTACTCAGGAAGACCAGCTCATCCAGATGGTTTGGTGAACAAAGGAAAAAGCCGAACTTCTTCCTATTTTCCATAAAAGAAAAAGCAGCTTTCCCACTCCCGCATTCCCTTCTTAAAGCTTAGAAAGCTTAAGGTTTTCCAAAGTTGCCATTAGATTTCATGAATATTTCTCAATAAAGTCGAGTGAGGGGTTTCTTTCTCTTTTTTTATCCAGTCGCTCTATACCCACAAAAAACTTTATATATATCAAATGCAAGGATCGATTGTGCTAGTTGCAGTTCAATGGAAAAACGTAGAGATACCCGCGAGAAAAGAATAGAGGATGAACCCGATGGAAGAAATTCTATTTTTCAAAAAGTTTTCGACGTTTCTTTTTCTTCTTCGTCTGTTTGCTTAGTTATTCCTTTGCAATAACGGAATCATTTGTTTGGCTATTACTGAGTTATTAACTTCAGATAAATTACTTGTAAAAATGATAAAATTATAATTACTATAGGTATACGAATATTATTGACATTTTATAAACATTTTTACTATAAAAATAATTTTAAAATTACGTCACATTGATTTACCCCTTCTTTTGTTTGATTTATCTATGCATGCTCTCCTGATTCATACTTATTTTGCATTTTTCCAGATATATGGCATTTTTAACGAACTTAAATAATTCGTTACTGAATTATGTATGCCTGTGTATCTGTCTGTTATTTCAGATTGTTCTTTTTTTTTTTTTCAATTTTGAACCATCCATTCGATAGAGCACAATAAATATCTGAGAAAGTGATGGAGTTTTCACATCACTCTTACCGTTCCCGAGATATTGGATAAAAAATGACCGATTTAAGGAGCTATATGTCGGGAACCGTATGTTATACAGAGATGATATCGGTGTTGATCAATATTTAAGAGGATGGTGAACAGTTTGCTAGCAAATAGTAACCGGTGACTCCTGATCAACTGTCCACCGTTCCTCAAATATTGGCGAAAAAAGCTCGAATTTCGGGAGATTTAAGACGCCATATCTCGGAAACAGTAAGTCATAGAAAGATGATAGTTTGCGATTTTTTGCGAGAAACAGAAGAAGGTGCAGATAAAAAAAAATACTTTTACATGTAGGAACAATCAGAGTTATCTTTCCCGTTCCATCTCTCCATTCTTTTTAACCCCTTTTAGCAAGATTTTTTTCTTTTAGCGAAACAAAAATCAGTATTGGAAATCCTCATATGGGAACTTGAAAAATGAATTAAAACTTGAATTTTAGATTTTTCACTTAATTACGACGAGAAATAAATAAGTGCCATACATGACACTTACAACTCACAAAAGAACATGCCAGACGATACCAAAATATCTTATTCATACACGTCAATATCTCACACAGCAGACAAAACAGTCATTTGACGCCTTTGATAAATTACAAAAAAGCTAAAGTGAAAAAGGGTATGTGCCATATATCACACGGCATGTGGTAAGGGGTTAAGTTCGTTTTGGCAATCCTCTTGGAGTGTTCTCAACTGGTTTAGACTTCACTTACTTCATGTCAATGAGTGAGTGAGATCAGATAGTTTTCTATATAGTTAGGATTAGGAAGGAATAGGATAAGAGAGGAATGTATTGGCTAATTGGTTGGATATGAGTTTATAGTATATTTCAGTAGAAAGGCTATATGAAAAGCAGACCTAAAGTTAAGGTGATATTCGACCCATATGAGCTCCCATGGGAAATATAGAACCGTTGTTTCCGCGTCAAAAGGGCGTAAACTCACCATATAGCCACAAGAGAGCTCAAGAAACAAATACAATCCAAGATGCTAAAGCTATTATTATTATTATTTATTGTTTTATCCTCTTTCGATTTACAATCGACAGAACACTCCGACCTACTTGAAAACGACATAGATATTTTTTTTCTTCTTGGTGCAAGACATGGCTTCTAATAGTGAATCCCAAGACTAGATACATAACATTTTCCCTACAGAAAAAAATATTGTATACACCTTATACAACATAAGTAGTAGCCTATCACACAGAGGCGGATCTAAAAAGTAAAAACTAGGTGTGGGGGTGTGGCAGCCAGAACTCAGACTATGATAAGTGTATCATGAGTTTACTATAACCTTTTAAAAAATATATAAATAATAGTTTAAATTATTTTTGTTACAAATACTGGGGGTCCTAGTTTCCCCTGGCCTCGGGCTAGATTCACCACTGAGAGTCAACACTTATTAGGATCTCGGAGTTACTTTTGCCACGAAACCTACTTGTACAGAACATATAAACACTAATCAATCGATGGGTCTTCTAGGACTTCTGTATACAGATTAACAGGAATACGAAACCTCTCTTCCTTAGCAACGTTATACAAGGCAATAATTTCTCCTAAAATGGAATATTGTCCACCTAGCTGGACAATGGTAGCTCCTACAAACCAATCCCGGCTAAACTCATCTCTAAACTTCTTCCTAGCAGTAGTACATTTCAGAGTACCTCGCTCACTTGTGGTGACCAAACACGAACAGTTATTCTACCTCAAACCTACCTCAAACTCGTCATAAAATCAGTGTAAAAACTCACACATGTCCAACTCAGATCCGAAACGCTACTCTCAGAATTGTATTTTCGAATTCCATTCAGACAATCAAGTAACACATCTTTTCCATATAGTACGATCTAGACTTTCAATAGTTGAACGTTCTCTATTTTTATAGGCTTCCGAAATTATACAGCGAAAGGTCACATACACTTGTATATTTATTTAACACTAGGAGGACCGGGAAAATTACCCCCACTAAGGACCAAGCAGTCAATTTGACCGCTACATAATTTTTGAAGGCGGGAGCTGGTTATTGGATATCTTCTGTGGTATTATTTTATGTCATCCGATTTTCAATTTGCCAATAATAATTTTTAATTGTTTAATTATATCATAATAATTAACTAGAAGTACAAATTTTCTACATAGTGTAGTCAAATTTACTTTTACTGTGGTATTATAAGTAGGATCTATGTAATATATACAGATATGTTACATGTTTTCACCATAAAGAGGATAAATTTAAATTTAAATTTAAATTTAAAAGTCATAAGGCTGTGTATTTATTTTAGACTAAATTTTAAAATATCATTTGAAAATAGTATTTCGCAAAGAAAGCGTTCACCTCCGGTGCTTGGGGTCCCTGGTTCGATCCCAGCTCGCGCCGTGTGGACTTTGTGGTGGACAAACACCGTGCTCGTTGGTTTTCTCGGGGTTCTCCCGTTTTCTCCAACTTTCTTCATTCCACCATTTCACTCATCTCTCATCATCTCCTTTATCCTAACCGGCATAACTGTGGGACGTAAAACTTAGAGATTTCATTTCTTTTTTTCTTTTTTTCTTTTTTCCTTTTTCTTTTTTTTTTTGAAAAGAAAATTTGGAGGTAAATGTTTTAGATTGTCGCTGCAATGTCCTGTATTGTCTGCAAAATTATAATAGTCACATGTAAACAAAACAAAACAATAAAACTACTTTTTTAACTAAAAGAGTAGAACTATTTTTGGAATAGTTTTGAAATACATTCATTCACCACAGAATATCTATTGCGTAGTGATGGAAATCAAGTTTACACATAAATCAACCACTTTTCTATTGCAGTCTATCTTCCAAATCGAACACTCAATGAAAAAACACATTTCTTACAAAACATTCGCTTTCTGATTATACCGAGACACTTCAAACACACTTATTACAAATCTTGAACACATTCATGGTTTTATTGCCATTTCATAGCAGAAATTGGCATTGTTTTCTCTTCTTGCACTGTGGTTGCTCTTCATCACCCGAGAAACTATCACTCTCGTCCGGCACATGCTCAGTTTTAGTCAAACATTTTGCGAGCTCTCTGAGGAATTGTCTTCTGTTTATATATCTTTTCGTTACTTAGAACAAGCCAGGAATTGAGACATGCTATATCCATCCCATTATAAATTAGTTGAGAATGCTCCAAGAGCATTGCCAGAATTAACTTAAAAAGAATGGAGAGATAGAGCAGGAAGCATAACTGTCATTGTTCCTAGATATAAAAGTAAATCTTTTTAACCGCACCTTCTTTTGTTTCTCTCAAAAATTCGCAAAATATCATCTCTCTATGACTTACAGTTCCCAAGATATGGCTCCTTAAATCTAGCGAAATTCGAACTTTTTTGGTCACTATCTGGGGAACTTTGGCCACTTGGCCAGTGGCCACCGGTTCATATTTGGTAGCAAAATGATCACCATCCTCTTAGATCTTGCTCAACACCAATATGATCTCTCTACGACTTACGGTTCCCCTAGATATGGCTGCTTAAATCTCCGGAAATCGGCCATTTTTGGCTAATATCTCAGAAACGGTATGAGTGAAGCAAAAAGTTCAATTACTTTCTCAGATAGTTTCTGATGCTCTATCGAATGAAGAACTCAAAATTGAGAAAATCGCAAATAACAGACACACAGACAGAGTGAATTCAGTAACAAACTTTTAAAGTTGGTTGTACACATGAACGAACCTGCTGGGTGATTTTACAGGGCATTTCTGAAGCTTCTGGTCAACAATATCGACACCAAATTTTGTTCTGTTGTAATAAAGTACAGTCTCAGGTTTCTTCTTATCTTGATTGATTGATTGATTGATTGATTGATTGATTGATTAACGTCCCGTTCAGCAGCGAGGCTATATGAGACGTGGACCTACTGATTAACGTGGAATCCGAACCTCATGAGCTCCCGCCGGGAATCGAACCCGGGTCTCCCACGCGAAAGGCATCTTCTTATCTTGTGACACACGAAATGTTTTATGCATAGTACTGAAAACAGATACAGTCTTGTTCCTCTTGCATTTATTTACTGTCATTGCATTATCGCTACTGTCTTTGTAAATGTCAGTAGTATACAATTCTATATTCTTTTGGGAGGTAATTCCTTTTGTAATGTTATTATGATTGGCCCTGATTCTGAAGCTGCATATAACTCTGCACTACGACGACATTATAATGGATAAATTCTAGTCAGCTATTGTCAACCTTTCTTATTATTTAGATGTTATATTATTATTATTATTATTATTATTATTATTATTATTATTATTATTATTATTATTATTATTATTATTATTACTCTATGTTATCATCTTTTTAGATCTTTCAGTGTAAACTGGCGTTCATCTGTATCTGGAATTATGTTTGTAAATAAGTAAAACGTAAGTAAATTTGTGTATGATTATCTTTGATAGCCTTTCCCTCTGGTTTAGTGCATAGCGCATGCGCCTATGGTGTACTGTGTCGCAATTAATTTCTAATCCTGATGATCGGAGCAATTTTAGTTTTTTCAGTTTATTTTATGTGATTCCATTTTACCCCATGATATTTTAATAATGCATTTATATATTGTACTTAGGATTGCCAACCAACCGGTATTTGACCTTGTTAGCGGGTCCGGTACGACCTCAACACCGGACGTTAAGTGTCCGGTAATTTTTCCTCTTACTAATCCTATTCTCTGATCTATTCAGATTAGTTTGGAGTGACGAAAGGAATTGTTTGTCGATGAACATGGTTAAAGCAGTGCTTTTAATTACTTTGATATCAACCTGTCGTGCAAACTGTTTGCTGAAGAATCAAGGGCAGGAAAATATACTGAACTTATCGAAACTGCTAAAGGTCAACAAAAATAAATTTTCAAGAGCACGGAATTTGCTGAAGACTTGAAGGCAGGAAAATTTACCGAACTTATCAAACTACTGAAGATCAACAAAAGTGCATTTTCAAGAGAGCAGTTAGCACTGGTTCGTCCTCAGCTATATCTTCTAATTAAGTAACGAGTCCAAATCCTGTAAAAATATGTGGGAATTATGAGACATTACCATCCCCGGCGAAGCTGGTAAGACTTAGTTTTTAAGTATACTTTGTTCATGCAATAATTAAATTGCTGATTATATTTACTTTTCTCTTTTAAATACGATGTATTATTCATGATAGACTACACAAATTAAATGTACCGATTCAGACAAAACTGAAATAAGTAAAATTAATGAATGCTTCAAAAGTAACTAAAGTTATTAAATTCGAATTTTGAATCGCTCAATTTTATGTGAAGTACACACTCTGAGGTTGTTAACATTTTTGACAAGCGATTTTGATGTCACAATTACTCCAGGAGGTTTTCTCGTACTTCCAGTTTCAAAATTTGGGAACATTAATTGTACTGAACATTTAGTTTATTCTGTGTTATACTTTTATTCGATACAAACGTGTTAAATCATCTCGTAAATTAAAGTTCTAAATTTGGCTAACAATGTTCTTAGAGCTTTAAAGGCATATTTAAATTATTATTATTATAAACATTTCATGTAATAATGTGTTGGTTTAGATGGGAGTTACATCATCGTATCCGTGGGCTTTTGTGGCTACTCCAGTTTCCTCCAACACCCTCATTCCACCAATTCTTCCATCATTATACACTTTCGTTAGTCATCTTCTCCTTTAGGCTAAAAGGTAATCGAGGGACGTTAAACTAAAATATTTCATTTCATTTTATAGATAGGATTTATATTAGTCCAATAATTTTGTATCTCTGAGTTGGCTACATTGAATTGATGGTCGGAAGGGTGAGGTGAAAAGTTTTCCGAAAAAAGGGGAAAAACTTTCTTTTTCTAGAAGAAAAGACGCAGGAAGGGGATCCAGAAAGAAGGGTATTCATTTCCAGAAGCAACAACTAGAAGCCGTTTCTTCAACTGGAGCAGTGCCAAGATTTCTATACATACACGCTTAAAGCCTACTTGTTTTTAACTACTAAAGTCAGCTATGATGCTACTGCTAGTAGTACTACCAAACACTCAAAACGCTTTCGCAGTACACAACACGTAATCCTCTTTTTCTCCTTGTGTCTTCTGTCTTTGGGAGATCTAATGAGAAATGTGTGTAGAAACTCCTGCAAGTGTGGGTACTTGTACATTAACTAGTAACAAATCTTACAAAAACAGGGGCGGTCCTACAAGTGAGTGTAATGGGACACATATGTCCCTAATGTTCTCTCCTAGTTTGGGAGATAATTTGTATATACTCCTACCTAAGTTAAGTTTCAGTCTATAAAGAAAGAAAAATACAGTAAAATGAAATAATTAAATCTTCCCTAGTAATTCGCAACACTTCGCTTCTCTGCGTTTGTGACTTTTCTATTTCCCATGGTTGTCCTCTATTTTTAAGTTCTCTGCACAATAGTCAGTGTTAGATCCTTCTCCTTTCCCTCTAATTTTATCATCATTGCTTAATGATTGGTTGGTTGATTTTGGAGCGTATCGTTTAGCACCGAGGCAATATGAGACCTGGAGTTACAGCTTACAAGTAACACTTCCGAAGTGTAACACTCCGATTTTGATAAAATTTGGCAGGTAGATACTACACATAAAATAAACGAATACGGATTGTTTCTTTTCCGCGGAAAAACGATTATAGAGGAAAAATAGGCCCACCCAAAATTTGAAAGTTGACACCCGAGACGCAAAAGCAACAAGTGAACCAAAGTGAATGAAATTGTGCGCAGATGTTGTAGACATAAAATGAGAGAATACGGGTTTCGTATTTTCCTGAAAAAAAAAACGGTTGGGTGGGGCACGGAACCCTCCAAATCTTTGATCACGAAATATCAAAAGTGCTAGTAACAGTACGTCAGGTGTGTGTAAAGGACATGAAGAATTGCAACTTTGCGTATTGAGAACTCGCAAAAAATAAATAAATACGTTTTTTTTTTAAATTTTCTGCGAACAAACGGTTTTAGGGGGCCATAGCTCCCACCCAAAATTTTGAAAATTGACGCCTGAAAGACAAGAACAAGTGAACCGAAGTGAATGAAATTTCACACAGATATTGTAGACATAAAATGGGGGAATACGGTTTTCGTATTTTCCTGGAAAAACGGTTGGGTGGGGCACGGACCCTTAAAAAAACCTTTGATCACGAAATATCAAAATTGCTAGTAACAGTATGTCAGATGTAAGTAAAGGACATGAAGAATTGCAACGAAAGTTTGTGTATGAACAATAGGCAAAAAAATAAACGAATACGTTTTTTTTTCTTATTTTCGGGTGAAAAACAGTTTTGGGGTGCAAAGGCTCTTGTCCAAAATTTTGAAATTTGACCTCGAAAGGCAAGAAGAGGTGGACCGAAATATGCAAAAATATTGTAGAAGTAAGATGAGGGAATACGTGTTTCGTATTTTCCTGAAAAAAAAAAAAAAAAAAAACTGATGAGTGGACCGAGGCATTGAGTGGCGGAAGGAGTGGACCGAACAGAATTAAACTGTATGTAGGTATTGGATATGTAAAATATGTTCTTTCGTGTTTTACAAGTGTCTTCATCCGATTTATTCAAATTTGGCAGATCAACTACAAGCAAAAGCAGTATATCGTATTTTATAGTATTTCAGGAGGCATCTTTAACCCTTAAAATGTTTTTGCACATAAACAAAAGGAGGTGTCGATTTATTTCCAGTTTGCTGTTGATGTGCTAAATTTGAAGAAAAACGGATAGGGACACTTGAGAAACACGAAAAGCTTTATTTTACATAGGGTTTATATAGTATCTACACACAATTTTAATTGCTTAGGTCCACTCCTTTCTGCCCTATTACGGTAATATTTACTTTTCTTCGGATGGGGCCTAGGCCCAACACTGTATTTCCGCACAAATTAAAACACGTTTCATTTATTGTTTTGCAAATTGTCCCTATACGATGTTTCGTTGCAATTATCCATATTCCTTAGGAACTTCTGAGGTATGCTTATTTGCACTTTTAATATTTCGTAATCAACGGTTTAGAAGGTTCATGCCTCACTCGATAGCTTTTTTTTCCCAGGAAAATATGAAACCTAATTATCTCATTTTACATCTACACTATCTGTGCACAATGTCATTCAAT
Organism: Thermobia domestica; assembly: GCF_964235325.1. NCBI lineage: Eukaryota > Metazoa > Arthropoda > Insecta > Zygentoma > Lepismatidae > Thermobia > Thermobia domestica. The sequence continues at coordinate 174,696,403 of NC_137470.1, read as the reverse complement.
TCGGTGCATTTCTTCTTGCCTTTTGAGCCTCAACTTTTTAAAATTTTGGATGGGGGCTTTTGCCCCCTAAAACCGCTTCTTCCGCAGAAAATTTAAAAAAATGTATTCATTTATTTTTTGCGTGTTCTCAATACGCAAAGTTGCAATTCTTCATGTCCTTTACACACACCTGACGTACTGTTACTAGCACTTTTGATATTTCGTGATCAAAGATTTGGAGGGGTCCGTGCCCCACCCAACCGTTATTTTTTTATTTTTATTTTATTTTATTTTTATTTTTATTTATTTATTTATTTTTTTTAGGAAAATACGAAACCCGTATTCTCTCATTTTATGTCTACAATATCTGTGCACAATTTCATTCACTTCAGTTCACTTGTTGCTTTTGCGTTTCGGGTGTCAACTTTGAAACAGCATATTTTAAAGACACTTTACCAAAGTGGTCACTTATGGGGACAAGTCACAATGAACATCATTAATACTCCACCACTACGAGATTGAGGATGGATTTAATCAGTAAGAGTACTGATTAAGTGCAGCTGCAAGAAAGGATGCCAACAAAATGCCTGCACGTGCAAAAAGAAAGAACTGTTGTGTACGCTTATGTGCAAAAATTGTGTAGGAGCTTGCTCCTGAAGTAATTTGACGCTTTGAAACTTCTGTTATTCACTTTTTAAAAAAGTCTCATATAACACAATTTCAAATAATTATATTTCAAAATAGTTTTCTAGGTATAAGGATTGTACACCGTTCATTGTAACTGTAGACAAATCAGTGTAGTATGCGACTAAACGAGCAAATATATTCTGCTAGTCTGATATTTTTGGAAAATTCATTTTCTTTAATTTTAATCGAGAAAGAAGCATTTATCGTAATTTATTGAGAACATAATTACACGTTGGTGTGAAATTAAAGATCCCAAAGCACAACACCCTGTAATACATAAAGTCGACTAGCTCCCTTTATTTTGAAGATAGAGCAAAGATACTGACATCGTTGGAAAGGGTAGATTATGAGCTATCATGTTTACTTCTATCTGAATGTACAAATCTTATATTTTCATAGTTATTTGCCATTATAGCAATATTCAGTAACGACTACAGCTAAAATTAACTGATAACAGTCGCTATAGTTAAATATAGTGGCCGTACAAATAACATGGACTAAGTTTGAATTCTTAACTCATTCATTATCTTTAATTTGACGCAAGAAGAAGGTTTCTAGGGTAGTTGTGTGAGGAGATATTATTAATTAAGTAAAAGTCTGTGCCTTCGTGTGAACGTCATATTGATTTCCAAGATAGCGGCCAAACAAGCACGAATTTCGAATGTCTCCATATCTTAAAATGTTTCCTATAGCTTACTATATAAGTGTGCCAAGATTCATAATTCTTTCACTAATTGCAGTTTTCCTTTGATTTTCCGGGTTAAACCACCCTACTACCAAGGTGTATGTAATGACCAGGAATCGTGATTGAATTTTTATAAGATTTTCGAAAGTTCGACCAGGTCATTGCATGTATAGTAAATTTCATATGCGTATTGACAATGGAGACCATTGGCGTTAGCAGCACATACATTTGGGGGACAGACTATCGGTGGGGATTTCGGTGTATGAAATACCCCATGAAAGCAGGGGTTCGGGGGGTCACTTCTAGGGAATTAAAAAAAAATAGTTTTCGTACATTGCATTTTAAAGCATTTTGACTTAAAAAGCAAATACAAGCTTATTTTTTTGTGCTTTATGTTCACCTTTAATTGCTATTTTTTTTTTTTTTTTTTTTTTTGAAAATGTGAAAAACAGACACACACACGTTACAGCTTGTTTGTTGATTTAAACACTAAAATTCAACCTTGTTTTACAATTTTAACCAAACTTAAAGGATACCAAATGTATGTCAAAAACAAAATAATGACAAAACGTAGTGTAAAGTGAGTACTCAGAAACAATAAAGTTTTGAAAACAGGTTTTAGGCCTGCAAGTCTAAAACTAAAGCCACATTCCCACATTAAATGAATCTTGTATCTGTAATAAAGAAACCTTTCAACCCGATCTTTCTATTTACTCTTTACATGTTACAACTTCCTGAAGGCAAGAAAGGTTTCTCCACACATGCAGCACTGCACTCTAGTGGACAAACAGTGAACCTCCTCATTAAAAACGTGTATTTTGGCGCGCTTCCCCTTCCTGTCCAAAAGAATCAGTTGTTTCGGAAGCCGCGAAACTGTTTTTTTTTTCTTTATGTCAGCGGGAGGGCGATAGCAGGTAGCAAGCAAGACGTCCCAGAAAGTTGCACATGGTTCAATTCCTAGCAAGATGAAAAAAAAATGTTGTATGTCCCTTTCAAGACTGTGTGTACACGGTAAAATATGGTAGGGTTTCAAGATTTTTTAATGACAGCTACAAGTTCTTCTAACGTTACAATGTGGCTTAATGTAAATGAGGCTCAACAATGTGTGTTACAAAATTAGTTTTTTTAAAAAGTTAAATTAAATTCGCTTTCTTGCTCGTTATCTAAACAAAAACAGTTTGTTATTTCATAGTTTATTTCACCTTCACCTTCATAGGGCCAAAAAATGGCTGTCTTTTTTAACAATTGGAAACAAACTTTTGTACTGCTTTCGTTCATATCCATTTTGTCTAACATGGTTATCTGAACGTAGCAAACTGCTACATGGTTGAGCCTTTTTTGGGTCATAGTTGAACTAAGATACTTGAAATTTTGATTAGGACGAAAATAGTTTTGCAAATATTGAGGGACAAGTCCCCGTCGACCCCTGTGGGATTAACGCAATTGCTGGAGACTTTCTTACAAAGCAAATCCTTCCTCTCTCGTTGTTTGAGTGACCAGTGTAAAATAGTTTACTGACTTCTTGTCATACAGTAAATAAATGAAGAAATAGTTCCATTCCAGCTATTGAAAAAAAATAATTGGGATGAATATTTAATTTTGGTAAGTACTGTACAACTTCGTAGTAATGCGTTCCACTTTACCTTAGAGTACATTTGTGTCTTTAAGTAAACTAGATGGATATATATATCACATTTAAGAAACAAGAATGAAAAATACGCTTGAAAACCTTACCACCTAACTGCCGATACATACTAACTAAAATTCCAAGATTTCTTGGAATGCTACAGGCTGAAATCAGCAAAATTTTTAAATGACTCGCTAGCCTAGGATAGAAGCGCTGATTCTTTTTTCTTTTTCAGAATTAAAACTTTCCCTTGTGACCCTCGGGATATTGCACAGTCAGCTCTTAGCCGACCAGTCATCTCCTTTGGGGATGAGAGCAGTTCTCGAAGATAAAAGAAATAAAAAGAAATTGCTGATTTTTTTTTAAAAAATGAAAACAGTCTAAGGAGTCTGATAATCTAAAGAGGGTAATATTTAAGAGAACCAAATGTAATATTTATTACTTTGCACGAGAATTGATGTATACAGATAGTTATCAAAATAATGGAAGGGTTCATTAATATCGTGAGTTACTGACAGTGATTATTTCAATATGAAATTTCCCTACCCGTAGCTATGAAACTTCCCTTGGGGGCATACTTTGATCATATTGAACTGGGGTTATCAATATATTCACACAACTACGTACTTCCACTACACAGAACTTACTATGAAATATTCTAACTTTCGGCATGTCCTGGGACTAATGAGGATGATTTTTTTTTTCAATTTTAGATATGGGCCTGGAAATGTTTCTTCCACTTTTCTCGATCTTCAGCTTCCTCTTTTAACTCCCAGTATTTTCTCCTATCTTTCAAATCATCGATCAGTTGTGTTCTTCTTCTTCCTATTCCTCGCTTCCCTTCCATCTTTCCTTGTATGGCTGTGTGAAGAAGACAGTGTCTTCGCAAGATGTGTCAATCCAATTGGTCTTTCTACGATGGATAGTGGCTACACGTGTCCTCTTCTCTCCTATCCGTTTTAAAATATATTCGTTTGTTGCTCTCTCTGTCTATTTTATTTTCTCTACAGTACTATTTTACATCTACTTCTATATCTACACAGAACTATTTTATTGAAATTTCCCCGGCTGGAAACTTAAGTCATTATTGTTACTAGCACCAAATATTCAAAAACTATGAAGTTCTTGTGTTAGTGCTAAACTGTGTAATAACAATTAGTACGGGTTTATATCCAAGAAGCCAGGCGTCGGTGGTACAAAACAGAAGATTATTCGAAATTGGTGGTTTAAGCAAGTGTATCCAAGACAGCCAATGTGCCATACAGAATGGTATCCAAGATGATGATTCAAGGCCCCAAGAATACATTCTTTCTTTCATATTCTTCAATTGAAACTGAAGGTGGTAAATGCATTGTTAACAGTTTTAATATTCGAGACTCATTGTTTGAAAGTTTATCGTACAAAGACAAAAAAAAAAAAAAAAAAAAAAAAAAACATGGTGTCTCTACACATTTAACACAATTTAATTTTAACATATTCTACTTGTCTCAGCATGAGTACTACTGTAGTGTGTTATTTCAGCACCGAGCGTTCGATGTTGCGGTTAACACAGGCCTGGTGTTACCGATCTGACCCTGAAACGGTGTTGAGTGCTGTCATATAGAATTAGGTGAATGAACGAAGGAACGTGGTCACGGTGATCTTTCTATATATACACAATGTGTTGCTATTTATATTAACGCTCCAGCTAGCATGTGAACCAGGCCGTTGAGGTATTGATATTAATATCTTTATTACTTGTGAGTGGTCAGCAAAACCTTTCATGTGTTAAGAACAATGACGTAGCAAGAACGTCATAGCCGCCACAAAATCCTGCCCATCCGATAGATATACCTATATTGTAATTTTTAAGCGTGAACATTCCCATTAATATCCAGCAACTGACATTAACAATGTGTTTTAGACTTTATTTTTAGTATGAACAAATCTTTATATGGTATATTTGACGTTTATAGCAAGTAAGAAATAATATATTATAAAAGGTGTTCCATAAGAACGCATCTTTTAAAATGCCCGCCATTCTGCTCTAGTAAGTTGGCAACACTGAACGTTACACGATTTTCATCTGTTGCCTTTATGGTTAGTAGTCACGGAGGGCCAGAAAGCACATGATTGCCATGTGTTCTGTACGGGTAGGGATGAAGCATTTCACGACGGAACAGCGTGTTATCATAGTGAAAACTTACCACAAATGTGGTACATTTTGTACAGAGACTGTTCGCAAACTTCGTGGAATGTTAGGTCAATGCCGTCACAGTTGACTTATTTGGTGTATATTACGTTGGCCAAACATTTAAAGGAGTTTGCGAACAGTTTCTTCATAACGTTCGCCACATTTCTAATAAGATTTCACTATGGTAACACGGCGTTTCGTCATGAAGCGGTCCATTCCTTCCCATCTAGGAAGCAGATTACGATCGTGCGTTATTCGGCGCTGTACTAACCACGAAGATAACAGCTGAAAGTCGTTTAACGTTCAGTGCTGCTAACTTACTAGAACAAAAATAGCGGGCATCTCAAAAGTTGCGTTACTTATGGGACCTTCTTTATTTCATGTAACCTTGCAAGAAAATAGTTTTGTGAACGTATGAATTTTAGGACATTTACATGAATAGAATTAGTGCCATCTGTTGTTCCGATGCTCACTATGTTTCACTTCGTCGCCTTTCATTCCTAGTAATCACTTATAAACTATTTATGCCACACTTTATTATCTCTCATAAGAAGCAGTTGTTTAGCAACTGTGTATAGAGCAATATCTATGGCATGTCACTAAAATGACTCATTATCATGTCAAGTAGAGGAGACCGGTCCAAAATGGCATACCTGCGTAAAATGGCACAGTGGCGGTTTTCGAAAACTGTTTGATTAGAAACTGCCAGTAAGTGGTTTCAATGCGAGTTTGATGTAGCAACACTAGTGAGCTAAAATGGCGTGTGTGTAGGTAAAACGCAGTAGGTGCTATCGGCGAAAAAGTGATTTTGATAGGTAAGACTTTTATTTTATTCTGTTTTGATGTTGAATTATTTTACAGTACGAGGAAGTGCAGATAGTTAAACATATCAATTGTAAAGTACATTCCATTATAGGTGGGTTAAGGGTAGAAACTACAAGGTTAAGCTTTCACATAATGTACAGCTAGCTGTTTTTTTTTTTTCTGTGCACCAGGGCAAGATGGCAGAGTAAATAGTATAATATGCCATTTTGCCCTGGTTTAATCTGCCGAAATTCTGAAACGTTTAAAGCAGTTTCATTCAAATACATTTGCCACATATTACAATCAAGAGGTGGAAAGGTGGTTGAAACTACATCCGGGAAGAACCGTGAGTCTTAGTAAAGTCGCCAAATTGTTTTCGAATGCTTATGAGAAATCTGCAACAACGCTCAATGCGCTTAATGGAGATAAAGCAACTAGCATATGTCCTTTCAAGCAAGATATTTTTCCAGACCATTTGTATCTACCAGCTGCTACTACAGATTGCCCTGAGCCAGAGAACGAAAACGAACTGAGTGTGGGTTCGAATGCAAAGTGTGAACAAGTCACAAACCCGCAAGATAAAAACGCCACTTCCGTTGAGGATATTTCCCCTTCCTAACCAGGTCCACCTACATCAGAGCAGGAAAGAGTTTCAGAGGTTCCTGTAGCAGTTTCCCCCAAAACCTTCGTTGAACTTATTTCTCCAGCACCAAGAGCTACAAAGAAAACGCGAACATAGAAAAGAAAGAGGTCTACGAGTAAAGAAAGTGAACTCCTGCCATGTAGTCCATACCTCATGGAACTGAAGGCAAAATGCGAATCTTAAGACCTGCGGCACAAAGAAGATCGAAAAGATCTATGAAACGTAGGATTTTTATTGATCTTAGTGATGAACACGACAAGAGTCTAGTGCCTTAGTCAAAGATCTGGAAGCCACTGAAGATGATAACGATGCGCCATGTATCTAGTGTAACGAAATTTACAGCATGTCCAAATCCTGAGAAGGTTGGTTGAGTTGTCAGCTTTGTTTCCTCTGGTCAAGCTGCACGTGCTGGATTATCTCTAAGGGCCATGATGTTTGTTTGTGTAGTCTGTGAAAGTTGAATTATAGTTAGTGCTTCATTTTCAGTTTTCATCTTGTGTGTTGTCGGCATAATCTTGAAACATATGTTTAGTTTCTTTAATATTATTTAATTTATTTTAACATGTTCGTAATTTTTAAGTTGTTTTGCAAATAAAGTTTAGGACTACATTGATATGTTTAAATATATTTGTTCGAAAATGTTCCTTCAGCCATTCTGTATGTTTTTCTATTAATCAGTATTCACTTTCCTATACTTTTGTTTATATGTTTCATAGAAACAAGGTAGTGTGCCATTTTGTCCTGCCTACCCAGGCAAAATGGACTTTCAGAACTTTTTTTTTAATCTAAAAATAAGAACTTTAACAATAAATAATCTTACTGATATCTACGTCAATATTCAAACAACATTCCAAAGAAGCATTCATAAAAAAAAAAAAAAAAAAAAGAGAGAGAGAGAGAGAGAGAGAGAAGTTTTTAAACCTATTATGAGAAGATATTCAAACATACAGTCTATGTATGCCATTTTGGGCCGGTCTCCCCTAGCTTATTTAACGGTTACCATTTTAACACCTTACTCCAAAGTAGGGGTGGCCACATTTTCCGGAAACCGGAAAATTGAAAACGGAAGACTGAAAATTTTCCAGAAAAGCGGAAAACGGAAAATGTGATTTCCGGAAACCGGAAAACTCTTTTTCTGGAAATGGCCATCCCTACTCCAAAGGACGATGGGGTTGAAATAGCACCAGGTTTGTGTCAAAATTTAGGATAATTCTGGTAACACACAGCTATTGTGTTAGTTGTGTTCAAGTGACACCGCTATTTTACTCTGAAGTTTTACAATGTAATGCAAAGTTCACTTGTGTTGCATTGTACGTTCTGTTTCTCTCTCTCTCTCTCTCTCTCTCTCTTACACTTTTCTGTTTACAGATATCAGTCGCTAACTTGCAAATAGTTCTATCCATATCAAGCACATTAAGCTGTCTACTTCTAAATTAACTCGCATAAATTAGCTATATTTCTAATACCGTCAAACAGAATAAAACTTTGTTATTACCCCAGAATAAAATTTGGAATAAAATCCTGATACCTTTATTCGTACCCAAGAAGAACGGGAATGGGGAATGGTGGAAACTTCATAACGAGGAACTACTTAATTTATATGGTTTACCAAACGCTGTTAAAGTAATCAAGCCTTAGGAGTCTTAGGTAGGCAGGTCATGTAGGCAGAATGGAAGAAAGTAGGAACGCCTTCAAAGTTTTAACTGGAAGTCCAATCAGAAAACGACCATTAGGAAGACCTAGGTGTGGATAAGAAGACAATATTAAGACAGATCTAGCAGAAATAGGAATACAAAGTAAAAACTGGATCCCGTTGGCTAAAGACAGAAGTCAATGGAGGGCTTTTGTGAACGCAGCATTCTATCTCCGGGTTCTCTTTGCTACGGAGTTAGTTATTAATGGCGCAAATTTGTCTTCAACATTGGGGGGGGGGGATAAGACCGTTCCCATTTTTTAAAAGCAAAGTTCTCATATTTATGAAATTGGAAAACAATGTTGTGGAGGATCAGGGGAACAGAGTTTTCTTCAACATTGGGAAGGGACATCAATTTCATCTCGCTTTCTTTTGTGGTAGTCGGACACAAATCATCACATCCCCCCCCCCCAAAAAAATAACATTCCAAATAGCATTATTTGGAGGACAGTCCCCCAGTTCTAATATTGGAGTGACATGTCCCCCTCGTCCCCCGGGGTTTGCGCCAGTGTCAGTTATTTGGATTATTGTTTTAGCTGAGTGTTTATAAAAATCTTTTTTTTTTTTTTTTTTAGAACAGGCAATATCAATTAGATATGTTACTGTTGTTAAGTATTGAAGCTGAGTTGCCATAATTTGTTACACTGACACAATTGCGTATCTATGAGGTGTAAATAATACTAACTTAATGTCAGTTGTGGTTCTCGTTGTACACAAAAGTATCGTCCCCGTGACGACTAGAGACAAGCAGGATAAATACGGCGGTGATACCAGGTTTGGGAAAGGTTTTGTTACCAGGGAAGCTGCATGAAGAAAGAAAAGAAAAGAAAAGAAAATCAGCAGATTTAGAACCACTGTTGCTTGTGAGGCAAAAGGGAATAACTCTTAAGGATGTTGAATCAAGAGGGATACACACACAAACTCAAGCACATAAAGAAAATGAGAGAGAGAGAGAGGAGAGATTTCAGTTGCTGAGTTGGCAGAATCTTCCTAATAAAGCCTGCATCAAAATATCCCAGGATCTTCCTTTTCTCCAACCCTCACCAGTACATGCTGCGACTCTCTTCCAGAGGGACATTATCTAAAAAAAAAAAAAAAAAAAAAAAAAAAAGTTAAAAAACCTATTCTCTGAAGAACAACAAAATGAAATACAGGGTGGCGTTTTAAAAGTAGCCCGCATCCCCTTTGAATGCGAATGCAATATTTCGACTACTGAAATTGAGTAAACAGCACAACGATGGACAGTTTCTGCAGTTATGGATTATTATTTCTTCAGCAACCGATAATGTATAACGACAATCGGCGTGTATATTACTGCACGTGGATTTTGAATAACATCAACGATAGTCGTAAGACCATTTCCATTACATCATGAGTGATGAAGCATGATTTCATCTTTCCGGTCATGTGAATTCACAGAACACGAGATACTGGGTAACGGAGAACCCTAACATTCTTTATCAGCAACGACTCCATGATGAAAAATAGGCGTTAGGTGCGGTGTTATGGGAACGCGCATTAACGCATACTTTTTGACAATACACTGACAAAAATCCGTTCTTCGGACAGCGGTATATTGTACAAATATACGGTATTCTCTTGCTTACTACAGAAATCAGTACGGAGCATATGTTATCCGTATGCTACATAGGCACTGCCCTTAGATGTTACATCACGCTGTTACAGGATGTCTGATATCTGACAGTCTTCCTTATATTACATACATATATGTATGTTACCTTCGTCAGCTATATGTTATATACGTCCATTTGTATGTGAGATCCTGCCGGCCTATATTGTTTCATATGGAACGTACGTAGAGATGGAACACTTATACACAAGGGCGCCCATCAGGGGGGCAAGGTGGGCGCTTGCCCCCCCCCTAGAGGAAATTGTACTTCAGAATATCGAAAACCCAACAGAATTTTTATATTAATTACAGAAAAATTTGAACCTATATTTGAAACGTCGCTTAGACTTGTCCCCCTTGGAAACCACAACATGGGCGCCCTTGCTTATACAGAAAGTATTATAAAACATGCGTTTTCAGTTATACGTTTGCTGTACATTAAGTCCAAAAACTACATGATTTACAAATGTAACATACGATTTTACGTACGCCACATACATTTTTTTCTCGGTGTATTCTCAACACGGTTGCATATATGGAAATTTTTGATAGTTTTTGTGCTCAACTCACTGCATATGAAATACAATTCTGCCTCTTCCAGCAAGATCGGCAACATGCCTTACTTCTAAGGTATTCCTGCAACAAGTCCATGATATCTTCTCTGAGGAACGAATTGTCAGCAAAGATTTGTGGAAACCACCTTCACCGGACCTAACATGTGATTTTTTTTTCTTGTGGGGACACCTGAAGAGTAAAGTCTATGAAACTAATCCAGGAACTGAAAGAAAACATTAGCCATCAAGTTTCCGCCATCGATACCCGAACTCTACGCCGAGTGTATCTGAATATGCTTACACGTGCAGAGCTGTGTGTTGGTGTAGCAGAGGGTCATTTTCAAAATCTTCTATAAATGTATTTTTTACTGTATTTTTCTCTATACTTTTCATTATAAATAAATGGTAAGTCCATTTCAGCTCTTCGGTTCTGTAATATTACCGCATTTCCCTTATTCTTACACGGGATACTTTTTTCTGCGCCATCCTGTACTAGCACAAACAGAAAAGGGGAAAAAAGGTTCAAGTTTTCTGTTTTAAATGAATTGTAACTGTACGATTAACTTAAGAGAATAAATTATTAGCGATCTCGCCTTGAAAACGGGAATTAATAGTCAAATCTCCCATGAAAGAGTACGAAATGCACGTTACGTTTTAGATCAACGTACTATAAGACTTGGACATAAGCGCCGAGATTTAAGTTTCTCAATGGGTGCTCAGTCTTTAGCACTAATATTCCATATCCTTTTTCTCTGTTTTAATAATGGTCTGAGATAGTACCTTCGATATTCTTCAAAAGAGACAAGTTTGTTTTTGAATGATTAGTTTGAAATAACATGTAATCTTTAGTTCAACATCCAACAGACCACATTGAATAGATAATTAAAGAAACTAAATTTTTACCGTGGGAGAATTGATGTAGTAAGAAGTAGGGAAATTTGCGAAAAGCATCGAAAACGATGTTGAATCCTCCCCAGAAAGCCTATATGACGTGTGATTAGTTTTGCCCTATTATACTTGAAATTTCTCACTTCGCCTTGACAACGTAAAACGAAGTACATTTTAAATTTCGAGGCAAGGCAAAAATTTCTCGCTTCTCGTAAGAAACACTGGTTCATTGGTCTTAGATCTCAAACCTGCTTTTTAATGTCGCATAATCTAATCTAATATACATAAAATAAAGAGTTTGTTTGTGTGTTTGTCTGTCTGTCTGTGTGCGGCGTGGGGACCAGACGAGTGGACCGAAAGTTACCAAATTTTGGTCAGGGGTACCTTGATCCAGGCCCCAGATCAAGACGAAGCCCTTTTTCAAATTTCGAACCAGGGGGTCTCAGGGGGAGCGTTTACCGGAACCAGTTTGGGAACCAGACAATTTGACTGAGAGTTACCAAATTTTAGTCACAAATACCTTGGTCCAGGCTCCAGACCATACTTAAACGTTTTGTCAAAATTCGAACCAGGGGAGTCTCAGGGGGGCGTTTACCGGGACATGTAAAAGTAGTAGAAAATGACCGATATTAGTGTCGAATTCATAGTTTTCGTGGTCGCTGAAATCAATGGTGAAACTCCGATCGCATTATCTTCCAAATTCACGCTATTCGGCTCCGGGCCGAGGGTCACTGGAGGGGGGTGAAATACCGAAACACATAAATGTAACCCAAAATGACCGATATTGGTGTCAAATCCATAGTTTTCGCGGCCGATTAAATCAATGGTGATACTTCCATTAGCGATGACTTTTAAATTTTGTTACAATTGTATGCGGGCCGGGAGTCAGCGGGGGGAGGGATACCGAGACATGTAAAAAATAACCCAAAATGACCGATATTAGTATCAAATCCATAGTTTTCGTGGTTTCCGAGATCAATGGTGATACTCACACAGGCGTTGACTTCCAAATACAGCCCCCGTGCGAAGCATTGGTATATTCAACTAGTTCATAGAATAGAAACTATATATTGATAAAAGTGATGGTACGAAAATAATGAAAAACATTCATTAACGCAGAAAAGATATTCAAGTCATCGCAAAGTATACTCCAATAATATTCCATGTGTTTACTATGTAACATGTACTGTGTGCAACGTGTAAAGTACTATATGCTCATGTCTCTCCCCAAGTGTCTCTCTCCCACAAAAAATAATAATCCTTCGGCTTACTTTTTAAATTGCCCCAGGGAGTGTAATGGTCCACGTGCTTGCTTTTAGAAACATCCAACATGTGCGTATGTTTACAAACATTCTACAAGTGCCTTTTATGTATAAACAACAATGATGTGCATTTTACGATATAGTACTACACCTTACGTTAGAGTACTACAAGTTGCTGACGACAGAGATATCAGCAATATGATGACGAGGGAACAGCAGCAGCAACACCTCCCGGATCTCCTATATAACAAAAAATATTCCATAAACATCTACCAGTCTCCAATTGGTCACCATTCCTCTAGTTTGCTTCTAGCTCTAAGAGATACCTAACCCAAGCTTCTAGTTTTCTTCGGAACTTTAGGCTTTCCATTCTTCCGCTTAGCTTGCTTCAGAGCTCTGTCGGATTTCCTAATCTCAATCACTTATCTTGTCCAGAGCTCTGTGACTCTTAGCCCCTGCTCTGCTTGCTTTGGAGCATTGGGGATTTCTAATCCACTCCACTTGACTTCCTGCAGAGCTCTGTAAAAATCCTGCCCTAAGCTACACAAATCTTAGGCCACCTTTTCTCTACCTCATATTAGAAAAGTTAAAATATTTTAATAAATACTGTTTTTAGTAGAGTTTTATAATAAAAAAAAACGGGTAGTGGAAAAAATCCAAACATATAATTCTACTCTACCAAGCTTTACGTACTCCTCCACAGGGACAATTTTACAATATGATTCAAACATTGTTATATCACACCTTTCGTGAACCTCTCGTGAAGGATTCTGTTAACTTTTAAATTAAATTAAGAAAAAATGGAACGCATTTCGTACATAAATTTATAAAACGAGACGAGTAAAGCTTTTAAGAATCGAGAAGGGGCGAGAAAAAATTCTTTCACGATCAAGACAAGGAAGAATTCGTCCACAATCAAGACGAGAAAGAATTTTCCCGATAATAAAGGTGAGGAAGATTTCTTCGATAATCAAGACGAGAAAGAATTTTTTTTACAATCAAGACGAAAAAGAAGTCTTAATATCAAGACGAGAAAGAATTATTAGACAATCAAGACAAGGAAGAATTCTTCGACGAACAAGATAGAAAAATAATCTTCGGTAATCAAGACGATGAAGAATTTTTCGACAATCAAAACGAGAAAGAATTTTCGACAATCAAGATGAGGAAGAATTCTTCGACAATCAAGATGAGGAAGAATTCTTCGACAATCAAAACGAGAAAGAATTGTTTCACAATTAAGACGATTGAGAATTCTTCGACAATGAAGACGATAAAGAATTCTTCGACAATCAAGGCGAGAAAGAATTATTGCACAATCAAGATTTTTTTTTCTTTTACAAACAAGGTGAGAAGGATTTTTTCGACAATGAAGACGAGAAAGAATTCGTCGACATTCAAGACAAGGAAGAATTCTTCGACAACAAAGACGAGAAAGAATTATTTTACAATCAAAAAGAAGAAGAATTCTTCAACAATCAAGGCGAGGAAGAATTCTTTTACAATCAAAATGAGGAGAAATTCTTGGATAATGAAGACGAGAAAGAATTCTTCGTCAATCAAGACGAGAAAGAATTCTTTGACAACCAAAACGAGAAATAATTCTTCGAGAATCAAGACGAGGAAGAATTCTTTTACAATCAAGATGAGGAGGAATTCTTCGACAATGAAAACAATAAAGAATTCGTCAACAATCAAGACGATGAATATTTTTTTGACAATGTAGACGGGAAAGAAATCGTCGACAATCAATACAAGAAAGAATTCTTCGACCATCAAGACGTGGAAAAATTCTTCGATAATCAAGATGAGAAATAATTCTTTGAAAATCGAAACGAGAGGATGGTTCTAGAACATTTGCAAGACGAGACAAGAAAACATTATTTTTCATTTTATCTAGTCTCTGCCACTGAGCAACACTATTTGTGATCCTGGATAGAATCTCATCCTACATAAACTAACGCTCTATAATTGAGCTACCGTGCTGTTTATTCTTTAATCAGAATTTAACGTTCCTGTTTGGAGCCGAGATATTTTAATGCAGAATTTACTGTTTAAATATGAAAACTGGTATTACAATTTGTATCTGAGCCAACTATTCGTGCCAGGCATTGAACCTGAGGCCATGGCGTCTAGCACAACCGCTAGTTATTTCGTCACAGCATAGTCTTTCTAAATTAATTACTTTTCTGATTACGACGTATTCATTAAACACCAAAGTGTATGAAAAAATAAATTAACTTGAAATATCGCTTATAACGTTATTTTTGTTGGTAATCCACTTGTGTTACGTATGTTAAATTTTCATTCAAGATAGCTCAAAAATCGTTACCCATTTGACAAAATATTCTCTACGATTATGTACGGTTGGCGAAGTTTCAATCAGGTGATTGGGGAAAACAAGGCTGTTGGACGCAGATCAGTTGCATGTATTCCACTAGCAGTCACTCTCAGCTGTCAAGTTCGTACTTGTTTCGCGTTAATTATGACCTGATCTCATAGAGGGGGCTACATGTCTTGCTGTATCAACAGCTTGTGTGACTCGCTGTGATTGAAGATTACGCGCATGAACTCACCTCACATACAGTTCACACACACACACGAGAAAGATCATGCCCTTTCACATAACGTGTGTATGTATGTATGTGTGTATTTAGCGTTGACAGGGTAAAATGTACCGATATATCACATATGCATAAAGTGTATGTATGTATGTGTGTGAAAGTAAAATTCATTGTATATGATTGCATACATTGAAAAACAAGACAAGGGTCACACAGCTACATGAAATGGAAGTCAATCATCCTCTTGGTGTCAAAAACACGTCACTTAAACTTATTTTCTAAATTTAATTTTCCCTTTGTAGAATTAACCTCCGAGACATACCAATTGAGCTATTGGTATATATACATTAAAAAAATATATGTTTTATTTTAAAATGTGCTACAAAATTATTTGTTAATTTTTATTTTACACTATCTTAACCTGCGCTCTAATCTCCTTGTCATTCCTCACATCTGTACATGTCCCTTTACAGACACAAGTGAAAGACGTCTTGATAAAAATCGGCAAGGAGTATCATAAAGGGAATATTTTTTCGATTATTTTTTTCAGTATCTCGCACCGTTTGCAAGATTTGAGCCTACTTCAGGTTGGAGTTTCTAATTCAGATATGATCAGTGTTTTCTTTCTTCTTGCATGCAGCATGTACTAAGAAAATACATTACATACACAATTGATTATAATGTCGATAATATATGGCGTTAATTGGGCAAAACACTCCTAACAATGAAGATTCATCTTAGACTGGAGAAGTGGTTATCTTTCGTTTTTCATTACCTTTTGTTCATTAACTCCTGAGAGATATACGTACTACTCCCGTACACAATTATGTTGTGTGGAAATGTATAACTCGTAGGATATGATGACTTTTAAAATTTCAACACTTCCAATGTACCCTTGAAAATATAATAAAGAAATAACGGCCATGTTGTTTTAGATATTCAGTTAGAACTAAATTTGGAATCTACAACTAAAATCGGCACGTTTCTAGCACTTGTAGCTTTCCAGATTTCGTTGTCGAAAGGAATGGAGACAAACATATAAACTTTTCTTTGGAGACAAATATATAAACCTTGAATTTTAATATATAGACTAGTTAGCTAGGGTTTCCGCCCCCAGGACCCCAAGTTTGCTCGGCTTACAGCCTCGCATCTCTTAAGTATCGGCCTTTGTATCAACAGTGAATTTCGTGCATTCGCTCTTCATATTTCCTGAATTTGCCGAGTTGACGGTTTCGCCCCCACATCCCACAGTTCCAGAAAGCTACAATCATGCCAAAGTTCAACTTTTCACGTCAACCGGAAGTACCCATTTAATTTATGTCAGTTCATGTAGTTTTATGTATACAGTCATTTCATGTCAGTTCATGTAGTATTAGGAGAATCTTTAAAATTACTTAATTAAAAATGAATGTGAATGAAATGGTTCATAGCAAACAAATTTAAATTTAATACCCATGAACTTGATTTCAGAAGACTATTGAGTAACATTAGCTTCGACATTTTACATAAGCTTTCTTAAAATAATTAAATGTGTAAAATTATTCACTTCTTCATACATTAGGGCGGTCCTTAGTTTTCGACTCTTCCGATTTTTTTTTTTTTTTTTTTTTTTTTACTATCACCACCTAAAATTGTCCCATATGAGGCCAATGTAAACAATGAGATAAATGAGCTCAATTGAATAATATTAAATTCTGCTGTTATCTACAATCGGATTAGAGTCTCAAGAGTACACCATCGTTCAAAGTGGAAAAGAAACAGAGGCGATATGTTTTATTACGATTTTGGCTCGACATACCGTCTACCTAAATATTGAAATGCAGTGAGGGTATCCTGCTTAAAAGGTTGATTGTCTATTTACATAATTACTGAAAAAACATTGGAAAGCTTCTCTGTAGTAATGGGAGGGGGGATATGGAAAGACTTTGATAGCCTGCCAGCAACCTTCTGAAAAGATTTTTTTTTAAATATTTCTTTATGTTGTATTATAGAGAATTATACATGAAAATGTTCAAAAAACAATTCCCTGAGGATATCAACAATTTCCTGAGGGAAAACTCCAGCTGCCAGACTTGATCTTGGGGTATAACAAACCCCCGGAATGTCTATCTCCCACATCAGAATCCCTAAATCCGCCCATGCTCAAAACACGGCATTTATATTCATTAAGGCAAGAAGACACATAATAAAGAATTCAACATGGCACATCAAAATATAATCTGGATGAACTTCTTTGAAGACATCTCATTTTAAAAACAGAAGGTAGGAAGAAGATGACAAAAATATCGGTGTTGTCAACTTAGAAATTATTTCTACATAAGAAACAAAATCTTTTTACGTGCACTGCGTCAATTACTGCGTATAAAAAGGGATTTAATAAAGGTATTTAGCATCTACTTTCCAGTGACAGTATGTTTTAATCATTGAAAAACCAGAGGCGGTATGGCATACCATCGTATACCGTCTCACTACGACCACTAGGCACACCACTACAATCTACAGCATTCTACCAAACACGCTTGGACTAGCCAGGGAAGGTGGTAAGGGATCCCTGCCTGGTTCCTCTCTCTCTATATATATATAAATAATGAATATTCATTAACATGGAATGCAAAATGAAACATGTCTGCTGTGTTGGAGCATAGTTACTCGTTGTAGTTTGTTCCGTTCCCAGAGTTCCGTGGCAGCCAGCATTGAATGTAGTCTTGGGTTTCCGTTATTGGAATGGAACTAACAGTATTATAAAGTCCTGTTGGGTTCCCTCTGTTTGTGGCCTAGTAAAATATATATTTCAACAATATGAAGACTGGAGCCCCAGAATCATATTGTCTAAATGTGTACTGGGGCCCTGAATGCCAAAATGAGGCCGACTTTTATAAAGTACTACCGGAGCCCTCTGTTAGTCGTTTGACAATTTATTACAACACCCTAAAGAAAGAGAATAGGTCTGCACCCTGGGACCCCATTACTCCGTAAATGAAGCTGACAGCTTTATGAAGAAAGGCACACTCCCACCATGGGAAGGGAAGCGGGGCCCTCCAAGTTGAGGCTCCTGCCGGGGCCTTATACCCCTATAGTATTTGCGCCGAATCGTGAAGCTTGACCTAGATCTACCGATTTCACCACCCAATAGAACGCGAGGGGGTGTTCCAGTCGTCAACCCCCACCCATCAAATTTTGTCAGTGTCGTCTCTCGCACTATACGGAAAACATCTCCCGAGAGAACGGTGTTGTCGGATTGGCGCCAAGTTCCGTTTTTACTTGTTTCTTTCTTTCTTTCTTTTCTTTTTTTTTTGCGATATATATTCGTTGTTACCATTCTTGTTATTGTTACCGTTTTAGAATAATTGTTACAGTGGTTATTGTTGTGCAGTGTTATTATTGGTAATTTTAAAATGCTTTTTTAAATACTCATTTTCAATCTCTTCAAAGTTTGGCAACATTGTTGGTGAATTTCAGGAGTTTGACGTTTCCCCAAGTGTGCGCTCGGGAGGCGGCTCCACGAATTGTACCGAAGTTTCCCGATGCATCGGAACTCAAGCAAAATATTGCTGAGATTGGTTTAGAGCCCAAGCTTCACGACTGGGCGCGAGTACTATAGTCCAAGACTGCTACCAAAACATTCGGTTGAAATTAAAGGTTTTCGGTTTCAACTTTTATTGTCATAGAACAAAAATAGCAAAGGCATAGCGAGTAATAGCTTTTTAATATGGATTCAGTCCCCGAGGAACAGGTTCTATCTTTGATATTATTCATCTTGTTGCAACCAGTAGTTATAGATGTAGTTCTTCAAATTTGAGTATTGAATTTCGATAGTTTGGAAGTCTACTGTAGTTACACGCTGTGAAACGAAACACACTTGCTATTGCTAGTATATAGACGTAGCAACATTAGCGATGTTAAACGATTAGTGATAATTGTGATATTAGTGAATAACTATCGATTTAAGTCTCACTTTTTCCAAGCTTGGGACTGGTGAAATAATTAGAACGCCGACCTAATGACCAACTAATTAGGCGTTTTACTTGCTTATCTCGTATTGTTATTATACACCATATACAAGGTGATCTTTTTAAAACTTGCGGATTTCATTTGAGTCTAGAATTCCTAACTGAAGTCCGATTTTCATGCGGTTTCTGGCAAATGATCAAGAAAGGATAGGAGATTTATGGAACTATGCGTTCTAGTTTAAATTCATCCGGGGTAATATCGAACACGCCTCAAGAAAAACAGTAAATTTTCGCCAGTGTACCTTACAATTGGAATGTGCTTTTGGATTTTTTAAATGAAATTGCAGAATACTAATTAACTGTTAGTCAGAATACTAATTAAGTGTTAGTAATAACACCCAAAAATCACATGTGCATAGCTATAGCCGATTTCTTGCCACAAAGGACTTACAGATTTCTTGGGCGACCTAAGGAGTCGGTAACTGACAGTTTCCACAACAGCCGTCTGCGGGGTCCGATGCGTCCCTTTCTCACTAAGAAGCGATCCTGTTTCTTCCAATTTATTTACTATCGACCACATTATTTTTCATTCTGGGGCTGAATGTGAAGTATTGTTTCTGAATGCCCTTTACATAGCAACAACGAATTCCGTTCTCCAACACTTTTAACGAGAAACTCGTGTTGTCCCTAAGAATACACTATTCTCACTGTGTCCTGATCATACTCACACAGTAGCATAGGACAGTACAGTACAATTCCCAATACAGCTGCCCAGTTTGCTGCTTCTTATTGACCTTGGTGAGGTTGCCATCTAACGAAAAACTCAAATCTCCACACCGCACCACATCTCGTTCCAATTGTATCCCAGCCCCCGCCAAGTGAACTTTGTGGTGGACAAACACCGTGTGCGTGGGTTTCCTTGGGGTTCTTCCGTTTCCTCCTACTTTCTTCATTCCACCATTTCATTCATTACTCATAATCACCGTCTTTTTTAGCCTAACCGGCATAACCGTGGGACGTAAAACTTAAACATTTCATTTCAATTTTTTTCTTCCAATTGTAATATATGCGTGGAAAATTTGCTGTTTTTCTAGAGGCGTGATCGATATTAACCCGGATGAATTTAAACCAGCAAACATAATCTCACATTCTTCCTTAATCATTTGCCACAAACCGCATGAAAATCGGACTTCAGTTAGAAATTATAGATCCAAGTGAAATCCCTAAGTTTTAACAGAATCACCCTGTATAAGCAAGGAAGTATCAGCATCATTATTAACCGTCAGTTTCACAGGAAATTGTGCACACATTATAATCCTGAACGCGAACCAAAACTCTTAGGCATTTTCTGAAATCACCAGTAACTTCATACTTCTGAATGATTATCTCAGTTCTCACGTCTGTCTCAGAATATACATTTGAGTCTATACAAGGGATGCCCAGAAAGAACGAGACGTTTTTGACTTGTCACGGCAATGGGCGGGGCTAGAGTCGCTATCTTAGTGTCACAACGTTACCACAATCAGTACGCATCCAGTTGTGATAGCGTGAGATTTGTAACGCTCTTACTGTGCTTTCTGTGACATGTTACAATGTGCGCTGCAATAGAAAATCCTGCCTCTTTTAAGGTGCTTTGTTGATCAGGTTTCTGTTGACACAAAACCAGAAGGCGCGAGATTCAAAACAAGCGACAGGGAGAACATAGCGCGAAGGTTTTTTTTACGACAACGCACGTCCACACACTACCTAGCTCTTGGATGATCTTGGATGGAAGGTGTTCGATCACCCACCATACAGCCCGGATTTGGCACCAAGTGACTACTATTCTCTTCCCAGCGATGTTGACATGGGTTGCTAAATAACGGATTGATAGTGATGCCGAACTGCATACCGGTCTAAGTCAGTGGTTGAAATTGTAGGCGGAAGATTTCTAACGCGACAGTATTGAATAACTTGTGTCATGATACGATCAGTGCCTTAATTTGTGTGGCAATTATGTGGAAAAATAGCTTAAGAGTGTACCTTTTAAATCCATATAATACAATTTGATTTGCTTATTCTGTTACTTTTTTTTCTTAAATTTCAAAACGTCTGTTACTTTCAAGACAGCCCTCGTACCCAGGTATGCGAAGTTTATTTCTTTTCAACCTTTTACGAAGTTTTATTCTCACAAACATTACGTTCGTGCTTTCTGCTGCTTACTTCAGACAGGAAACCAGATCTTGAACCTTATAATAAGGTTTACCGAGCAGTTCATTTATCTTATTACAATGGTTATTCAATAAGTTTTGCCTCCAACCCTCTAATTATTTGGTTAATTGTTGTACATGGGATTGGAATAAATGAAATTTTTGAGTTCAACGTCCCATGTTTATGAGTGTTAGACTAAGGGAGACGATGATTAAGATAAGTAAATGATAATGGAAGGATTGGTGGAATGAGAATGTGGAAGGAAACGGGAGTGCCCCGAGAAAACCCACGGACATGATGTTGTCCACCACGAATTTACTTAGCCAGGGATAGAACCAGGGATACAACGCACCGAAGGTAAGCGCTCTGCCACTGAGTCACCGTGCCTCCAGCCATTTTATAAGATTTCCAATACTTATGAAAGCCATAGCTTGGAAATAGTGACAATGGGACAGTTAGTTTTTGTACTCCGAAAATAATAGTTTTTTTTTTAATTATTCACCTATCCAACAATGCAACATATCTGGGAGTGTGGAATCAGCTGTGGGTGGGGGCGGGCGATGCCACCGGAAAGAGCCAGGCCCTCTTGCTCCCATCTAGCGTCAACACTGTTCGGAATTCTAAGGCTATGGCTATACGACTATGAGTTTCCAATGCGTTATCCACCAGAGCGAACGCGACCTACGTGGCTTCTCATTAATTTTGCTTTCGCCAGTGTTATAAATCATACTGTGAGCCAGTCAGGGTTTCCATGTCGTTTTTCATTTCCGCACCGGAAGGGTAAGAATCAGAATAACCTGGTTCAGTTGGTTTCCTGTGAGAAGACATGAAGGTCTTGCTAAAGTCCGCTTACCTGGCAACCCGCTTTTCCTTTTTTTTCCTTCCTTTGGCCATCTTTTACTGATTTCGAAACAGCAGGAGGTCTATTGTTCCGAAACGCACAAAATACGCTCGAGCCGACTTGTTATGTGTGCTTTTATTGTTTTCGCGTCTGCAGCGCAATGTGATTAACCATCCATATTTAAATACACGGTCAGCGTATTCCAAGCGTACACATGAGTCATTGAAACGAGTTTCGAACGCATCGAATAGCCGTAGCCTAAAAGTATCAGAACTACTTTCAGAGAGAGAGAAAAAATCTTGCTAAACATTCTGTATTTCTAACAGCTTTCATTCCTGTTCACAGGTGTCACTACTATCCAGGTAATGTTCTTTTCTCCGTTCCTCCATTTTAATCCTTTATTTTCCCTTTGGGTGTGTTCAATTATTCAGTCTTACTGTTCCAAGCCACAGAAAAAAAAAACTAAATATTAGACGCTATTGGTGATTTATGATCCGCTGCAAAGAGCGAAATATAAATATTGACAATGTTGGGTGTCAATAAATGTGGTTAAAAGAAAAAAATAAACCTGTGTTATTGCTTGTCTGCTTAGATTGAGTTTTATTATTTTCCTCGATATTGCTTTTTGTTTGATTTAAACGAGTTGAATTCTGTAACGTTCGAGCTATAGACGTTTAGAAAAAAAATACCAAAAGGGTTACTACCATTCGTTTGTAAATAAATCACAAATCTTGTTGATCATATTCCGACCAGGCATTGATTCTAAATCATGATTAAGAACCAGTGTTGCCAAACAAAACCATTAGTCCGTCTGCTTTAACAAGTAACAGTAATCCAGCGTTTACCACGCGGTTTGGTTCTTCATATTGTACACTACGTAAAAATTGAAGTTTGAATTTTTGAATTTCTCCTCACCCGCCATTCTGCACTGATAAACTGTAGAAAATAATTGGATATTTGAAATATAAAATATACAATTAAGTAATGAGACCGTTTTTCCTTGTGACGACACAGTGAATGCAACCCATAAACCAATATATCCTTTCGAAAGAGTTATCCCTCCTCTACAATCTGGCAGCACTGCATTGTCGCATGCGAAGCATGATGAGAAATACAACGCTATTACCAGCAGTCACTGAGAGACCCTCTTCATTCTAGCAGCATGAAGCAGAGAGCGTATATCAAATTATGTGTCAAATTGGGTAAAAGCAGGCCGGTCGCCAGCCCAAAAATGTAGGGGGACCCGGTAGAAGTTAGAGTGGGCCCCATCCAACCATATTATAATTCATTTGCAAGCCTACCTTGAAAATTTTAAGGAGTCTGTAAATATTTAAGGGGGTCCGGCCCCCTAGACCCCTCTTGGATACGAGCCTGGGTAAAAGTGCCACAAAGACCGTTGATTTGATGCACAGAGTGTATGGGAATACGGAGAAGCAGAAGTAAAACGTGAAGTCAATGCTCCTGTGTTTCTGCGAAAGTAAGTGCAATACTCATAATCAGTTTGTACCAGGTCAGACAGCGAATACACAGTTTTATTTGTTTTCGAGCATTTCATGAAAAGAATTTGTCGTGTTCGGCCTAAATACTCAGCCTCAGATAGCTGGTTCCTTATCCATAACAATGCACCTGCTCACAGGGCAGTACTTGTTGAGGAATATTTGACCAAAGAACAAGTGTGTATACTGTAGCACCCTGCTATTCTCCATGTGACTATTTTCTGTTTCCTAAACTGAAGTTACCATTCAAAGGACGACTTTTTGACAACGTTGAAGACATCTAAGCAACTGTGACAACAGCATTACGGAACATACCACGAACTGAGTTGCAGAGGACGTTTTACTTCTTGCGTGATGGTGCCACTCGCTGTATTGACGCAGGAGGGATGTACTTTGAATAATAAACAGGTATTGTTTCATTACCTGTGTTTGGTCACAATAAAATCAGCCTCATTACTTAACTGTCGGACAGAGTGAAGCACGTCCAAGAAGTAGAGCGCGCCTTGAAACAGAGCGTCTATGATTTCTACCGGTTGCAATAAATATTGACCAGTGCTGAGTGAGAGCGGAGAAAGAAGTGGCAGTCAGTGTGTGCAGTGCAAATAAGAACATGAAGGGTGCGTCAAATGGGGACATCCCGAAGAGGGTAGTGGTCGTAATCAAAGAAAAACACTATCGTACACTTTGTGAAGGTTGGCAAAGTACAGAGTGATCACAAAGTCCCACTACCCCCTATGTATAATACGTATAACATAGATGTTGATTGTTGTTTCTTATTGTTGCAGGTGCTGATATACATATAAATTATGCCTGACGAGCCCACTTACACCTTGGAGGAACGGATCGTAATAAGCACGTGGACTCAAAAACGACTCCACACAAGAAAATCAATGAGAGATATTCACCATTTTTTCCCTGTAAGGTTTCATAAACCTTCCCCTCCAAAACCAACAATTTTACGGTGGGAGAAAAAACTCTTTGCAACTGGTTGCACAAAAGAGAAGCCCCACTCAGGAAAACCACCAACGCGACCTAAAACGTGTGTGGAGGCTGCAGCGTCTGTCGAACTTTCGCCAAAAGAAAAGTCCATTCCGAAGGAGTCACAGGAATTGGATGTTCCATACTCGACATCACAAAAACATATAAAGAAGAATTTGCAGTTAAAGGTATTTAAACCTTCGTTTATAAACGAATTGAATGATAGTGGCAAGCAAAAACGTCAGCAGGCTTGTGGTCGAATGCTCAATTTCTTCGCAACTCTTCCTTTAAAGGGGAAAATTATTTTCTCGGACGAGTGTGCAATTTATCGCAGTGCAAAAACCAGAAACATTTGTTTCTGGAGTGGAGAAAACAAATATTGTTATTAATTTGAACACAATCTACCACATGTCACTGTCTGGGCTGCAATGATTGCAACCCACTTGTTAGGTCCATATTTCTTTGATGGTGCTGTGAATCACACTGAGTATCTTACCATGTTACGTGATTGTTTATTCAATATCTGCCAGATCGGGGACTGCTTGGTAGTGTATCGTTACAACAGAATAGAACACCGCCCATTATGGTATTGACACTAAAGAATATCTCAATGAGGTATTTCCTGATAAATGGATTCAACGTGGTTCTGCCCATTTGCCTGCATCTTCGGAGTGGCCACCCCGACTTCGTGATGTTCATCTTGTGACAATGCATTATGGTGGTTCATAGAACACCATAGATAAATATGTGGACACGCGATAGAGGATAACGGGACCTTGTGATCACTCTATACAGCGTGATACGCAAAATACTTCTACGTTTCCGAGCAACAGGAACGATCGAATATAAATCGATTACAGGACAACACGCTATGAAGTCAACCCCAGAAGTTGTGAATAAGGCGTGATGAAAATTCATAACAGATCCGAACTTTCCTGTGCGAACAGCCTTGAGACATCTTGCATTAGTCAAACCCACTCTTAGTGACATTAAACTTCAGAAATTGGGTATTACTGAGAGAACACACAAAACTGTCACAAAGTAAACAGCAAATCAATAATTTACAAAAAGTGTCTCCGAAAAGTGCTTGAAATTGTTGATGAGACCTACGTTCCAAATAACCCTTCAGGACGGACATTTTTCACACCCCAGGCCCTACCGGTGTTTCACTTGACTACAAACTCAAGAAAAAGGCAATTTTTAAAAATCGATATCTCGTGTGGCAAGCCATGGACACAGATAGGAATCTCTTTCCAACCTTTCGTTTTATAGGGTGCAATCAGTGCTCAAACGTATTTACGGGAATGTGTGATTGATCGCGTGATTCCCTTTGTTACCGAACATCATAATCCAAGTGACTTTTTATTCTGCCCTGGTATGGCAACAGCACATTATGCTTGTGTTTAATGGATTATCTCCGCAGTCATGGCATTGGTTTCGTGGAGTAACAAAACAATGTCCCTAATATGTCAGATACTAGAGGGATTGATATGTTCTTTCTCTATGCAAGCAATAGTATGCTAGACGACCCAAGCGCCCACAAGCAGTTCGTGGCTTCAAACGCGTGCGGTCCAACATCAGGAAACACATTGCTGCTGATTATGGTCAGCTCCACTGTTACTCTAGGCGTTAAACAGACTTTGCGTCCAAGGAAACAATAGGGACATGTGTAAAGTACCTTTGCACCTATTCCCTTGAAACTTTATTGTTTTTTATGTCAATATATTGTGTTCTTTCCCACCGTGTCTTATTTTTCGGACTTGCTTTATTTAAATATTTGCGTTTGTTAAACTGAAAGCACGCAGTTCCATTTTAGTGTTGTTTCCATGGGACAAATTATTATTTTGTATTATACTATCCCGTCAATCTCAAAAACATTGCAGGTTATTTGCGAAGGAAGGATAATATCCTTAACCCCTCGAGCTGGAGTTAAATACCCATCAGCTGCTAAGAGAGGTGATAATTTTAAATCACGAAGGAAGAATTTTTGCATAATTATAAAATTGAACATAGTTTCATGGAATAAGAAGGAAAATCAACAGATGGCATCGCATTGCAGTCTATTCTTGAGTGATATGCGTTTTCGTTCATGTGGGAAAACAATAGATGGCGGAATATGCATCATTTCGTCACTACTACATGGGACGTATACATGTACGTAGAATTGCCTCTAGAAGAACTATAAGGGTCCGTATACGTGTACGTCGAACCAACTTTAGAGGTTAATTAGTCCTATAGAAATACACGGGGAATCAATTTTTGATTGTCCGTATCTTGGGATCAACCGAATGGATCAAGTTTATCAAAGAACTCGATTCCTAACGTTGATCATCTACATCCTTGCCAAAATTGGTGGTGTTCCATCAAGTATTCCATGAGATATTGTGTCTCCCGGATGGAGACACGGGTAGACAGATATTTAAAGATTTTTTCTTTTCTTTTCTTTTCTTTTCTTTGCTTTCTTTCTTTCTTTTTTTCTTTTTTCTCGTTAAGCTTCAACTACTGAAAAATTAGTTTTTGTTTACGCCAGACTTGATAGTATAACAGAAAATTCAACCGGACTCTCAGTGGTTGAAATTGGTTTATTTACTAGCAAATTCACTTGCCTTTGACTTCGGACAATATTTTTGCCCTTCGCCAGTGGCGGGTCTTGAGGGAAGTCACATTGATAGAAATTGAACTTTTACCACTTTAACCTAAGAAGGAAAAACTTACCTAATGCTTTAATTCCTGTATGCAAGAGCTAATATTCCCTCCCTCACTGAAGATTAAAATGTGATTTCCCCCAAGAGCCGCCACTGTCCTTCTCATCAGTTGCGTAATCGAAATAAAATTTGTGTGATGAAGAAAAAAATGAAATGAAATCTTTGTGTTTTACGTGCCACGGTTATGCCGGGTAGGCTAAAGGAGACGGTGATGATGAGTAATGAATGAAATAGTGGAATGAAGAAAGTGGGAGGACTCCGAGAAAACCCACACACACAGAGTTTGTCCACCACAAAGGTCACTTGGCGGGGGCTGGGATCGAACCCGGAACCCCTAGAACCAGAGGTGAACGCTCTACCACTGAGCCACCGCTGCCCTTGTGTGATGAAATATAAAAGAAGCTCCAAGATAAATAACACATTTTGTGTCGTTGCGTTCAGTGTCAGAGACGTTATATTCAAGAATAAATCCCGTGTGTAACACATGATTGGTTGAAAATTTTAAAACACCTTTAGACAGCGTAAACAAAACTTATTAACAAGTAATTCTTAACATTTTTTGTCTCTTGGATGCATAGACGGACGTATGGACAGACAGAGTAAATATATCAAGTAGTTGTGGTAAATCAAACTTTTTAAAAACGATTTTTAATCAGCACTTTCTTCACTCCCATAATGGAAGAGATGATCCACTTTGAATCTTACACCATCTCACATTTATTTCACTAATTTTGGGAGTTTAAATTTTGATTACTCCTGGCAACGCTGTTCGCCTCTGAGTGACAGGTTTTTGTTAATGACAAAAGGGAAAGCTTAACGCGAGAGTTTGAGTTTCTCCCAATTATCTCAAAAGTCATTGCGCGCTTCGTCAGGCAGATTAAGCGCTGACCCAGCATCCTCTTGACACAAGCTATCAATTATGAAGTAACCACCGTGCATCACGCTTTGCGTTCCATTTGAGTTTTATCCTGACATACTATGCAATCCCTCTTCCACTTGGTGGAACAAAGAGAATCAATTTCTTTCGACGTCATACTTGAACCTTATTTATTCATGTACAGGGGGCTCCAAAACTGAAATAAAATTGTCATAGTTGAGTATACGTTACACATTACTAATACACATTACAATTTCTTACCTAGATGAAAAGTAGGCTTAAAAACATGGTAAATTACTTTCGTAACTAATCACTAAAGATCAAAAAGTCTCTTTCTCTTCTTTTTAAGCTTTACGTCCCACGATTATGCCGGTTAGGCTAAAGAAGAGGGTAATGATGAGAGATGAGTGAAATGGTGGAATGAAGAAATTGGGAGGAAACCCAAGAAAACCCACGAGCACGGTGTTTGTAAACCACAAATTCCACACGGCGCGAGCTGGAATCGAACCAGGGACCCCAAGCACCGGAAAGATCAAAAGAGTTGCGCATAAACTAATATTACATTTAGAAGTCAAAACGAACTACGAATATTTTTGTAATTTGATCTATCAATATACTTTAATATTCCGCAAACAAACAACTTAAAATTCTAGGATATACGAGGAGCATCCAATTAGTTACCTACCTAGACAGGAAGGAATACAGATAGGCTCACCTAATATCATTGTTTTTCTATGTAGTCCCCGTGGAGGTCTATGCACCATCGCCACTTTGTGGGTAGCGAAGAAATCTCGGAGAAAAAATAGTCATTGTCATGGCCTGCAAGCCACTGCATGGACTCATACTTGTTCTCAGGATCCCAATAGTGGATCCAAGTTTTATTTCATGTCCCCAGTTGGGCCAGAAATTTGTCCTGGTCCTACTCAAAGAAGTCCAACAAGTCTTGGGACAGCGGTGCTCCAACTTCTGCAAATCCATTGTTCGTGGCGTCGCACAAACATTCGATAAGTGGTGTAACACAAACATTATGATATCGGCCACTGCATTGCTCCGACTCACCTCAAATTGCGCAGCGGGGTCCCGCACAGTAGCTTTGGCGTGCATGTCAAGCGTAATTTTGCTTCGACCTTTAACTTCCTGTCTACGAAGATTACTTACTGGACACCCCTCGTATCTTATATTACAGTAGGTTTTATAATTATATTATCATTGTATTCCACTGCAAGTTAATTTAGAAACTTAATACTTGAACCTTTTTAAAACACTATTTTACTTTGAAGGTATTTTCCTTTAAAAGAAAATGGAAGTCTGTTGAAAAGGGATGCAAGTTACTAAAGGTATAGAGACTTAACTTGACACATTTCCAAGCACAGCACATCCACTTCCGGTCTTACTGAAATACTTACTTGCATCCTAATCCAATATACTTATGACTATTGAAAATGGTTTAGTGTACGTTTCAAAGTTGACTTGCCGCACATGTGTAAATAGCTTAAAGTTTGATCTCTGAGCAACTAGTGGAGTTATAGCAATTATAACAGTTTCCAGCTTCCTACACTCCAATAGCATGGCAGCAATGCGCTGTGTATTACGAGCAGCAAGTGAATCAAGTTAAATCTCACGAATTATAAGTAAAGTCAAGCATTATCAACTGACTGTTACTTCCACCAAATACTGAAATGACAATTCCGAGTTGGATCCCAGACATCTGAGTTTGTGATGGACAACATCGGGTGTGTGGATTTTCTCGAGATTCTCCCCTTTCTTCTAACATTTTCATTCCACTAATTTTATCATTAGCATTCATATTCGTCTCCTTTGCACTACAGGACATAATTGTTGGATGTAGAACTGAACAAAATACGAGTAGAAAATTTTTTATCATTAGGATTAGGATTTAAGATTTAGATTACTGGTCTTTCGGCATCTATGGTCATATTAGCCCATCACGTTTGAGGGATGACGTTTCTCAGCGATCACACTATCAGAAAAAAGGAAAAGAAGAAAGGATTGGGGAAGGAAGGAAGCGGCCTGGGACCTGTCCGTTAGGTGTCATCCCTGTATTTGACTGGTGTGAATGAGAAAAACCAACGAAATCCTCATCAGAATGGCTGGCCTGAGAAAGCTATTACACTTTATCGACCGAGTGTTCCCACCGAAAATCGAACCCGGGACCGCTTGCAACAAAGGCGAGAGTGTTAGCGACTACGCTACGCGTAGCCACATATCATAATTTAAAACTATTTTTTTAATTAGACATTTTGGAGGTAATGCAAAGCTAGTGTTCCATTTAATAATATAGAGCGAATATAAGATAACTGCATACGAAATTAGTGTAAGATAATTGGATTCACAAACACAGATACTTCACACGTTCTTATCAAACTTACTCTACAAACAAAATCTTGTTAGTTGTGGACAGATTTCACAAGAATATTTTTCGAGCACACTATTTAGTTAGCATAGCTTTAATTTGCTTTTTACACTGAGATGTTTTACATCCTCTTTATATCAGTACGTCACACTAATTCCTAATAGTAAACCGTCTCCCTAATAGGTGTCACTATTTTCGCTAAATTCCTATCTAATCCCAATAGATGTCGCTAGTGTATGTTAAATTTTTAGCTTTAAATCTATTGTAACGATTTAATTGCAACCTATAAACTGCATGGGTTTCAGTGTAATTATTTCAAAATTTGACAATTACCATAATCATATTTAAATTTGAGTATTAATATTTGTGTATTGCAATGTTCTACACGTGCTCCCAGCACCACGTGCTGGCTGTAAACTCACTTCAGACGACAATCACGAAGATGACATAATCAAAAATCGTCAAGGATCGTCAACTGAATAAGATTAATAAAGTCAGCAATATTTCTGGATATAAGAAAAACGACATACAAAAGTATACCTTGAAATTTATAGAGCCTCAGACTAAGTAGGAAGCCCAAATGTTTCCGAAAATATTTATCCCATCCCTTATAGCATAAATAACAATGATTATATATATCCTACATGATGATGATATATGACTGTACAATAAAAATGAAATATAAATTGAATAATTGAAGTATATTTGTGCACATAACGTAAATCTCTATTCCTGAAACTTCTAAGCTTGAACAATTATATGTCGCACACGAAGTTTAACACAAGACTAGCACACACGTTATATTCCCGGTACCTCTTTAAAAGTTCCGAGTCAAAGGTGAGCATATTCTGAGGTTCTGATTTGTTTTATCCTCAATGAAACGCCAATCAGAGCGAAATATTTGTTTCGACTACCTAGGATGAGTTTTGATAATAAAAGTGAAAGTACGTACATCTACTTCCCCTCTTTGTTGTTGGTATTGTAGTTGTTTTGAAAATCACCACTATTGATGCATTTTCATTAATATTAAATTATTTTACTAAATAACTGAATTCGCATTAAAAATAAAACTCCCAAGAAAGATCCCAAACTCAGAAATATCCCAAACTTAGCAGTAGACAATCAATAATTTCTGTTTCGGCTACAATCTTGAGAAAGTAGAAATCTTGGTAAATATTGCTGGGGGGGCTAGTAGGCAAAACCAGAAGACACCTTAGGAAATTAATTTCCAAGTGGTCCTTCCATTATTTTTTTAGGTTAAATATAAATAGATTTTTCGGTTAAGAGAACCAATGTTAAATAAAAAAGAATTCAATATACTTTTAAAAAAAGTTTTAGGTAGATTTGACGTACTTAGATCTTGAAACATTGGAAACATTTCTGTCAACAAATTTCAAGACCTTCTGTAGAGAATTGGGTGTGAACGCTTTACATACAAACCTGCTGCATGTTGTGTGTACATTTTCTGTCTCAATTCGCCGGTGGTTTTTGTCTCACAAGCAACAATGGAAACTTACTTTATGCCGTAGGAAGATATGGAGGAAACAGGAATGAGAGAGAGATAGAATATTGTGCTAAGAAAAGAGGAAAGAGTCTGTTCTGACAACAATTTTCCCTTGTTCCTGAAAATTGAACAGGACTTGTGCGTCAGGGAAGGGAATAAGCAGGAAAGATGGTAGTGCACTTCACGATAGCAGGGAAGTGTTAACAAAGATGTGTCTCCCTTCCATTCTCTCTTTCTCTGAGACCCACACACTCACACGCACACACACACATAACACACATAGACAGAAAACTGAGAGTCAGTCTCCATTTTCGTGTAAGCGGATGAAGGATTAGAATTGTCATTCTGATAGGAGATGCGGGACGGAACGCTGTGTCAGTAACACTTATCAACTACAATCCCCTCTGCTTTGAAAGCGTCCAGATTAACGGGATGGACTACTTAAGATTGTGCCTCAATCTTAACACAGTACTTCCAACATTTTACCCTACTCTTGTCAACGACTCACAAAGCCCAATTCGTAACATTATAACAATATCCTGATATGCTCTTAGTATGCAGATAATTATACAGCTTTGGGAAGTAGGTAAACCTTCTGAAAACTTTAAAAATGTATCTACGACTTCTTAGAACAAGATTAGAGCATTTCGCTATAGTTTATGGGTTTATTTCTAGTTTGGCACCCCGCATTTATGATCTTTCTGCTAAAGGAAACGGAGGATTACACAGCCACACACAAAATTAAAAAAAAATAATTAATTAGAGTTCTGTATAGAGGACCTCAGTGTATGATTCAATGTATTTTGTTACACAGAATCCAAATTTCGAAACCCCAGGACGAAACCCCAGGGTGTGATAATTTTTATGGGTGAAAAATTTGAGCGATTTTGGATAGGAGGACACGTTTTTGCCCAAAAAACAAAAAAACAAAATTGACACAGTTTATCGCCCTAGGGTTTCAAAATTTGGATTCTGTGCAATAAAATACATCGAGTCCAAACCTTGGGGTCCGATGAACGAAACTTTGTGTGTGTGTGTGTGTGTGTGTGTTCCCGCATTCCTATCCTTGTTGGCACCTGCATATGGTTTAACACCTTACCAGTTGGGACCGGAAAAATTGTTGGGACATTTTCCGGTGCCAACAATTTTTAAGCCTACAGGAGCTTCGTGGCGACGTCCTGGGCCTCCTGGCCGAATTTCGGGAAGGTCCCAATAATTATAGAAAAATGTGAGAATCTGTGTATACCGTGTGTATGCTCTACCGAATTAGCTGCCTCCTGGTGGTCTCACACTTTAACTAAGAAACGGTGTGTAAATATGACGCATACCGCATTTATTAGCACTGCCCTGCTTACGGGATGGAGAAACGTAAGGGGAGTGGAAAGGGGAGGTGAGTCGTGCGGGGGAATAAACACACAAGCAAATTTACACAGTGCTTGTTGGTACCGACGCAACCTTGAAATTTTCGTTTGCGCAGTCGCGTCTACTCACAGTAGCCTGCCTGTCACATGACATAGTTAAAGAGCAGAAGGTGGGTTGAAATCAGGGGGAGGCATTGATCACAATTGGAGAAACGTATATGCATATATTTACAACTCGTACTTCCAGAAACGGTGGGAACAGAAACAAAGTTTGTGATAAATGAATGGAAGATAGGCTAGCGTAAAACATATACACAGAGCGTGATCTTATCGGGACACAATTATTGTTTCTATCTACACACGTAGTTCGATTTTCTGTTGCTCCATGTAAGAAGGTCTGGGACCAGTGTCTGAAGCGAAAGTTAATTTATTTGAACAAGAGCAAAAACAAATGTATCCTAAGAGGTACACTAGAATTGTCTAAGATTGAAGACTTACAAGCACATTGACAGAGCACAGATTCATACATACCTACATATTATATGTTCCAACTTTCACACTATTTTATTTCCTTCTTTTGTCAAACAGAACTGATTAGTTTAAAAATAATAATAAACTAAATATTTATTTTAACCTTTAACAAATAAAAAAGCACAACCATAGTTTACAGATATGTCGCATACAGATTTATTAAATTAATTCAAACATATGGAATAGGAAACACGTAAGATGTCTGGGTTGGCAAAGGATAGGCACCGACCGCAGCCCTTGATTGTTGGTGGGGGTGATAGGGCTAACTACGTATTCTGTGAGTCTCAGTAGAATAGTAGTGTGCCTGTATCGAGCAAGCGGTCATAAAGTAAAATAAATTAACTAATTTCCAAAGAGGCCAAATTATTAAAGCTCGGATATATGGTGTTAGCGTGGTGAAAGTGGTAAGTATGCTGACAGTGTCAGGAGTAACAACATTTAGGTGACGGTCAAAGTGATGAAATTCTACAAAATTTACGGGGAAACCACATCCTCGAAGAGGAACAGTGGTTAAAAAAATCCTTGGTTACAGGTCCCACGTACAGCTGTGCGATATTACGATATATCGATTAGTAGATATTTTTAAGTATCGAAAACTTTTAAGATCGGTGTATTTAATATTTCAATATTTTTCAATATTTCGGTATTTTTCAGTATTACGATATTACGATTCTTCGATACTTTTAATGCTTTAATATATCCATGTTTCACAATATGACGATATTTTCTATTTAACCTCTTCAATCCCAGGTAATTATCTGCAATCATACAAATTTATATATTTGTGCATTTGTATCGTAGGAAAAGTAAATTTGTATATTTTAAAATTGGAGTGTTATAAAACATAGAAATGACGTTTTGTAAGAAGACAGTACCTAGGTATATTTATTTAAATAACCCGAACCTGCCTAATCGAAAAAATAAAAACCTGTGAATTTCAGTATATTTGTTATCTAGTGCACTATGTATATTAGAGTTGTTCAACTATCAAAATACGAGCACAATATGTTAAAGGTGTCTAGCAAAGGCGGCTTGTAAGGTAAATTACGACAGTAAAAAATAAAATGATATTGCGTAAAACAAACAGATGTATTGCTTTCTCGTGTTCTGACTGTTGATTACAAAAATAGGAACAGTAAGTAACATTTCTTCTCTCAGTCTGATGCGACAAAACTTTTAAGCTTTACGGACATGACTTCCCTCCGGAGCCGAGTCTGGTGTTGAAATTGTAATAGTTATTATTATCATGTCCCTTCTTTCTTCTGTATTTCATATCTGTTTTACTTTACATGCAAATCATCAGGACAGTTTCTGTTTTCTCAATACACAAAAAAATCTTTCACTTAGCGCACTTGAAACTTTTTGATTTCGAACACCCAACCTTAGTCCATCTTTGGCAGTTTTTGTCTTCAGCTTTCTTTCTTTACATATCTGCATCACATTCATCCGTTTCTTCAGATCCTTACGCAAGAGTTGTTGGTTGATTCAGGGCTTAGCATCCTATACAGCACCGAGACTATAGAAAACATGAAATGCAGCTTAACGCGGGATCCTAACCACATGAGGTCCCACCAGAAATCGAACCCAGGTTTCACGCACTTAAGGCGCGCATACTAACCATGTAACCACTAGAGAATATGAAAGCGGAAGTCTAGTAAGTCTTTCTAAGAGTATCCGAAATTAAAATTGTATTTTCTATGGACTATCAACGAATTCACTAAATACGCTTCCACTCAATGCCCATATACCCAACGTACCAATATTTGTTCTTCCAGATCTACAAATGCTTAACTATTTAACAGTCACACCTGGAGTTGGAAACACGTCATATATCTGGGTCACCAAAGATTACGCTTCCACCACAGATCTGAGACGATGGTAGTGGCGTGTTACGGGCAACTCCATACTACGTGAGGGGTAGTAGAACGTGAATGGACAGTGAGCTGAGCAGTGTTAGTGTAAAATGAGAGTTCTATTTAGTTTTGAAGGAAGGAAAATTGTTTCTCCGTCACGTTCTGCAAGCGCGACAAAACTTACAGGCCTGTTAGGTGTGCCGCAAAAGACAGTGTCCTAAGTGATTACAACCTACAAAACTGATGGTAAATCCTCATCCGCGAAGTGAAACAGTGGATGGAACAATACCGCCGTTGACAGATCTCGCCAAGCCTTACGGCGTATTGTCACTTTGAATCATCGTCTGAGTGCGGAGCAAATAATGGAGAAACAAATAGCACCTTCCTCAACCGGCGTCGACAATCAGTCTGCCAAGTTACATGACATGAATGTGACCTGACATGGATGGCCTTCATAATGGACCATGACGCTTTGGCACAATGTCAACAGTGAAACATGTCGAAGGTTCTGTGTCGTTGTTGTCTCAAAATGCTGTTTTCAGTAGATTCTGTGCTGACGCATACCGGTTGTGCCAGTGCCCGTGATTATATTGTCATTTTTGGGAATCAGGTATTTTATGGTCCAATTGTCTCCGTTATGGAACAGAAGAACACCGAGAAAAAACATTGAATACAAAGAAGTTTTTCCGCACCTGAGGTATGGGTAGGTAATGCAAAAGCTCAACCCTCCTAGCATCCTGCAGACAGAGCAAAGACATTAACACGCTGTTACAAATCTTTACAGGAAAAAATAACTGGAGAACGAGTAATTTCGTTGAGAACTTGTAACAAAATTGTAAACCAAGCATTCCAAATCCGACTATCAACGAAGGTCATGATTTTTTGAAACTGTTCACAGCTGAGAAATTTAGAAACGAAGAAAAATGTTATTTTATAGAAAGAACTCGACTAAAGAAAAGACAGCAAACGTCTAATTAACGTTTGAGGAGTCCACGGGGAAATGCGGGATGTCCACTTTTGGGTGAAATTTCGATTTTCATGCCATCTTGTTGAGCACGCTGTCAGTTTCATTCAATATATCGAAAAGGGAAAAGGGTTACTGTTAGCCTGCTATAGCATTTTCAAAATCCTTTTAAAATGGAAGGAGATATCGTCATCACTTGCAGTGGAAGAAAGGGGAATTCATTTTACTCTTATTTTTCTGTCTCTTTTGTCGATAACGTTCAACTGTATTTATGTTCCAGTGTTGACTGATCATACAGCTAAATGTAGCTTCAACAATCTATTTCTTTAAAAAAAATAGTAAGACAAATCATCTCCCAACATTCATCTTGAGCATTTCTGTTACTCTTGAGCATTTCTGTTACTCTTGCAGTAGTCAAAATAAGGATTATACTTTATTCAGATGCCTTCATTGCATTGCACATGAAAGGCAGGGGTTCATTTTCTTTCAAGTGACATTCCCAGTTCGTGTCATTCCTACCTTGAACGTGATAAGAACATGAGACTGGTTAACATAAAATCAAGAGATCAAATACCAGAGGATTGGAATAATGTAATCAAAGGCAGCAGAGTGAAACGTTCACCATATAAAGTAAGTGAATTTACAGTTTCATAATTCGAGATTGGATATCATTCTTACAATCACTGTACTTGGGAAAATGCTCATTCCACTCTAGGCCAATAATGAGCTTCGAGTAGAGAAAAGTCACCCATGTTTTGTGATACCTAGGGAGACTTATAATGGACTTTGGTTTTCTTCTGTGATTCACCTACTATTAACAAATGGCCCACCACAACCAGATTTATTGGAGGGAGAATTCTTTAATCCATAAATGACTCGCGTCGAAAAGCTGGACGCTTTTACCATAAATTGTATTAATGTTGAAATATAGTACTATAACACTGCACGAGAGACCCGGGTTCGATTCCCGGTGGGAGCTCATGTGGATCGGATTCCACGTTAATCAGTAGGTCCACGTCTCATAGCCTCGCTGCTGAAAGGGACGCTAAACTGAAATTCAACTCAACAACTCAATAACACTGCAATAATGCGCAAAGGACCGCATACACTTGTTTCACTCTCCCATACTTGATATTGGTTAGAGAATAAAAGTACATTTCCAAGATTTTCGTTGTACATTAAGGAACTGGGTTAAATCGGTTGAGAACAGTTTGAATAGGATGCTATGACCAACATCAATTATTGGTGGGATTTACAAGATCGTTTCCTCTTTCTTAAAGGGAAGTTGCCTATCTAGGAAGAAAAATGGTAGGATCTGTATGCTTTGAATGTCTTATGCAGCCTATACGCTTACGCCTTCTATACGAAACTCAAAAGAGAAGTAATTAGCGGAGTAAAGGAGAACAAAGATGTCATATTTTTAATAATATTATTTATAATTTGATAAACAATTGCCTCTTTTTTCCGTTATTTTGCCTGCAATAGACCCGTTTTTCCCAGTATATACCAACCTCATGTCAATTTTCTTGTATTCTTTTACTTACAATAATATACATTGAACATAAGATTTTGTAAGCTAGTTTCCAATATAATAAATAACTTGTAAACCAAATCTGAAGCATTTTCCACGACTAGTTTCCGAAATAAAATGTTTTGAACTTTAAAAATCGTTTCCTGAAAAAGTTGTAAAAATGGACATCTCCTTTTCCCCTGGACTCTTTATTTATGACAATTTAAGAAGGGACTACTCGGTAGCCTTATACAAGCTCATGCAAACGATAAGCATACCTGCGACATGAAAGCATTCGACCTATGTTTGCGCCATGAGTGACAGTATTTCTTGTCGAATGGCCTTGCCGTCTGATTGTCTTTGTATGGTGGTGCTCTAAAGCTATTTGTAGGTAGCGCGTATACGCAATAGTAGCGTTGGTTAATTTAGTTTATTCAGTAATATGAGTAATGTTTTTCGAATCCAGGTTTTCTGCATCGAAGACTGTAACGACAGTGATTTAGCTACAAGGGAACTTAAGAAGGAAACTAAAATTATCCAAAATTTTTGTGTTGGAAAAAATGCGACCGTAGCTATGCAAAACATAAAACCAAAGAGCCCATTGGGAATGAAACGAAATCTTTCACTTTTACGTGCCACAGTTATGCCGGCTAGGCTAAAGGAGACAGTAATGGTTATGAAATGGTGTAATGAAGAAAATGGGGGAAAACAGAGGAACCCCCAGAAAACCCACGCACACGGTGTTTGTCCACCATGAAGTTTATTTGGCGTAATCAAACCAGGGATCCTACTCACAGGAGCCCATAGGGAATAATATAGAAGAAATGAACGTAACTGGAGACAAAAATAGGTTAGGCCATCACTGCTGAACAAATTGTATTGTGGGAGAGTCGGTAGTACATGGGAGAGGAAAAGGGATAAATACTACAATTTATGATGGTATTAAAGCTGACAATTCGCATATCAGGACGATAAAATTGCTGAGAATCGCAACGATGAAAATTCGCTTCAAGTGGTCTACTTGAGATGGCAAACAGCTATAATGAATTATATAATACTGTAGTAGAGACAACAACTGTATTTCGTGTCGCAAAGTGAACACGGTACACTTTGAAACTATGAACATTCAATATTAAAACTGGTTGCAGGAGATATATAGCTTTCGATTACAATAGAGGAATAAGATTAGAGGTTACATGTTCTTCGGACGCTGAATACACAACAAAAAAGTTTATGTATTATCGTATTTGCTTTATGGAGATCAACAATGAAACCGGAAGTAGTATTCGGTTTTACTGGTTTCGCCTTTAGTGCCGAGGTAAGAGTGAAAAAATTATTCTTGGGACGATGAATCGAATACAAAAAACAGATTTTTGCTATCTATTTCCATTTTTGCTGTATAGAGATTAACGTTAAAACCAGAAATTGTCTACTTTGACCACTTCTTAATTAAAATGGTCAAAGACTCAATGGATCCTTGGGACCTTGAATCGATCACAGAAAACCGATTCTCATACATAACTTTTAGTTTTATCTCAATGCAGATCAATACTGACACTAGCAGCAGTAGTAATTCCTTTACCATTTCCGCTTTAATAGAGAGAGAGAGTGAAGATGGTATATTTTCTTGAGATGCTCGATTAATTCTAGAAAACCGCTTGGCGCTATCTGTTACTGTGTTCTTACTATGGTAATCAGTGTTGAAACCGTAAAATATTTATTTCCACTACTTCGGGTTTAGAAAAGTGTTAACGGAGAAAATGGAAGCTATTCTTGGAATGGCGAATCAATTCCAGAAAACCCATTCTTGATATACCTTACGGTTTTCTTCCTGTACGGAGATTGATATTGAAACGCTGACTATAGCTCTTTTCAAATGTCAAGTTAAATACCTTTGAGAAGGTTTCCTGCTCCTTTAATAGCAGTGAAGCGAAGTTGTCATCATTGTGGGGCAGATGACAGACAGTATATAGACACACAGAATTTCGTACTACTATGATTTTTGTCAATATCTGCCGCAGTACCTAGAAATATCGCGTATCATTGGCTACCGCTCAAGTAGGTTTTCATGTGAAAAAAGGTATAGTAATAATTTCAGGTTTTAGCAGACAGACGACAGATATATTTCCTTAACACGCTCAATCCATTCCAAAAAAAAACTTGTCGTTATATATTGACGCTTTTATTCTACGGCAATTAATCTTGAAACCGGATACGGTTGTCTTCTACCACTTCCAGTTTGAATAGAGACTTATCAGAGCCGATTGAATCTATTCTTCAGCAGCATAATAGATTCCAGAAACCGCATTTTCTATATCTTACTTTCGCTCTCTGTCTCTCCATCCCTCTGTGTAGATTAATATTGAAACCGGAAACAGTAGTAAAATAATACAATTTCGAATTATAGTAAAGAAATACAGATTCTTTTCTTGAGAAACTGAATCGATTTCTGGAAACTATTTGCCAATATCTAGGACAGCTTTTGTTATGCTTAATTTCTACCATTTCTGTTTGAACAGCATATTAACGGAGTAAAAAGAACCCTATCTTGGGACGCTGAATCGATTAAAAAACTGGTTTTCGATATATCTTACCGTTTTTTCTATGGATATCAATACTTCAACCGGAAGTAACATTAAATTTATAATGCTTTCGGTTTTACTACCATATGGATGAAGATTCTAAAATCTTTCAAAAAGGAATTTATTCCTGAAAACAACATGTTCTGCAGCACTTTTCAAGTGAGAAGTTACATGAGTGATAGCCAATGATACGAGATGTTTCCAGGTAGCTCATCTGGCATTGAGAATAATCATAGTATTGCGAAAAGTCTTGAAAAGATTTTTGATTATTACTGTTATTACTGTGTTAATTTTAAGGCGATCAATGTTGAGACTGCATAAGGTTGACTTTTACCACTTAGGACTTCAATAGTGGATTAACGGAGGATAAGATGGTGTCTATTCTTGAGACGCTGAATCGATTTTCGAAAACCACTTCTCAATATATTTCACCAGTTTTGCTCTAATCCCCGTCGACAAATGGAAGGACGGGTATAGCCATTTTGTAAAACTTCCGATATTTATGTACAGTAGAAACTCGATTAACCGTCACCCTTTTAACCGTCACTCTCTGTTATCCGTCACTGCTCCGGACAGCACTGTACTTTAAATGTGCCGTAATTGACGCTGTGCGCCGTACAGAGCACGGAATAAAGTGTAAGCGAAATGGACTGAAATAGTCATGCGTCACTTCCGGTCATGCTAGTTTCCACATAAAACTTGGTACAGTACTGAAACCCTTATGGAAAAAAGCATGGACATGTATTATTCACTTGTAAAAGGTTATTTATTTCTTCCAGAACCTTTTAAATCTACTTACTGTAGAGGTTTATAACGATATTTCTGTTATCCGTCTATTCGCTTAACCGTCATGGTCCCGGTCCCGAGGGTGACGGTTAATCGAGTTTCTACTGTATGACATAGTTTGGAAGACTAAAAATTGAAACTCATTAGCTTTTAATTCAAATATCCATCTAATTGCCTTACCATTTCAACATAACTTTAGTTAAGTCTACAAGCATTATAATGCTTTTATTGTACCCATCAATTATAACATTCAAGAGACGCTCATGCTTATATGGAGTTATTCTGTGCTCATCCAGTAACGTTTTGTCTTTTATGAGGAGCTATTCTTTTACTTTGTACATTTTCATATTTCTCGATTGAGTAGCCTAGAGCTTCAGCAGTACCCGTGTCAGGACGCGCTCACACGTTTCCTCATTTTAGTTTTTACAGGAATATTTCCCTTTATCATAAAATGTTAGGCCATTATGAAGCATTGAACTCAATTATTTTCAAACACAAGAATACGCAAGAAAAATGTATTTAAAAGTTTTGTTGATCATTTCAGTTTGGATAAAGTTTCAGTTGCCTTTTTTATCATAACTTAATCAACTGAGGTATCAGTAGATTTAGATTCGTATCAGTATTCTATATCACTATATCTCTCTATATTCTATATCTCTCCATCAGTATTCTATAAGTATTTATCGTTCTACTCTGTTCTATATTCTTAAACGAAAATAATAATAAATGGTATCTATTAAGAATGCCAAATTTTTAAGTGAATTTATTAAAATTTAAGCTTCGTAAAATAATCGCGGATTTAGAAGACAAAAATCCTCACCACCAGGAACTACATTTTGGGAGGGCATAGACGGTAATTGTCACTCCTTTTTTTTTTTTTTTTTTTTTACAAATACAGACCATTTAATAAAAATCGTATTTTGGCAAGCAGTTCTTGTTGCAGGGTCTGTCACTTTTCCGTAAGAGTTTTTCGAAAGTCTGGAAGAGTACTTGGTAGAGGTATACGCTCGGCAACACGTCTCCCTAGAGCATCCCAAGCATGCTCTATGGGTTGAACTCCAGGGAATACGCTGGCCATCAGATTTAATGAATATCCTCTTTTTCAAGGAGGGCGGCCACGGCAGCTGTACGATGCGGACAAGCATTGACATTCATAAAACGAAACTTCGAACCGATAGCTCCACGCAACAAACGAACATAACGGAGAATGACATTAATGCAACAACTGGCCTCTGTTATAGTCCCTCCTTCTACGAACTGCATTTCACTGATTGTTAAATAACAAAATTGTATCTTTCGTGCCCTTACCTAGCTGAAAACGAACTCGGAGACTGATTGTCGGTTGAGAGAGAAAGTTTGGAATTTCACTATTAGCTAAGCCTAGGACTATTTTCACCATCTATTTACAAGTAGCATTAACAACGTTTCAGCTGTTGTGTGTGATCTATTGGTCTTAACGGTAAGTTCGGATATCTTATAATTAGCTATCTGTACTTTTTGCGAAACACGCACCGTGGGAGCAGTGACGACACCAGCTTTACTTTCTTGGGGGAAGGGGTGTGTGTGAATAGGCAGATACATTTTTGGAAACCCAGTTATATTTTGTGTACCCAAAAACTGCTGTGTGATAATACAGCTTGCCTGGGAAGCGTGGGTTGTCACGAGGACGGAAGGCGGACGATGTGA
The DNA here is from genome assembly GCF_964235325.1 of Thermobia domestica. Lineage (NCBI taxonomy): Eukaryota > Metazoa > Arthropoda > Insecta > Zygentoma > Lepismatidae > Thermobia > Thermobia domestica. Next base: position 174,653,026 of record NC_137470.1, on the reverse strand, counting down.
TCGGAAGGCGCCCGTTCCCCTGGTCCCTTCTAGTGTCGTCACTGCGTAGCAGTCATAATCGTCTTCTTTTTTTGTTCCAACAACCGACGAAATTAGTATATAGAGAATAAAATACGACAGAGAACGAAATACTATACAAGCGTATGAAGCATAGTAACTGGAATAATAATAGACTCTAATAACAATAATAATAACGAAAAAAATAAGTTCTTACGATGTCTAAAATTTTGTATCACATTTTCCACCTTGCCATGGCACTCTGGTGCCGCGGTACGGCGGTTGCAGATCACTCGTTTAGTATACTGGGTGCATCAAAATACCGGAACTTTGTTATGATAAAGATGCAACAACAGAAAAAGGAAGGTTGTTGGAAATAGAAGGTTTTCAATCTAAAATCTCGGATTTATTCCAATCGCTCCAGCCGTTTCCGCTCCACACTGTAAGGCGTCCAGTGTTAAACGTTGACTGTGTTTTTCTATTTAATTTGAAGGATATACGAGTATACCGTATATATCGTATATAATACTCATTGTCAAAGCTGCTTCAAGATAGATTCCCGGCGACGTCACCACCAAACAGGTCAGGACTTTGGAAATACGTTAGTAAGGCGAAGATTATAACTCACACTGTAATGTAGGTTCGATAACTCTTTTTATTTTCAGTATAAAGTCGAAATTCCTAAATATATCTTGACTATGTCACTGATTTAGATACAATCAAAACCACCAGTAGGATTTTATTGATTATAAATCTCACGACCGCAGCTGAAAATTACAACATGATTGCTTAATTTGATGCATGATTATAAAAATAATGGTTAATGCTTATGAACTAAAGCTTAAGAGAACAACAGAAACGGTAATGAAAATGATAAAATTATCGTCTTGTGTAACTAATAAGGACAGAATTCTGCTTTGATAAACAATAAGTACAAGGAGTAGTAAGAAGTTATAGCCTTGATTTTTATAAAAGGTACGGGCCACCGCACTACACTTTGACGCTCCAATTTCCTAAACTGTTAGGCCACACTTCCTATTGAAACTTGTATTTGGGAAATAGGAATCAAATAATTTGTCTTGAAAAACTCAATTGAATAAACTTCACCCTTCCTCCCAAAAAATGTACCACCCCTTCAGATATTTTCATTAGATATGTCATACTCTATATTAGAGCAATTAACAAAATAATTGTTTTTGCAATATTAACAAAAGCACCTGAGCCATTTTTGAGAAAATCGTTAGAAATCTCACCCCAAGAGTAAACTACATATTGTGGATCATTTTCGATCCTGCGAGTTTAGCCATATATTTTAGCTAATTAATGAAACATTTATTTTCGAAACTTGAACAAAATAGTCTGAGTCGTTTGAGAAAATTGTCGGGAAAAACCTTGAGTAAACTACCTTTTTTTTTTAAGGAACAATGAGTTATTTCATGTTATTAGATTACTAATGAAATACTTATTTATGAAATCACTTGAGTTGTTTTCTAAAACGAAAAGTAGCCGAAAATACACGAATATGCTACCCCTGGTAGATTTTTCCCAGGGAAATGATTTTTACCACAATATAGGGTTATAAAGAAATATTTATAAATTATCAACAAAATCGCCTGGGACATTTTTGTGAAAATCGTCGATAAACAACTCACCCCCAATTCACAAACTGCCCCTACTATATTTCTTCACGTCAAATGACTTATGCCATATTCCCATGTTATTCATGAAATACTTATTTATGAAATACAAATAAAATAGCCTGAGCCGTTTTTGAGAAAAGCATCGATAAAAAGCTCAACCCCAAGAATAAACTACCCCTCGCAGCTTTTTCCCAGGGAAATGTCTTATACCACAATATAGGGTTCTTAACCCATTTGAACCCGTTGTTCCAAAATTGGAACATTTTTTACTTTACTTTTATTTTTCATATTACGTGAATAAAGGTAACAATTTTTGTATAGACCTCTTCATTTGGCACCAATGGTTTAGCAAATGACGTATCTTTGTCTTCAATTGGCGCGAACGATGTGTACTGTTGATATTAGTTGCGTTGAATAAGAAAAAATTATGGCGTCTCAAGGAGGTAAGTGAATTTTATGTTCGTTTATGAATTTTCTACCTATATAATACTAATTGGGTAGGAGAAGTATTAAGTTTTCAGTGCATGTGAAATGCAACAATTGGTTATGATTGTTATTAATAAAAACGGGTTATAATTTTGAATGTTCCAATATTGGAACAACGGGCTCGAACGGGTACATGAAGTTTGCATTTTGTTTGTTCCATTATCGGAAAAACAGGCGTAAATGTACCCATATAGCTATGGAATACGGTAATTTTATTGCATGAATTAGTAATTGCTTTGTACATTTTATGAGCGTATTTTTATTTGATGCTATTTGTGGCGCTATTGAGGGCATTTTGCGCTAGCATTCGGAATTTATTGGTCTCATGGAGGACGGCAAATTTGTACACACAAAAAATATTTAATTGTTACACCCACGCAGTACGCTTTTCAGTTGAGTTAAGTTGATTGTGAATTTAACGTTCCTTTCAGCAGCGAGGCTATATGAGAATTGCCCTACTCATTAAAGTGGAATCCGAACCACATGGATTCCCGCCGGAATCGAACCCAGTCTCCCATGCCAAACGCGTGTACGCTAACCGCTTAGCCACGAAGGAGCTCTTTTTCAGTTGAAAGATGACAGCCAAATAGAGTTGCAGGTGACTTGATCGCTCATTCACTGGATCGTACATTTATTTACCTATATGTAGGGGTTGTTAGGAATGCCTGATTACATTTTGTAACATTTGTTATTGATTTCACTTTACTGCAGTGAAATAAAAACAGTAAATTTTGGACATAGATAAAGGCATATTATATGGTTATATGTACTGTTGGGGAATCATTAGCAGCCTACACAATTTTACAAGTCCTGGCCGCCTCCCTTTCACTTCCTTCCCCAATGTTATCATTATGTTGATCACTCCATAATGGCCTTTGAGCTGTATATGGTAGCTTGTAAATAAATAAATATTTAGTTGTTTTCTTTTAAATGTATATTTCACAACTTCATATGGATTTTATTTATTTCTAGAAATACTGTTTTATTTCAGATAGAGTGTGAGTGGTCCCGGGTTCGATTCACGGTGCGGGCTCTCGGTCGAAAAAGTGTAAGAAATTTTTCAGACCAGCCATCCTGAATGACGTTTTCCTGGGTTTTCCTTGTTCACACCAAGCAAATGCCGGGATGGTACCTAAGATATATGTCCCAGGCCGCTTCCTTCCTTTCCCAACACTTGCTTCCTTCCCTTTCCCTGGAGAGTGTTCTCGCCGAGTGTCAAACGTGACGGGATAACATGGCCACAGATGCCCAGGAATCTAAATCCGCCCTCCCTATTTCAGATTGACTGTTGACGAAGTGATCAATATACTTACTAACGAATAAGATATTCTTGCTGCAGATATTGTCATTACACCACCAGAAAATGAAGAGTTCTCGGAAGAAGAAAAACAGATATAGAGAGGCTATCTAGAAGTCAGTTGCTCGCTAAGGGAGGAGCTTCTTTTACAGTAATGCAAAGCGGCCAGCTGAGAAATAAATTTATAGGTAAGAGTTTGTTGGATGATGAAGCTCCGAAACCTAGTACATCTAATGAAAGACAGCCTTCTGCAAAGTCGCATAAGAAATGTAATCCCAACAACGTGCAATTGTTGGGAGACCTATTGCAACCAGTCAACAAACAAACAATAAATGAAGTGGGGTGTGACAAAGAAGGACATTTCATTGTAAAATCAGAAAGACAATCAAGATGTGGACAGTGAAAGCAACACAACATGGAAGTGCTTCTTTTACTTCCATCAGTAGTAAGAATGTGATGTATTGGAAAATAAGTATAATGAAAAAAAATCTGTTATTATGTGGATATGCATAATATTAACATGTTTCTATATTTGTATACTTTGTATCTAATTAATATTGCAAATTATTGTAAAATCTGTATCCTAAAATGTTAAAGAAATAGTACTTTAGCCTGGCTAAATTGATATATTTTCTTTCAGAAACCTGTACCCTTTCAGGCCCGTTGTTCCAAAAATGGAACATTACCAAATTAACGGTCCATGACATTTCCGTGAACCATAATGTATTTAAATATGTTATTTACCTTTATTTCTACCAATCTGGCAGAAACAAACATTAAATTCGACAAAAAAATAATTTGGGTTCAAATGGGTTAATTAAATATTGATTTATGAAACATAAAAAAATGTTGGTCATTTTTGAGAAAATCGTGTTTTTCGATTTTTACTCTTCAGTAAACTACTCTAATTTGAAGAAAACTTAGCGAACGGGCGGACGGATATATATCGAAAAATCACCGAACCTAGAAGTGTAATAGGTAAATTGCGGAGAAACCGGGAGAATGCTCATTAAAAGGAAAACTTCATATTAAAAATGGAAAGTTGACATAAGATTTCATGTAGAAGAGATTTGATTTAAGAAAAGAAGTTGATTTAGGTGTTTGTATAACGATAAAGGTCCTAACATTACAACCCACGAAGATTTGGAGGGCTTTTATAATGACATTTCATTAGCACTATGGTTCCAATCTCAAATTATTTTTGGTTTTCTAATGTGTGATAATGACCAATGACTGACGACGCTCATTGATCGACTGGTTGGAATTAAGTCTCCCTTTTTAGCACCTAGGCTATATCACAAGAGGCACACTAATGTAATGTCCAAAACACATTGCTCGGGTTTGTATTTGAAGCAACTACCACCAATAAAGCTCGAACCAATGATACAAACTTGTGGGATAAATCCTATTGTAGGATTTTTTAACATTTGCTTTTAGAAAAGGGATAAAGGAAGTTTTCATCGAAATTGGCAGCGTAGGTTTATGTGGGATTTTAACAATTTATCGACGCCAACAATTATTTTATGGACCGAAAATAGTTTAATAAATCTTCAATCTAAAATCAGGCTAATTGTAATTTTCTGCTACAAACACATGGTAGAGGAAAATGTCTTTAAAAAACTGCTATCGGCCTCCAACAAACTTAAATTGTGCTCTGGCATTGAAAATATATACTGCAAAATGAAGATGTTTTTTTTTATTTTTCCTATTTCCTTTACTTGTTATTTTCATATTCATTTTTGTTGTTACATCCAGTACAAGATGATGGCACAAAGGAAAGGCAGAAATAATAAGTTTTGGAAACAATATATATATATATATATATATATATATATATATATATATATATATATATATTTGTTTCTGTCAACATACTAAATTGCTTCTTTCAAGGAAAATCATTCTTTAAAAGTTATTTGATAAACGTAGAAAATCTATATTTGCGGATAATTAATTATATATCGCAGAAAATAACATTCAGTACTTCTGTTTTTCTTATTTTGCAAGTTTCGTAAATTTATAATTAGCATAACATGGGAAATTCAAGAGCAAAATGGGAATTTCTACACCACGAGTGGAATTTTATAACGTTTGAAGTTAGCATAACTGATTTGGAACCATAATCATAATCTGTCACGAAGGACATACATTGGCGGTAATTATGTGGATTTCTTGATAATGTGTGCGGGACTACGTATACCAAAAGTGCATTCGAAGTCTCATTGTTATGACCCGTACTCCGAGGTCATATATTCAAGGAATTTTCAAATGAAAAGGCACGAAACGTCGTAGAAACCAAACGTGGTATGTTGAAATAGGAATATATCGCTTTGAAATTAAGTACTGCGACAACTAAGGAAAGAATGTAGTGTTCGGCCTGGTTGTGCCCATGTGTGGCTGCCTTTCATATGATGCAGGAGAGAATCAGGCAATTATGCGTTCCGTCCAAGTCCAATTGACTCGGCAGTGTGTGTGAGGAAATAATAGCGTTCACAATGAAACATTCGATGAGTAAGGAGCAGCGAGGTATTATCCGATTTCTGACTGGGAAAAGAGGTTTAATCGGTCGATATTCATCGCCGGATGGTGAGTGTATACGGGAAAGATTGTGTGTCCAACAAGTCAGTGAGAAAGTGGAGTGATTCTGCTCCACGATTACACTTGTCAACACGTCTCGCAGGTCACACGAAGTGTACTGAATAAGTTGAAGTGGGAGCAGCTCCGCCCTACAGTTTGGACATATCTCACTGCGACTTCCATCTGTTTGGTCCGCTAAAAAGAAGTCTCAAAGCCAAGCGCTTGAACTCGGACAAGAACTGAAAGAAACAGTGGAAGACTGGCTGCTATCACACCCACTGGATAGCATTAACAGTGGGATAGTTGTGCTCAGGCGTCTGGTAATTACTTTCGAACAGGGGTGGACTGGCCATAATCAAGTACCGGCCAGATGACCGCTGCGCCCTCCTCACATCAGTGCCTTTGCGCCCTCCGTGGGAGGGGCTAAGACCCGTCTTAGCCTCGGGAAGGCACACAGTTTCCTCTCTGAACACAATTTAAAAAAACAAAGCTGCATAATTATTTTATAAATTTGCTAGCCTTTGGCCAGCCAGGGCTCCACCCCAGAGCCCGGTATTCGCTCGGCCTGCGGCCTCGCTCTTTCTCTTTCTGGGAATGCTATTAATGATATTAGATTTACCCCTAAATATATAGATTTGACTCTAATATCGGTCATTTTGGATGATTTTTATATATCAACCCTCCCACCCCCACTGCTCTGCCCCCAGTTCCCGTCTTTACTCGGCCTACGGCCTTGCCCTTTGGCCGAGTTTGGGTGTTTGTATATCTTTCTTTGGGCTTCCCCAGGAAATTCAGATATTTTTGGAAGAATCCCAGACATGACTTGAGGTGTATTTGGAACAAAACCCAAGCGTCTGTCTTGAAGCTATTAGGATAACTCGATGGAGAAGCAAAAGCAACGCTGCTGTAACAATATTTGGACACTTTCATTACTGGGCACCCGACCATGGATACCAGACCAAGAAAATCAAAGCCAGTATATGTGGAACTCGTAGCAGCTTTAAGTGTGATTGGCAACTCGCAAGAATACAATTTAAAAGTCAGACATGATGCAATGTCTCTCATTCAAAAGTTGTACTCCTTTGAGACTATCATTGTGGCTATGATTTTTTAAATTGATTTTTCAGCATTCAACACCTTTATCAGACTACTTGCAAACAAAAAAACTTAGACTATGTCCAAGCATGGCGCCTGATATCCTCAACTCAAAATAGGTTGAAAGAAGCTAGGGATAAGTTTGACAAAGTCTACAAAGCAGCAGAACACTTTGCAACAGAAATGTCAAATAGTATTGAAGGACTCATTACTGATGTTCCTAGTCTAGAACAAGTTATTATAGAAACAGAATTGGCTGAGGTAAGATGTAGAAAAAGAAAGAAAATGGCAGGGGAATCAGCTTCTGATGAAGTAATTGAAGACTGTAAATACAGATTTGAAGTAGTCGTTTTCAACTGTGTTCTAGACCAAATTTGTAATAGCATGCAGGAACGATTTGCTTAAAATCAAAGCTTATACTTAGATTTAGAGTGTTTTGATCCTAAGAAGTTCAAGAGTTTAAGTCTGGCTTTATTGTCACCGAAAAGAATCACAGAATTAATCCCTGATTGTGAAGAGGGAAAACTTAAAGAAGAGCTTCTTTCGTTTTCATCAATGTGGGAAGAGTTTTCAAAATCCCCTTATGAGAACCAAGAAAAGAATCAAGAAGCTGTTGAGGTTCGTACGATTGAAGATTTGATTGAAGAGGACAAATTTTCTGAAGATTTCATGGAGGATGAGGAGGAATATTTGGAGCCGACTGACGATATTGTGGATTTAAGGTCTATAAAATGTGATGGAGTGAAGTGCAATCCTTGCTTTAAGTGCGCCTTCGATGTGATTCTGCAGTACAATATGTACTCAAGACTCTACACAGAATTATTCAGTTTATAAGTATCTCCTTACATTACCGACAACATAAGTGTCCTGTGAACGAGCATTTTCAAAGCTCAGATACATAAAAACAAGACTCCGTTCAAGACTTACAGATGAACATCTGGAATCATTGTTCTTGATGAACTCAGAAAGAAACATTCTGACCAAAATAGATAACAATCTTATTATTGACAAAATGTGTGAGAAAAGCAAGGAGATGCGAAGGCTCCTTCAAGCATAAAGCAGTGACTTTACTTTCATTTTCCAGTTTTGTTTTTGAATTTCTTTTTTCGCTAGGTATACTAGGTATATAATTCTAAATTTACTTTTGTTAATTTGTAATAAATGTTTCATGTATACTTTTTCTCAATGATTTTAAAAATAAATGAAAAATAAGTTAATATGATGAACATAGCTTTAAAAGAACAGAAGTATGAAAAATAGCATAAGCCCCAAACTTAACTCAAATCTTCAGTTATACTTAGGCTGTTAACAAATGTAGCCGAAGAATTTAAACAAATGGTGTGATTTTTGTAGTCTCAGTTAAAGTGTGCAGATTTTTATAGGCCTAATATATTTAATACTCAAAGTCTCTTTGTTTGTTTATGAAAATATTGAATTTGTATAATTCTATCGTGATTAACTGCAATAGCTACTTAATCTTTCGTTGTTTTCTGTGTACTAATTTTCCGGGGAAAGCCCCCCGGCACTTCCTTTTATTAGGAGGGGGTATTCCATAGAAGCGAAAGCCTCGGATGGACGGCGCCCTCCCAGAGTATGTGACCGCGCCCTTTTTACATAGCCAGTCCACCCCTGCTTTCGAACAAAGACTTCGATTATATCCACAGTGTCATATTTCACCTTTCCATTTGAACAACCCTCGTATATCTGACTTAAATATAATAAAATCAATACATTCTTTGTATCAGGTCTAGTTAGAGAGAACGATGAGAAGCAAAACTTGGCTGCCATAATGGTTTTCTGTTTTTGATAAGAACTGCTTCTTAACTGTTATATAATGATCCAACTTTTTTTAAATCACTAACTTTTTAATTCGATAAATTTGTGTTCTTCTATTGCAAGCATGCATATTATTAATTAAACCCACAGTGCTAATAATATTATCAAGCAAACAGGTGGTAGTAACGATCCTCCAGACCCCTGGAGGAGGGGTGAAGCTTGAAACTGTTTTGCACAGGGCTTGGGTGTTATTCCAGTGATGGGAAAACTTATTTAGGAAGGGGCCAAAAGAAACAATAAAAACACTTTGGCGGGCTAATATTCAAAGAAAAAGAACAATTAAGTGGCCTATACATTTTCTTAAAAAAAAAAACAAAAAAAAAACGTAATACTAAGCCCATGATTGAAAGACTGTAAAGTGGAAGTGCTAAATGAAATTTGTACAACATTTCTACAAGTTTCTCACAATATTGATTAAAGTGGGATTCACGGATTTTCAGAAGTGAAGTTAAATTCTATAGATCAGGACTCATACTGCGAACCTTGTGGTGGATAAACACAGTGCTCGTGGGTTTTCTCGGGGTTCTTCCGTTTCCTCCCACTTTCTTCATTCCACCATTTCACTCATCTCTCATCATCACCGTCTCCTTTAGCCTAACCGGCATAAGCATGGGACGTAAAACTTAAATATTTCATTTCATTTTTCATATTGCGGACATGATAGAATGTTTCAGCCGGTGGCATCTGGCCCGTGGGCCGTAGTTTGCCCATCACTGTTCTAGTCTACAGATGGATCAGACAAAACCGGTTCCGTCACCACTGTGCCAAGTTGCTGCATAATTAATATCAGTGTCAGACCTTAGTTATGCACTGAAAACTTTTGTTTATTTTTGTAAGGTGTTGGCATGTCTGCACTCCTATTCTTTGCTGTCTTGGGTTATAGATTGTTTTCTTTCTTTAACTGCAGTGACCAAACGACCTGGGCTCTACACCAATCACATAAATGTTTTGCTTTACCTCTGACATCGAAAGATTTCGGTATACGATTCGTGGAGCCGTCTTGCGAACGCACGCTTGACAAAACGTCAAACACCAAAAGATCACCAACAATATTACCAAACTTTGAAGACGTGATGATGATTTGGTTTCGCAAAAACACATACTAAATAAATCTAAAGACATTGTATCCTCGTGAGATATTCTCCATACAATGCGGGAGACGGCAGAGGCAAAATTTCATGCATAGGAGTTTTAAACCGCCCCTCTCACATTCTATAGGAAGGGAAATCGGTATATATAGGTGAATTAGGCAATGTAGGCAGTGATGAATGATATAACGAGGAGTGTTCGATAATTCCTGATATAGAAGATCTTCCATTTTCCCCACATAGTCCCCTTTCACTATAATGCACTTCTCCCAACAATGTTCTAGAGCATGAATACCAGTTTTAAAAAAATCCTTAACGGCTATACTGGAAGCCATTCTTCGACAGCCTGCATAACATGCTCATTGTTGGCAAACTTTGTTCTTCGCGGGTGCTACTTAATCTTGGGAAACACGTGAAAGTCACTTGGGGCAAGATCTGGAGAGTGGGGAGGGTGCTTACGTATTTCATACCTGACATCGGCAATAGCGGTGGAGGAAAGGTGACTTGTGAGTAGAAGCATTGTACTGCAGCAGCAGCACTTTCATGTGTAGCTGCGTTTCCCCTTGATTGCCTGCCTTACTTTTGGAATCAGTTGGGAATAGTAGTAACTTGTAATTGTCGTTGGACCCTGAAGATAATCAATGAAAAGTATGCCCTTACTATATCCCCTCCCAGAAAAAAAATAATTGCCATAATCTTGCCATCTGATTGCATTATCTTGAATTTCTTGAGGGGTGGACATCATGAAGCCGCCACTGCATGCTATGTTGATTGGACTCTGGACCGCAATGATGTACCTAGGTTCCACACAGCCATAATAATACATAGCCAAATCAATTCAACTCTCTCCACTGTTCGGATTTTTCCGCACTCGTGCTATGTGAAAGGAATTAAGTTTACAAGAGAAGAAGAATCTTTGTTTTAATAGAACGTCACTTCAGTTTCCGTATTTCAAGATAATTTATTAAGAGTCTGGTTTAAGATAGATTAACAGGGAAAAGAATTGAAATATTTTCATTTTTCTAATGCTTTTCCGTAGTACGGAAGGTGTTAGTCAGAGCTAGATTAACCTATCTGGAGGACCGGGGCTACGAAAAAAATATGTGGCCCCTGCTGACTTCACCTAATAAATTTCTCTTAAAGTACAGTAGGAAAGTTAATGGAATATGTTTAATATTTTCGGTCATATTTTATTTTATGATGATTATTATATATCCATGATTCTTTTTAGAAAGCAAGTTGAGGGGTAATATCAATAAAACGGAGAAGTTACTCATTATTCCCAGTTTTGTAGTAGTTACTCGCATTGGTATCAATAAAAAGAGAACTGAGCACTATTCGTCTCAGCTGACCTCGGACAAGCCCCGCCCTTTTGAAGTAACCACACCTTTAATCTCAAGCCAAGTAACTACTCCGCGTTTGATATCAATAAAAATCCAAGATTCCTCTGTGATGCTAGTAACTTCTCCAAATTTGTGGAGCAAGCTCAATAGGTGACTCCGTGCGAAATATGACAGAGTATATGATTGTTTTGCTACGTAGAAAAACTTGTAAACTGCATAGTAATGTTGCAAATGGAAATTACAAAAAAAAACATTATAGGTTCATGAAAGAAAATGTAAAGTGATTAGCACAACATTTTTTTTTTAAAGGAGAATCAACCGAAATTCGGGGTGGTGCACTACGTAATGAGGAAAAGATGCGGGTTTTCTTGCATTACATGAGTGATCCGGCATTCCAGATCGGAATGTCAGGGGATTCTGGTGTGGCTCAAGGTACTGTGTCTATGACTACTACAAGTGTAATGAATGCGATTATTGCGAAATCTGAGAAACCTAGTATTTTGGAGACGAATACACTAATAGGAAGAGCTCACTCGTGGCTAAGCGGTTAGCGTACATACCTTTGGCATGGGAGACCCGCGTTCGATTCTCAGCAGGAGCTCATGTGGTTCGGATTCCACGTTAATCAGTGGGTCCCGTCTCATATAGCCTCGCTACTGAAAATGACGTTAAACTCAAAATCAACTCAACTCAACGTTGATAGGAAGGGTATATACATGAGAATGTATTTTGTTTATGTCAAGGCGAAAGGGGACACGTATGGTGTAGAAAACGCAATCAGATGGACGTGCTTTATGACGTGACTGGCTTAACTTTTTTTTAAAAAGAAAACAAAGGGGCCAAGTGTCTGATTTCGTTCTTAAAGCCAAACAATCTACAAAGACCTTTGGCAACACGTGACATGCACTTGTCGTGTTAATCTTGATATTGCTGGATTTGAACCAACATCCATCAGCTCCAATAGGTTCGTTCCCATGGTTTCGGTGTTACTCTCTTGTTTCTCGTTTTTTCTTCTTTTTTATTTTTGTTTTATTCTCGCTCAAATATTAAATATTCTCTTTTTGATTTGTGTCTCAGTCGTCGATGTATTTGATATTTCGTTGCATTTCACTGTAATTGCCTTCAAAGCTTCGGCTTTCCTTCGTTTACTTTTTGGTAACTGTGACTTTTAAAGTACTACTGTAAACTCTTTTATAACATCCACAAATGAACTTTGAAGCTATCGTTGCTATTTGCCCGTTCCATGGCATTTAGGATACTACGCCATAGGTTAAAAACAACGAAATGACCGCGCGACGGATGGGAGAAATGAATAATCACTTCTTTTATTGATACGACTCTCTGCCACGCGCAGAGGAAACGCGAGCGAACGTTCATAAATCTGGAGCAGTCTAGACCTGAGTAGTGGCTTGCTCTATTGATACGAAATTGAGGGAGGATATTACTCTAGCTGTAGTTACTCCGATTCTCGAGCAGGACTTCTCAGGAGTAGTTACTTATTTTTATTGATATCACCCGAGATTTTAATCAGATTGGAGGACCCTATTCACCTAGACGCCCGGGGCTATAGCCAGGGGTGTAGCCAGCAGGTTTCTGTAGGAGGGGCCTGTAGTTTTAGAAGGGGGGCCAGCTACAATATACAAAACCAAAAAAAAAAAAAAAAGAAAAAAGTGTTGCAGCTAGTGTTTTTGAAGCCTGAAAAACTGGAAAATTTTAATATCCTTCAGGAAAACTAAAACCACTCTTTTTTAGATTATTTATTTATTTATTTATTTATTGTTTTTTTTATATATTATATTCCAGGTAGTTTTTATTATATTTAACCAAGAACTACTGCCCCGAACCAAACATTATACCTTTGTGCATAAATATTTCAATACACAGAACCTATCTATAAAGGTAACCAAGAAAGTTCTATCGCTTTCTCACCCACTACCTCCGAACATTCATATGTCACCTAAGACGTACCTGAAAGATCAAAAATAGTCTCCATCACCATCGACAACTTCTGCAAACGTTCTGAAAGCCCATGGATTCCATCGCGGTAGAACTTGCATTTTCCGAAGAAGATATCAAGTGCATTTTGCACCTCTATTAGGGTTTTGAATTGGCGTCCTTTAAGATGACTGTCCAAGGAATGGAACAGATGATAATCGGACGGTGTAATGTCCGGGGAGTATGACGGATGCAATAGTGTTTCCCATCCAAGGCGTAGAATTGTATCCCGGGTTATTCTAGCCACGTGGGGCTGAGCGTTGTCCTGTAACAGGAGGACCCCTTTGGGACTCAGAAGTGCTGGCTCCAGAGTTTTGAGTTTTTCTTGAACACGGCTCAACTGTTGACAGTACACAGATACATTGATTATCTGACCAGCTGGAAGCAGTTCCCGATGCACGATGCCACGAGCAGTTTTTCAAACACACAGGAGGAATTTCTGGTGCAGTGCTGGTTTCGGCTGTTTTGGAACCGGTTCATGGGATGCTAACCAATTATGACGGCGCCGTGGAACTTCGTACAGGACCTACTTCTCATCACAGTCAACATCCTGTCCAGAAATGGCTCCTTTCTCAGACGAGACAGCGAAGAAACACAGGTGTCTGCTCAAGTTGCCTTCTGCTCCGGAGTCAAGTTATGTGGGACCAATTGATCCAACTTCTAGTGTTTCCCCAGTTGATGAAGATGCTGCCGAACGGTTTCACCACTCACACTGAATTGTAGCCCCAGTTCCTCACATGTCTGGCCTCTGTTCGCCTAATTGCTGCCTGAAGATCTTCATTAAATGCATGTGTTGGTTTTCCGGCACGTGGTGTATCTTCGAGTGTTTCGTCACCGTCCTGAAACTTATTAAACCACCACTGCACTGTCCGCGTAGTCACGACACGCTCATCAAACGCCTGGCATATCTACTCTACTGCACCGTGGCATATCTTTCATCCCAGTTTGAACTCGTACAGCACATGGCGCTCTGTGGTGGTTACATGTTCACTCTGTCGTTACGCAAGTTCACGGTGTAACTGAACTGCCAGAAGCAGGTAGAGACTGTCTATTCCACCTGTGCCCTCGGAAACTATGTGAACTGTACTTCGACCCCACCCTCTGACTGATGAAACCCTCCCTTTGCGTAGGGAGAAGTCAGTCGTTTGGTCTTGACGAGTGAAGATCGTAGGCTACTTAGAATGGCTAACAAGATAGCACACAGCGAAGTGCATGAAATAATTCATTCTGGCAACGATTCTGCATCCAATAATTGAAAGATCTTGGTCGCAGCAACTTGTCCCTCCTCTTTCGAGGGAAGGTATAGGAAAACACACATCGACAGTAGCGCAAGAAAGGGCATAGTTGAGATAGAAAGGCTCTAGTACGTTGGATGTACCACCCCCAGCAACTGATCTTCGCATTATCTTCATTCTCGTTTAACTCACGGTGTGAGAGCCAATTGAACACAGACCTCCACAAAAAGCGACAGAACTTCCTTGGTTACCTTTATACATAAGACTGGTTTTGTTTGAAATTGCACTTAATTTCTTTAAGATTTTCTAAAAAAAAATATTTATTTATTATTCGTGACTAAAAAAAAAAATATTACAGCTGTTTTACACGAAGTAGCATTTTAAAAAAGCGAATGAAATCTAAACTAAAAAACTGAATAAAAACCACCAAATTATTTTCACCAAATTTTCCATATGATAATTTAAAAAAAAATAATTACAGCATATAAATAACGTAATGTACTTACAATTTAGTTTAGTACCATTGTTTAATGGTAGTATGTCTAGTACCTTGTTAAAACGTTTGTCTTCAAACTGTCAAATACAAATCACCGTAAATTGTGTAATCTGCTGTCACAAAAAAGTACACCATACTATTTTCCGATCGCTATAAGAAAGAGATACCATACTGTTTTCCGATCGGTATGGTAAAATACTATATACTATTTTTCCGTACTATTTTACCGTAAATTATTAATCATATGTAAACCTTGTTATTTTTAAATGATTGAAGCGAGGTAATCTCACTATGATGTTTTAAGAAGCTAGTCATTAGGGGGGCCAAGAGATCATTTGGGGGGGGGCCTGGCCCCGATGGGCCCCCCGTGGCTACACGCCTGGCTATAGCCTCCCTAAGTCCCTCCCTTAATCCGGCCCTGGTGTTGATGCATGTGCTTTCGTTATCAGGTTCATCCCGAAAGTTACCGAAATTCATGTTAATTATTTATTATCTGCCCTCATACAGTGATTTGTTATTATGATTTTTTTTAACTGATGCGGTAGTGGGAAGTCTGCATTTGATGTACATTCTTTCAGGAAATAGCTGACTTTTTATTAAAAAGCTGGACTTTTTTTTTACGTGTAAATTTGAAAACGTTTTGCCTTATAATTGTGTGGATGATGTTGAATCTGCATTGGTTCTTAAATCAGAATTGTAGTTGCCCCAGCCAGCATTTTTTGACCGAAGTAATGCATTATGTTGTTGCAACAAGTATTTGTAAAATTCTTCATAATTCATGTGCATAAAACTACGTACATTTTAGGACAATGATCGATCCCGTAACTGACTCTATTAACGACCTTTTTTTTTACACTAAGCATTGATTAGAGAAAACACTCTTTACTCTCTGCATTACCGTACTGCTAAAATCGCAAAATAAAGTTGATAAAGTTCACTGGAAATTTCAATGCTATTGTTATTTCTGAAAAATGCCCATCACTACTCTTCAGCAAGAGTTAAATTTTCATTCTAGACTAAGAACTCATATAAGATAACGGACACATAATGAGTTATTAGGACTAGGCTAAATGCGATACGCCTATGCTTGTATAACTACTTACATAACTTTCGTCATTTATAGCTTCGTCTTTCATTGATTATTTTCTGAAAGATCAAAGGGACTTATTCAGTACAAATTCAATCAAACTCATTGATCTGAATTAAATTTGGCATGGTTGTAAATCTTGACAACGTTGTATTCATATGAAATAAATATGATTTGCAGGCTTTTAGTTCCCGAGTTAGATGAGATCAAATTTGAAGTTTGGACTTCGACACATTTTCGAGAATCAATTTTAATAAAGAGTTCATTAAAAACCAATGAAGGACAGTTTTCTAACGCAATTGAGAAACATACTAATGTTTCAACCAAAATATTGAACAAATAGAAATATGATTAAATGTCAGACTATTCAAAAATAATTGAAATGATGTCTTGACATTGAAAAATCACAAAATGTCGGACATGCTCGGCAAACTCCGAAAGGGTGGCAACCCTAATTTCACTGAAATTACCTGTAAAGAAATATAAATGTTCTATTTCGGTATCTTACCAATACTTTCCATTTACTAATATTGATATGATTCAAATGCCGGAAAGAGTTGGGTAACTACTTGTTTACTAACACGCTGAATCACAAGAACTATATCTCTAATTTAGATTAAATTCCAGATCTCGGATACAAATTCAAAAAACGATTTAGATTGTGATTTTGATCCGACCACTTCCACCTCACAAGTTGACAATTTTGATTCCCGGCGGGAGCTCAAGTGGTTCAATTGCCGCGTTAATCAGTAGGTCCACGTCTCATATAGCCTCGCTGGTGAAAGAGACGCTCAGCTGAAATCAACAACATTCCGGCTGGGAACTGAAGGGGTTAGGACGTAACGATAAGGCGGAAGTTTGTGTCAAATGATTCAGTGCTCAAAAGGCATGTTAAAATCCGAACCAACCAACCAATCAATCAAGCTGCAGAAGCACATGAGATGTCCATGTACGTTCAGCACGACAAAAGATTACATTAAACAACTTATTTTTTTCCAGGGCACAGGAGCGATAGTGAATATTGAGAAAAGCACTATGTTATCAAACGTTATATAAAATACATGTTTTAGATAAATGTTAATCTAAAAAGTTAATTTCAGAGACAGATTAAACATTTATGGATAAGATGTTTATCTCACAAGGAGACTTACGAAAGTGAAACTCACCGATTTGAATGAAACTTTGTAGACTTGTAAAATTTCGAAAAATAATCGATACGTATTTTTTTTATTTTTTTATTTCGGCATTGGTGAAGGTTTAAGAGTAGAAACAAACTTTGAACGTTAGAGGTGATCTTGAAGCGTGGGCAGAAAACAATTATTTAATGTAGAAAAAAACATACTGCCAGGGGGTTTTAGGACAGCTGACTCAGAATCTGACGTCAAAATTAGAAAATGCAAAATGGTGGATCCAATATGGTGATTACAATTACAAAAGTCTTCTGGTTTGAAATGGTATGCAGTTAGCCAAGAACAATTATAGTTGGTAGGGGTTACTGCGAGGAGATTGCAGAACGATTTGAAACACCTTTCTCTACTTATTTTAACGAGATACTTGATTAAAGTGCATCTCTATACCTCTCACTATTCGGGGTGCTTGTTTATAGTGAGTCTCTTCGCTTGTCAATATGTCCGAGTTTTATATGTCCTCAGTTGTTATAATTATGAATTTATTGAAAAAACGTTTTACATTTATGATATTCCGTAAAAAGATGTGTGATGCATAAACATAGTTCACACAACGCACACCTTATTACAGCAATAACTGCGCACAAATTACAAAATGATGCACAATCTTTGAAATAAAATGTTACGGGATTGTCAAATGTAGGAGGTTTTTGTTACAAATAACCGCTTTCGTATCCTAGATATCTAATATTTACAAATGTGGGAGAAGAAAAGCTATTTATGAATCAATGATTGGATCTTAATTATATTATTACGTATAGGTAAATTTATGTTATAGAGAAGGACAATGTCAGAAAAATGTCCCAAGAAGTTTTTCCAGGGACTCATAATGAAAATACATCAAGATACTAAATCCATTTGTTCCTGCAGGAATGGCTTCTATTTTGAGATACACTTTTGAGGTTTAACTCGGGACTCAAATAGGAATATAAATCACTTAAATACTCACCCCGACTAGTAAGAAGCGAGGGGACTCGCTTTCAATAAGCACCTTTAATAGTGAGAAGCGAGGGGACTCACTTTAAATAAGCACCCGAGTAGTGAGAGGTGCAGAAACTCACTTTAATCAAACATGCCTCTAAAATAAGTACAGAAAGGGGTTTCAAATCGGTTTGCAACCTTCTCGCAATAACTCATGCCAATTATGATTGTTCTTGGCTAACTGCAAACCATTTCAAACCAGAATACTTTTGTAATTGTAATCAACATATTGAATCGCCATTTTGAATTTTCTAATTTTGACATCAAATTCTGAATCAGCTGTCCTAAAACCTCCCTGGGAGTATGTTTTCTATATTAAATGATTGTTTTCTGTCTATGCTTCAAAACCTTCCCTAACGTTCAAAGGGTTAACGAGGGAATTTAAATCCGTACCATTGCCGAAATTAAAAAAAAAAAAAATACGTGTCGATTCTTTTTCGATGTTGTACAAATCTGCAAAGTTTCATTCAAATCGGTGAGTTACACTTCTGTAAGTTTCCTTGTTAGAGACGTATTCAGTAATGTAATAATGATGGCCACAAGAATAATCTTACACAGTGACCAGGATTATTACAAGAATATTTTCTAATTCTAGAATTTACATACAAACTGTGGAAACAAAGTTGTCACAGTCATTTTCTAATGTGCAATTTTTGTACTGAGTGCTCATGTTTCAATGTAATTAAGTTGTTCTTTAAAGTGTCAAATGTGGAATAAATTTAAATTCATATGATCAGTACAAGAGTCCGATCAAAAGTCCAGTTTATCTATTCGAAAAGCAATTCCAAATGTCCCATATTGAACGTCTAAGTGCTTAGCAAAAAATGCAAAAAGTAGCTACGCGTTAAAATTCTCAGCATATCCTATTTATGTTTCTGTATTAACATTTTTCTTTCGAAACAATTCAGATCTTATGTTTTTCCTTTCTATCGACGAATGTGATATAAAACGAGTCTCACTGTCGTGAGAATGTTTCTACGTCATCGTCACGCAGAAGGGAAAGGAACTGTTTGAATGGCGGGAGAGTTAATCGAAAAGGTGGATATATTTTTCTGAGCGTTTATTAACAAATGCAGCGAGCAGTTGTAATCATAGCAAACCTCAAACTGCCTCTTGCCCGTTTACGAACGAGTTGTTTCTTTCCTTGTAGAACTTGTTTTAAATACCCACTTCTACTCCGATAAAGCGAAGTGGAGACCAAACATACAGAGTGTCTCCCGGTTTAACGTGGTTGCCAGGTTTAAGGAGTAGTGTAGGAAGTTTACTTGACGAATATCTGGTAATTTAAATATAATAATATGTAGTTTCTTTCCACATACTTTTAAATTCTTGTAGACTTATTTCCCCGAAACTGCGTGTACTTATCTACTTTGTGCTATTATTTTACACTGTAGATAACTGAAATATTGCAACATTGTAGAGGTCCCAACAGCGCCTGCAATTCTGTAGAAGAATGTTAATAGTGTGTATGTGTGTGACATTAGATCATCCAGATATGTTATTGGTACCGGTACCAATTATATCTTGCAGGTGATGTTGGCACCAGGATCCAATAAATATAGTACGGCACCACACGTGTTTCCCAAGAAACTGCCAGAAATAGCGACATAAGTATTTTCCCACCGCTAATATGAATAAAATTAATGCATTTTGATCTCACTCTCGTTTTTGTATCTCTTCTAGTTTTTTATGCACATTTGGTTCCAACAAGTCGGTCTCCCAACTCGGAGCTAAGAAGTACGCAAATACGCGTATGTGTGTGTGTGTGTGTGTGTGTGTGAAATGTTGTGTTATTTAAAGTGAATGATTATGGAATAACTTGTGGAATAAGAACGTGGAAGAAAACGAGAGAACTATGGGAAAATTCACGGACAGAATGTTGTTTACCACAAACTTACATTATCTGAGATCAAACCAAGAATCATTCTCAATTTTGCCTTTACCCTACCTACCCTATGACCATGTACACGAAATACATAGGAACCAGGCATTAGGTCACAAGACTGCTCGAACACGTAAATGTAAATTAGCAAAGTATAATTTTTGATGTACTCATGCCAAAACTAAAACACTGGAAAAAATGGTCAAATGCGTGCTTTTACAAGTAAAGCAAATACGCTACTGTCTTGTATTGTGAGATGGAAACATTGGCTGTAAGATGGTAAAGTATTTGGTAGCGACAGATTGGGTTGCCTTGTTAAGATTGAATTATCCTGTAGTCCTGGAGTATATCTACTTAGGTTAGACTAATAATCCCCCTAAATGGACGGTGAGTAATAGTTAACACTACAGCTACTGAAGATTAAAAGTAACGACGTCTAGTCTGAAAGCTGACACACTCACTTTTCTGTGGAACTAAATGTGTTACTCGATTCCTTTCATGCGTTGAGCTAAAACTTAGAGGCACCATGGCGAATGACCTGGCAAGCAACCATTCTAATAAATACGCCGATTCCATTTTGGCAGGTCGTGGATAGCAGTAGCGACTAGTTCCCACGTCTCCCATTGCATCAAACCCTATGGAGCCCAAATCAAGCGTGTCGACCAAATCTACTTTGATGATTGCCAGAGGGATCCAACGTTCTATCGTAATTTAATTTTTGTGTCTAAGTCCGCTGAACGCTTTAAGAGAATCAGTACGTTTGTCTTTGTTAGCAAATCCATTTTTTTTTCAGTCTTTCAACAGAGTTTTCGTGATATGGGTTTACTCCATGTCTACCAAACTTTCCTGTAGCACTAACATTGAAGAAATGAACCTCGATATAATCTGACTCTTCTTAGCAATAATTACTGGTCTGTTTTGTAATGCAGACTACAATAACATAAGTGCGCCTTCATTACACAAAGAAACACAGAATACCTGGCTCGCAGAGTGTTATCGTAAAACAGGGTATGTCAGAGATAAAGCATTCCCCCACCACGTGCAATGTGATTGGTTGCTTACCTATTCCCTAGACACGTGTTATCACAAGAGTGGTGCTCTTATCGTTTTCTATTATAGAGGCTAATATTTATAAAATTCAGACAGGGGCGGCTTTATCATATATGCAACACGTGCAGTTGCATGGAGCGGCAAGTTTCGAGGGGTAGCAAAATCTGTTATAACAATATTGTTTAAAATAAATATTTCTTGTTGGAAATATACTTCACCCAACCCTATGTTAGCATTACTAAGCTGACCTATTTGAATACTACATTCATAAATCGTGCTTAGTTTGCATTAGTTTAAGTTCATTCAGACAATGCTAAAGCAAATGATCAAACAAATCCCAGCATGAATTGCTTGATTGTTGTACAATACAAGAACTCAATTCTCGAACATTAGCGAACACCTGTTCCATTTAATTAGTAATCAGAGTTTTAATACGTAATACGCAGTCTTGTCTTTGTCACAAACAAGTTCCTTATCATTGAAGGTGGAAACTTTTTTTTTAAAATAACAGATGTAGAAGGAAAATCAGGAAATAAAGATAAAAGAACTAGTCAATGGAATTGGAAACTGATATATTGAGATTGAAGCTCGATATTGAATTCTATAAAAATGATTACCATATTTCCTCTGCATGTGTGTCTGTTTTATCTTTCACTAACGTTATACATTATTATTTAAAGAAAAAGATAACAAACAGAACAAAATTGCATTTGTAGTGTTTAGGTTTTTCTGAGTCCGAGAAATCTTTCCCTTCCTTTCGTTGTTGATGATGGGGTTGCATACTTAGAATCGTGACTTTTAAGATTTGTTCTTTCTGGAAAAAGTGGGGAGCAAATGATGTCATAGCGCGGGGCAGCAAATTACAGGATAGTCCCTAAATGCAGATAGAAAATAATCAAGAAGATGATTGGAACTCACTAGTGTTACATGCTGAGAGTACTGCAGCAGTACATTAGTAAATATAAGGGATCTGCAGCAAAGAAAAGTTACAAAAGGTGTCTGTTACAAACCTAAAAAGACCAGAAATATATTTCACCTTAAAAAAAAAAAGAAAAAGAAAAATGTTACTCAGCAAAGATGAAGTTTTCGTTATATATATATCTTCCTTCAAGTAAGCTATCCTGTTGTTGGTATGAAAATTGTACAATGTTGTCACAAAAGTTTCATAGTTCAATGTCATCTTCATCATAAAAGATAATGCGGCCATCGTACACCAGCGCAACTTTAGGTTTACAAAAGTAAGTTCTCGTCGATTGTCTTGGAAACTGTGCTTGATTATTTATACTGATTCATATCGTTCTTCCGCTTAATTAGATCTATCACATTTTAACTCCTTTTCTTTTCTAGTTACAAGCTAAAAATTATTTAGTACTATGCATCATCACTCTCTGAGTCGGAAGCACATCCAGAATTTTTTGTTTTGAGAAGTCCAAACTTCTGCAGCGGGGATACTACACGCCACTACGTCTATGTAACATTGAACGGGTATTAAACTGAAAAATCGCCGTTATACAGACAAAAGTATATCATTACACAGATATACGGAATCCTTACGTTTACTACGGAAGTCTGTACGGAACATACGTTATCCACATGCTGCATACTATTGCCTTTTTCCGCCTAGATGCTACATCATACTGCTGCAGTATATCTGACATCTAACAGTCTTCCGTATATTACATACGTATGGATATGTTACATTTGTGAGCTATGGGTTATTTACGTCCATCTGTATGTGCAATCCTGACTGCCTAAATACATTTCTTTCTTTCGTACGGAAAATACATATAAAATATACGTTTTCAGTTATTTGTTTGCCGCAAGATGTTACATAGAGTTTACGTTAAGTCCAAAAACTACAGGATTTACGCATGTAACCTACATTTCTACGTAGGGGCCGCAGTGGCTCAGTGGTAGAGCGTTCGCCTCTGGTGCATGGAGTCCCGGGTTCAAACCTTGCTCCCGCCAAGTGAACTTTGTGGTGGACAAGCACCGTGTGCGTGGGTTTTCTCGGGTTCTCCAGTTTCCTCCCACTTTCTTCATTCCACCATTTCATTCATTTCTGATAATCACCGTCTCCTTTAGCCTAACCGGCATAACCGTGGGACGTAAAACTCACAGATTTCGATTTTTTACGTTTCTAGGTAGACCACATAAGTTAATTTATATCTGTGTATTCCGCACCAGAAAAGACTATAATTATATATATTAAAAGACTATAAAATGCTTACACTTATATTTTCAGAAGCAAATGATATAACTAGATTGTTTCTATAAAAGAAAGAGTACAGATGAAATGTAAGATAAAATTTTCATGCTACATCAATTATTTCCCTGTTAAACAAGTAGGCCTATACTTTTATAGCGAAAGTGTGCAAATATATGTTGAATTTGGAAGATTTCGAGTATTCCAATACTGTGGTCCCCCCGTGGGTGCAACCCTGTTCTGAGGTAATGTTATTATATCATTTTGAATAGACATCACTTTTCGTCTCTTCAACGACTTTTCAACATTTCATAAACGTTTCATCTACGTATGTTGTAGAAGATAATTACATAAGTAAAAAGATTTGTATCGCTACAATGAACGAATTATTTTGTTTGAATGTTACAATAAAATCCACACTTTAGAACGCCATTCTTCTTCCTGGGAAGGAAAATATTGATTCTAATTACAGCAGCCGCAATCTTTTAATACACAAAACGGTTTTTCCGCTTCTCTTTGAGGCGCTACATAATAGAAGTCCCATGCAGTCATTAGCACCTCTCTTGCCTTAATGAACTCTGTAATTAATGAACCCAACATATCTTCTTTTCAGGTAGAAAAAGAAACTCTTCGCTAAGATTTTTGGTTCGTGCAGATTGCTTTTGCTTAATTTATTTTCTGAGCTTAACAGTTTTTCTTTCTTCTCTGGTGCCATTATTCTTCCGTTCTGAAAAATAAAATAAAAAGGAAAGAACATTTTTAGTAGCGGTTACTTAATTTAATTACCTCGAAAATGCTTCGTAGCCATAATTGAATATTTTACTTCACATGAACACACATCATGATATATTAATTCTACAGCGGAGGAGAGACAAAAGAATAAGAGAAGACAGAGAAGGCGTTATTTTGTTTACGGATTATTTCAACTTCTTTATCGAAAGGTGGCAGCACAATCACAAACTACGAAACATTAAAAGTTAAATAACAGGTAAGTAAAGATGTTGAATTAATTGCAATAATTTAGTGAGGAAATTAATAAATATCAGTGTTCATGCTTCATGTACTTGAAACCCGGACTTTAGTTAGAGTTACATAAGAATGATGGGTTTTCAACTATCTGTTATTTAACGAAAACCTAAGATTTAGTTTGCACATAGCAAATTTTGCATTATTTCACTATATATATATTTTGCTATATGTTGTATTTGCATCTTATTATGTATGTTATTTCCATAACTATTCTCAATACTGAAAACCTTACTTTTATTTACTTTGTTGTTTCGATCAAAAGATAAAATATATTTTAGTCAAACATTTTCTAGTAAGTCTTATATCTGGAGAACTACATCTAGTGTAGTCAAATCCAAACCATCACTTAACTCAGTATGATGTGCTGGTTAAGTAAAAAATACAAAACTTGACTTAGGGGCCTGTCAAAAATTTTGTGGCCCCTGATCCAAAATCTAATTATTGGCCAAGATTTCAATCTTTTGATGCATTATCGGATCAAAAGATAGAATATATTTGTCAAAATTTTTTATTATTATTTTTGTTATATATTGCTATTATTATTATTATTTTCTTTAATTCATAACAACTGAAAGAATGTAGGTCTTAATATGTATCACTATATCAATAGCTGTCAACTGTGAACATTCCTTCTTCATGTGAAATGGGGCCGCGGTGTCTCAGTGGTAGAGCGTTCACCTCTGGTGCGTGGGGTCCTGGGTTCAAACTGAACTCCCGCCAAATGAACTTTGTGGTGGACAAACACCGTGTACGTGGGTTTCCTCGGGGTTCTCCCGTTTCCTCCCACTTTCTTCATTCCACCATTTTATTCATTTCTCATCTTCACCGTCTCCTTTAGCCTAGCCGGCATAATCGTGGGATGTAAAACTCAAAAATTTCATTTCCTTTCATTTCATGTCAAGTGATAAGGAACGCAAAGTTCCTTAAGTCCAGCAGTTCTACGCATAAAGATATACTACAGCATTTAGACCGTCTCCAAAACCTCAGTCTTCTCGCACCACTTTCCTAAAATAGGCGTAACACTGTAAAAGAAAAATAAACAGACATAACGAGGCAGTATTTGTAGTGTTTATGCCTTTTTGAGTGCGAGTACTCTTCCCCCTTCGTTGTTCATGATGGGGTAGCATACTTAATGTCATGGGTTTTAAAGTTTGTTCTTTCTGGAGAAAGAGTTCGGCATTGCACTTACAGGCCCTAACTTCACCTAAATAGACAAGGATAAAAAACCATACGTACGCATCAAGCAGATTTATTAGAAACAGCCATGTGGGAGTCGAACGCAAACGGGATTCATCTTACGTTCATCAAGAGAAGGACGTAGTTTGCAGGGTTCACTAAAGAGGGCGCCAGTTAAACAAGGTTGTGAACGACTACTTAAGAGGAAATTGACATAGTTGAATGTTAAACTTTCATCGCGTAACATTAAGATAAGAAAACGTTTACAGATGTGATTCCCCTTAAAAGCCGTCCCTGTTCGTTTGCAATACCTTCAGAAAAGTTACCCAATACTTATTATACAGCTTTTGGTGTTGTTTCCTTCTATTTCCAGCGTTCATTCTTATGAAATAAGCACTCTAGGATTCTAATTGTGATTTCCTTTTCGTAAAGAAAAATCAATATAGAAATAAATTGGAAGAAAAGAAAAGAAAGAAAACATGAAAATCAAAATACGGCTTGTAGCTCAGAATTGCTTGTTTTCGTGAGAAAGGCAGTTGAGGTACTTAGTGTTTTAAAGTATGCAACCGGGTGGACAGCGCTGTTTTTTGTGTTTCAGAGTTAGAAGGGAGTTAGTTCGTTGATGTATGGGCAAAATGGGAAGAGAGACAGAACGAGCATTGTACGCCAGAGAAGTGCATCCCCATTTGGACCGGGGCCAAGATCAATAGCATGAACCAGAAACATGGGGTAGTCGAGTCAATTCTGTTCGACCTTCCACACACGAAAGGTAGAAAGAAAATTTTAAAGGGATGTTTTCAATCAAACCGGAATGTTGCTAGAAGTTTAGTAAATTTTGCGATGTATTTTCAATCAGATTTAAGAAAAAAATTAGCATGAAATAAAATATATTGAGAATGGTATTTATATATAATTAATATTTAAAATGGTAGATTTATATGTTTGTCTCCAAAGAAAAGTTTGTATGTTTGTCTCCAATCCTTTCGACAATGAGATCTCGAATACCACAAGTGCTAGAAACGAGTCGTTTTTGCTGGTCGACTCCAAATTTTGTATAGACTGTCCAGTTCTAATTAAATATATATATAAACGTGGCAGTTAATTATTTATTACATTTTTAGGGGTACACTGGAAGTGTTGAATTTTTTGAAATGCAAAGCATCATATCCTATAAGTTATATATTCCAATACCACATATTCGTATAAAGGGGTTGTATATCTCTCAGATGTTATTTTAGTGGCCAAATGATAATGAAAAACGAAGGATAACCATTTTTCCAGTCTAAGATGGATCTTTATTGTTTGGAGTGTTTTGCTCAATGAACACCATATATCACTGACATTATAATTAATTGTGTGTGCAATGTATTTGCTTATTACATACTGCATGCAAGAAGAAAGAAAAAGCTGATCATACATGTATTAGAAACTAGAACCGGAAGTAGTCTCAATGTTGCAAACGGTGCGAGATATTGAAAAAATCTTCCTTTTATGGTATCCCTTACCGATTTTTATCAAGACACCTTTCACTTGTGTTTGTAAAAGGACATGTACTTATGTGATGAATGATAAGGAGGTTCGTGCTTATGTTTGAATGATTCTCTGTGTAGAGTGCGCAGGTTCAACTAGTCATACTTAATCATTCTCAATCTACTACTGAATGAAGGTCTCTCCAATTTTTCTCTACAATGAAGATTCTTTAAATGGAAACTAGTGATGAGCAAGTGCAAGACCAAGACCAAGACAGGGATGGTCTTGGTCTTGGTCTTACTCTTGCACATCCAGTCTTGGTCTTGGTCTTGCAGTGGAACTTTTGGTCTTGGTCTTGCACACCCAGTCTTGGTTTTGGTCTTGGTCTTGCTGCAAGAGTCTTGCAAGTCTTGCTTTTAAGAAATCTTGTGTTTTCATATGCAAATTTTACTCTGGATAAGTTCTCCATGCGCCAATAGTAACAGAAATACAATGTGTTTCTGTGTTTCTAAATGAAATATAGTTTACCTTCGTGTGAGTTTCGAAATCTTTTTTTTTTTATTATTTTTAACAGACTCAATACTCTACTAGTTCCCAAATTGGGGAGACGCATGAAAGAAAATCAAGACGGCACAGCTACTGAAATACCATAAATTGCTAAATTATTTTTACACTCTAAAGGCGTCAGGTATTTTTTTTATTTTCAACTAAGATTAGCTAATCTTTGTATTGAACAAACTTCCAATTAAATATTGGGATTTTATTTTACTGATTCCCATTTGTACTCTTTGGGACAGAAACATGGACCTTAGGCAAAAGCGATGAAAAAATATTTTAGGCTTTCGATAAAAGGAGAGAATTAGTTGGGTTGAACGGAAAACGAATGAGACGGTGTTAGAAATAGTAGCAGTAGGGGAGAAAAGAAGAATTTTAGATATAATTAAGAGGAGGAAAAGGAACTGGTTGGGACATTGGCTGAGGAGGGACTTTATTATGAGGGACATGCTAGAGAATATGGCGAAAGGAAAGAGAGGGAAAGGGCAAAGGAGACTGTAGTTGAAGAAAGGTATTAAAAAGAAAATTGCTACGTCAAGACGAAAAGACTATCTGAGGATCACCATACATTAAAGCTTAAGTTGCAACAAGTGGCCTGCCAATATAGACAGAATAGCTATTATGATGATATATTAGCAATATTGGCCAAAAAAGAGAGGGAAAAATTAAAATAATAACGATTATAATCAAACCTCTTAATATTTTAGTATAACTTGAGTAAAAACTGAAAACGACTCAACTGTCCATGTCTTTTGTGTAAACTCAACTTATACAAATACTTCTGACCTAAAGTATATTAGAAATACAAAAACACATCAAACTCCAAGTTATTTGAAATAACTGTACAAATCACTCTCACTTGTGAATATGGATTATTTATTGTTGTACAATGTTATATAGCTCAATTCTCGCAAAACAATTATTCAACGTATAAGCACCCACCCATAAAATTAAACTTGCGGTCACATACACAAGTTTTTGTCAATGTCATGAAAATGATTTTTCGATATTAATTTTTTGAGCACACATTAAAAATTTCTAACGGATGCTTGATCCTTGGAGCCAAGGCCATACCCATGTAGTCGGCACCTATGTTTTACGGAATTATCGATGTTCAAAACTACCTTTCTCTTTAGTTTCAGAAGAAGAACACCACTAATATGTTTTGAAATGATGTAATATCTAGTTTTAGTGCCACGACTAGGCACCAAGGCAAAGGGAGACGGTGATGAGAAATTAATGAAATTGTTGAATGAAGAAAGTAGGAGGGAACGGGAAAACCCCGAGAAAATCCACTCACGCTGACGGTCCAAAAAAAAGGCTCACAAGATGCAACCTGGGATCGAACCAAGGACCCCAATCAAAGGTGAACACTTTACCACTGAGCCCGTACTTGTGCAAAGTCTTGCGCAAGAGTCTTGGTCTTGGTTTTGGTCTTGCAAGGTATCTTCTTGGTCTTGGTCTTGCGTCGGGATTCCTGGTCTTGGTCTTGCATGCAAGACTCTTGCAAAAACTGCAAGACCAAGACTCTTGTGCTCATCACTACTTACGTGTCTCTTCCCGCAAAACACGGAATACCTACCTATTCCATCTTGCCTGCTCTAGGTTATCAATTATACAGATGTCTCTTTTTCACAGAACACCGGACTATTATAATGATCTAGCAACTGACGTGGATATTTTTTTCGAGTTACCCGATGTAGATCAATTAAACGCATGCTGGACAAATAATATTACTTTTGTACTCTTTGTTGAGATTATTGGTGTTATTGTTGTTGATATTAATTTTTAATTATTCTTTTTTTCTTCTGCTTGTTAACATTTCTCTGTGTAAAATGGCAAAATAATGCTATATCTGGGAATTTGTGCAATAAATAAATAAATAAATATTAGTTTAGTTGCTTATTCCTAGTTCTGTTTTTCCTCATTTTTGCAAGAAAAGAAGAAAAGTAGAGGAAAATTTCTTTGAGATCCATTGCCTGGAATGTCAACTGACCCGACCCAAGTCACATTACAACGTGCAAAACAACTCATAACTGTCAAATATCGGAATTTCGTTTCAATGCATAATAATAGGACGTAATGAAAAAAAATACCTATCAAATATTTTCAGCAACAGGCACATTGTTCTCTCTTTCTTCCAGTTACTGGTTTGCTAAGTCAAGAGCCTGGAGGTGAAATAAACCCCCTCCGTTGGAGAAGATGAAGCTTGGAAGATGAGTCTCTTGGGTAGCATTACGACTTAGAACTAGCTGGCGTTTCAGAATGAGATGTGACGTCACGATTTCTGTTCTCCTTGGACCAATCGTCTTCGTCTCGGTCTGGCTTTCGAAAGCCGTAGGGCATGGTTGCAGAGGAGTCAGGCGCCAGTCGTAAATTTATGACCCAGTCTCAATGTACTGTACACTACCTGTCCTTCTTATGTATTTCGAAGGTGTTGGGGAATCAGTGTTGTCAAGGTTCTTTTTTTAAAAAAAAACTATCAAATATTACACCGTTTGTTACGTTATAAGGTACAACATTGTTAAATAGTAAAAAAAAAAGTATTCATTTCGGAAGTATAATTCAGAAATGTGGTACAGTAGGAGCTATTCAATTACCTCTCTAACTTGATAATTCACCTAACTTTTTTTTTTTTTTTTTTTTTTAGAATGTGCAATTTTTCGTAAGGTGTTCAGTACTTATCATTTTGTAAGATATTCACTTGTGAATCTTGGAATATTTTACGCATTTTAGTAACTTACTTCAATACTTCGAGTACTCAATAAACCCTTACACAATGGTCACTTAAATATAAGCAACTTATCTGATTTTTTTTTCAATTTCAAGTGATAACTTCTAACATGACAGATAAGCCGAAAAATTAAATTTTCGGCAACATCACTCAGGAGGATGACTAGGAAACTGGCAAGTGACCATTGAAATCGTTCATTTACATTGCGCTAGGGCCTATCTATTTCAAGTGTGCCCTCGGAAAATATGTGAAACATACTTTGGCCGCACTCCCTCACGCTCTCTTATGGAGGAAACTTTCCCTTTGTTTTGCGGAAACAAGTGAATGACTTTAGCTGTGTTGCCAGTTTGTGAAGATCGTAGGCTGCCTAGAATGGCTAACAAGACAGAGCACAGCGAAGTCTGTGATATAATTCATTGTGGCAACGCTTCCGCATTCAACAGTTGAAAGATCTCGGCCGCAGCAACTTGTCCCTCCTCTTTCGAAGGAGTTACGGGAAAACACACATCAACAGCAGCACCAGCAAGGGCACAGTTGAAATAGAATGCCTCTAGGATAAAGTTTATCTCTGTCTCACGTAGTTTGAGGTCAACGCTCCGTGAGTCAAGTGTCCAGGTTTCATGTAGGCGACCAATCAGATTGCTTATACATGCTGCACTGGAGGCACGTTTCCCTCTGCCATTTGGATTACAAAGCGAGTCGGTGATTAATGTCAAAATTGGTCAGACTCATACACAGTTCTGACTTATCTTGGAAAATGACTTCCAGAAACGTCCCTTATTATTGTCGAAGGGATAGCAAGCAAGGAATAGGTGATTGTAACCTGTCTGAATATCCGAGATCCAATATTGTTTATTCCTTCTATATACGGATAAAGAGTGTGTTAACTCTTCGGCGACTTATCCCTACGAAGAGTTTTCACTGATTGTCTAAAATTCTTAAGTTCAGAAATGCCATTTTTTCTAAAGTGTTTTTGATTATCGATAATAGTAATATAGAAGCTAAGGTGCTGGTGAATAAAGTTCAAATCAAGGTTTCAACGAAATTACCTTCCATGATCAGTATATTACCCAAAAGTTATTGTTTGTATGTTGGTCCCGATTTCATTCTTTCCTTCGTCTATTCATTCCGATGTATATAGGGGCCGCGGTGGCTCAGTGGTAGGGCGTTCACCTCTGGGTCCCGGATTCAAACACTGCTCCCGCCAAGTGAACTTTGTGGTGGACAAACACCGTGTGCCTGGGTTTTCTCGGGGTTCTCCCGTTTCCTCCCACTTTCTTCATACCACCATTTCATTCATTACTCATCATCATCGTCTCCTTTACCCTAACCGACATAACCATGCGACGTAAAACTCAAAGATTTCATTTCATTTCATCTTTTCCGATGTATATACACACGCTCAGGGCAGAGATGGAGTGGGTCAGTGGGTCGGTGGGTCAGTGGGTCAAGTGGGTCAAGTTTTCTGGGTGGATCAGTGGGTCGTGGGTCAACAGCGTGTGACCCACTGTGACCCACCACCCACCGTGACCCACTGCGACCCACCGATTGAGTATGATCTACCGAACTTCTCTGCTCTGCATTGTAGACAGTATCTTCTGAGGACGTAAATTTGTCTCCGTTTTACTTTCAAGACCTTCATTTCCCTTTCTTTTCCACTTGTTTCTGTCTACTTACCTGAGGTGAGTATATCTAACTAAGTGAAAAAAGAACTTCAGGCACTTTCGGATATTGATATTTTTAATAGTAATAATAGCAATAGGACTTACACTACTACTTGGCTTTCGAGACCTGTGAGTTTTTAGAGCTAACTACAGGAAAAAATACATTTTTGAATCACTGTAATATATAAATTATTATATAAAAAATTGAATGTAACTATGTGTGTCTGATCATCGCGGTCAAATTGCAAAGTCAAATGAAATGACTTTTGATATATAGTTAGGCCTTAATCCAAATTAAGATGTTATATTGCTTTTATTATAATGCATAATATTCTAAGGAGGTTGTGAGGATCCGAATTTTTGTGGATAAAAATGAGTATCTCGCAAGCCGTTAAACTTACGGAGCTGAAATTCAGTGTATTTACTCTTTATTGAAAATAAACAGAATGTGTCCTAGCATTTTTTTTAACTCTTCTTTATGTGGGGGGGAGAGGCACTTTCTATATATGGAAAATTGGTAGTGAGTTGGTTTGTAAAAATGATCGAAAACGATCGATGTTATTTAAGAAAAAAATAGAAACAAAAAATACAGCGCTAGGCTTCATATATCCATTGCTTTCTACTATAATAATTGCTGAAGCTTATGTTTATTGTATGGAGCGCTTACAGCACAGGGCAATCAACCCATAAAGTTGTGAGAAAAATGGGCATAAAATTTGTACTGTAAGCTTAATTACACGGAAATTTGAAGTTTGGATTGTACGCATAATTGTATGGAAAATTTTACACTTTTTTTCCCTTTACTTTGGTCTTCTTACTTTGATTTGGAACTTTGAAATTTCATCTTTTTTTCCACTGAAAAGCATTGATAATTCAACAAGGAAATAATTATACTTTGAGAATTTAATTGAAATTCATCGTAATTTGTCACATGGCAAACAGCAGTGTGGTAATTCAAGTTGAAGAAGGAGGGAAATTCTCATTCAACTCTGAACACTTTCCAGGAACCTCGTTCCCTTTCGCTTTCTAGACGGGGAAGGAACTTGGTAATGGTATCAAACCTTCATGTGTAATTACAAAAATTAAAATTATAAACAAATAAGAAGTCATCAGTTTATCAGGCTTTAATTGATAATTTATTCACAAGATTCCCTATCGAAGGCGTGGTAGATGAAGTTTCTGTTCTCCATGAGTCGACATTGCCAACTGACATGGTCGATATGGAAAAGATGTTGTATGGTGATAGAGAGATGATACTTCTTGCTGAGTATTTCAAAATTGACCGAGAAAAATCGTTATCAGACTTAGGTCTAACAAGTAGATTGTCGATGAAAAGTTGCAGAAATCGGCTAGAAATGTTATCAATTTCCACGACAGAGTGAGAACGGATATTTCTGCTTATGAATTTACAAATGACATATTAAAAATAGACTAAGTGCTCAAACATTGTCTATCTTGTTGTTCATCAATGTTAATGGCCCACCGCTAGACAAGCTCAAAGTAGACGAGCTAGTTATTTCTTGGCTGAAGGATGGACATCATTCCACTGCGGATGATTTAACGCCGAAAAGTTACCAACAGGAAATAAATCCGATTTCAGATTTGTTTTAAGGTGGAAAATTACGAGTTACGGAAAATGTATACTTGTATTAATGGTTTATTTGTGTTATTCAACTTTGTACCTAATTTTTAGTAAGTCTCTTCTTTGCTTTATGTAAACTACTTTGAATAAATATTTATAATAATTGCAATTATGCATATTTGTAACTTAAATTTAACGTGGTGTTTCGGTGATTACACAAATTACAATTATGAGCATACTTTATGGAGATGCTCTCACTGAGGGTACCCGTGCACCTTTATACCCTATGAACAACTGATCTTTCAAGTCTTTTGTGAGAAAAATACTGTGAACTGAGAAACCATAACCTTTTCCATATTGTACAGAGGTATTTTCCTTGAATAGAAGTGGAATGCATTCAGAAATTAACACTTGAAAGAATACTCTCTTAGTACAAATATATTTTAGGCACACACTAATTTCCCCCCACCTCGAACTGTTTCAATTTCCTCACTGACAAACACTTACCATTTACCACTTACCATTTTATATCGTAAAGGTCAGATCCACTGTTACTGTAACAGAGCGGTGCTTGAGCGATTGACTAGAAATTCAAACTCCGATTAGTGACAATTTCACAGTCTTGTTTTATTACAAGTATAAACTCTTTAGTCAGTTCAGAAGAGGCCGTGGGTCGTGTTCAGAGTTGATGACGATGGATTTTGGTGAGTCAGAGTAGGTCCAAGTTTATGAGAGTGTTCATGGTGGGTGGTGGGTCAGAGTGGGTCACCGTGGGTGGTGGGTCAGAGTGGGTCATGGTAGGTGGTGGGTCATGGTGGATCACAGTGGGTCATGGTGGGTGGTGGGTCACGGTGGGTCGTGGTTAAGAGTTTTTCATGGTGGGTGGTGGGTCAATGGGTCTTGGGTCAAGTTTTCATTGACCCACGCCAACTCTGGCTCAGGGAGAACACCATACAACGTATTCAAACTAAATTTTGGCGGGAGCTCATTTGGTTCGGATTCCCCGTTAAACTGTAAGTCCACGTCTCATATAGCATCTCTGCTGAAAGAGACGGTAAACTCAAGTCAAATCCCAAACCTGAACTAAATCTTAATATAGATACAGGGTAACGTAAAAGTTCTCGCCATATTTCTGAAACTGAAAAAAAAAATGATCTTGTAGTTTGATTACATTCACTACGACGTTTACATTGTGTGTCATTAAGTTGAGAAGATAATATTGGCCAAGTGGCCACCGTCAGAGTTCATACGCAATCGTTGAACGTTGCTCGTTTCACAACTTTTTCCAGTATTTTTCTTAAAACGTCTGGCTAATAAATTTCCCCGCCCCACCCCGTTGTTGCATATTTTCCTTTAGAGGTATGTTCCTGTAGACCCTTAACTTCAAAAACCCCCAAGAAAAGAAATCTGGAGCTGTCAAATCAGGCAGTCTTTTAGGACAATTCAAATCGCCAAAGCGAGATATTGAGAGTCCGGGAAATATTTTCTTCAGAATGTCTATTGTTGATGTACTTTGTACGCAGTCGCACCATCTTGGTGAAACCACATGTTTCTCAAACCCAATTTGTCAATTTGTGAAGTCATTGATCATGATTCTGTAACTCGCACTAGACGCAGTCACGGCGTTACAAACACTATCCTCAAAGAAATAATGGACAATGGATTTTGTCCGTAAACACCTTACCAAACAATGGCTTTGAAAGGATTTAGTGGCTTTTTGTGAATTACGCGCGGATTATCAGTGACCTAGAAAAGAAATTTTTTGATTACTCACATATCTGCAGAGGTGAAGATGCACTTCGTCGCTCATGATGATTTTTAATTGAAAATTCTCATTTTCACGGGCAAGGATTAGGAGCGCTTTTCTAAACTGCACATGTGCCGTGCAAGGTCTGCAGTTAATAACTGGTTTGTTCTTTGCAACTTGTATTGGAACACCAGTCAGTCTTACACGATAATTAGATTTAGTGACCATCTGTTGATGACCAACTACGTGGCCAGTAGCTTGGTTAACGTTTGAGTGTCCTCTTTGGCGTTTGTAGCCGCAACAGCGCTATTCTCGGCCGTGTCGATGCTACGGAGCCACCCACTTCTCCTATTGTCCCGAGTTGAGCCAGTTTCCTCGAGGCGAGCGTCTAGACGTCGCAGTGTTTGACCACTTGTTGGTGCTGCATGCCAGGAAATTGACGCCGAAATTCATGCTGAGCTAAAATCATTGACCCTTTGATTCTCAAAAACACTGACACAATTATTCCGCATTCATTGGGTGTGTAGCGGTCCATGGCGCAATCATTTGTGCTTGGGATCGTGAAGAATAAAAATAAATTGTTTAATACATAAATAACAACAATTTTCCAACGTGAGTGCATCTTACAATACGACGACGACTTTTGCTCCACTCTGTATAAGAGTAAATCCCTGATTCACTCATCAACTGATCTCCAAAACTGCTACACACAGAAACTTGAGATTCTGTGGAAATGTACTTCTTGCACTTTAGGCTATATATAAGGCAGACTTTTGTAAAAAATACGCGAATGATTTTGCTGTGCCCCGTGGCTCTCACGTCAGCCACATGACTTCGTTCAAAATTAGCGAGCAGTCATTGTTTTACCTGGTGAGGGCATATTTAGGGAATATGCTCAAGTTAATATCTGTAATAATGAAATTAGAATTACTAAAACTTTCAAGTAATTGATATTTGTTATCGTAATTATTTGAACCATAATGAAAGGAAACCTGGTACCATACCCCTGTTGTGTTGGTTTCATGACCCTGCTTACCTATATTAAGTAAACACGGGATAGCGGGAATAGCTTTGAGTCAAAATAATGTATTATAAACATATTTTCAATTTCTAGCGTTAGCACTTATCTTCTTAACATTTCACGAAGATACATCAACTGCATGTCGAAAAAAAGAACAGGTAAAAAAGAAAAATAACATTTCTTGGGAAAGTCTTTAGAAATCGATATTCACAGAATCAAATTAGAATCAAGCAACTTATGTGGAAAAATCAATTCCAGTCAATCCCTTAATCCATTATGCAGAGAAAATCCCTTACAAGTAGATAATGAATATTCAAGGCGATTTAAGTAGACGAGCGGAACAGCTTACCATCAATTTTCATGTCCCCTGCTTTGGAACAGAGTTTTTGTTTCTGTTTTCATCAAATAAACGAAGAAAAAGGTGGTAACTCGAAGTGGGATGAAGGAATGTACATTTATTTTGAGACTCAAATTTATATACTTTTATTTTGTTTATTTATTTATGTATTTATTTATTTATTGCTTGTTCAACTGTTGCAGATGTCCGTACCTACATGTTTTATGCATTTTTTGTTTGTGTATTGCATTATTTAAGAACCTATAGTAGAAAATAACAAGCTACTAATGTCAGTGGATCCAAAAATAACAAAAAATTTATGTGTGTATTCATTTTTTCTGTCCTCATAGCGCTTATGACACTCTACCTCCCGATAACGAAAAAAAAAAAAACACTATTGACAAACTATCTTCAAATTCGGAATTAACAAATTTAGGACGTACGACTGTTTCCAGTGTTATTGCGAAAAGTTATAAACATGACATTACATTAACGTCAAATGCAAATCAATAGAGCTCCATTCTAGAGATTATGTTCAGACGAAAAACGAAATGAAATCTTAGAGATTTACGTCCCACGGTATTGCCGGTTAGGCTAAAGGAGACGGTAATGGTGAGTAATGAATGAAATGGTGGGATGAAGAAAGTGGGAGGAAACGGGAGAACCCCGAGAAAACACACGCCACAAAGTTCACGTGGCGGGGACTGGGATCGAAATCTTGACCCTAGCACCAGAGGTGAACGCTCTACCACTGAGCCACCGCGGTCCCTATGTTCAGACAAATCACCAAGAAGGGGGTACGTAAATTCAACTCAGAACGTTTCAGAAAACATTGAAGAATACATATTTGCAAACATTTGACGGAATCTAAATCTTAGGAACCATAGGTTTCTACAGGAAACTAATTAAGATAGACCACACAAAGAACGACAATATACATCACTCTGCTAAGTTTGATTTAAGAAAATCAAATTAGCTGATACTAGCAGAATACCCATTCTTTGCACGGGGAGAATAAGTTTCATTTTGGACACAAAGAGCTAAATTTGGATTTAAAATGCATCGGAAGTGTCACTCTTGCACCCTCCCAAAGTTGCACCTTCAAAGTGAAGTTAACAAGACTTTCCGAGACTCGAACTGCATATATGTTGAAATTTGATGGAGATCTGTCGCTTGGTTCAAGAGTTATTAAGTTTTATTTAATTGTATGTTTCTCCCTCTCCCTTTTTCCTACATTGTACCCTAGTGAAATAATAGAAACCATCCCAGGCCCAAATCTTATTTATGTTGAAAATTTGATTGAGATCGGTCTTGTGATTCGAGAGGCACGAAGTCACGAACATAATGACTTTTATTTTTAGATATATAGAAGACATCATTTACAGACTCTTTTTTGCGAAAATTTGACTGAAGTTCAAACTTCAACTTCATTTGGCCCATTTTTCTGGAACTAAAAGTTTGGAAGAAAAAAACATCACATCCTTCTAATTAAGCTAAGTTCCAGCACTATGTTTAGGTGAGTTCAACTGAAAAGATTTATATTGATCTTGTAATAATGACATTTGGAAACAAAAGAAAGAAACATGGAATGAAAAATGAAAAGAAAACGTGGGAATAGTGTAGCAAAGATCCTTAAGAATTAATTTTAATTAATAAAGAAATTGACACCGTGATAATTAAAATGAAAACGATCGAGAAGTGAGAACTATAACACATTATATAGGATTTTTGGTATAGAATTTTAAACGAGGGTTCTCTAAAATACATAAACAAATTTCAGAAAATGGTTTACTATACTAAAGGAAGAAAACCTGTTTAACCCCTCGAGCCGGGAGTTAAATACCCATTAGCCGCTGCGAGAAGCGGCAATTTTAAATAATCAAAAGAGCAATTTTCGCGTATTGCCACAAAGTTGAACATAATCTCATATGATAAGAAGGTAAACCAACAGATGGCAGCCCATTGCAGTCTACTCTTGAGTGGCATACGTTTTCGTTCATGTGGGAAAACAATAGATTGCAGAATATGTATCATTTCGTTACTATTACACGAGATGTATACGTCGAACCGGTTCTAGAAGCACTATTTAGGTCCCTACAAGTATACGTCGTACTGGCCTGAGCAGTTGAGAAGTGTATGCTAAAATGATGAATTTTGAGAACTAGAAACAAGTGTATCCTAGAAATAGTCATTCAATTCTTGAGTTATTTTTTAAAATTTATGTAACCTACAAGACTATTTTTTACTGCAATCATTAGAAATCAACAAAAACAATAAGAGTGGGAAAGATAATGGAAGAATGGACTAGCCCATGTGTCGAAAGGTACCATCTAGGCATTTGGTGGAACTGTTACTTGAACGTTACTCACAATTGCTAGCCTGTCGGATAGAAAGCAGAGATAGTCCCACAATTTGCTAATTCAACATACCAGAGTTGGCGTGGGTCAATGAAAACTTGACCCAAGACCCACTGACCCATCACCCACCATGACCCACTTTGACCCACGACCCATCATGACCAACCACCCACCGTGACCCACTCTGACTCACCGTGACCCACCACCAACCACGAACCACTCTTATCCACTGGTACCTACTCTGACTCACCAAAATACATCGTCATCAACTCTGAACACGATCCACGGCCTCTTC
Organism: Thermobia domestica; assembly: GCF_964235325.1. Taxonomy (NCBI): domain Eukaryota; kingdom Metazoa; phylum Arthropoda; class Insecta; order Zygentoma; family Lepismatidae; genus Thermobia; species Thermobia domestica. The sequence continues at coordinate 174,613,581 of NC_137470.1, read as the reverse complement.
TAAACTGACTAAAGAGTTTACACTTGTAATAAAACAAGACTGTGAAATTGTCACTAATCGGAGTTTGAATTTCTAGTCAATCGCTCAAGCACCACTCTGTTAGAATAATGGTAGATCTGACCTTTACGATATAAAATGGTAAAGTGTTTGTCAGTGAGGAAATTGAAACAGTTCGAGGTGGGGGAAATTAGTGTGTGCCTAAAATATACTTGTACTAAAAGAGTATTCTTGAAAGTGTTAATTTCTCAACGCATTCCAAAAGAAACTTCTATTCAAGGAAAATACCGCCGTACAATATGGAAAAGGTTATGGTTTCTTAGTTCACAGTATTTTTCTCACAAAAGACTTAAAAAATCAGCTTTTCATAGTGTATAAAGGTGCTCGGGTACCCTATGTGAGAGCATCTCCACAAAGTATGCTCATAATTGTAATTTGTGTAATCACTAAAACACAACGTTAAATTTAAGTTACAAATATGCATAATTGCAATTATTATGAATATTTATTCAAAGTAGTTTACCTAAAGGTAAGAGGAGACTTATTAAAAGTAAGGAACAAAGTTGAATAACACAAATAAGCCATTAGTTATACAAGTATACATTTTCCATAACTCGTAATTTGCCACCTTAAAACAAATCTGAAATCGGGTTTATTTCCTGTTGGCCTCCAGAACTTTTTCGTGGTATATCATCCGCAGCGCAATGATGTCCATTCTTCAGCCAAGAAATAACTAGATCGTCTACTTTCAGCTTGTATAGCGGTTGACCATTAAGATTGATGAAAAACAAGTTGGACAATGTTTGAGCACTTAGTCTGTTTCTAATATGTCATTTGTAAATTCATAAGGGGAAATATCCGTTCTCACTCTGTCGTGGAAATTGATAATACTTCTACCCGATTCTGCAACTCCTCATCGACAATCTGCTTGTTAGACCTAAGTCTGATAACGATTTTTCTCGGTCAATTTTGAAATACTCAGCAAGAAGTATCATCTCTCTATCACCATACAACAATTTTTCCATATCGACCATGTCAGTTGGGAATGTCGACTCATGCAGAACAGAAACTTCATCTACCACACCTTCGATAGGGAATCTTGTGCATAAATTATTATCAATTAAAGCCAAATAAACTGGTGATTTTTTATTTGTTTATAAATTTAAATTTTGTAATTACACATGAAGGTTTGATGTCATTACCAAGTTCCCTCCCCCACCCTAGTAAGCAAAAGGCAACGAGGTTCCGGGGAAGTATTCAGAGGTGAATGGGAATTTCCCTCCTTCTTCCCTTTCAATTACCATACTGCTGTTTACCATGGGCCAAATTAAGATGAATTTCAATTAAATTATCATAGTATAATTATTTCCTTGATGAATTATCGATACTTTTCAGTGGAAGAAAGGATGAAAATTGAAAGTCCCAAATCAAGGTAAGTAGACCAACGTAAAGGGGAAAAAAAGTAAAATTTTCCATATAATTATGCGTACAATCCAAACTTAAAATTTACGTGTAATTAAGCTTACAGTACAAATTTTATGTCTATTTTTCTCACAACTTTATGGGTTGATTGCCCTGTGCTGTAAACGCTCCATATAATAAACATAAGCTTCAGCAATTATTATAGCAGAAAGCAATGGATATATGAAGCCAAGCACTGTATTTTTTGTTTCTGATTTTTTTCTTAACTAATATCGATCGTTTTCGATCATTTTTACAGACAAACTCACTACCAATTTCCCATATATAGAAAGTGTCCCCCCCCCTCCACAAAGGAGAATTTTAAAAAAATGCTAGGACACATTCTGTTTGTTTTCAATAAAGAGTTAATACATTGAATTTCAGCTCCGTAAGATTAACGGCTTAAGAGATACTCATTTTCTTTTCGCAAAAATTCGGATCCTCACTACCTCCTTACGATATTATGTATTATAATGAAAGCAATATAACATCTCAGTTTGGATTAAGGCCTAACTATATACCAAAAGTCATTTCATTTGACTTTGCAATTTGACCGTGATGATCAGGCACACATAGTTACATTCAATTTTTATATAATAATTTATATATTACGGTTATTCAAAAACGAATTTTTTCCAGTAGTTAGCTTCTCTAAAAACTCACAGGTCTCGAAAGCCAAGTAGTAGCATAAACCCTATTGCTATTATTACAATTACAAATATCAATATCCAAAAGTGCCTGAAGTTCTTTTTTCACTTGGTTAGATATACTCACCTCAGGTAAGTATACAGAAACAAATGTAAAAGAAAGGGAAATGAAGGTCTTGAAAGTAAAGCGAAGAGAAATTTACCAGTCTTCAGAAGAAACTGTCTACAATGCAGTGACCAGAGTGGGTCGGTAGATCAGAGTCAGTTGGTCGCAGTGGGTCACGGTGGGTGGTGGGTCGCAGTGGGTTATGGTGGATGGTGGGTCACAGTGGGTCATATGTTGAGTCACATGCTATCTGTGCGTGTGATCTGAGGTATATAGGCGGTAAGGATCTCACATGCAGATGGGCGTATATAACATATAGTTGACGTATATAACATACATATACGTATGTAATATACGGAAGACTTAGATGTCAGACATCCTGCAAAGCTATGATATAATATCTAAGCGGAAAGAAGCCAGTAGCGGATGTAGCATGTGGATAACTTATGATTCGTACAGATTACCTTAACAAACATATGAAATCCGTATATTTGTACAACATACCGCTGTCTGGATAACGAATTTTCCTCAATGCAAAAGACAAAATGTAACAAAACATCCACTTTAACTTCCTTCAGGTTAAACATTATCAAGCTGTATCATACCTAATTTAGGTGTACAGATACGTAAACATGATGAAGCAGTTATGTGTTATTTTCAATCATATTTCAGTAAATCGCCATTTTTAAACAATAATATAAAAGATCACTGAGAAAGTGCTGAAAGACAGTCTTATGCTCAAAAGGACATCTGGAAGGAATCGCCTTTACTAGGCCTGCAACTTATGACAATTCACACAACAAATTACCTTATGTTTATTATCGTCTTTTGTAAACATTCCGTACACACATTTAAATATTTACTCAAATTATAATTTTAAAAACATTACAAAAATATCCGACGAGTTTTTTAAAATATTTTTATCTTTTTTCTTTTTCTTTTTTTTTTAATCTTAGCCGTTTGAAGCAGGGAGAAGGCTGGGGCGACAGATCGTTTCCATAACGACGCCACCATTATGAAACCAAAATGAAAAATTACTGTGCTTGTTCAGCTAAGGGGTGGCAAAGAATGACAAATTGTTTGCACACAACCTTCTTGCTAACCAAGCAAACATCGAAAGAAATTAAAATCACAGCATGAGAAATTTAAGCGCTATTTAACTTATTAAGTTTGACACGAAAAAAAAACAAACTAGAAAGAACATAACTTTATAAATCATGCCCCCCCCCCCTTTGAAAATACTGTATATATAGTATATCTGAAAATCTTTTTTTAATTCACAAACAGTTTAAATACTTAGAAAAAAAGAGAGTATGCAAACAATATTTTATTTAAAGCAAGGCATTAATTAATATAATTTTCTTAATACTTCGGTTTCTTGTCATATTCTAAGCCATCATCTACAAAACTCTCTAGAACTACACTCTTCAGGAGATAGTTTATAATAGGTTCGAAGGACACGTTAGTGAGACGTGTGCCGTCGGCTGAGATTCGACTGCATTTTCATAATAAGCAAATAAAAAGCTCATTCAACTATACAGTTTGTCAAAGCTTTAACTGGGAACCCAACCTGGAAACTTCCATTAGGAATACCTAGGAACAGATGCGAGGACAATATTAAGATAGATCTCAGAGAAATAGGAATAAAAGTAGAAACTGAATCCAGATGGCTAAGGACTGCAGTCAATGGAGAGCTTCTGTGAATGCGGCACTAAACTTCCGGGTTCCATAGTCCATAGGGTTAGTTAGTTAGTTAGTTATATGAAGTATTTCTTTGAACGGTGAGAACTTATGCCCAGATTATTCACAAATTTGAAACAAATACTACAGATTACTTCAGCATCAAGTATAGAATTTTAACATCCAATTTATTTTAAAATTTTCCGCCAACAACTGCTACAGTATCTGACTATGCCAGTATCATGCCTCACATTTCAAGAAACTTCCATTTAGGAGGCAAGGAACGCGCAAGCTCGTTGAAATCTCAATTTTTAATTTATCATGGTTGCTATATTCTTCTCTCTTATTACAAAATACTAAAATTTAAAAATATGTAAATAACTTGTTATAGTGCATTTTTACTTGACAAATGTGCAGTGAATAGGGGTAGCATCAAATTGGATCAGATGACATTCATATATCAAATTATCACGGCTACCTAAATCGTAGACTAAGCACAAAACTACAGTTATTTGAAACGTAATGGCTGAGGAAATAATTTGGTAATGGACAACTTTATTCAACAAAACCATTAAATTTGTTAAACAAAAAGTCAATAATGTATTACACTACATCATATTTCACTTACTATCAGAGCTGCACAGAAATTTGTGAAGGAGGGGTTCATGGTTTTAACATCATATAATTGCAGATACTTGTATAAATATCTTAACATGTTAAATGCTTATTTTTACATAGTATCTTGCTCACAGAGGGATTTAAACCTCAAAACTTCTTGCGTACATCACTACCTACCTTTAACTAACATTTAATATTGAATACGACAGGATGTAACATTTCTTAAACATAGAAATATAAAGATGCCGAGTTTCCCTTTCACGTTATTTTACAAAATGTTAACCTTCAAAAAATGTGTTTACCTTACTAAAGAAGACATCTTGTTTTGACGTGACTCTTGAGGCAAAAGTTATTTCATCTCACATACCATAACTTCACAGAGAAACAGTTTTATTAAAAGTGGTTTTACGACACTTGCATCGCTTTGACTTATTCACTTAAATTTACAGCATACCTCTCTCTCTCTCTCTCGTTTTGTTTAATTGAATTCAAAATTTTCTCCCCAAAAAAGGAAAGAAAACCGAGTTCTCTAGAGAGGAACTCACCGCTTCAAAAAGCAAAAACATTCAGTGCTGGAAAATTTCTCTATCTTGATTTACCCTCGGTCGCTATGTTTTGCTTCCGTTATCTGACCGCACCATCAGCATACGTCAGTGGTTAGCCTAATTTATGAGGCGGAACGACTGAGGCAAACAAGTGCTTCAGGTTTTAGCAACCCTCTGCTCGCACGGTGAAGGTAAACCGCAGCTCTACTGGTAGTGAACACAGGAACTTCACATAGTCCCTTTCCCTGCTTCAGGTCGATTCTCTGAATGACTACCCAACTTCTCAGCATAAGCATTTTTAAGTAACTTTACCTATTTTCCTAGTCTCATATATAGAGTTATCTAAAAGATTAATTCAAAAATTTAAGGCGATTTTTGATTTTATATCGTACATTCACAACAAATGGAAGAAACGTAAGTAGCACCAGAACTCTCCAACTTATATACGAGAAAGTATCAGAAAGTTCGTGCAATTACCTAGAAGAAATCCACTGTGCAGAACTCTGACATCATGATGGTATCAGTCATCTACGTAGTCACAGTGCCTAGCGACACAGTGTTGCCAACAGATCTTCACTTTTCGATAGTCCGTTTTGTAAAAGTATGTAGTTTGGCTTTGAAACCACAGTTTAAGCTCAGAAATGACGTTATCCCTACTGTCAAAATGGAGTACTTTGAGTGGAAGCTCCATTTCTGGGAAGAAAAAGAAATCACTTGGTGCTAAATTCAGTGAACATGGGGTTAAGCAACATTTCGTATTCTAATCCACAGCCTTCATCATGGATAAATAGACGGAATGAGCTGGAGCATTATCTGCCAACAACAGTACCCTCATTTTTTTTTTTTTTTTTTACCATTTCACTATATTTTTTCTGTAACTTAGTCTGGAGATGGAAATAGGTACTACTAATGATTAGCACCTATGGTAGGTAATATGTCATGATGATCTTCTTACAGTCAAATAAAAGCGGAAAACATCACCTTGGTGGCGGACTTCTGCACTCCTGTCTTTTTAGGGTTGGGGAGAAGGGATGTTTCCATTGTTTCCTCAATTTCTTTGTTCCTGGGCCGTAAAGATAAACCCAACTTTCACCCATTGTCATTCGTCTTCCGAGAAAGTCCTCTTCATCCACCTCACACCGATGCAACATCCCTCTTACAGTGTCCTCGTGGTTTCTCTTCTGGAAAAGTATGAGCAGTCGTGGCACCCACCGCGTTGACACTTTTTGAAGATACAGCAGGTTGTGAATGATATTCCAGGCACACCTGTAACTCATACCTATTGCACACACAACACTTTCAATGGTTATCCTCTTGCCTTTCATTATGATCTCAAATTTCTCCATCAATGCCACATCATCAGCGAGAGATGATGTTACAGATCTAGAGGCATTTGCGGCAGTCATGTGTCAGTTTGGAATTGCCGTTTCGAATTGTATACCATTTCATTGGCTGGGCTTTCATCAACAGATTTTTTCATCTCCTCGTGGATCTTCTTTGCTGATTTTCCCAGAAGAACTAGGAACTTAATGACGCCCCGTGCTACAAGCTTGTCAATCATCGCACCTTCAGTAATTTACCTGCAAAAAAGAAAGAAAGAGTTGTCCTAACGAGTCCAGAATTTGCGTGGTTACCATAGAAGAACCTAACTAGAAATGCATGTCCAAGGGGGCTCGTAGTTCGTCAACTTCTAGGTGATTGTATGAACTTTTGGATTCCCACTCATATGTATTCCCCCTTTGTAAGTATAGAAACTCTTTTCATGAATTACGTATTTCAACGACACACCAGTCTCCTTCGTGGCGCATGGTATTCGATTAGATTTCTGATGAAGATACATTTGTACTTTGCCATCAATAAGTTCTAATTGTGAATCGTATTTTAAAAAAAATAATCACTGCGAAATTAAAATACCGCTAATTTTACAGTAAATATGTGATATCTTCAAATAGATAAAAGATAATCGAAATGTGGAACAAGAGCGCGCTAGACAATATTATTTTGCATGAAGTACCGTTATCACGAGTCACCCAGTAGCTTTTCGTTTTCAGATATTTAGAAACACGAAAATAAATTCCAATTTTCTACATGGCTGGAAATAGAAAGGAGATAAGTGAGTCGCGATAATAGTATCTCATGTAAAATAACATTTCTAGCGAGCTCTTGTTCCGCTTTTCTATTATCTTTTACATATTTGAAGATATCACATAATTACTGTAAAGTTAGTGGTATTTTAATTTCGCCGTGGTGGGACCTCTTCCAGCATTAGATCCCGTCATACAGTCTCAATAAAAAACTGATGTTAAACATGAATTAAACAGTAACCATTGACTCCTCGTCTTTCTCCGGTGCGGATGATAAATCCAGTGGTTGAGGAGCCCACTAGATAACGGGGGAAGAATTAATTTCAGATTGCCTTTTGTTACTTACTTTTAAATTTAAACAAAAAAGTTTTAGGCTCATAAAACATGTTTTAGACTTCTATAGCATGACGTTTGTGGGCCACGGTGGCTCAGTGGTACAGCGCTTACCTTTGGTGTGTGGTGTCCCTGGTTCGATCCCAGGCCAAGTATGTTTGTGGTGGACAATATCGTGTCAGTGGGTTTTCTCGCTGCACTCCCGTTTCATCCAACATCCTCATTCCACCGATTCTTTCACCATCATTCACTTGCCTTAATCAACGTCCCCCTGAGCCTAAAAAGCATAATCGTTGGACGTTAAACTGAAATATTTCATTTAATTTTTTTTTCACGAGACAACAAAGAGCTCCTTTCAATGCATAATGTGACAATTTTCCTCAACTATTTGTTGTTTATATGCATTGGACGTGTAAACATGTCTTAATTTGAATATATACTTCCTAAATGAAATGAGAAAAAAAAAACAATATGAACATGTTTTGTTTTGGAAACCAGATGCTTTCTATTCAGTTTGGTGTTATCCAGTTCCCCCACAAACTCAGGGAGCGTGGAATTCTTACATGCTCTTCCCCGTTGTAATCCCTTAATACGACTTAAGGGGGCAACACTCGCCCCAATCAGGATTGCTCCTCACTCTGATTCTACTCAAAGCGAAAATGGAAAAAAGAACAGCAAATCTTTTCGTGAACCTAGACTTCTATTTAAGCACGTTTGAAAAGAAATCTTCTCGGATATCGATGCGCTTTGTCAATCAATTGTATCATTTAGTTTGCGAAATACCTACCTATTTATCCAACAAATCTCACATGAAAGCCGGAAAACAAATCTGAAATAAGGTTTCTGCTTTTTTCCAGTAGCGGATTCTAGTTTTCTAGAAAATATATTTTACTGAGAAGATGAGTTTCTATCTACTGTGTTTCGAGAATCTGACACGTGGCTATCGGATTGAATTAGGGAAAACAAAAGCCCCAAGACTCTCTAAAGGAAATTCATGTGTCTGTCGCTAGAGTCCGCCACTTCTGTTTGTGTTGCGAAAGAAAATGCCCAACTGCCTAATGCCTTACGACAACTCGTCATGGAGACTTTGTTTCTGAAATCTTCCACAACGGGGCAATGTGAAGGGTCGCCAAATCGAAATAAAATACTGGTTGAATATAAATTAGAGTTTCTTTGGTATAGGAGTCAAAAGTTAGTCAAAAGACAAATGCCAAAAGACAGGTTGAAAACGTTATTTATCATGAATAAGTAGGGGAAAAGGTGTTTTTTTTGTTTTGTTTTTTTTTTTTTTTATGGTAACATCTCTAAGTCAGACCTACGGAAAGCTACAATATCAGTAAACTAACCATGTTATACAGACTGAAAGACAATCTACTAAAATATTCAAAATACAAAATTTAAGTCTCAAAAGCAGACTCACACTGCTGAGGTACCGCGAGACGAGAATGTAGCCTACTATTATTCAAAGAGAGCGAGAAAAGTGGATGATGCATGATTGATAAGGTAATTTACTCGTTACATTTTTTATATATAAATTACGTCAGGTATGAAACAGCTTTTTATGCAGATGTAAAAGAAATTATTTTTCTTAAAGAAAAACTAAAACAATTCAAGAGGAGGATACAGTCAATAAATTTTCATCAAACTTGCTAGCATCAACTGAATCAAAGTCTAAACTTTCACAGCAAACCGGGCCTAAAATCTCTCCTTCCCAAATTCTTGCAGGATTAAATCTCATCTGGACAAAATCTTGCAGGACGAAATCTTTCCCAGGATGAAATCTAGCCGTCCAAAAATCACGCGGGACAAAATTTCGAAATATCGATTTCTTCAATATATCAATATCTCCTCATATTGAAAGCATCAGTATTAGTAAATAAAACCACGGCTTCGGTACAAGTACCAGAAAGCTGCTGATGGATGACGTCACACCGATGGAAAAAGAAGAGGACACGAAAAGATACGAAGAGGACCCCTTCAACCCCTTTCCCTTCTTCACGTCCAAAGACTGACTATATAAACGGACACCTCGAGGCAGAAGATATTAATTCTTAACTAGTCGTATCCTACCTACTTCTCCCAGCTGACAGAGCTTGAGAAACTCCTTTCACCTATCTCCGAGTTGCAACGGGCAGGTGGCACAAACCCTACCTCTGAGCTCCAGCGAGTAATAGGTATGCTCACCAATCTCCGAGCTGCAACGGGCAGGGTATATTAACTTTACCTCTGATCTGCAATGAGCAAGAGGTTCATTTAGGCCCAGTTCAAATGGACAGGGTAATTTTAACCAGCAACCCTCAAACCTCCGAGCTGCAATGGGCAAGAGATCCGAATTATAGAGGAAAGAACTATTAGAGAATTACTTATTTATGGGATACCCTTTACAATGTAACCCTAAATAGCAGTAGCACAGATTTCATGGTAGTCCCAGCTGTCATTTCTCACCTACAAGGGTATATCTTGACTTTTGAATCCTCCAAAAGATGGAAACGATTAATTTAAATTATTACATAAAGCTTTTTGTCTTCTTAAGTGCTGCAATGTATCGTTTAGCGGACATGCCTCTACTTTGGGTAGTCCTAGGTTCGGTTCTCGATACACACAGAGCTTTCTTTTTAATTTGTAGGGAGATAATCATGAAGCTAATTGAATGAAGATCAGAAGCTTATCATTAGTGAATCATTCTGGTAAAATTTAAGCATTTTCAGCTTGTAACTGAGGCAGCAAAAGTTACCTAATGTACTAACTACTGAATACAACAATCAATTGTGTGCAACGATATCTTTACTCTGTTGGTATCTAGCAATACGTTTTTAATTTTTACTAGTGTGACTCCCATCACGAACCGCCTCTAATGAAGACATTGCTACCTTATGTGTAGAAAGTAAGATATAGCAGCGATAGCATAAGATGGACTGATTACACATGACCGAATAAAGCATTTATAATGAACTAGAACCATTAGTGGCATGTCAACCCAAGGAGTTCGATTATGTTGTATCTTACCTGAAAATGTAGAAACGTCGAAAGACTCCACACATTTCAAAAATTTGAAAAGTTAAAAATATTCTTTTTTTTCTGAAAAGAAAGAAAAAAATCCACAGTCATTCACCTGTAAAGTGGTTTTCGATGTACCTTTACAATTTTCATACCCGTGAGGAGGAGGCTATTGGGAACGGGAGACGTTTGTTGTGTTTGTTGCTCTGGAAACGGAACGCTTACTTCTATCTCTGTGTGTGATTTTACCTTTTCATATGGAGATCGCTTTAAATGTAGTTTCTTTCAACGTATTGTTTGAGGACATACTGGAATAAAATTCTTGTTAAATTGTGCGGTTACTATGTTTACTCTGGTTACTATTTAAATATCAAAAATTAAAAGTGTGTAATTTTATTAAAAACCAGCAGACTACCCGTTCTTCGCACGGGGAGAATACATTTCATTTTAGACATAAAGGACTGAATTTGGATTTAAACGGCATTGGAAATGTCACTGTTCGTCTCAGCGACCCCAAAAACTATGGATTCAACATAAATATATGTCATTTTCGATTATTTTTATATATCTCCTCCTCCCCCTCCTCAAAGTTGCGTGGCTGAATTTATATTTAAGCGGCATCGGAATGAAGTGTCACTGTTTGTCTCAGGGACCCTGAAACTATTGATTCGACACTAATATTGGACATTTTCAATCGTTTTTAAAATGCCCCCTAAGTTGCACGTCAAAGTAAAATTATAAAAACCTCTCCAGACCAGAGCTTTCATGCTGAAAATTTGATCGAGATTGTGGGGTGGTTCAATAATTATGAAGTCACAAACACATAGTGACTTTTATTTTTAAATACAGAATACATTATAGTTGTTACTTCGATCGAAGACAGTAGTATACTTGTGCCTTTTGGCACTTGTAGACTGGCAGAAGACAGAGATAGATGTTGGAGACCAGCAAACTAGAAAGTACACCACATCATTCTACGTGTTTGATTCTAGTATAGCGTGATTCAAAATGATTTGAACGATAAGGAAACGTTCTATAAGTGATAATACTCTATCAACAATGAAACTTCTATGGAAATACTTTCATTATTATCTTCAAGTTTTGTTTGGAACGAACGTAGTAGTTTAAAATTTATCCGCTAGGTGGCAGAGTGATTAGTTCCAAGATGGCTGCCTGTGGTGCAGAGAGAGCACTTTGCGTTTTACAGTTTCATGTTTGTCGGTCTGCTGTTAGTGTTCAACGCGAGTTCCGCACAAAATTTCATAAAGATCCACCATCAAAGAACTCCATACGTAAGTGGCATGACAAATTCAACAGAACGGGATGCATTTATGAAGAAAAATCGCCCCGTAGATCGTCCACTTCTGAGGCAGATGTCGAAAGGCACTAAGATCACCGGACTTAACACCCTGCGATTTTTTCTGTGAGGGCATCTCAAATACATTGTTTACAAACCCCTCTACGCCAAGATGTGAATGAAGTGAAAGAGCGTATCACTGCTGCAGTGCAAACTGTTGATGCAAACATGTTGAAACGGGTCTGGGGGAAATCGGAATACCGAATAGATGTATGCAGAGTAACAAAGGGAGTCCACATAGAACATTTGTGATGTAATATTTTTATATTTTAATCACAAAAATCTGGATAGCTTTACCATTTAACTGTAAGATTTGAAGTTATAAGAAGTTGTAATCGTTCACACCATTTTGAATCACGCTATTTATTATTGACATTATTTATTATTTTCAACGAACTCGAAAAGTTCGTTACTGAATGCTTTATGTCTGTCTGTCTGTCTATTATTTGCGATTTTTCAATTTTGAACCCTGCATTCGATAGACCATCAAAAACTATCAGAGAAAGTGATTATTATTATTATTTTTTTTTGCGTCACTCTTACCGTTTCCGAGACATTGGCCAAAAAATGACCGACTTTCCACTGAGATTTAAGGAGCCATATCTCGGGAATCGTAAGTCATAGAGAGATCACATTGATGTTGATGAATACCTAAGAGGATTATAAATATTTTTGTACCAAATAGTAACCGTTTTCCACTGTCCAACTGGCCACTGGTTTGGCCAGTGTCCAGTTGTATAGTGGCCATCAATTAATATCGGCACCAAAATGTTTACCATCCTCTTAGGTATTGATCAACATTAACATCATCTCCCTGTGACTTACCGTTCACTTGATAATGGCCAAAAATGGCCAATTTCTAGATATTCAACGAACCATAGCTCGGGAACCATAAGCTCTAGAGAGATGACTTTGATGTTCGTCAATACCTAAGAGGATGGTAAATATTTAGGCACCAAATAGTAGCCGGTGGCCATTGTCTAACTGGCCACTGATTTGGCCAATTGCCAGTTGACTAGTGGCCACCAATTATTATCGATACCCAAATGTTTACCATACGGTACTAATAGGTATTAACACAATATCATAATTTCTATGACTTACCGTTCCCGGGAACCATAAGCTGTAGAGAGATGATATTGATGTTGATCAATACCTAAGAGGATTGTAAATATTTTGGTACCAAATAGTAACCGTTTTCCACTGTTCAACTGGCCACTGGTTTGGCCAGTGTCCAGTTGTATAGTGACCATCAATTAAAATCGGTACGCAAATGTTTAACATTCTATTTTGGATTGATTAACACCAATATAATCTCGCTATGACTTACCATTCCTTTGATATTGGCCAAAAAATTGTTATTTGTCTTCCCTTGAAGTTAAGAAAGAAACAGGAATTGCGTTTTAATTGCCACGGAAAATGTCCCAATAATTAACATATTGGAGCCCAACAATATGCTTTCGTTTCCTCTTTCAAGGGTTCGATATGTTAGCCGCTTTGAAAATAACTGAGATAACATTTCGCAAGAAAAAAAATGCCATTCACAAGTTATTTTTAATTGCACAAAAATTGACAGTTTCTAAAACGTATTTTCTTCTTTCTAATTGTAAGGAATTTGATTAAAAAGACAGTAATAAGTAATATACGAGTGAAGTGGTGTGCTTTAGGGAGTACGAGTGTATATAAAATAAATTTAGTGAATTCAACAAAATCTAGGTTTTAGGATTATTTTGTAACTGGAGTGTGGCGTGACTCTAAGTATTGTTGAGTTTTGATGTATTCCAAGAAAGTGAAAACTGCACGTAATGACGACGAACATATTTCAGGAAGCTGCAAAAGTAAATATAAAGGTAACCAAGAAAGTTCTGTCAGTTTTTCACCCACCACCTTCGAACATCGATATGTCACTTGAGATTACCTCGAAAATCAAAATTAGTCCCCATCAGTATCGACAACCTTCTGCCAACGTACTGGAAGGCCATGGATTCCATGGCGGTAGAATGTGATGCGGCGCGAAGCGAAGGAGGTATCAAGTGCATTTTGCACCCCTACTAGGGATTTGAACTGGCGTCCCCTAACACTTTTCCTACGCTATTTCTGTTACCTGTTTCGGACAATGGCCTATTTGCTTTCACTGATGTAAAAAACGAGCAGTTTATGCATCTTCGTCAGTTCTGTTCCAATTTGCGACCAAGTGCAAACACGAGTGTCGATACCAAATTGGCAATGCTCCTCATGAAACAGCGACATGATTTGTCAAACACTTTCCAAGCTGCACCATTTCAATAGAAAGAAGAAAGTGGAGTATGTATGGCACTGCAATCTATTCGGGAGGTCTTGGTAGAAAAATTTGTTCCCACTGTTCTACGTATTAAAACAGAACGCGATCTCGTTCTTACCAAGTTTTGGAGTGGAGTAGACAATTATATGTAATTCCAGCAAATAAACTTGTGTTAGTTATGGATGGTATTTAAATATACCTTGAAAAGTCAAACAATTACAGTATTCAGAGGCGCTTATACAGTGTACAGAAATATCGTTCTCTTGTAAACCCAATGATGATATTCACACCGTCTAGGTTTATTGTCGATGTTATAGGCCCATTCGTTGTTGCAAATAACTATGCCAATATTACCAACTCTTTGTTCAGAGATGCTGCTAATAATCTACACGACTTCATAGAGTCTGGTGACTGCATCCTGGTTGATCGATTCTAGATTCCATACCTTTATTGCAAGCAGCAGGAATACTTGTCAACATGCCGACTTTTATTCAAAAGGGTTGAAAACAACATAAAGCAGCAGATGCAAACTTTTCATGTTTAGTCACCAAAGGCAGATGACCAGTAGAGGCCAAAAATGAGCACATCAAAATGAAGTTCAAGATGTTCAGAAGTAGAGTCCCCATAGCAGCGTTGACACGTATTCGTGCATATCTTTTGATTGCTTGCGCCTTACTCGGCAATAGGCAGGTACACTTCATTTACTTTTCCTCCAGCTCAATTAAATAATCTTTTCGTTCACACCAAAGACTTGTGAGTTTGACAGCACCGAGTTGGTATGAAGTGTTCCACATCTCTGCAGTCAATGTCAGTTTTTTTTTTCGTCCATGTGTCATAAAGATTATACTCTGTTTTCCTTTTTTTTTTTGGTTTGAGTTCAATTAGTAGGTTGTGTACGACAGACCAGAAAGAAAATACTAATTTTAGTTATTGTAAACTATATGCATTTTTGGAGTCAGTGTAATTTTGTTTTATATATGTGTCATACTGATTATGAAATATTTTCGTTTTTTTTTTTTCATCTGGATTGCCGTCAATTAGTCATATTATATATGCCCGATCAGAACCCAAAGAAAATATTAATTTTAATTAATGTCAGCTGCTATGCATCTCCATGGACAATGCTCCATTTCACACTTTTTGCCCTGCACAGTAGTCGAAAACTATAAAAGTCTCCACCGCGGTTTTTAACTATTATTTATCGGTGTTCATGCTTTACACGCTGTTCAAATTTCAAATCCCTAGGCTGAACCCAAGGTACCTAAAAATCCATTTGGCATATATAGTCTCCCTTATACTCCATTATAAAATATTTTGATATTTTGCCCCCGTCTGCCATGATAATTACTTTATTTCAAAAACTATATATTTTTTTATGATGTGTCAGCTCTATACCTTCCTGATAGCAACAGTTTTGCAAACATTCAACACTTCAATTTTGAGTTACATGTGTCCGAAATAATCTGATGACAATTTTCCAGACATAATTTTAAGATGCTCATGATCAAGGAATCAGATCTCTTCTTACACTTTCGTTGTTTAAGAATACAAAGGCCAGTACCTACTTGTGTTGCTCTTGTCAATATACTTAATAAAATATGAAATACAGTATTTTAACTGAAAAAGATAGTATCCTATTAGTTATACAACTTTCGTCAAAGTGTTAGAAACAAAATAAAAAGAACTAACATTGATATATAAATATTCAGATCATATCTTGCCTCCCCCCACTTTGAATGGAATACCAAAGAAGGTAAAAGAGTCCATTTATTGCAGTAATCATATGGACGAGAGCTCGCTCCTTCGTGGCAAAATGCTTAGCGTACGCGCCTTCGGCGTGGGAGATCCGAGTTCGATTCCCAACTGGAGCTCATGTGGTTTGGATTCCACCTTAATCAGTACGTCTACGTCTCATATAGCCTCACAGCTGAAATGGACGTTAAACGCAAAATCAACTGTACTATACGTATGGACGGTGACAATTCACATACAGAAGTTTCACATTAGGTTTGAGTATGAATAAAACGATCTTAAAGGTTGGAAAACTATTCTTGTTCCCAAGAATGTAATTATTACATATTCTTATTCCCAAGAATGTGTTTGCTACGTACTCTAGTTCCCAAAAACAGATTTGTTGCATATTCTTTCTAAGAATAGGTTGGCCATATTGGGTCGATGCATAAGTCCGTGCGGTTTTCTTTTCGGTTGGCAATAATGCGGCTTGAAGCGATTGTTTATCGTTATTCCATTATTTTACCATAACTTGGAGTTTGTGTGCTGTGAAACGCAGGTTTTCTTGATTGTGAACGTATTATTGTATATATTTCAGACAAACTAATATGGAATGTTAAGTTAAGAAAAGTGATCATTTCCGGCACAATTTACTCTTCGAGTTTAACCGGGAACAAAGTGCATCAGAAGCTTCGAAAACAATTTGTGCAGTGTACGGGAATGACGCAATTGCTGAAATAACAGCACAGAAAAGCTTCTCTTCACCAATGGCTAACATATTTCTTCCAGTCAAAACCAAAACAGTTCTACAGGCGAGGCATTGAACTGCTACCTGAACGTTGGCAGAAGGTCATAGGTAGTGGAGGTGAATACATCACAGAGTGATTCTGAGTTAATGTGAGTGACAGTAAAATTTATACAAAGTATTGCTACACTCGTAGAATATGTCAATGTTGTATTTGTATTTGAATTAACAGAACAGCAAAATAAAAACCAGTTAAGAATGCTCCGAGAACATTGCCAAAACGAACTTTAAAAGAATGGAGAGATGGAGCGGGAAGGATAACTGTCATTGTTCCTAAATGTACAAGTAAATCTTTATCCACACGACCACACCTTCTTGTCTTTCTCGCAAAAAATAGCAAAATATCATCTCTCTATGACTTCCAGTTCTCGAGATACGGCTGCTTAAATATCTAGAAATTCGAACTTTCTTGGCCAATATCTGGGGAACGTGGCCAATTGGTCAGTAGACAGTTAACCAGTGGCCAACGGTTAGTGTTTGGTACCAAAATGTTCACCATTTTCCTAGATATTGATCAACACCAATATCATCTCTGTACGACTTATGGTTCCCGAGCTATTTCTCGTTAAATATCTAGAAATTGGCCATTTTTGGCCAATATCACGGGAACGATAAGTCATAGAGAGATTATATTGGTGTTAATCAATAAATAAGACTATGATAAACATTTTTGTACCGACAATAATTGGTGGTCACTGGCCAACTGGCCGTTGGCCAAACCAGTGGCCAGTTGGACAGTGACCATCGGTTACTATTTTTTACCAAAATATTTACCATCCTTTCAGATATTGATAAACACAAATATGATCTCTGTATCACTTACAGTTCCCGGGATATGGCTCCTTAAATATCTTGAAGTCGGCCATTTTTTGGCCAATATCTCGGGAACGGTAAGAGTGACGCGAAAAATTTAATCACTTTCTCTGATAGTTTTTGATGGTGTATCGAATGCAGGGTTTAAAATTGAAAAAATCGCAAATAACAGACAGACGGACAGACAGACATACACACAGACATACAGAATTCAGTAACAAACTGTTTAAGTTAGTTGATAAAATATAAAATATAAGAACCGCACGAACTTACGCATCAACCCAATACGATGCAGTTAGCAACATGAAACAACCACAATGTTTTTCCTGTTTTGCGAAGAATACGAAAACAACAATGTAAATAATAATAATAAAAGAACGTGTAGAAGTGGCCACTTAATGTATGAAGAATGTATGTCACGTATTGATGGGTTTTCGCTTTATTTTTCTCATAAGGGAAAGGATACTAGAACCTTCAATTCAGAGGAGAATTGTGCTTCTTTTCAATCGATCATGATCAACTATTGTTATACTTCTTGGCTTTTGTTCGGTTTTTTATTTGGCCTTCCCAACTGCTGGTTTCATTTCCGGACTTCTATTCTTTCCTTCTCTTTATTCTTCACGCCCCTGCTGATCGTATCCTTGTATCTTTCCCTTTTCATGAAGAAGTGTGGAAGGACCGACGAAAGTTTTAATCAAAGAGGGGGGGAGGAGGTCCTAGAAAATCTTCACTAGCTGATCTCAAGAACCTCTAAAGTTGCTACGTGCCTAAGAGGAAATCGGGACCCCATGACACCCTTTACCTTATCGACACTCCACAACAAAATACTTAAAGCACAAGGTAAAGAAATGCCTCATTCATTGTGCAGTCATGGGAAAGTGGTATTTGCCTTTACGGAATTGTATCGAGATAGTCTGCATATAGTAAACATATTTTTAGCATACTTAGGTTCTAGTAGTATGTACTTTAAGACCACTGGCAAGAAACGGATACACAGGAAATGGTAGAAAATGACACAGTACAGTAATGGTGAGGGAGACTTGTTCGACCTCCGGTGGGTATATATAAGCTACGAATTTTAAGTTAAACTCAGATTTGGATTTGGGTATTGTGTTTAGTGTCTCTTTCAGCAGCGAAACTACGTGAGACGTGGGTCTGCAGTTTAACATGGGATTTGAAACCCACGAGCTGCCGTCGAGAATTGAACCTTGGTCTCCCACGCCAAAGGCGTGCACGATAAACGATTAGCCATGAGGAAACTCTCGAACGCATTGAGAGGGATACATGATGTTTTTGTTTTTTTAATTAATCCAAATTGATATTAGCTTGGTTATCCAGGGTGTTAATGAACTATACCTACAAACTTTAAGAGGTGATTCCTCACATCAAAATAAGGAAAAAAGTTCATATGGACCTATGGCGAAAAGTGCATATTTTCAGAGCTAGGGCTGTCCAAAATCGCGGAAATCCCAAATTTCAATAGGCCCAATTTCGAGTTCGAGAGACTGTGGATGGTGGACGTTATCAGCATAAAGGAAGTCACGCGTACGCAATCGAAAAATGCATATTTCCTTAATGTTCAATGGGTGTACAGATTATTCCCTGCAGGGTGAAATTCCCAGACATGCCATCAACCGAATTTTGTGATATACTCTGACTTTATGATTCACAGTAGGCAAACGATAAAACTTAATAACAAAGAACACAGAATCCTTTGGCGCGATGTCGGAAGGTTAAGGTTCCTCAGCAGCATGGTTTCTCGTACTCGGGAAAACGCATGGTGTGACGTTTTCTTTCACGTTTATAAGTGAAGAAATCATGAAATATACCGTGACGAAATACATATCATCACACGTTATTTCGAACACAAAGAAACATGGAGCTGCCGGTTCTTAACACTTCCATCTTCCCTCCGAAGCACTGGATGTCGATTGTTGTCAAGGTTTGCCTCCTGCCTACTTTGGATCCTTCTTGAAATCAGGGTATATTTGAAAACTCTATTGAAAACATATCTGAGAATTACACCCTGTAGGGAATACCCTCTACACCTATTGACAATTGATGAAATATGCAGTCTAAGATTGTGTATGCGTGGCTTCCTTTACGCTGATAAGAACCACCATCTACAGTTTCTGGAATTCGAAATAGGGTCTATTGAAATTTAGCTTGTTCGCGATTTTGGACAGCCCTAGCTGCACTTCTCGCAATAGGTTCGTATGAACTTTTTGTCTTATTTTGATGTAAGGAATCACCTCTTATAGTTTGTCAGTATAGTTCATTAACATCCTGTATATGTCTGATGTATATGCAATGCTAGATATTTGCTAAGTTTTTAAAGAGTTTAATACTTATTATACCAAACTATAATGGGTGGCACCGTGGTTCAGTGGTAGAGAGTTTACCTCTGGTGACTGGGATACCTGGCTCGATCCAAGGCCAAGTAAGTTTGTAGTTGACAATATATTGTCCATTGCTTTCCCCGCGGTACTTCAGTTTCCTCCCACAACGAATTCTTCCATCATCATTCACTTGTTTTAATCATCATCTCCCTTGGCCTAACAGGCATAATCATGGGACGTTGAACTCTAATATTTCATTTATTTTTTGCAAATTTTGAGTTGGACCCCGCCTGGGACCCTGTGAGTGCCCCGGGGACACAAAATTTTCATTCAAAAGGTGCTGTGCTCCCTACATTAATTTGATATGTATTCCCTGAGTTCCCTTACTCGACCGTTTCCAAAAAATCTGACCCGGAATCTGACTTCGTAATGTATAGTATGGAGCTCAATTTCTAACTTTTCACGCTTATATCTCCGCAACGGTTGCGATCGAGGATGTATCACTTTTTGTGTTATGTTCTTTTTGGACAAGGTATCCAACGGTCATAGTCTCGACTCGAAGTCAGAGTTGCACTTGGATAGGTTCCCTCGTAAGTGAAAAAAGAACATCAGTCTCTTTTGGATATTGATATTTGTAATTGTAATAATAGCAATAGGACTCCTACTACTTTGATTTCGAGAGAGAACTTTTTTTTTTTTTTTTTTAGGAGCTGACTACTGGAAAATATATTTTTGAATCATTTTCAATATATGAATTATTATATAAAGAATTGAATGTATCTATATGCGTGTGATCATTACGACCAAATGGTAAAATCGAATGAAATGATTATTTTTGGTATATAGCTACTCCCCAATTCGAACAGGTGTTATTATATTGCTTTCAATATAATACATATTCTTTGCAATTTTTTTTTTTTTTTTTTTTTGCAAAAAATTGAATATTTCACGAGTGGGTCATGGTAGGTGGTGAATTACTGGGTCATGCGTCACGGTGCGTCATGAGTCACTAAGGGTGGTGTGTCAGTGGGTCGTGAGTCAAGTTGTCATTGACTCACGCCATCTATGGTGCCATTAACAAGATGACAAAATGTAATATGCTTACTGAAATGAAATGAATAATGAAATCTTTCAGTTTAACATCTAACGTTTATGTCCCTTAGGTTAAGGAAAATGATGATGAAGACAAGTGAGTGATGATGGAAGAATTGGTGGAATGAGGGTGTTGTAGGAAACGAGAGTTCCCCGAGAAAACCCACGTACAGTACATTTTGTTGTCCACTACAAACTTACTTTTCCGGAAACAATGTGGTTAATGAGTTGTTGTCTAAGATTATCATTAGCATCTAATTCTTAATTAAGTGTTATGCAAATATGCAACATATAACAAAGCATAGGTGGAAACCGCAGTGTCTCAGTGGTAGAGCGTTCACCTCTAATGCATAGGATCCTTGGTTTGATCCCAGATCGCGACAAGTGAGCTTTATGGTGGACAAAAACCTTGTACATATGTTTTCTCGGGACTCATCCATTTTCTCAAAGTTTCTTCATGCCACCGTTTCATTTACTTCTCATCATCACCGCCTCCTTTAGCCTAGTCCCCAGAAACGTGGGACGTAAAACTTAAAGATTTTTTTTTCATTTCAATGCATAGGTCACATCCTTGCGGCTGAACAAAATAACATTGTTGAGAGTAAATTATTATGCGTAGTTTTGAGAAAGTCGAAAGAAAACGAACTTTTGGGCTACAAAAAATAGATTTCTCTGCCAATAATAACAATTTTGCTGAACCAACTAACTTTAGCGCCTATCGAACCCGGAGGTACAGTACAATGCCGCGTTCACAAAAGCTCCTCACCGACTTCTATCCTTAGCCAATTGGATCCAGTTTCTACTTTGTATTCTTATTTCTGTGAGATCCATCTTAATGTTGTCCTCCCATCTGCGCCTAGGTCTTCCTAATGGTCGTTTTCCGATTCGATTTCCAGTTATAACTTAGAAAGCTTTCCTACTTTCTTCCATTCTGACTACATGACCTGCACACGTGAGCCTCCCAGGTGACTCTAACAATGTTTGAAAAACTGTATAAATTATGCAGTTTATTGTTATGAAGTTTCCGCCTTACCCTATTTCCGTTCCTCTTGGGCCCGAGTATTCGTTTTAGGATCCTTGTTCTCAAACACTTTGACTACATTCTTCCCTCAGAGTAAGTGGCCATGTTTTGGAACCATACAGGACAACAGGCATAACTTTCGTTATGTATGTTTTAGGGTTAAAATTTTATCGACAGAATTCGCGACGACAAAAGATTTCGAACTGAATAAGAACACGAATTCCTTGCTTTTAGTCGACATTTAATTTCGTCATGAATATAGTTTTGGTCTGTTAAAACTGAACGTAGATATTGCTGAAAGTTGCAGTTGTGTTAAAAGAAGTTTTTATTTAATTGCATGCTGCAAATGTAGCAAAATACGCTTTTAACTATCATACGAGGGTTGGAACTTAAATAGTGGCAACACTGCTGTGGAGACACTATGCAATGAAATGTACTAATGGCGCTGATAGCGCACGTTGTTGACATACCCACCTAACCTCCGAGCAAATAGACTCGCCCGTCGCACGTCACCGGAAGGCGCACAAGTGAAGAAAGCACAGTCACTTGTGAGCGAGCGGTCTAACGTAAAGGAACCCATCGTGATGCAATTTTGCGCATGCCCAGGCGTTCCTTCAGGATGCGAAGCACAGTCGTATGCGCTAATCCGGTTTCGTGGGCGAGCTCCCGAATCGTCAGGCGTCGATCACTATCCACTAACGCGGCAACAGCTTGCACTTCTTCTTCAGAGACGCTAGGACGACCTGCCCGATGCATGGCTGCCACAGTTTGCCGACTTTCGTTAAAGGCTTTTACCCACCGTGCCACTGTTCTGTACGGCAATGTCGATTCCCCACACACATCTTGAAGCCCTTGATGACACTGTCGTGCTGTACGACCTCTGGCATATTCAATCTTGATTGAACTCCGTTGTTCCTGTTTCGAAAACATAGTGACACCTTTACGTTAGACCGCTCGCTCACAAGTGACTGTGGTTTCTTCACTTGTGCGCCTTCCGGTGACGTGCGACGGGCGAGTCTATTTGCTCGGAGGTTAGGTAGGTATGTCAACAACGTGCGCTATCAGCGCCACTAGTACATTTCATTGCATAGTGTCTCCACAGCAGTGTTGCCACTATTTAAGTTCCAACCCTCGTTTTAGTGTTTCCTGACTTAATTGTGACATATACTCCTTTACTATCAAACTACCTGTAAAAATTTACTAAAACCAATTATTTGCTTTTCGCTATTGGGAAACGCATTAGCATTGTAGGCATTAAATTGTTTAAATTTAAAAATAATGAATTGACAGAAAAGGAAATTTTAAAAAATGAGTAACGCAGTGAAGACCTTCTGTAGACACTTACTGCGACACAGATTTACTTTTCAAAATTAAATAATTGTTAACTCAAAGGATACGTTACAGTTTGAAATGTTTTTGGGTAGGGTCACCAACCGTCTCGTAAAACGGGATTATTCCGTTTTTTCATTACAATTCCCGGTGTCCCGAAAAATTTTCCCGGGACACCAAAATGTCCCTATTTACGTACATTGGATACAAAAAAAAAACTTTCCAATATAAAATTTCCTAATTTATATTATTATTTTCTAAGCTAGGTCTAATCAGTGATCAACGTCATTACGACCTTTGCGATATTGGATGTTGTGGCTACACTGTTTTCTCTCCTAGGCCTCCCCCTCAAAGACTCCCACTCCGCAGACGACAGTGCAAGGGGCTGAAAGTATTATGAAAAACAAACTGTTTTTTACTCTCTGTTTCGTCCGGTGGAAGACTGAGGTGCTGTCATCAGTACAGTACAGTGTTTCCGTGATTTGACTAAGATGTAACATACTTTCATTTACGAAAGGGAAACAAAAGTATAGAACTATAAAAGAGAAAGTAAAAATAAAACTAGTTGTAAGTTAAATAGGGCGGTATTGAGAGAGGATTCGTTAATCGAGGGTTAGTCACAGACTAGTTAGTAAGCATACTAACTCTTTACTAAAGAATGTGCACTTTTTGGTATTCAGAGTCAACTTTGAGTACAACTAAATGATGATTTGGGTATGATTAACTTATATAACCCCAATGCATCGGGTGAGAAAAATAAACAAAGTTCACTTGGCGGGGGCTGGGATCGAACGCGGGACCCCAAACACCTGAACGCTCTACCACTGAGCCACCGCGGCCACAATATTTTAGAATAATTTGAGTGAAAACTGAAAACGACTCAACTGTCTATGTCTTTTGTGTAAACTCAATTTATATAAATACTTTTGACCTACATTAGAAATACATAATAACGGCATCAAACTTCGTTATTTGAAATAAGTACGAAATTACTCTCAGTTGTGAATATAGATTATTTATTGTTGTATAATGTTATATCGTTGAATCCTAGATATGCCGTATACCTAAGGGGGCTATAAGTTATATTGATAAACAATTATTCAACGTATAAGCATCCATCTATGAAATCAAACTTGCGGTCACATGCGCTAAGTTTTTGTCAATGTCATGAAAATGTTATTTCAATATTAATTTTATAAGTACACATTAAAAATTTCCAACGGATGCTTGAACCTCAGAGCCAAGGCCATACCCATGTAGTCGGCACCTATGGTGTACGGAATTGCCGATGTTCAATATTACATTTCTTTAGTTTTGGAAGAAGAACACCATTAATATGTTTTGAAATAAAATGAAATATCTACTTTAACGTCCCACGATTATTACACTGAGGCTAAAGGAAACAGTGATGATGAGAAATGGTGGAATGAAGAAAGTACGAGGAAACGGGAAAACCCACGCACAGGGTGTTTGTTCACCAAAGAAGCTCACATAGCGCAAGCTGCGATCGAACCAGGGCCCCATGTACCAGAGGTGCACGCTCTGCCACTGAGTTACCGTGTCCATAACATGCTCTAGTTTATTTTTGCTTATCCACTTCTTAAGGACACAACTATTCTTCGTATGATTTCATAAAATCCAATCATGGGCCGTCGTGAATGATCAAATGATGACCAAAGTAAATCAGACACTGAAGTTATTATAGCTTGTAACAATTCATAGAATTATGCTGTCGGTCGTCTCGTGAACAACCGATTCAAAAAACGACATACTGTAGCTATATGTTACAGGAGCAAATTGACTCACATGGATTGCATAAACTACTGGGAACAAATTCACTCCGGCGGTATTTTTACTGGAGCCAAGAAGTTCACGTGAAAGATGTAATGATTTTTCCCCTTCCTTTTTACATTCTATAAAAAATCAAGTAGTACCTTACTTGTGCAAGACTCTTGCGCAAGAGTCTTGGTCTTGGTCTTGGTCTTGCAGATATGGTCTTGGTCTTGGTCTTGGTCTTGCAGGTATGGTCTTGGTCTTGGTCTTGCATCGGGATTCCTGGTCTTGGTCTTGGTCTTGGTCTTGGTCTTGCATGCAAGACTCTTGCAAAAACTGCAAGACCAAGACTCTTGCGCTCATCACTACGATGCAGTAGCTGCTTCACTGAAAGTCTAAAAAATACCCCAAAAACGCCGGATCGCGAAAGGGCTAGAAGTTGTTAGAATCCTTCCGCAGCACGACAGGTCCACGAAGGGTGTGAAATAACAACATTTGAACTATATGTATTATTGGAGTATATTGAATAATGACTTGCATTGGTATGAGGAGACACGCTTACTACATCAAAGAGATCAGGCCAAGAAATGCCACAGCCAAAGAGACCTTCAGCAAGAAATAACCACCCTTAACTAACAGGCTTAATATTGGGAAAGGAAAGAAGTTGGTAAAGTGCTTTATCTGGAGCATTGGACCGTATGGTTCAGAGATTTAAACACTATGGATGTTAGAGAAGAAATATTTAGAGAATTTCTAAGTGTGGTGTTGGAGGAAGACGAATAAGGTAAAATGGATAGAGAGGGTAACAAACGAAGATGTTTAAAACGGATAGGAGAGAAGAGTACACTTCTAGCCAGTATGCTTTGTAGAAAGACCAATTGAATTGGACACATCTTGCGAAGAAATTGTCTTTCTCATACTGCTATAGGAGGAAAGATGGAAGGAAAACGAGGAATAGGAAGAAGAAGAACCCCATCGATGATTTGAAAAATAAAAGAAAATATTGGGAGTTAAAAGACGAAGCCGAAGATAGAGAAACGTGGAGGAAACATTTCAGGTTCAAACTTAAAATTAATAAAAAAAATGTCCCCGAACCTGTGAAAAGGCAGATTACTTAATAATAATAATAATAATAATAATAATAACGTTGTTAAATGTTCTTGATTGTGTTCTTGCAATTACTTTATCAATATATGTATATATATATATATATATATATATATATATATATATATATATATATATATATATATATATATATATATATATATATATATATATTACTATGAACCATATAACATTAAAAGAATGTTTGAGATCCTGAGCGAACTACTGTTTCCCAAGAGACTCTAATTTCTTGTTTTCCCTCGAATTTATAAATGTATTTTCGTCTCTAGATTCGTTTTGTGTACCACTGATCCACCGTGTATTCAAAAGTAATACATGAATAAACATTAAACTAAACCATGGAATATCATAGAAAAACGTAACAACAACAATAATAGCAATATTAAAGATGATAATGAGGACAGTAGTTAGTGATACTTTACAATGTAAAGGGACTTTTCGAACACTCTGTATATGAGACATGAACCTACAACTTAAAGTAGGATTCGGAAGGTCTAAACAGCAAACTGCCATTTGCCTCGTTTAGGTATGACTGTTAGCCTCTGAGATACAGCTCCTGAAGTTAACACGTGCACCATCTATACATCAGATTAATGAAAGAACTTGAATTACAATATACACTCATGTTCAAAATTATTGTCGCATGTCTATAAATATGTTGTTGTAGGAATATAAGTTGATAACGAATTCGCCCGGTATTTCTTATAATGTTAGTATGTGTATAATCGGCAAAGACATGTATATGGGAAATTTCATGTCAAAAGAGCAGTAAATAAGAACAATAAAACGAAAATAAAATTATCTTGTCCATTTAGCAACATTTTGTTTTACTCATTCTAATTTTTGTATTTATAATTCTTTTCCTATGAAATTTACCACAAATATACATTTTCCGATTATACACATAGTATCGGTATTAAAAGTGCCCCGCAGTATCATTATCAAATTATATTCTTACAAGAAGACCGTTATAGATATGCGACAATTATTATGGACATGAGTGTACATGTATGAAATTTGGCTACAAACTTGGAAAAACTTTTTGCAAAGACATTTCAATTGCTTTTCAATTCAGTTGGGGTCTACTCGTCCAAAAAAAAAAAAAAAAAAAAATCACGCATGACTTGGTCAAAGATCAAGATGATTTTTTCGTTTTTTTTCTTTTTCTGTTTTGTTTTCTTTTGATTCGAAGGGCTTGGACGATCAGGAATTTAAATCAAGTGGTCAGATGGTAAAAAAAAAGAGAAAAGAAACGGTTCTACCAGTACATTTTAGCACGGTTGAGAGATGTTATGTGCAGGAAGAAGAGAAATCCGAATTGTGGGAAAACCAGACTTGGATGGTGCACCATGCCAATGCACCTGTTCACGCTTCGTTCCTCACCCACAGTTATCTGGCAAAACACGAGGCTCCTGTTGTGCCCGATCCACCCTATTGTGCGGAATGAGCCCCAGCAGACGTTTTCCTGTTTCCCAAACTTAAAGAATTTACCTCCGTAGTTTAAAGGTTAACACCACTTTGAAACGAGGTAGTTTAAAAGCTATAGAAGAGTTTCAAGACAATGCGACAAGAGACCTGCGCACCATCCTAAAAAGTAGTTTCAGAAGGCTTTCCAAAAACGGAAGAATCGTTGGGAACGGTGTATTGCCAGTAGAGAGGACTACTTTGAGGGAAACAGTGCTTAAAATATTATACAATGAGCAAGAAAGATATTATAGCAGAAGTTCGGTTTATTTTTGAACACACCTCGTATATATATATAATATACGAGAATAATGTGAATGTTGGTCTGTCAAAAGCTGTATAATCGCACTAATCTCTGAAATGAGTTATTGAACATGCTTTAACATGTTTTGAGTATGTAAATGGAAATAACAACTTTTGCATCTGAATCAGCGGCCATTTTTTGATGATGCCCAGGATACAGTACCTCTTAAAAGTAAAGGAATCAGAGTCAGAAATTAGTATTATGGCTACTAAAATATTGGAAAAAATATATTATCTATTACTATACATTATACAGATTGGCATAAATTCATATTGATACATAAATGCTAGATTAATTTTGTTCTGAATTGAAAACAGCTGATGTAAATTAGCAAAAATTGAGTTATATAAGCTCCTCTTCATCATCTTTAACCAAATGGAAACTCATATCTTCGCCGTTCCTTGGTGCAGCACCATTCTACGGTTTCGTATTTCTTCAGAAACCTCTTTGTAAACTTTGGATTGCTTTCCCAATTTTCACCAAAATGTAACAACAAAAGCAGCTTAATGCCATGCAATTTCTCTTCTTTCACACTATGTGGCTTCGGAACCGTGTCGATTGGGACATTTCTTATATTCCTTCCTCACTTAATAATTGGTTTCAGGGTGCCTGTTTAGAAACTGAAAAATGGTTCTCTTTGAACCAGAACTGTTGTACAGCTAGTTTTTTTTTTTTTTTTAAATAATTTTGCCAGATTTTTGGAATTGAAAGTGCCAGTTTTTTTTTTTCAAGATTTCGTCAGACGCATGTTTCTATTCCATGATCTCACAGTATTTTCCTAACTGTACAACAGTACTGAAATTTTCAATTATTTCTTCATATTTCGCATATTTGAATCTTTGTACATGTACAGTCCGCAGCAAAAAACCTGTAACATGAGCATGTAAGTTTATTGTAAAACTACGCCTAACAGCACAAGGAATCAACATAACGCTAAGTGGCACGAATCACGCCAGGAGAAACCTCGTGTTTTCACCTGCACACTTATTTTGGAGCAAAAGACTTCGTCGTTTCACAATAAACTTACATACTAATGTTGCAGGTTTTTTTGCTGCGGACTGTACCAGGACTCATGCTATAACTAATTTCGAATATTAATTGACAAGAACTTTTCTAATGAAAGAAGTTCTTCTCAAGGTAAAGAGACTGTTTAGAGAAGAACATCACCCAACAATATTCTGCTCAAACTAAAGAGTTACCCTGCAAAATGACACAAACGACTTCAAACCATAAGATAATCCACTTAACTTGTCTTTTTTTTGGCTACATTTCATTTCCAGTTTTCCAGGCATCGTGCACATTTTCTAGACATTTTTGGTGTTGTCTGAACAACAAAATTATGATTATCGCTGCCTAGAGTATAGGATTTTCTTTCGATTTTGCGCCTATTTGTCTACTAATTATTAAAGAAAAGCCGATTAGCACAGAAGAACGTCAAGAACAGTTAAACCAAGACATTTATTGCCTCGATTTTCAGTCCAAAAACACAAAAAATAACCGAAGTTCAGACTGAAAATGTTGAAAGATAAAATTTCGAATGATTTACCCAGAGTTGTAATAAATACCCAGACTACTAAACTAATCCTATACAGTACGAAACCTCAAATTGTTTGAAATATGGAATTAACTGGGTTTGATTCTGCTTTTCTCATGACGTTATTTGCAGGTATGGGATTTAAACAATTTATGAAACTGAATATGGAAGATGGATGTAACTGGTTTTGCATCTGCAGCCATGATGGATTTAACAAGTTTTGGAAATTGGCACATATTTGAATGTCAATTTCCAACTAGTTAAAATGGCCTTTGCTACTGAATACTATTTGGAAACAAAATTTTTCCAACTAAGGTTTCTAGAGCAACCACTATCTCATCTTTTTTAAGTGAATTTAACGGATTTTGCTATTGGTCTACTCAAATAGAGATTCGTCATGGCTATATGATTAACGTAAGCGCATCGGTGTAAGGGACCTAAGTTCGATTCTCGGTGGGAGCTCATGTAATTCGGTTTCCACATTAATTTTTACGTCGACACATCTCATGCAGATTCAGCACTGAAAGGAAAGCTAAACTCCATAACAACCAATTTCATGTAAACAAACAAATTGAGTTTTCTACTGCCAAAGGACAGATCGCTAATATTAATTTATGAGTTGTTAACAAATATTAGTTTATTTCATGGATTTGGCAATTTTAGCTTTGTTCAGTACTTCAACTTCGTTTCTACACTTGCCGTCATTTCTGCACTGGATTTCAAATCCATAGATCAACAATATATTTCAACGAATCCTATTGATTCAGACTCTCTGTTTCTGGAACAGCAGATTGACTGAAAACGTTCGGGAGGTGAAAAGTTCGGTTGCATTGGGCTGACGATGGCTGGAGATTTAATCCCTGGGTGACGCTTCGGGGCCACATGGTGTCAGGTGCTGTCTCTCACGGATTCATGTGTGCTACGCGAGAAAGTGGAGGCGGTGAGAGGGGAATCCCCTTTTCCTTCAATCGTTCGATACTCTCGTTGGGAGAAAGTGAGAGAGAAAAAAAAGAGATAAAAACACTGAAAGGCGTAAGAGAATTCGTCGCTTACTTTCTAGATACTCGGTTGGTGGTCTGACACCGAATCTTGCAACCGAGCTTTGTTTCGAACACTCAAATAACACTCAAGCTGTTGCTCGTTAACTTGAATCATACGCTAAATCGAACGTATCATTAAAGCTTGTTGTGTTACTTAAGGATTATGAATGAATCAAAGGAATAACAAAAAATTATGGGAATCTATGTATTAAAATGATAGGTTTATATGTTTTGTTTTTTGTCAAGACAAGTTTATATGTTTGTGGCCAATTATTTTGAAAATAATATCTCTGAAACCACAAGCTCTACAAAGATGCCGTTTTCACTGATCAATTGCAAATTTTGTGTAGATTGTTCAGTTCTAATTGAACATTTTAAAAAATGGCGGTTATTTCTTTATTACATTTTTTATGGGTACACTGGAAGTACTGAAACTTTAAAAAGTAAAGCAACATACCTTCCTACCTTCCAACGCCACACATTTGTATACGGGGTTAGTATATATCTCCGGCGTTTGTTTCATGGTCAAATCATAATGAAAAACGAAGGACAAGCATTTCTCCAGTCCAAGATGAATTTTTATTGTTTGGAGTTTTTTGCCCAATGAACACCATATATCACTGACATTATAATTAATTCTGTATGTAATGTATTTTCTTATTACATACTGCATGCAAGAAGAAAGAAAACACTGATCGTACATGAATTAGAAACTCCAACCGGAAGTAGGCTCAAGTCTTGCAAACGGTGCGAGATATTGAAAAAGAATCTCCCCTTTATGATATTCCTTGCCGATTTTTATCAAGACGTCTTTCACTTGTGTCTGTAAAGATTCATTGATGTTGTGAGGAAGGACAAGGAGATTCATGCTCATAAGTGAATGATGCGCTGTGTAGGGAGCGCAGGTTCAGCTAGTCATTACTCAGAAGCTTGCCTTATCGACGAATGGCGAAGACAAATAGTAGAAATTTTTATTAAAAGTGTAATTACTTTTCAGTATCTGTGTGTTTCATACGTATGTAATACTAAGTTCCCTCTTTGTTATATGGCTAGTTTACATCTCTTCAGTGTGGAAGATCCTGGTTTGATTCCCGGTGTCAGCTCATTAAGTTGTAGGTTCACGTCTCACAGCTTTGCTACTGAAAGGGACGCTAAACTAAAAGGGATTTCCTCTTAACGAGAGCTTTAAACCGTGATAGGTGTTTGAATGCGGAGCAATTGAAGAGTTCACAGACTATCACGCAGATTATAACGTTTATTTCCTTTGACGTCCACCACCATGATATTTTATTCCAAGAGAGCTGACGAAAAGTATAATTTGCTTGTTGTATTATGTGGATGTGAAAGTTGTTTCCTAATTAGAGAAAAATAACGCATTCTAATAGCCTTTGTAAATAAGGTCTTATGAAAAAGTGAGTGAAAATTTTGAAAACAACAAATTTATGGTTTCGTTACACTACTGTGATATATTATCTGATCATCATTATGTTGGGATTAACCTACCGTTCGTAATTATGAAAAAGTGATGTAACTAGATCCAGTGGCATACGAATTTCGGCTTTCAAGTGCCCTTTCAGCAAGATATTAAGGGATAAAATAAGCATTTACTATATTAAGAGATACAAAAATCCCGCATGTCCTGTAAGAATATAAGATTGAATGCTTGAAATCCCGCCGATGAAATTTGCCTATGTAACTGGCTAGGTCTCGCTTTTGAACATCTGTTGAAAAAAAAAAACCGGAGAAATAAATACTTTTCTTTTAAACCTGAAATATCATGATGTACGATAACCACGCCACCTACTAAGACGAATTCCATGCTGTGAGGTAACCACGTCACCTACTAAGACTAAACTCATGCTGCACGATAACCGCGTCACATACT
This sequence comes from Thermobia domestica, assembly GCF_964235325.1. NCBI lineage: Eukaryota > Metazoa > Arthropoda > Insecta > Zygentoma > Lepismatidae > Thermobia > Thermobia domestica. Next base: position 174,581,217 of record NC_137470.1, on the reverse strand, counting down.
AAGACGAATTTCATGCTGTACGATAACCATGTCACCTACTAAGTCGAAATTCATGCTGTACGATAACCACGTCACCTACTAAGACTAAATTCATGCTTCACGATAACCACGCCACCTACTAATACTGTGAGATAACCAAACCACACCACCTACTAAGACTAAATTGATGCTTCACGATAACCACATCACCTACTAACAAGGTACATTCACGAAGTGTCCCCTCGGGATTCGGGTAAAATTGATTCAAATGCAAAGTTCTCCGCGGCCCAATGTCTATTGTACTAATTTTAGCGGCCCATACCGGTAATTTGCATATTTATACCCTATATATATATATATATATATCCGGAATTCAATCATACACTACTATAACGTTCGAACACAAAATTCATTTTAGTTTCTGTAGATCTTCACGATAACCACGCCACCTACTAAGACGAATTTCATGCTCTGAGATAACCACGCCACCTACTAAGACGAATTTTATGCTGTACGATAACCACGTCACCTACTAAGACGAATTTCATGCTCTGAGATAACCACGCCACCTACTAATACTGTGAGATAACCAAACCACGTCACCTACTAAGACGAATTTCATGCTCTGAGATAACCACGCCACCTACTAATACTGTGAGATAACCAAACCACGCCACCTACTAAGACTAAATTCATGCTGCACGATAACCACGCCACCTACTAAGAAGAATTTTATGCTGTACGATAACCACGTCACCTACTAAGACGAAATTCATGTTGTAAGATAACCACGCCACCTACTAAGAAGAATTTCATGCTGTACGATAAGCACGCCACCTACTAAGAAGAATTTCATGCTGTACGATAAGCACGCCACCTACTAAGAAGAATGTCATGCTGTACGATAACCAAGCCACATACTATCACGAAATTCATTAAGCTTTTCATTGTGACAGTAACAATATGTCAGTATACAGTATGGTGAATGAGATACACGTATTGTTCAAAATCGTAATTAAATTTTTTAGACTTTAATATTTAACTATTTTATTGTCTAAAGATAAAACATGCCAATCAGTAGACTTCACTACGCAAACCAAATGAGATGCTTTTGAGTAAATTCCCAAGTGTGGTGTTTGACGAGTCGAGAGAAACTAATTTTTGTGATGTGTAAAAAATAATCTATAGTACATTCCCAATAATAATCGATAATTAAAAATTATTCTGGAACTGATTATTCATTTAATGCGTATTGAAAAGTATTCACTATTACCTAGCAGATTGTATCCATTATATTTTTTTTCGAAACTGCGAAACACAAACGTGTTACTTGTAGAATATCGCGGTGTCTTTCGTCACCTTCTTTGGTTTCGAAGATTTTTGGTAGGTTTCAGCAGCTTAGCCTGACCTGGTCTCTCCCTGCTTGATCAAATCTTTCACTGTCATTTCCACATTGATTGGTTGTTCCAGCCTCGCCTTCTCTGAAGTACATTCCCTTTCCGTCGTACTTCTAATCCTTATCGCCTTGTCGTCACTTCATTGAGTTTTCTCCGTCTTTCCACCCTCCTTGCTGCTCGAAACTTTGTTCTGTTCTCACCCTATCTTTGGACTTTTAATGGCGCCGTTCATCAGACGAAGTTTCTGTGCTAGTGTGATGTTTTTCTCTCTTTTCATTTCAAGTTTAAGTTGCTTCGTTTTACAGTCGTTATGGACTTTAATAGTTAATGTTCAAGTAAAAGCTGTAAAAGTATTAAGAAAGGAAGACTGTCCAACTTTTTCACTCCAGAATACAATAATTTCTGTCTGTAGAACACAATCAAATATATCTACTTTATGAGTCATGGGTCTTCACTGTCTTTCGGTATGCAACCCATTCTGCAGGACGTCAAATTTGGTTCCATTACATAAGGATATTTTCACCCCAGAATGCAATATTCGTTGTCTGTAGAGAAAAAACATTTCTACTTTATGAGTCATGGCAGTCTTCGTTGCCTTTGCAGTATGTAACCCATTCCGCAGTACGTCAAGATTGGTTGCATGACATTAGGATATTGATATATAGAATATAGGTATTACGATTAGGAATTAGATTTCTGGGCTTATGGCATAATTTCCATGTTAGCTCTTGGCCTATGAGGGATGGCGTCAATCGACGATCAGATTTCCCGGGGAATCGGGGAGGAATAAAGATATAGGGAAGGAAGGAAATGGCATGGAACCATTATTTGAGATACCACCCGGGCATTTGCCTGGTGTGAATAAAGAAAACTCAGGAAAACTTCAGTCAACGTGGCTGGCCTGATAAAAAGTTTTTACACTTTTTCGACTGAGTGCCCCCGAGGAAATCGAACCCGGATTCTTCAAGCCAGTATTGTGAGAAAATAATAATGGCAAATTTAACATTCATTTTTAGGAACTAAAGCTATGTGAATGTAAATAGATCTAGTGCTTAACGTACGAGCCAAACAAATGTACCTTACTGAAAAAAAAAGAACTACCATCAATTTTCAAATACAAAAAAGGCGCAGTAATTGTATAGTTATCGTATTTTTTCTATGTAGAATACTTCGAATTTTGTGTAGCAGATCTGTACTACATACCCAATCGTCCCTTCTGTCTATGTAAGCTGTCAGAAATTTTTGGACATGGTAATTGTAATCAAGTTCGATGACTATGGCATCTAGAAAAACTTAAATCCATTAAATTGTTGGATAATGGTAGTGTTGCATATATTTGATACTAGAGGAGACGCATGGAAATAAATTTGTATTTAAAATCACCGTTCATTGCATCAAAGTTTTGTATTTATATATACATTAAAACAAACAAACAAATTGCGCATCAAGAAAATTGATACTTGTTCGTTCGAGTAACGAACACTTTGTGAAAACACCAAAAATAGGAAGAAAAGAAAACAGAACCAATTTGTTTTCCTCAAAAGCTGTTTTCATGGAAGATGGAAAGAGGGCCATTACTGGAACTCAGTGACCAATCTCCATCCACTTAAGTGTTTCTGTTTTTCTTTTAGCAATTCTTCTTCTTAGCTTAATGCTCTGTAGCTTAATGTCTGTCTCTTGTTCGCGATTCTCTTTGAGAAGCAAACTTAATGTCTGGAACGGTCCTTGTGTACGCCTTTAGTTTTGAAACCTAACAATGTAAGGCGAAAAAAGTCACTAGTTGTCGCTATGTTCAATTTTATCAGTGGCGTTTCTTTTAAAAAATATTCAAGAGAAACTGTCGTAAATAAGGAAATTTATAAATCCATGTAGTTTATATAATTGATTTAGTGATCGACTTCAGGAACTCTTTAACGTAATGAGACAAAATTTTGTAGGAACACACAGCCTTGTTCAAATAACCTGCTCAACAATATCTCCTTACACTGTGCCGTAGTGATCTTTACATTGGTATTATAGAGTAAAATGAATGAAAAAGGGATTTAATTTAAGATTAGAAACAGCGCTGTTTCCTTCTATACTGTTTCCTTCTATATTATTATTATTATTATTATTATTATTATTATTATTATTATTATTATTATTATTATTATTTCGGTAACCTATTCACCTTCCTTTTTCCTCCCTGTATTCCACTACAGTATATTTTTGCGATAGAGAGTTTGGTGTTTTCTTAATTTAAATTATCTGGTATTATGGTTAGTCTTTTGTCAATGTCATGTGATTGCTATACTTAAATTTGATTGGTTGTTTATCCTTCCGATGAAGTAGCTTTGAAATTAAGTGATTGGGCCCGTCACTTGTTCTCTTCGCGAGGTATGTGTTACACCATATTTAATATTGTGTATAGTATATTTTATTTTGTGAATTTAAAATTATTCTGGGTTTTTCCGTGAGTATATATAAAAAAAAACATGTAGATAGAAAATTGATAAATATTCTAATTGAACCATCAGTTCAAATATTGGTATTGAATTTCTATAATATAAATATGTGTATTTCAAATATGGTTTATGCTGAATATGTCTTGTGATAAGGCAGGAGCCATCTTGGAGTTTTACTTCATGCAACATGTGCCTGATAAATTTTTCAGTAATTATAAATTTCTTGTGGTTTTTGCATGAATCGAAATTGTTTAAATCTACTAGTAGTTGAAAATATTTTTCAAAATCGGACAAACTTTTACGAACTTTACAAATTCGTTGTTAGATTCAACATTACGTTTATCTTTTTTTTAAATAATAATAAAATTTGTTAATGCTATCGGAATTCTTTTTTGTGTTGTTTATCAAGTAGAGTTATGTTCCTGCAACCTTTGAAGACTTATTATTATTTGTTGAACTTTAGCATACCATTCTCTTTCAGTAGCTTACATTTTTACGTGCGTTAAGCGGCGTTGTAAACCACATACCTGGTCCGGGAAACTCTTCTCGGAGGGGCTACTTGTTTGAGTAGAGGGAAGGGAACGTAAAACTTTCTTTCCTTATTTTCAAAGATTTAGTTTTTCTGGGAAGGGACGGTAATGGCAACATTACCCACCTTGGCTGTTACAAAAGAAGAGAACAAGTCATTTTTTATGGTATGCTTTAAAAGTTTAAAGTCAGTTATAGTCTTCATTGGTAATATAAAGCAAGCAGGATTGAACCCAATTCTTGGCACATGTTAGTCAATATCCTTGCCTACTTGTTTATATTCATCATGGCTTTTGGTGGTGATAGTTCCTTTTTTATGGATGAGATACAACTTTTTAAGGAAAATGAAAATGTAGAACACGTAGAACAAAGAAAGGTCGAATCAATATTTTTGAAAGAAATTGCTACAATGAATCCAATTGACCAAAGACAGGTCGTAGAAACGTTATCAGAAGGAGAAGCAAAATCACTGCTCTATAGATTCCTTGCTAATAAAACAGCTGACCCACAGTCGTCTGTTGACCTTGATAAGCAGGAGGTAGTTAACGTAGCACCTGTGAGTAATACAAACACGGTGCCTGTTGTACCAAGTGTTCATTCACCTTTTGCTGGCTTGCTAGTTGATAAGAATGTGCAAGGTCAGGAATGTAACTTAACTTCTTCGAATGCTTGTTTTTCAAAACTAGAACAGAATTCCGCAGCTTTGGTACTTCGATCTTTCTTTGATAATTTACCAAGTTCTGATGGATCTAACCCTATAGTGTTATATGAGTTTGTTAAACAAATAGACGAGTTTTATAATGTAGACCGTTTTCCTTTCCCGGCATTACTGTATTATTTAAGAGGAAAAGTATCAGGTCCTTTAAAAAATGTATTACTGGAATTGCCTAGTCAGCTTCGTACCTGGGAGCTCACGCGAGACTATATTTTTCATAATTTATTATCGGAATGTGCTATGCAATCCATAGTTGTTGAATATATGTATAAGCCCCAAGGCCAGGCAGAGAACTTGAAAGACTTTGTTAAACGTCTACTCACAGTGGACCGTTTGCTTAAATTAAATTGTGGTGATGAGAGATTAATAAGTTTCATTACCAGTGGCGTTCTGTCTCGAATTAAAGGGAGGTTATTTTATAACCAGAAACCTAAAACTATGAGTGAACTACACCGATTAGTTAACGATTATACCTTTCATGAACTCTATTCTAAACAATTTGATTTTAAGGTGCGCTCTCAAGTAGGGTTGCCAGTTGTGAATAAGAACTTTACAAATAAACAAAAACAAAAAAAACTGTTGCGTGCTTTCCTTTGTGGCGGTCCACATTTAAAACGGAACTGTAGTTTAAATAAAAATTCGTCTTCATCTATGTCGTTTGTTGGAAATAATGAAAAGAAAGTGTGCTCTGTAGAAGATAGTCGGGGCGTTGCCTTGGTGAACCTTAAAGTTGGGGATTTTTCAGTCGTCTCTGCCTTAGATTGTGGGTGCACGGCTAATTTAATTAGTTTGGACCTTTTTAATAAAGTTAAGAACTTAGATGAAGTCCGTGTTAATTATAAAGACTGTTTTCGTGGAAAACCTATTAACAGAGAAGCATTAGTGTTACGTCCTTCAGTGTTGCTACCCTTGGTTATAGATGGATATAAGTTTCAGTGCAAGTTTTATGTGATGAAAAATCTTGAATATCCAATTCTTTTGGGACTCGATTGTTTTCGTCGAGAGGGATTATGTATTGACTTTGATAAAAACACGTTATATTGGACCAAGTCAAAAATAGAACTTCCCTTAGTAAAATCTTATCCCCCCTCCCCTCTTACTTATAACAAAAAGAAGTCTGTTGCTGGTTTTTATCCTTCCAGGGAGGGGAGTGTGAGCGAAGCTGCCGCCAAACTTTTCTTGGGAGATTCTTCGTCTCATTCCCGTAGGCCCTGGACTTGTAAGAGAAATTTTGACAACGGAAGTAAACATCCTAGTAGGGAAGATTTGGATGCGACCAGGGCACTGCAGATAAGGAGCCGTAAGCCTTCTAAGCCGACCAGGAGCGACACAGTGGGACTACATGGTTACAGGTACTCTTGCAGCGAAATTTTTTCTTCCAGGACATTTCATTTGCCTTCATCAAATTTAAAAAGAAAAACAAATGTTACTTCGGACTATAATTTTCAAAATAATATTTCAATGTTAGAAAATGAGCCCGTACCTGGGCCTTCTTCGCGACCTGATACTTGTAACGTAAATGACGAAAACGTCGGTGAGAAACGTGTAAATTGTGATGTTAATAATGTCAATTATGATAATGAAATAGGGGGCGATCCATTGTTATGTATGTTACAGTCAGGTGATGAGAGTAAGTGGGATATTACTGTAGAAGAGAGAAAGAAAATCATTGATGGTATAGGTAAAAAGTTATTGGAACAAGACAAGAGTTTAGGGGCTTATGTAGATAGGTTATTGAGTAAATATGATAATGTGATCACTCATCGTATAGGCTGCATTAGTGATTTTGTATACCATATCCAAAGAAAATCAGATGAAGTAATACGTGAGAGACAGTACCCTTTTTCGAGAACTCAGCAGAAGGAATTATCCCATATTATTGAACAATTATTGGAAAATAATGTTATTCGTCCTTCACTCTCTGAGTTTAGATCTCCTTGTTTTCTAGTTAAGAATAGGGATTCATCTTCCAGGCTAGTAGTAAATTTCGCTCGGGTGAACAATATCATTTGTGGAGATGGGGTCCCGTGTCCGAACCTCGACGAGTGTATTAGTTCGCTTTCTGATGCAAAAATTATGTCAATATTCGATGCCCGTCGAGCTTTCTTCCAGGTCCAGCTGTCCCCTGAGAGTAGACAGCTCACCGCCTTCGCTGTACAAGACAAATTATATGAATACGGGCGTGTACCGATGGGAATCTGCATTGGGACACAGGCCTTAATGAGGGCTCTTAATGATATATTGGGAGACTTGAGGGGAAAGGGAGTTGAATTCAACGCGGACGACATTGTCGTATATGGACGTTCTATTGAGGAACACAATTCCATGCTTGAACAAGTTCTCTCTCGTTTTTCGAACAGAGGCCTCACTCTCTCTCCCGACAAATGTAAGATATTGAGGACAAAAATTGAATTTTTGGGCTTCTTGATCGAGGACGGTGAGATTAAGATGTTACCCGAAAGGCTACAAGCAATTAGGGATATTAAACCCCTTCAAAACCGACGTGGCCTTGTGAAGATTTTGAGCTTTTTAAACTTCTATTCTCGTTTTTGTAATGACTTCGCGGGCCTTATCGAACTCTTATCGAGAATGCGTTCTCCACGTGAGAAATTTGTCTGGGGTCCCAGAGAGGACTCTTGTTTGGAGCAAATAAAGCGAGCTTTTGAAGAACAGATTATTTTGTCCATCCCCAATTTAAATAAAAGATTTTATTTGCATGTAGATTCGACGTTGAGATCTCAAGCCGCAATTTTGTCTCAGAAAACGGACGAGGGCTTGTTGAAACCAGTTTGGTTTTTCAGTAAGACTTTAAAACCCGCTGATTTTAATAGAACAATATATCAATTGGAATTACTTGCTATATATAATGCGGTGATGCGGTTTCGTTCATTCTTGAGTAACGAATTTACTATATTTACAGATAATAATGCTCTCGTACACATGTTACGTAATCCGAAGAATTTAGGTCGTTATGGTAATATAGTACAGAATTTATTTGAATTTAAATTCAAAATTGTGCACATTTCGAGTGCGAAGAATTTTCAAGTGGATTTTTTGACGCGGATTTATGAAATTAATCCCACGGATGTAGATGTTGATCCTTGTTCCATTAATTCCGCGGAGAATTGTATGTTTAGTCTATGGAGTTTACCTCTGTCACATACCGATATTGTACAACATCAACGAACAGAAGCTGATACTAAAGATATCTATCGGGAGGTGGTTGAAAATGGTGGGGAATACCAAGATTATAAGATTGTGAAGGATATCTTGTATCAAAATACTAAGGCGAAATATTCACCTTATAAGGTTTTGGTTCCCCGTTTACTTGTCCCTATGTTATTAAGTTATTATCATTCGATGTTACCTAATGGGGCTCACCTTGGGATTTTGAAGAGTTACAAGAAAATTTCCAAGTATTTCACTTGGAAGAACATGTACGACGAAGTTCGAGAGTATGTGAGAGGGTGCCATGAGTGCCAACCCTCGAAGGCTCGAAATTATCTTCCTCAAGGGCAGTTGATCTCAGAATATTGTTCTGAAGTGAATGGCCATAACTACGTAGATTTGGCTGGGCCTCTCCCGTGTAGTTATGGATACCGGTACATTCTACTTTGTCTCGATAATGCGTCTCGATTCCTTCATTTAGTTCCTTTACGTAATGCAACGAGCAAGCTTGTTATCAAAGCCCTGAATGATATTTTTTGTCGTTTCGGATTTTGTCGTTCTCTTACGAGCGATAGGGGTCCGTGTTTTTCTTCCGTAGAATTCAAGAATTTCCTTTTTGGAAATGGAATAAAACATATTAGGAGCTCTCCTTACTTTCCTGGTGGAAATGCAGTTGAGAAATACGTGAGATTAGTAAAAACTAGCCTGAAATCCTACTTGAATGGAAAACAGGAGAAATGGGCATATTTTATAAACCAACTGCAGTTTTCTCTAAATACTGCTGAACATTCAGAGTTGAAATTTTCTCCATTTAGATTGTTTCTTGGGAGAGATCCTATTGATACCTTGATGGTTAAGTGGAAAATTTCCTCTGAAGATATTGATGGCCCTAATAATGCCACTATATGGGAGCAAGCTTTAGAAAACATGCACAAAGCTTGGGAAGAGAGACGAAGGATATATAATAAGCGTACTGTTCCTGTCACCTTTGCTGTCGGTGATCGTGTTTTGATCAAATCACAGCAAAAGTCATCCCTACAGGATAAGGTTACAAAATCATTAGCCTTTAATTGGTGGGGTCCTGTTACTGTGATTGCTAAACCTACGGCAAATACATTAAAATGCAAAACAAACGATAATAAAATAGTCGTGACGCATACTACTTTAGCTAAGCTCTACAGAGAGCCCAGAAATGTGTGTGGTGGAACCATGTAAGGAAAATTGTTGTTTCTTGAATTGTATATTTATTGTTCACGTTCATCATCATTCATTCGCTACTAACCCTTTTCATCATCATTTCATCTCATGCTCATTACTATATTGTATTATACATATGTGTTTTTTTGGTATAAAATGAAAAATATTCTGAAGAATTTTTTTTTTTTGGGAGGGGGATGTTGTGCCGTAGTGATCTTTACATTGGTATTATAGAGTAAAATGAATGAAAAAGGGATTTAATTTAAGATTAGAAACAGCGCTGTTTCCTTCTATACTGTTTCCTTCTATATTATTATTATTATTATTATTATTATTATTATTATTATTATTATTATTATTATTATTATTATTATTTCGGTAACCTATTCACCTTCCTTTTTCCTCCCTGTATTCCACTACAGTATATTTTTGCGATAGAGAGTTTGGTGTTTTCTTAATTTAAATGATCTGGTATTATGGTTAGTCTTTTGTCAATGTCATGTGATTGCTATACTTAAATTTGATTGGTTGTTTATCCTTCCGATGAAGTAGCTTTGAAATTAAGTGATTGGGCCCGTCACTTGTTCTCTTCGCGAGGTATGTGTTACACCATATTTAATATTGTGTATAGTATATTTTATTTTGTGAATTTAAAATTATTCTGGGTTTTTCCGTGAGTATATATAAAAAAAAACATGTAGGTAGAAAATTGATAAATATTATAATTGAACCATCAGTTCAAATATTGGTATTGAATTTCTATAATATAAATATGTGTATTTCAAATATGGTTTATGCTGAATATGTCTTGTGATAAGGCAGGAGCCATCTTGGACTTTTACTTCATGCAACATGTGCCTGATAAATTTTTCAGTAATTATAAATTTCTTGTGGTTTTTGCATGAATCGAAATTGTTTAAATCTACTAGTAGTTGAAAATATTTTTCAAAATCGGACAAACTTTTACGAACTTTACAAATTCGTTGTTAGATTCAACATTACGTTTATCTTTTTTTTAAATAATAATAAAATTTGTTAATGCTATCGGAATTCTTTTTTGTGTTGTTTATCAAGTAGAGTTATGTTCCTGCAACCTTTGAAGACTTATTATTATTTGTTGAACTTTAGCATACCATTCTCTTTCAGTAGCTTACATTTTTACGTGCGTTAAGCGGCGTTGTAAACCACATACCTGGCCCGGGAAATTCTTCTCGGAGGGGCTACTTGTTTGAGTAGAGGGAAGGGAACGTAAAACTTTCTTTCCTTATTTTCAAAGATTTAGTTTTTCTGGGAAGGGACGGTAATGGCAACATTACCCACCTTGGCTGTTACAACACGAGCGTATTCTCACATCTGTACTTACTGCAGCACAGTATATACTTAAGATGTTTATAGTATAAACATCTTAAACACTTACTTTTTTTTGTAACATTCCCTAGCTTCTATGCAACCTTCACAGTAACAAAGAAATGTTGTTTGTCTATAATAAAATTATATGTAATTTTTCTTGATCATAAATGTCCGTTATCTCCATTGGTTAACATTTTCAGGCTAAGGGTGACTTTGACGTTAGTTATTGATATCCCAAAACTCATATATGATATCATGTGTTTAGCAGTGTTTATTGAACTTGGTGTTTTTGAAACCATCATTATGGAATAGTTGAAGTTCGACTGTGCCATTTTTTCAATGAAAAATTTTGTCCCACAAAAAATCTCTTGAGCATGACTGCGCCCAAAGACCCGCCTGATTTAAAGCGGAATCTAAAACGATTCGCTAATCGGTTCGGGAATTTTGTATAAGAAAGGCACACTCGTTACCCATATTCCCAGCACGGTGTCTTTTATGTGTGTGTATATACTTACAAATGCAGTGCAACAACATAATAAATGTCTCCAATTTGTGAAAAAAATGCATTATATGTTTCGTTGTTAAACTAACAAGTATATTCCTTTTCAAATCTCTATTCTTGTAGAAAATCTACTAACAGAAAGAAAGAAAAAAAAATAACAAAATTACGTCGGCATGGTAACGAGACATCATGACGCGTGATATAGCAACCATGATATTCCGTCTTTTCTTTCCGTTGCACCTCTTTATAGTTATGATTGAAGCTGCATCAAAGAAAACATCATTGTGTAATAATACGTAAGTGGAACAACCTACACATGTGTATTAACCAAAGGCTTCTGACATGTTTTTTTTTCGGTTCATGTAACAACATCCGTTGTTACGAGCGTCATTATTGCTTTCACGAATATCGTATTCAGCACAAAAGTGATCTTTGTTTTATGACATTCAATTAAGGTTGTCTCTTATTTTGTGCAGTACTGGATGGTTGTAGGTAGAATCTGTAGCGAAAGTGGGTGGGATATGAGTCCGCGACAAAGCCATTTCTTTGCTTTCGACCTTACGTAACACTCCTCTCGTGGGGCCGCGGTGGCTCATTGGTAAAGCGCATACCTCTAATCTTTTTTGATCTTTGGTTCGATCCCCGACCAAGTAAGTTTGTGGTAAATAGCATCGTGTTCGTGGGTTTTCTCGGGGTATATCCGTTTCCTACCACATGCTCATTCCACCATTTCCTCTATCATCATTCCATCATTTCCTCTATCATTATTCCACCGTTTCCTCTATCATAATTCCACAATTTCCTCTATCATCATTTTACCATTTCCTCTATCATCATTCCACCGTTTCCTACCTCATTCGCATTCCACCATTTCCTCTATCATTATTCCACCATTTCCTCTATCATTATTCCACCGTTTCCTCTATCATAATTCCACAATTTCCTCTATCATCATTTTACCATTTCCTCTATCATCATTCCACCGTTCCCTACCTCATTCGCATTCCACCATTTCCTCTATCATTATTCCACTGTTTCCTCTATCATCATTCCACCATTTCCTTGCCTTAGTCATCCATCTTTCTTAGGGTAAAGGCATAGTCGTGAGACATTAAACTGAAATGTTTCATTCCGACACTCTTCTGGAAACATGAAACGCAATGAGCCTCAACTGGACAATTCATATCTCAACTTCCGCGCTACGATAGTTTACTGGTAAAATAATCGGTGTGGTGCTAAGAGTTCCAGGTTCAATAATCACCTAAAAGGAAAATAACAAAATGCCTACTAAATTTCGGCAAGAACAAGCGAACATAGAAAAAAACTGGCAAGAAAATCAATGACAAACTACAAAATTTTGAGAATACCAAAATGCAGCCAATGTAAATAATAAGAAACCGCATGATGGCTAGGTTGCAACAACACAAGAGCTACGCCTGTCTAGTCATGTAAGTGATACTCCAAAATTTGTTATGAAAGGGATATTTCATCCCCGCAAGTATATCTTCTTCTGTTGAAAGAGCTCTGTTACTTCTCTATTTCATCACTAAACTTCTGGCTTCTCCGTCATGTCTCATGCCTTAATGACTCAGTTATAGAGATGAAAGTAGAGCTTAAGTACTATAATATTCAGTGTCAGAAAGACACACGTACTTTACCAATCTCGTATTGGTAATCTTAGTCTTTACGCAGAAATGAATTGCTTAAAAGGCCTTATCACTTCGAAATTAAACCACCGCTAATTTTACAGTAATTATGTGATATCATTCAAATAGATAAAATGTAATAAAAATGTGGAACAAGATCGCTTTAGAGAATATTATTTTGCATGAGGTACCGTTATCACGAGTCACCTAGTAGCTTTCCTTTGGCAGCCATTTAGTAACGAGAAAATAAATGCCAATTTTCTAAACGGCTGGAAATCCAAAGGAGATAAGTGAGTCATGATAACGATATCTCATGCAAAATAATATTGTCTAGGGAGCTCTTGTTGCACTTTTTGATCATCTCTTATCTAGTTGAAGATACTGCATAATTACTGTAAAATTAGCGGTATTTTAATTTCGCAGTGAGAAGGCCTCTTAACACAGAAGTATGTTTTTAAATTTGAATTTAGTAGTCTTTCATTGAACATTTAGTAAATGTAGAGTATTTAATGTAGTGTAGGGAATTTGCGTATTCAAGAAACATATTTCTCTCTTATAACTTGCTGTGAATGATGTAGATGCCTTCCCTCTTATAAATATGGAAACGGCTTGTTCTTGTAGATCGAAGTGTGAGACTTACAGTAGATGCGAAGTCCATTGGATTCACTACTTATCCAGTACAACAGAGGATTAGAATAGACGGTAATGAGTGTTGCTTCTCATATAATAGGTTGAGTTCATAGTTAGATTTGTGGACTCAGCTCTTTACCTCTGAAAGACTAAGGTGTCGATCTGTTAGTTTCCATAAATCGTTGCTTTGTGATAATTAGGAGGGTCACCAGAGCCCAGGACGTGAGAGTCTACCATTTTGTTAAAATCCCTGGCGGGCGTTAAAGGTTAATTGTGTTGTTATGCCGTAGACACTAATCATTGTTAGCTATCCATGTTGCAGATCGAGATGTATCTTGAAAACTGTTTAGTTAAAAAAATGTTATTTGCTCCTTGTAGGCTAGTCACTGTTCTTTTCTATGAGTTGTATTATATTTGTCAGAGTACTTCTTCTAGATTATGATGTGGGAATAGTTCATTATTATGGAAATGATAGTGACCAAAAAATGCTCAAGTTTTGAATTTGTGAATTTTATCTTAGAACAGTGTATAGTGTGTTTAATCTCAGTTATTCTTGGAAATTAAGAAATGTTCAAATACTTCACTTGAATTTCTGTTGGTTTAGTTATACGCACATTGATGTACAGAATTTCGTTCAGTAATTGCTATTATATAATAAGAATATAACTCTGCTTGTAATTTACTTCATGCACAAATCCTGCGGAGGATGGGTTGTTTGTTAGAAAATTAAATTAGCTTCTTCAATCTGGTATTTTAGTTGTTTTAAACATGTCCAACCACCATCGAAAAAAAAAACACGTTTAAAACAATTTGTTTAAACGTTTAAAACAAACTGAATAAAACAACAGCCCTCATTTAAAACATGTTTTAAACACTTGTTTTAAACATATCAACCTTGATATATATATGAAAATATACTACATCAATATGATTACTGAATAGTACGCATACTAAAATGACCTATATAAAAGGGAAATAACAATTAACAGGCTGATGCTTTAATAAGTTTTCTCAATAGCTACACATTTTCTAATCATCCTATGCCTTGTACACTGATAGAATGCATCGTTGAATCTTGAAATGTTTCCCGTGTTTCGTTGCAACATACAAAGTAAGGCGTTTTAACTGTGTTTTGGTTTCCTCCCATTTTCCACTTTGTTGAGTTTATCCTATTTTCCCCACAAATTCAGCAAACGTAGAATCTTTACAATCTTCCCTCTTTTGTAATCTCTTAAGACGACTTAAGAGGGCACAACACTCATTCCAATAAAGATATCTTTTCTATTAGATTCCGCTGAACGAAACATGGGAAAAAAGAACAGGAAATCTATTTCATGAACTAGGATTACTATTTCGGTACTAAGCTTTTTATTCTTTTCTCCATTTTGAAAAGAAATCTTGCTCGATATTGATGCGCTTTTGTCAATCAACTGTATCGTTTAGTTTGCGAAATGGCTTCCTATTCATCCAAGTCAAAACACGAAACCAGGATAACAAAATTTACCGAGGGTCTTTACCTTTCTGTTGTAGAGAGTTCTAGTTTTCTAGGGAAGACATCTTAGTGAGAAGATATGTTTCTATCTACTGGGTTTCTTTAATATGACACGAGACCATCGGATTGAGTTAAAAGAACAAAGGACGAACTGCAAGCTTCCTCCAGGAAGTTTAATTTTCCGTCGCTAGAGACCACCACTTTGTGTCTGTGTTAGGAAAGAAAACACTTGAGATGTTTTTTTTACAACTTGACAGGGTGATTCTGTTTCTCAAATATTCCACAAGGTGGCGTCACTAATTATTATCAAAGTAAGATACAACTTTTTAAATTGGCCACCTTTCTATAGATTAAACATACGGGATCTTCAGAATGTTATTTGGCGTGTGATTAATGTAGTACTAAAGATTTCGATTAAAGTTCTATTAAATATTTAAGTATGAGAGGACATGAAAGGAGAACAATAGAAAGAAATGCAGAGGTCTTATCAAGCACTTATAGTGACATTGGTTTAGAAGTACATGCAGAGAAAACTAAATACATGGAAGTTCCTCGGGATCGTAATACTGGTAATTTTTGATGCGTTAAAATATCAGATAATGCTTTCGATAAAGTGAATGTTTTCAAATATCTAGGATCAGTATTAACAGACCAAAACAATATTCACAAAGAAATTAAATGTTCACTGAAAACAGGGAATTAGCGTTATTATTCAGTTCAAACTCTTTCGTCCGTTGCGAATTCTTGATTGATTTGATTTCGAGTTGAACATCCCTTCCAGAAGCGAGTCTATATGAGATGGGACCTACTGATTAACGTAGAATCCGAACCACATGAGCTAACGCCGGGAATCGAACCCGTGTCTCCCAGGCCAAAGGGGACGATAACCGTTTAGCCACGAAGGAGCTCCGTTGCGAATTCTGTCGAGGAAATTTGAGGCTTAAGATATATGAGACGATAAGCATGACTGTTGTTCTGAATGGTTGCGAAACATAGTCGCTTCATCTGAGAAAAGGACTTAGATAGAAAGTATTTGAAAACACCATCCTGAGACAAATATTCGGGCTCAAGAGTAAAAGAAATGGAGAATGGCGCGGAAACTTCATAACGGGGACCTACATAATTTATACCGTCTACCAAACATTGTTAGGGTTATCTAATCTAGGAGACTCAAATGGATATACCATATAGCCAGAATGGAAGAAAGTAGGAACTCTTTCAAAGTTTTAAGTGGAAGTCCGATCGGAAAAAGACCATTAGGAAGACCTAGGCGCAAGATGGAAGGACATTAATAAAATATATCTCTCAGAAATAGGAATACAAAGTAGAAACTGAATCCATTTGGCTAAGGATAGAAGTCAATGGAGAGCTTTTGTAAATGCGGCATTGAACCTCTGAGTTTCATAAGCCATAGAGCTAGTTAGTTAGTTAGTTTACTTTAGATTAGGATATATATCTGCTGTTCAGATGAAACACACACACTCAAATATTTGAGTCAAGTGAAAGAAATAAAATTCTATAATTGTGACACTATTTCAAGCTTTAGCAGTGTAATGAGTTATTAATTGCAACTAAAGGAACAAAAATGAGAAGATGAAACTGCTGGATTCCGCCTTCAAGAGAAAGGAACACCATTACTCTGTGCTTCATTAGTTTCATTTTCGAATGCAACACCGTCACAAAACGCAATTTGACGTTTAAGTCTCGCTTCTTCCTACGGTTTCTCATTTGCTTTCAAAACTGTAAGAGCTGCAAACTTCCGTTTTGTAATAGACAAGTCATTCATTTAAGGGAGACTCCACCTGTTTTAATGACCGCTGTAATTAAAACACCCAACGCATCTTAGAAGAGCTTCCACCTAAGATATTCTCTTCTAATTTTATAAATGGATCTACCTAATTTTCTTGCAAGTGTTTCCCTTTTTAAAAATTATTTTTGTTTCTACCTTTTTTTTTACTTTCCCAAGAACTTCTCTTCCTACACAAGTGTCTAAATTCTTCAATGAATAAAACCTAATTGATTTAATCCAACCAGGAAAAAAATCACAATTAATACAATCTTAATGCGAAATTTACAACAAATCCTATTATTATAGGTTAAAAATAGAAATCTCACCAGTGGTTTGAAGCGTGTCTATTTCGATTTTAATACGTTGTAATGTTATGATGATCAATGTTATGTTATGTTATCTCAAATTTCTCCCGTTTTATTTCACACGATATATGCACCAAGTTACCCATAATATTGGGAGTACGGCAGCTTACCTCTGGTGCGTGGGTCTCTGGTTCGATACTCGTCTAAGTAAGTTTGTAGTGGCCAAATCATGTCCGTGAGATTTCTCGTGGTCCTCCCACTTTTCATTCTACCAGATTGTCCATCATAATTCACATACCTTTATCATCCATCTCCGTTAGCTTAAAGGGGATAATTGAAAAACGTTAAACTGAAAGATTTCATTTCATTTCATGTTTTTGCTCTTAAAAATTGTCTAACGTTTCCCTCAATGTCTCCGCTTGTTGCTACTACTTATAGCAAACCACACTCAACGAAGAAGCAGGCAGGAAATCTAGCGTCTATAAAATATAGAGTTGTCATTCAAACCAGAACTTCAGATAAGTTGTTTATGGATCCATGCCAATTCGTACAAGGAGAGCATACAGTTTAGTTCTACTTCCCTCATTTGCTCTACCTGTTATCTGAGTCCCTTCTCCGACTCTACAAGACTGATTCTACGTCATACATTGGCCAGTCGGAAATGACTAACATAGACACTTCTCTGAACATTTCACATATGAAAATTAATCTCTTTCTCATTCATCATGACATATGTATTTAATACATGTTCCCAGGGGCGGATCCAGGACGGACTTCTGGCGGGGCGGTGGGTTGTAATAATGGTACCTAGAGCTGCTTTTAAGAGTGTCAAACTCGGAGATTGGTTTTATTTATATATAAAATAAAAAAAGTGCCTTCTTCTAGGGGGGCGATCGCCCCCTGGATCCGCCCCTGCATGTTCCTTTACAGACACAAGTGAAAGACGTCTTGATAAAAATCGGCAAGGGGTACCATAAAGGGGAGATTTTTTTTCAATATAGCGCACCGTTTGCAAGATTTGAGCCTACTTGCGGTTGGAGTTTCTGATTCTTCTATGATCAGTTTTCTTTCTTCTTGCATGCAGGTTGTAATAAGTTAATAAACTACATACACAAATAATTATAATGTCAGTGATATATGGTGTTCATTGAGCAAAACACTCCAAACAACAAAAATTCATCTTACTGTTAGACTGGAGAAATGGTTATCCTTCGTTTTTTATTATCATTTGGCCATGAAATAAACGCTGAAGAGATATACTGACCCGTTTGTACAAACGTGTGGTGTTACAATGTATAACTCGAAGGATATGAAGGTTTTTTTTTTTAAAAAATCAATACTCCAGTGTACCCTTAAAATATGTAATAAAGAAATAATGGCGATTTTATATATTCAATTAGAACTGAACAATCTATGCAAAATTTGCAATCTATCAGTGAAAATTGCATCTTTCCAGAGCCTATGATTACCGAGAACTCACTACCGAAAGGAGTGACCACAAATATATGGACTTTTCTTGACCATAAACATATAAACCTAGAATTTTAATATATAGATAAGTAAATGTTGATCGTTTCCTTATTTAATCTGGTATATTTGAATTCTATCCTTTGTGGGGTGTATATTTATTTCGGATCCAACCTAAAATTGTAAAACTATTACTTATATAGTTTCTGTGCTAAAAGTCAAAAGCAAACAAACATATAAAGAAATCAAGTTGTCTGTGTTTCTCTATCTTCCATATAGAACCTACATTCAACAACTACATCCCATTTGCCATTAGCTTCGGACACCCGTTGAATCTCTCGTTTTCTGAGCCACTAAATTCTTCCCCTTTTGTGGTAGCCAGTGGGGGTGGAAGAAAACAGGGAGAGAGGAGAGGAATTCTCTCATAGAAAGAGCCAAAAGGAAAGAGAGAAAGAGAGAAAGGGAGAAGAACTTATTCAGTGCAGCACCAGAGAAATCTTCGTTTCATGTTCGTTTCCTTTTCTTATCCACAGCGACGGAAAATTTGAATACATTTGAATTGCAAGTTCGTAGTGGAGATGCTATTGTGTGACGACCTCGGTTTTCCAGAGGCAAACTGGAGGCTAATGTACGAGGTGCATATTAAAAGTAATATCCAGTCAGCAATTACGAAGTAATAGTATCTGTATCTGTATATGATATCTGTATACATAGTTTGCCGATAAAATATGATCCCAGAAAATACTTCAATGGCATTGCTATTCAGAAGAGTATACTATTTTTAAAAAAATATAAATCTCCCTTCGGTGCTTATCAATGGCTCTTATTGGTTGGGATTGAAAGCGGATGAATCCATTTGGAAGGAGGGAACCAGTAGGATGCAAATTTTTATATTTGCTTTACCTAACAAGGATTTTGGAAATGATCAAAAAAATGGATCAAAAGATTGCGATCTTGGTCAAGAATTTTAGGAATGATCAAAAAGTGCATCAAAAGAATCCTAACTTGGCCAATAAATAGTTTTTGAATCAGGGTTCACAAAATTTTTGAACGGTCCCTAAATCGAGTTTTCGTATTTTCTACGGAATAAGCACATCATACTAAGTTAAATGATTGAAAGAAAAAAGCTTTGAGTTTTACGTCCCACGGTTAAGCCGGTTAGGCTAAAGGAGACGGTGGTGATTAGTAATGAATGAAATGGTGGAATGAAGAAAGTGGGAGGAAACGGGAGAATCCAGAGGAAACCCACGCACACGGTGTATGTCCACCACAAAGTCCACTTGGCGGGGGCTGAGATCGAACCCGGGACCCCAAGCACCAGAGGTGAACGCTCTACCACTGAGCCACCGCGGCCCGCAAGTTAAGTGATTGAGTTTGGCTACACTATATGTAGTTCTCCAGATATAAGGCCCACAAGAAAATTTTTGATTGTAATATATTAGATCTCTTGATCCAAAAAAATGAGTAACTATATCAATGTCTACTTTTGATCTTTTCATGTTGAACAGAATTCGAAGAATCATATTTTATAGTTTGAGGAAGAGTGTTGAATGTCAAGGAAATATTCTACCATTAATTCTCTTAATATTGTCATTCTGGATGTATATATACCCTAACAACATTCCAAACTTGTAATAGCCCTACTCAAACCTTCAAGGCTAAGTCTACAGGCTTGCACAAGTTCGTATTTTTGGGTTACAGACCCAACGAAGGCTATAGCAAACTTGCTAATTCGTCGACAGTAAATTTATTTCAAACTTGCCAATAACATGTAATATAAGAGGAAATAACTTACTAACTCTATGGTATATGGAAGGTTCAATACCGCGTTCACAAAAGCTCTCCACTGACTTCTATCCCTAGCCAACTGAATTCAGTTTCTACTTTGTATTCCTATTTCTGAGAGATTCATCTCAATATTGTCCTCCCATCTGCGGCTATAGTAGGGCCAGCAAGAGAAGGTCTCTGACAGCTCGCAGCGACGTTGCTACTACTCACATGTGGAGGCTTATTTCGGTGCATTTATAATGGTAGTTTAATTAATGGTGTAAGACAGAGTAATCGTGGTTGGTAACATTAGCACCAAAGTAGAGACTGCATTTTCCACCCGCTTATGTTAAGAAACTTCAGAGACCATCTCTTGTTGGCCCTGCTATAGCTCATCCTAATGTATATATTTTTTTTCATAGAACCAATAAAACCAACAGATAGTACATCCATTAGGTTATTTTTTGACATACTCTCCATATTGCTTGAGGAATTTGTCGCATCATGAGATGAATTTGAAGATTCCCTGCTGGTAAAAAATATTGTCCTTCTGTGTTCAAATACGTTGTCACAAAGTGTTTCAACTCCTCGTCTGAAGGAAGCGACGGCTCCTAGGTGTTTCTTCAAGTACTGGAACCGGTGTAAATCTTGGAGTGGTGTCCGAGCTGTAGGGAGGGTAGTGGATGATGTCCTAGCGAAACTGCTTCAACAGCGTGGTGGTCTTCTGGGCTGCGTGTGGGCGCGCGTTGTAGTGAAGGAAGGTTGTGCTCTTGATGAGGAGTCCTGACCGTACACCTCTACTAGCTTCCGGTGAATTTCAGCCGCGGTGACATGTTTCGCACACAGAAGTAGAATAACTGAGCGAATTTCTTCGCGAGACCAGTTTTTCAAACGAATCGCATTGGTTTAACCTGCAACTAGCGCCGTAGGCGGCGAGTGTCTGAAATTCTGCATAGTTACCAACTCCATATAGTAAAAATACTGCACACTCCTCATTCTTCTACAACAGACGAAACTCCAAAATTATCGATCTTGTAACCTTACTTTCTGACCCTCCCTCGAGTAAAAGACTGTTCGATGCTGACCATATCTGTCAAAAATAGCACAAACAAGTCACAAATATGAATACGCACTATTACTACTTACTAAGAGTTTGGGCAACAAATGAATTCTTAACACTTAATTCTAATTATGCTATCTCTACTGCAACCTATGAGTTTTCTTAACCTTTACGCAAGTATTTTATAACTAACTAACTCTATGGTTTATGGAACCCGGGAGTTCAATGTTACTTTAAAAAAATTCTTCATTGACTTCTGTTTTGAAACCAACCTGATCCAGTTTCTACTTTGAATTTCTCTTTCTACGAGACCCATCTGAATATTGTCTTGCATCTGCTCCTAGGTCTTCCTTTCCGTCGTTTTCCGATAGAAATTTCAGTTAAAACTTTGAAATCGTACCTACTTTTTTTTATTTTGACTACACGACCTGCTCACCTGAGCCTCCTAGACTTGATCCGCCTAACAATGTTTGGTAAACGTTATACGATGTAGTTCCTCGTTATGAAGTTTCCGCCATTCCCTATTCCCATTTCTCTTGGACCCGAATATTCTTCTTAGGATCCTATTCTCGTATACTTTCAGCCTGTGTTCTTCCCTCAGAGTAAGCCACCATGTTTGGCAACTATGCAGCACAACAGGCATTATTATTTATTTATTTATAATAGGTTTCAGATACAGCACTAGACTATTTTACACTGAAGCATTTTAACAATTATGTAACATAACAATAGAATAACAATTTGAAATCAAGATAGTACATTACAATGGCAACATTACAAAGATAGTTTATTTATATACCATCTGAAGGTATGCTCATTTGAAAAAAACGTCTACAGTTTCTGGTAATTTATTATACGTGCTAACAATTCGGTTTAGAAGGGACCTTTGGACAATATTAACTCTTGCAGCTCGAGTGTAAAAGTGATCACTAGATCGTGTTGTTCTAGCGGGTACGCGAAAATTGATATGACTTAATAACTGTTCACACGATATATGGCCATTTACAAATTTATGCAAAAATATTAGGTCAGAAATTTTGTTTCTCACTAGGGAAGGTTTGATATTGAGAAATGTTAAAACATCATTTCTTGGAAGTGTCCGAAGGTGAGGTACTCGGTAGGATACAATCTCTAAAAAGAAATTAACTACAGAATTTAATTTTTTCAGATGAGTAGGGCAGGCCATATACCAGATAGGAGAGCAGTACTCAATAGTGGGAGCAACATATGACTTATAGAATAAGCATAAGGAACTAGGATTTTTTATGTCAGTGAAGCGATAAAGGAGTCCTAGTTTTCTCATAGCAGTACAAGATATTGTGCTTATATGATCTGCAAAAGTAAGCTTACTGTCAATGATAACACCAAGATCTCTGAAAAAGATGACAGGATTTATGTTCTGATGACCAATTTTGTAGATGTGGTTTATAGGGTCCTTTTTTTAGAGAAATCGTAAGAGAAGCACATTTTTCGATGTTTAAATTAAGTTTCCAAGAGTTACACCAGTTGAGAATAATAGAAGCATCATGCTGAAGAGCAAGTGCATCGTACTCTGATTTTTGTATTGTTTTATATATTTTAAGCTTCAAATTCACCGACATAATTCGCGACGCAAGTACTTTATATTGCGTCATAAACAGGTATTTATAAAATTTATTCCTCGAAGAGATGGCAAATAAGTCAAATCGCGACGACTGACTTGGCGGCAAGTCAAATGGAACACATGCAACGATTAAACCTATCCTTCTTATTAGACAAGGAAGCGATATAGGAGACAAAGTGATACATCAAAGTGAGTTACCTTTCCTTTCTATTAGAAATAGATAGCAATCCAGAGAAAGAAAGCTTCGGGAAAAAAAGAAAGCAAGAACTAATCTGATTACCGTGTTCCATTTCCTTCCTCATTTTCCGCTTCGACTTTCTTTCATTCTTCTGTAACGATCTTTGTGAAGAACCCATGCATCAACTGTCTGATTGCGGATGAAGGACTTTCCTTAGCGATCTTGCAGGAATTATTCTTCAAATTCTGCTTCGTCAGCAGGACTTGGTTTCTCTCCCGAAGTCTCTCTTCTTCCTTCTTCAATTTACATCGTATACATTCCATTTCCTCTCGTGAAACTACCAAGCATGAAATTTCTCCCTCTACACAAACAGGAAGCAAGACAGAAAACTAGTTACAGCAGCAGCTTATACTCTGGGCACGACGTGTGAATATATACAGAGCGACAATAATTGTCAGTACTGTTTTATTCTATAGTTTGTTTCTTCAACCGAAGCGTAGTTCGTATATAAAGTATGTCACTTTCTAGGTATGGTAGCTTGTGCCATAAATAAATCTTCGTCCGCGAAAACTTGTAGAAAACACCCCCTATATCTAAATGACCAACCAAAACCTTCATTTCAAACAATTGACAGCTGCTTGTCAACTCCACATTGTGACACAGAGGGTCTTAAGACATGGCAACCCCACAAATACGGTCAAAAGAGGGTTGGAAGGAGAAAGGGATACTGTTGTAAAATTCATCTACTTCAAAGACATTTGCCGAGCTGCACTCTTATTGAGTAAACACACTATACTGCCAATGGTTGGGTGGCATACAAGTGAAACGCTGGATTGGCAAAAAGGACCTCTGTTAACCAAACATTAAGGCTGAGGTTATGCGTTATCTAAGATGGAATTGCAACTGGAACTGTTTGGATCCTCACGTGTTGAAAGTACCTAAAGAAATGTACTGGAACGTTGGACGAAGTGTTTCGGAAATGGATGAAAACTGGTAGAGGTACAGTAAAGGGACTTTGACATTGAACTCAAAATGATCGTTGTAGACTTATCAAATCTAAACCTGGTTTATCTCCTACAACTGGTCTAGTGGCTAGCGCGAATGCCTTAGATGGACGTGGTCTATACTTAGATTCGAGCAGTAGTTTGGATTCCACCTTAAGTTGTATGTTCAATGGTTAGTCGGGTTGAATTAAAACAAATATTGTGATGTGGTTCGAATTCAAAAATTTCAGTGAAATATATTTGAAATGAATATTCATATACAAAATTAAAAAAAGGAAAGCCTAAATGGTGAGAATAACACAGTTTTGAAAAGAAACGAAAAAGAAACGCTAATCTTAGACAAACTTTGTACTTTGAAAATATTCGACAATGGGAATTTCCACTAAGATACGGATTTAATATTTAAATTCAGGAATAAATGTAAAACATTGACGTAAAAAGTAGGTTAAAATTATTTCTTTAAACATTTCTCAATATTTGTAGATATCAAAGAAAGAAATGCCGTTCAAATTGTCTTTAAAAAAGCGCAATTCTATTATTCCACGTCATAGTTGTTCCTCCCTCTGTTCAATATACAGGGTGTTTCAAAACAACCCCGACAACGTTTGGGAGGTGATTCCTGATACCAAAAAAAGACGAAAAGTATAGACCAACTGTGCACAAATGCTTCATTTCGGAGTTATAGATTGCCGAAAACATGAAAAATGTACTTTAAAGGTCCATAGCTCCAAAACTATGGGATCTACCGTAGTCGGGTCAAGACCTCACTTAGGAACTAATATGTGGAATATCCAAATACCATGTTTTAGAATCCTAAGTTACTTCCGCAACAATTTTTATGGAGGTGGTGAGTACTTCAAATTACATGCCCGTAACCAAACGCTCTCTATAAAATTCTTGCGTGAGTACCTTAGGATTTTGAAACATTAATTTTTGGATAAAGCGCATATTAGTTCCTAAGTGAAGTTTTGACCCGACTACTGCAGGTCCCATAGTATAGGAGCTATGGACCTATAAATTTCATTTTTTCATGTTTTAGGCAGCCTATATCTTCGAGAGGAAGCATTTGTGTACCCAGGTTGGTCTGTACTGTTCGTCTTATCTTGATGTCAGGAATCACCTCCCAAACGTTGTCGGTGTTGTTTTGAAACACCCTGTATATAGTGTGCAAATATGCATAATTATATCTTTATACATCACTGCGACCAACATATACTTGTACTGTTATAGAAGAAAGATTATTGAAAACTGTTCCATCGCAATGAAAATTATCGCAGAGCTCAAATGAAAGAATTGACCGAGAGTAGGTGTATTAGCTTCCTACCCACACCACGAACCCCTAATAACGAGAGGGAAGTAAATCTTTCACGCTCGTGTAGCCAATGGCAACAGCTGAGTGGTCTCGAGCGTTCGGCTTCGGATCAGGCCCGAAATCCGTTGGGGGTTCGAGTCCTTCTGAACAGCATGGTCGGGATTTACCTGTCCTGGATATGTTTGTGTTCGTGTCCTTGTTCACTTTGGTAAGGATTGAAACCCTGTACGAGGAAACTCGGGTGCTCAAGAAACTAAGGAACGATCTATTTTTTAATATTGTCTAGTGTTTAGTGCGTGTGCTTTTGATGCAGTAATCATTAATAAATGCAGACTAAGTCTAAAAGTTGACATAATATAATATTTGGATAAAACGTAATGGGTCTTATGCAGATTCGTTTTCAGCGTTGTATTATAGAGTTCAACTAACACGTGATGCTAACTTCCGTTAAACATGTTAATGAAAAAAAGGAACTATCTATTTCTAAAATAACGGGTCTCGACTTCTCCTCAGAGTTGTCCAAACGTAGTACGATAAATTAAGGAAACAGAGAACACTTACGTAACAACAGAGCCGGCCCTAGGCAATTTTCCACCTCGTACAATGGCATCATTTGCCGCACTCCTTTTCTCCAGAAAGAACTAATTTTAAAAGGCACAATTTTAAGATTGCTACTCCATCATGAACAAAGAATGGGCAGGAAACAGCACTTGCACTCAGAAAGGCCTAAACACTACAAATACAATCTCGTTGTGTCTGATTTTCTTTTCTTTAAATAATAATACATTGTGTTAGTGAAAGATAAAGCAAACACACCTACAGAGAAAAGATGGTAATTCTTTTTATCAGTGGCGGCTAATGTTATTGTTGCAGCGTTGCGCAACGACCAAAGTATTTGAAGAAAAATATTATTATCAATAGTAGTAAATAAAAGAAAAAAAGTACTTTTTAATACTTGTATATATACACTTTAAATAACATATTTTTTTACTTCTGTAACTGTCCGTTCCGTTAATCCGTTTTAAAAAGCAAAAAAAAAAAAAAAAAAAAAAAATCCGTCACAGAGTCTCTAATTTATATTGTGTTGCAGCGAGCATACAATGACCAGATTCCTTCAGCGCGGCAATTGGAGCAAATGTTAAGTCTCCTTTCCCCTATCTCAGAAGTTAAAGGGACTGGTCGTTGCAGTGCTTCTGTAACACAGCACGGTTTCCAGTGAACGTGAAGGTTTTTCACGCTAAATAAGATTTCTAAATTTATTTTCACTAGCAATTAACAAATGGATTTTTTTATGCCTTCATATTTTTAAATTACGGGACCATACTGAAGAAAATCAATATAATGACAATTCAAAAAAAGTATTACAAAATAAGAATTACAGAAAATAAGTATTGCAGAATTACAAAATAAGAAAGAAAATATCTAGTAGATGAGAAAACAAATGAAAGTAGACCCGCATTTACAAGTTAATTCTTAGCTTATATTGTTAATGAAGGCTTCTTCTACAGTAATTTGTGAATCAAATATTAATAAGTCAGTATGTAGAATCGCTCCCCCCCCCCTGTGTGTATAGCATTTTAGTATAAACATATTACTTTTATAAAATAAGTATATAAAAGATAATTTCCACATAAAACTGTATGCTGGGGAACGCCACATTGAATTTGGGACTAGTTAGCAAGGCTCAGGGGCGTAGCCACGAGGGGCGTCCACCGGGTCCGGACCTCCCAAAAATTTCGAAACTTGACTAACATTTGTAGACTTTATTAACGAACTATACTTGTTTAACAGAGAAACGATTGATGTAGGCTAAATACTTTATTTTACGCCTCATCATGTGCTCTTCTTTTTTTTTAAATAAAAATAATCGTTCTATCATTTTTTTCTAAAAATATAGATGACAGTAAGTAAGAATTACTTATCGTCTTTTCGGGTGCAGTATAAGACAGGTTCCATATTATGTACACGTATTGGACCTCCCTCAAATACTTTTGACCCCTCCTAGTTAACATTTCTGGTGTAGAACTGGCAGTGCTGTTTGTTTTAATGTTCTTTGATTTTTGGCTTCTGTTACATGCTGATCTTTCATCTGGCGGGTTTCGAGGTTTCCTTTCCAGAACATATCACATTGGTAAGCATTGTTTCGCCTCATGTGGAAGTATATTGTGTTCATCGTGCATTGCGTAACAACCAAGACAGATGATTTGGAATGTAGTTTTTTCTTTTACGCACATGTGTGTGTGTTGATGTATAAATATGTGACATTCGAAATTCATATACCAGTACCTATTTTGTATCAGCTGTTTTGTTTTTTAATTATTAGGTTTAATTTTATTGTGTGTGCTTTAATTCTATAAAAAATCTACAAATTTTGAATGAATTGTATGCCATGACTTCTGTAAGTAACTTACAAAAAACAATTGACCAGCTTTCAACTGAGGAAAAATTTGCAATTAAGGCATAGACAAAACAAGCAAAGGGCAATTCAGGAGGGTGTTAAAAAAAATCCAGTTTAAATTTACAGGATATCTTATGGCAGTAGTGTTGTTTGCACCAGATACATTTCCTCAATTTGTTTTAAATTTTCCTGGATAAACTGTGAATAAAGTGTGTTCAATGTACATTTTTTTATAACACTAATCTCTGCTACGCACTCTCTTCAGTCAACGCTGAAGAGGAATTCGGATCACTGTCAGGGACTAAGTTTGCTAGAATCGTTCACAATAATCTAGAAAAATATTTAGTGAATCTACAAAGCTTCTGAAATTAATATTAACTGTACCCATGGCGTCAGCAAAAGACGAAAAGTTTTTTTTTTTTTTTTCCACATGAGAAAGAATTGACACTTTCAAGGAATTGAATGTCCCAAGAAAGGTTATCACCATTGGTTATGCTTTCCATCGAAAAAGACCTGACAATAAGAATACCAGAGTTCAACCAGCATGTATTAGACAGATTTGCTCCAATCAAAGAGAGGAGAATGAACTTACTAATTAATTAAGGTGATTAATCTGATCAAATGTTCTTATTTTTTTTATTTTTTTTTAAAAAAACAGAATTTTATTTAATTTAACATGTCACATAGCATTTGCATCTAAAGTTGTGCTGATTAGTCAATGAGTCAACTTTATATTTTCTGTCTCTTATCGTTCGTACTGCATCACCCGAAACCACAATCCACCGGCCGCCACTGCTGGATATAGAAATCAATATCTAGCTTCAATTTCAATATATCAGTTTGCAATTCTAGTAGATAAAAGTAGTAGAGTAGATAGTTCAGTAGTAGATAGTAGAGTAGAGTAGATAGTGCAATTCTAGTAGAGTAGATAAAAGTATCTCTTTTATCTGTATTTCTTGATTTTCGTTCTACATTTGTTAAAATGTTTATATATACTTGTTTCCACTTTCAATGATAAGGAACTTGTGACAAAGACTACTTTCCATATCAAAACTGTGATAACTAACTAAATGGAACATGTGGTAACTACTGTTCGAAAATTGAGTTCTTGTATTTGACAACAATCAAGCAATTCATGCTGGGATTTGTTCGACCATTGGCTTTTGCACTGTCCATGTGATCTTAAACTAATACGACCTAAATATGATTTATGAAGGTAATATTGAATTAGAAAGGTCAGTTTACTTAATTTAACTATCACTATCATGAAGTCTCTTTCCAACAAGAAATATTTATTTTAAATAATATGGTTTTAACAGATTTTGCCGCAAAGTGGAAATGCACGTGTTGCACATATGGTAGCGCCAGCCCAGCCTAAAGGCATGTTGCTACGCTATATGAATCCTGTAGCTGTCATTAAAAAAATCTTGAGGTCCTACGACATTTCTTCATTTAAACATAGTCTTGAAAGGGCCATACAACATTTTTTTTTCATCTTGCAAGAAGTTGAACTATGTGTAACTTTCTGGGTCGTCTTGATTGCTACCTGCTATCTCCCTCCCGCTGACATAAAGGAAAAACCAATTTCGCCGCTTCCGTGACAACGGATTCTTTTCGACAGAGAGGGGAAGTGCGCCAAAATACACGTTTTTTTTAATGAGGATGTTCACTATTTGTCCACTAGAGTGCAGTACTGCATGGGTGGAAATACCTTTCTTGCTTTCAACAAGTTGTAACATGTAAACAGTAACTAGAAAGGTTGGGTTGCAAGTTTTTTTTTTTTTTTTTTAATGACAGCTACAGGATTCATGTAAGAGTAATAAAGAGAGAACGATAATTACAATTGCACCTGGTCGAACTCTTTTATACGACGCTAAATACGATTCTGAATAGTGTGCAATGAGTCTTCCCTGTAGATAGAAATTTGATTCAGAAGTTCACAGTGGCGGATCTTGAAGGTAAAAACTGGGGGACCAGCCAGACCCCAGTCTATGATAGTTATATCATGAGTTTACTATGAACTTTCAAAAAATATATAAATAATAGCTTAACTCAGGGATTTCCAAACTGTGCGACGCGCCTCCCTGCGGAGGCACCGAAGGTTGTCAGGGAAGGTGCAAGACTTTAAAAAAATCTACAAAAGAATGTATTTATAATGCAACACGCATATTAAAGTCTGCACCCTTCTTCTTTAATAATACATAGTGGACTATCCCATTGACGTTGCTGAATATTTAAATGTACCGTTTTTTATGATTTAAATTCTCTCTCTGCTCGTATTTTTCAATTTTAACATAAATATGTGACTTACCACAATTTATAATTATTAGCAACACTGGCTAATAATATTAAAAGGTGTAGTCAGTGTGTACAATGTAGATCACCTGTGTTAATGCGATATTTCCATTAGTGATTAATAAATGAAACAGTTTATCATAGTGACAGTTTTTCTTTTAGGGACACATGTATATATCTTGTTGACATATTTTATTTTTGACATTGGAGGGAGGCGCGTTCAGATTTTGGTGGTTGATGGGAGTCTTAACTGCAAAAAGATTGAAAACCCCTGGCTTATCTTATTTTTGTCACTCAAAAAACTAGGGGCCTATTCTCCCCGGACACGGGCTGGATCCGCCACTGTCTCGGAATGTTTGTTTTTGTTGTGCTGGCTAGTTTCGCACGCTGCCAGTTTCGTGTTAGTTGTGCTGTCTTCCGACAGGAGGCAGGTTAGTGCAAGCCTGAAAATTAGAAGAAAGTTGTTAATATAAAAGATTCTATATTGTCAAACTTCACTCAAACAAGTTTGCTGTGATTGTATGAAGGTGGTCCTTACAAACCAGAAACTTGTTCACTTTACGGTAAGTCAATTCGAAACTGAATTTCTTAATTTCAAGAAATTGGCTGCACTTGCAAATGGAAATCGTCAAACGGAGACACAGCATATCACGATACGAAATTTTCGTGAGCAGTGCTTCGAAGTCCATCTAACGAGCAAGCCGAGAACTAAGTACTCAGCAGATGAGTTCTTCGAAAATGTTTTGTAGTAAAAAGTACGAGCCAACGCATACATTTTCTCGCTCCAATATAATAAATTAAATAATATCATAATAAAGTTATTATTGACATTTATTTATATACAAAATATGAAATCTCCAGAAAAAGAATAAATTCCCATGTGAATTTTTCAGACTAAATGTCTTGTGGTATATTGTGGAATTTTCAGATATATTTACTTACGAAATATGGACAAAATCGTCTGGACATCTTTTTAAAATTAGCAAATCGTTAGAATAGAATTTACGCTAAAGAATAAACAAATAATCATTCATTTTTAAAAGAAAAATATTTATAAATGAAATGAAATCCTTAAGTTTTATTTCCCACCTTTATGCCGGCTAGGCTAAAAAAGAAAAATGAGGAAATGGTGGAAATAAGAAAGTGGGAGGAAACTGGAGAACCCCGAGAACACACACAAACACACACACACACACGGTGTTCGTCCACCACAAAGCTCACTTGGCGTGAGCTGCGATTGAACCAAGGACTCCATGCACCAGAGACGAACCCTGTACAACTGAAAAAAATATTTATGCTATACTATAAAATTGTTTATTGAATATATTCATTTTTTTTATTTTGATCCTTCCGTAAACTTGTTTTTTGAAAGGTAGGAAGAAAATTCGAATAAACATTTTCGGGAATCTTACAAATGAATAAAATTTGATATGGGTATATTCAACAATATTGCTTCTAAATAAGTACAGAAACATAATCACTAGTGAATCCATGTGTATGCACCTAGACGGGCATCGAAAATTTATGTTCATTGAAATTTTGATTTTTTTTCACTATTATAATTTCTTTTTAATGTAACCGAGAATGCAATAAAATTTGAGGAAATAGAGATTTTTCATCATAATTAACAAACTTCAAAAGAGAAAAATTGAGATTCCCAGTTTAATCTGTATGTATGTTTGTATCAAAGTATCTTGAATGTTTGTAGGTACGTTCGCAATTCTAAAGAGAATGGTTGGTAATATTTCGATGCGGTTTCCACTAACGCAATACGCTATTCCGAAAAAAAAAAGTTCTTACGTATAAAATATTTGAAAAAAAAATAATTAATTATTCAAAAACAATCAAATAAATCCTGCATTGCTTGATAAAAAGAACCTTATCGTAAAATGTACTGCAACCAGAAATATAACAAATTAAGTTGGGTTGCATATAGCCAACGGGGTTGAGAACATCTTTGTAGCCAGCTTTCCCCAAATTGTTTAACATTTGCTGAGAAACGGAGCAACAAACTCCGTCGACGTGACGTCAGAAAGCATTCAGTTGAGAATGGCTGCTATAAAGTAATACGAGGCGCATGCTAATAAAGGATTATTTTGTTTTACGATGAAACTGAAAACACTGACGAAACTGCGCGTGGAAGTTAGCATAATCTAGTATTCTGTACCTGTAACAGGGGTATAATTGGCAGGGTTCAATTACTACCGGCGAGTAGCAGTAACTTGGAATGACTGTCGTCATAGAATATCTCGCCAAATGAAAGATGAGACCTGTAATCTGATTTCTCAGCGCAAGAGGATACAAAACAGTTGATATCACAGCAGAAGCCTATTTGCCAACAATGTGACGTTTCATCCAAAACCAGTGAAAAAAATGTTACGTTCTGGAATTCTTCAGATTCATGACAGGTGATGTTGAGACAAATCAAAACTTCCGATGTGACCTTTTTAAACACTTCTTATACAGTCCTACCTTTGTCCCTAATGATTTTTTTGCTTCGCTCCTTCACCTGAAAAGCAGTTCACAAAGCAACTTTCTGTGACATTGAGATTCGCAAGACTTCAGTTCTCAACATGTTTCTACACAGAAGGTCTACAAAAGTTGTGGCACCCTACCAAAAATGCTTGAACCTTCATAGTAACTATGTAGAAAATTATCCAAGGTGCTTGTATAGAATCAGCAATAACATTTTAATTCTATTTTCGTCTTTACAATGACTTTTTTTTTACATACACCTAGTTTAAAAATTTACTATGACATGCCAAGTTCAAAGAATTGCATTTGTTTACGGGGTTGGCAAAAAGTGGCTCCTGACTAGATTTTAAATTCAATTCTCAAGTTGCGTATGCGTCTGGGACCCCATGGAACTTAAGCTTCATACAGCAATGGTATTGTATATTTCCTTTTAAAAAATTGGAAAAAACTAGATACAAAAGTACTGAGGTAAAATTGCCCACAAATCTATGAGGCTTCCTTCATTAAATTAAATATATTATGTAAAATTATATAAATAAAAATGCTGTATGTTACGTGACAAAAATATGACTGGTAATTTCGATACAATGACAAGTGTTTCTTTATACATAATCTGATGTTCCTTAGAGCATTTAAAATATATCTGAAATATGTCACATCTAAGTTTCTACACGAGACGAGATGGAGCTATTCTAATAAAAGAACATATACACACTTTGAGACCAGCTACCAATTTCACGACACTTTTACGAGAGGAGACAGCCACCAATCATGTCTCATAGGTAAAAATA
Source organism: Thermobia domestica (assembly GCF_964235325.1). Classification (NCBI taxonomy): domain Eukaryota; kingdom Metazoa; phylum Arthropoda; class Insecta; order Zygentoma; family Lepismatidae; genus Thermobia; species Thermobia domestica. Next base: position 174,547,725 of record NC_137470.1, on the reverse strand, counting down.
ACCTTATCTTTAGCACAGTCTGCACCACGAAATGAAATCTTTCAGATTAATGTCCCATGACCATGCCCTTTTGGCTAAGGAGGACGGTAATTAACACAAGTAAATGATGATGGAGTTCCTCAAGAAAATCAAGGGACACGATATTGTCTACCACAAACTTACATGGCCAGGAATCAAACCAGAAACCAGACGTGCCAAAGGAAAGTGCTCCACTACTGACCCATCGTGACACAGTCCGGAACAGTTGATTCCGTTTTCATAGATATGATTAAATGCTAATGGAACATGGATATCTATTAAGGTTTAGGAACTTTTCAGAGTTTTCTAGACGTAGATATGTCAGAAAATTTAGTGTATTTTTTTTCTCACGCAAAATGTATTTTTACCAACGCTTTTCTTATGTACTTTCCAGAGTATGTACTTTAAAAAAAAATTAAGCTTGAAGCAAAGCTAAGGTGCTACTTGATCATATCATCAGGGCATAGGGTTCCGCTCAGATACTGGTGAAAGCTAATATTGCTATTTCTCAATTGTTCAAGAATAGAAATAAATTTAATTATTTCTTTACTTGGAAGGAAAAAAAATGTTACTGAAACTTTTCTACTCTTGAATTCGCTGCTGTATCAATTCAACCAGTCCAAAGAATGGTTTTCTTTCCCATCCCATTGGTAGAAGATCTCCCTTCATTTTTTCCCCTTTTTCTTTCAACGAGCAGCCTGGATATGCAAAAAACTTTGGCAAACTTCCAGCTCTTGGAGTCGCAGAGCTCTTTCCTAGTTGTTGCATCTGAAAATGAATCTCCTCCCGTGGAGGATTCGCTCCCCTCAGTCGCTTGTTGTTCCACCAACATTCACCCTTCCACTATCTACGAAGTGTTGCCATAATAATGCACAATATCTGAGACATTCAAAACAAATCATCCAAGAAGTGTCCTTGTCAAAATTTTTTAGACGTCCAAACTCTTACCTATACATATGCTATACCTGTTTGTACTTCTACCTGTCCCTCGACAGCTGTGAAAGCAAAAACGGTAAGAAATAAGATAAAAACGTCTCTCAGTACCCACGAGACGAGATATTTTTTAAATCTCGTCTCGATTATCGGCTCGAAGATGAATCAAAGCGTCCATTTTTAAACTGGAGATTAGAGAGAAAAATGACAATTCATAGGAGAATATAGAGGAGACGATCAACCGTGTATAAGAACTATAAATTGGTAATATGATTGTACAAACACAATGACAGGCACGGGCATTTATCAACATTTGAAGATGAGAAAGTCATTACATAATATACTTCAATCATAAATATAGTTTAAACGTTATTATATCATATTATTTGTGGACCTCTCGTGACGCGGAAAGATGCTGATAATTTCTGGATGAAATTCTTTAAAAAATCAGGGCATAAACTTCGAACATAAATTTACAAAACGAGATAATAAGAGACGAGACGAAAAATTAAGAAAAACGAGACGAGAAAATATTTTCTTGTTTCGTCTATTCTTGTTGGCAACACTACAAGGTATGATCAAAAAGTACAGTGAATGTAGTTGCACAGTGTCTTCTCTCGATGTTGTATCCACTTCTAACTAGTAATCCCGGTAACCTAAACCTTTGATACAGTCAGTGTCGTGTTTGAACGAGTTTTGACATGTTAGTTGGCTTCCAGAGGCAGAAGAGTGAGGTCATGTTAAGAATGTCTGTCGCGCACCAACATTAAGTTTTGTTCTAAGCTCAAAAAGAGTGTCAATGAAGCTCACGAAATGTCAAAATCTTAACTATATATAAAAGTACATGAGCTGACATAAATTATTGAGCACTTCCTGTAGGGCTACAGTGACTAAATTTGGCATGATTGTAGCTTTCCGGAACTAACCGACAGGAAAATTGCCAAAAGTGAATATTTTTAATTTTTAAGGGGTATAAAGAGGGGATGAAAAATTTCCCCATGTTATTTAAATGGGACTTTTTTCGGATTTATAATCTCATGTTTTAGGTACTTAGAATTAAAATAAAAACTTTAAATTCGGAATGATTGTACGTTTTCGTTAGCACTACCTAAGTTAATCAGTAAAAATAGAAAGTTCAAATTTTAGAGTGGTTTTATGGGGAACCTAAAAATCTTTCCCATGTTATTTATATGGAACACCTTTTACACCCCCAAATTATTGAGCACTTTCTGTAGGGCTACAATGACTAAATTTGGCGTGATTGTAGCTTTTCAGGACAAATCCACAGAAAAATTGCCAAAATTGAATATTTTTAACTTTTAGGGGGTCTAAAGAGGGGATGAAGAATTTCCCCATGTTATTTAAATGCGCCTTTTTGGACTTATAATCTCATGTTTTATGTACTTAGAATCGGAATAAAAACTTAAAATTCGGTATGCTTGTACGTTCTCGTCAGCGTTACCAAAGTGAATCATCAGATATAAAAATTTCCGACCGTAGAGTGGTTTTATGGGGAACCGAAAATTTTTTCCCATGTTATTTATATGGGACGTCTTCTACACCCCAAAATGTTTAGGCACTTCCGGCAGGATTAGAACGATAAAATTTGCCATGATTGTAACCTTCCAAGACTAACCGACAGGAAAATTGCCAAAAGTGAATATTTTTAATTTTTTAGGGGTCTAAAGGGGGAGGTGAAGAAATTCCCATGCTATTTAAATGGGCGTTTTCTTGGGATACAAAATCTTATCTTTTAGATAATTAAAATAAGAAAAAAAAAACGATAGAATTATGAGTTCAAGAGACACGAGGCCGTAGGCCGAGCAAAGACAATGTGTGGGGGCGGAGCTCCCGGACGGGCAGATTCAGGAAATATGAAGAGCAAGTTCACAAAATTTACTGCTGATGCAAAGGCCGATAGATAAGAAATGCGAGGCCGTAGGCCGAGCAAACGCGGGGGTCTGGAGGCGGAGCCCCCATCTAGCCAAAGCTAGTCAGGGTATAAAGATGAACCGAATGGCATTGAAGGCTGTTTATGGTATGGGTGATTCATAAGCGGCAAGGAGTCGGTTACAAAGAAGCAACGATCGAGACATCCTTCGACATCAAAAACACATTAATACGTGCAGAAAGTGGCACAAATGATTTGTCTAAACAGTTGAGTGAATATTCGAGTTTTTGAAAAAACTGAACATCTTGTATGGGTCCGTAAAGAGCATTTTAACCACCGATTAATTAGGCAAATGGGTTCCTTCTTCAGCACGAAAACGTGCAGTGCCACACCTTGATTTCGACCCGCGAGTTTTTGGCCGATAAAAAATATTCATGTCTGTCCACACTCACAGTGCTCTCCAGATATGGCACCGTGTGACCATGCTTTACATACAAAGAATGCTTTCCCATCTAAGATGTTTAATCAAGATCTGAGACTTGGGTCAATTAGTCTTGCTCACGAGACTTGAGAATTTTCTTGTCTCGTCTTAAAATGAGACGAGACATTTCTTACCCCCTGTGCAACACTAGCTCAACTACATCCACTGGGAACCACTAAGCCACCTAATCCTCTAGTTATATAGAATTTGTTTTGAACACCGAAGCTATAGGAGGCCGAGGATAAATAGTGTCTAATCTATATTCGGGTTCGTATCCAAGGAAAACACTCCAGCGGAAATCGAACTTAAAGCAACACAAGCTGAAATAACTCGAATTATTGCCTTGGTCACAAAATGGAATGAAATATTTCAGTTTAACGTCCCATGAATATGGCCGTTAGACTAAGAGAGACGACAATTAAGGCAAGTGAATAATGATGGAAGAATTGCTGGAATGAAATGTGGGAGGAAATGGGAGTACTCCGAGAAAAGCCACGAACACGATGGTGTCCACCACAAACTTACTTGACTGGAGATCGAACAAGGACCCCAAGCACCGGAGGTAAGCGCTCTACCACTAAGCTACCGTTCCCCCACCCACTTTGTCACGAAGAGGTATTGAACATGCGTATTCGTTAAGATCTCAAATTACTGAAGTTGATTTATTACCAAAATACAATCATTAGTGCTACCAGTATTTTGGTTCTTTTGTATTATTTCCAACGTTTTGTTCTTGTTATGTTCGTCAGTGTGTTGCTTTATCCACTCTCTCTCTCTCCCCATACTTTTGTGTTTCGGCGTGGCTTCGATTTATCATAGCTGCCTGATGCAGTGTGTTTTCCAGCCACGAATATCTCATTTTTCCTGGAAGCAAAAAACAATTCTCCAGTAACAGTTATGTCCAGCTGTCATAAAAAGAGTGGAAGTCCATAATAAGATAGACAGAGGGGAGAGAAAACATACGATTCCGACAGAGAGATACAAAAAACAAAGACGAAATGTGGACAGTAATTAGAAGAAAAAACTTAGAGAAACCTGTTAGAAGAAAAAGGTAAGTTGTACAGTCTTTCAGATCAACTAGGACTCCATTGAAAGATAATAGCAACAGTTTGTAATTTAACTTAGTACTTCTGACATATGACGTCCACTCTATAGACAAATTACAGTTTAAAGTTTTAGCTGAACCACTGTAAAGCATTCGATATTCTCCCGCTGGGAGTCGAACCCGAAATCTTCCCGAACTTAAGGCATGGGAGCTAGGCAATAGACCAGTAAGGAGAACTGTAGCACCAATCTTGAAGTTTCTGACTCAAATTCCGCACTGGCACATCTTGGAAAAGTGATTTCCAGAGTTTTACCTCACTTCTACCAAACGAATGGAAGGATGATGCCTATTTATAGAGATTAAATGGGTCAGTGGGTCGTGGGTCAACAGGAGGTGACCCACTGCGACCCACCACCCACCATGATCCACCACGACCCATCAACCCACTCTACTCAGTTCATTATAGACAGCATCTTCTTAACACCGGTGAATTTGTTTACGTTTTACTTTCAAGGCCTCTACTTTTCTTAACTTTTAATTTGTTTCTCTTTACTTACCTGAGATGAGTTTGAAAAAAGAACTTCAGGCACTTCTGGATATTGACATTTGTAATTGTAATAATAGCAATAGGAACAGTCGAATTTTACATTTTTCTTTACATTGGCCCAATTTACATTGGTTTGAATCTTTCGAATTTAATCCTATTTTCCACTGAAATGTATCTGTAATTCAACAAGGAAGTAATTTAGAAGTTTGGTGTAATAAGGACGTAAGCGAGTTTACGTCCTTTTTGCATCAAACGCATCTGTGGCTTTTGCCATACTTGTTTAGCCTCGTGGTAACATTTCAATTCAATATCGGAATAGAAAAAATGCTGCATATTACGTTGTCTCATGTAAAACACTACTTAAATTTCCAACATCGTTTTTCTACAACTGTATATTTCAGACTTAAGCCCTTATTGCATCAAACTCCCCAATTATATAAATGATAATTAAATTGAAATTCATCCTTATATGACCCATGACAAACACTTTACCAATTTATATCGTTAAGATCAGATCCACCGGTATTGTAACAGAGCGGTGCTTGAGCGATTGAGCATAGAAATTAAAAACTCCAATTAGTGATAATTTCAGAGCCTTGTTTTAATACAAATGTTAACTCTTTAGTCATTGAAGAGGAGGACGGGGATCATGGGTTAGAGTTGACTACGATGGGTTTTGGTGGGTCAGAGTGGATTACGGTGGGTGGTGAGTCATGGTGGGTCATAGGTCAAAGTAGGTCACGGTTGAGTAGTGGGGCCAGTGGATCTGGGTGACGGTAGTTGGTGAGTCAGTTTGTTATGGGTCAAGTTTTCCTTCACTCTCTCTATCTCTGCCTAGCTTACCCCAATTATTTATTCCAAATTTCTTTCATTGTTAATATTAGATTTGATAGTCGTCTAAAATTATGAAGCAGGTGTCTTACTAATTAATAAAACAGTGCAGTGTTACATGTATTATAATCATGAAACGAAGATTCATTAGGAACATACTTTATTCAACGTTAACTTAAAAAAAAAAAAATACGCGTTTCTACAAATTTAAAGCTTATTCTCCAAGGTTTACTTAACAAATTCGTGATTATATAGAGAAAATGACTTATTATGTACTTAGAGGATTGAAACTATAATTCCCTTTCCCTTCACAGTAGTCTTTTTGGGACTGCACGCACGTCTCCCAGTGGTACACGCCATTATTGGAAATTTTTAAGGAAAGTCTGTTTGGAAAAAAAGTACTGATGAACCGATATATTGCACACAACGTCCTCTTGCCAGTCAAACTAAATAACCTTCCAAAGTATTTTCAGTTTGGGAAGGTTATTATTAGAATTAGGAAGTCGATCTCTGGGATTTTGTAATCTATGGCAATGTTTGCCCGTTACGTATGAGGGTGACGTCCTTTGGTGATCACACTGCCTGGGAAATTGGTGAAGAAAGAAGGAAGCGACCTAGAACCCTGATGCGAGGTACATTACCTAGGACCATGGTGTGAATGAGGTAAACCTCAGACAGAATGGCTGTATTGAAAAAGCTTTTACACTTTTTGACCAAGTATCCTCGTGGGAATCGAACTCAGGACCACTGGCACCAAATGCGAGAGCGTTAGCGACTACGCTACGAGGGGCCATAGAATTTGAGATGAGTCAACAATATCAGTAGTAGTAATATCAGCGGAATATGGAATAAACTATTAGATAAATGCTGTATCAAGGTATGATAGTACTAATCAGATGCGAGTGTCATGTGGAGCTTTCTCGTAACTACCCAGTTAGCATTGGCACCTTTGGCGTGGGAGACCTTGGTCCGATTGCCGACGAGAGCTCATGTGGATCGAGTCCAACGTTTAACTATAGGCTTACGTTTCATATTGCCTTGTTGCTGAAGGGACGCTAAACTAAAATCAAATCAAATCAAGTCAAGTTTTATGTGCTTCTATATTAGTGTAGTTATCAAGTATTCACTTGCCAACAGAATGTGTTGTTTGCTCTGTTAAGCACCATATATAGTTCATTGTGCGTGCTTGTCATACTCCACCTACGGAAGTCAAAGGGAACAAGTCAGCATAATTTTGACTATGCTCTACAGCTGTCGTAAGATTCTTGGTAAATGCCATCTTGGACTTGAATTGGATCTGGATTGTAACTAATCATCTTTTCGACCCCCAAAATTATGGATTCAATACACTCAGTTGTTTACGATTACATTTACACGTCCTTCTTCACAAACTCGGAGGTGCTAGAAGTGTCTTACCTATGCAACCACTTTTCCAGATTACAATTCATATGTGTATCGAATTTAGTTAAAGTTGATTGAGACGTTCCAGAGTTATGCGGGAATATACACATTCTATATATATTGATTGGTGCCTCCTTGCCCCTAATTCCCCCAAAACGCGAATTTTCAAAAGCCATTTGGACACAATCGGAACATTTTAAATAAAGGACTTATGTTCAAAGCTTCATCTCCTAAGTTGATGGATCATTAGATACTTACATTTATTCATAAATATTCATACCCTTGTTCCATCCTTAAAATATGGATTTTAATCAAATTAACATGACAGTCACCCAATTCAGGCCATGATGCACTTATGTACCATAATGCATCATAATCGTTGCAACAGAATACGAGAAATTCGTAAACAAACATTGTTACGGTGATATATGGAACTAATATTCCCACTTATCCTCTTTAAAATGAGAATTTTCAAAAGAAAATATTCTAATAAAGACTTTATGTACCAAGGTTGAGATGTCGTGGTGTTGATAAAGTCGTGAGATACTAACGGTTTTACATAAAGTGTGAACCCCCCGCCTGCTTCACCCATAGGATATGTATTGTCATCAAAGCAGGATCATACAAACCCAGGCTACAAAGTAATTCTGTCAGGCACCAAGATTTACTAATATCGGTCCAACAGTAAAGCAGCAGTACGCAGATAAGCATAGATTCATTCATTTTTACATAAGTTATACACCGAAAATAGATGATGCTCCCTTAACACATTAAAAAACAAGACCTTTTGAAAAAAATCGTTGGAATAAGGGTGCACTTACTATAAATAGTGAATGATATACCAAGATTCATTTTTTCTAAATTGAAAGGATCGGGAGATACAATTTTTTTTCTTATAAATTTCAAACCCCCTGCTTCCCCCTTAGGATACGCATAGGGGATGAATTTTGACTTAAACTGCATCGGCAATGTCACTATTCATCTTATGGATTGAAAACTAATATCGAAGTACTCTATTGTTATTTTATATGTAACCCACTTCCTACCCCAGCCCATACCAATGAGGTTGAACTTGGACTTTAATGACGTAAGAGTTACTAATAATCTCAGCAATCTAAAAAAAAACATTTATTGGATACTAATGTTGGTCATTTTCGATTTTTTTCTTGCATTTCACTCCTTCATTTCTTCTCCTTCTCTTGCCGAAAATGTACTAAAGGTAGGGCAGGGTACGGTAATGTATCATCATACAAATTGGTGCAGCGGTCTAAAAGAAGTTAGCTGTTTAACAAATGTTTACGTGACATACCCTTAACAACCTTGCAAAAAATATAACTAGAAGTTAGGGCAGAGTATACTCGTGTACCACCATCGAAATGAGAATTCCTTCGTGGCTAAGATGTTAGCGGTTAGCTTTTGGCGTGTGAGAGCCGGTTTCGATTTTCGGCGAGAGCTCATGTGGTTCGGATTTCACCTTAATCAGTACGTAAAATCTCATAAAACCTTGCTGCTGGAATGGACGTTAAACTCAAAATTAACTCAACTCATCATCGAAATGAGTGCAACGGTCTAGAAAGAGTTAACCGTCTAACAAATGTTTAGGTGTCATACCCCTCACCCCTAACCATCTTGCCAAACATGTACTAAACTGTAAGCTACGGCAGGGTACATTCAAATACCACCGTCGAAACCGGTGAAGCGGTATACAAGAAGTTAGCCATCTAACAAATGTTTACATGTCATACCCCTCACTCTTAACCACCTTGCCAAAAATGTTCTGAACTGTAAGCTAGGATAGGGTACACTCATATACCACCGTCGAAATCGGGGTAGCGGTCTAGGAGTTAACCGGCTAACAAATGTTTATGTAATTATACCCCTTACCATTAATAAGCTTGAAAAAATATACGAAACTATAAGCTAGGGCAGGGTACTCTTATGTACCACAATCGAAATGAGAGCTCATTCGTGGTTAAGTGGTTAGCGTACGCGCCTTTGGCGTGGGAGACCCGGATTCGATTCCCGGCGAGCGCTCATGTGGTTCGGATTCTACGTTAATCAGTAGGCCCCGTCTCATAACGTCTCGCTGTTGAAATGGACGTTAAACTCAAAATCAACTCAACTTACAATCGAAATGAGTGCAGCGGTCTAGAAAGAGTTAATTGTCTAACAAATGTTTACGTGCCATACCACTCACCATTACTGTAACCACCTTGCCAAAAATGTACTAAAATGTAAGCTAGGACAGGTTACAGTCATATACCACCGTCGAAATCAGTGCAACTCTATAGAAGAAGTTAGTCGTCTAACAAATGTTCACGTGCCATGCACCTCATCCTTAAGCACCTTGCCAAAAATGTACTAAGATATATACCCTACAACAGATTACACTTATGTACCACCATCAGAAATCGGTGCAGCGGTCTAGAAGGGGTTAGTTGTGTAACATTCTTTTTTTGTATTGACAATATTTTTCTTTCACATTCATTAGAACGTATTTACGTTACACTGTATTACATAATATAACAACATTTTTTTAAAAAATACAATATTTTAATTCAAATTCTCGTAAATGTAGTTACAACACATATAGTGTGTATATAGAAAATTTCGTACACATAATATTATATCTAAAGAGAAACCGGAACACCAAATAATATTACAAAAATATAAATTTGTTATTTTTTTCTTTATACCCAATGTATCATAAATCCAAGGCCATAGGCTAACTCCGTTATGGACAGCAACACACACACATACACATGCTAAAAATAGGTATTTTCCAATCCAAAATAGTGGAATTTTTCCAAACGCATCAACCGTTTGAGGCCCACACTAGTAAGGTGCTCTATGTTAAATGGAAAAGCAGTGTTTCGAGTTTAGCAGACTGTGCATAGGAAACGTAATGACACACAAGGAAGACACCAGGAAGAAGGAAGAAAGAAAGACATTCTTATGTGAGGTATGACTCCGTTTCCCAACAGTGCTCTATTGTTGGTATAATGAGGCCCCCAAGGGAACTGCTTGATGGGCTAACAAAGTTTATTTTTCATTTAATATAGGATGTCTTACCAGTGCAGAGCCCAAACAGTTGTTTTGATAGAAACCAATATCAAATTTTAGGTCAAAACCCATCTATTTCTAACAACTAATCTTATTTTTCATTTTCTAAAATTTTTACTCGTAACGAAGTTAGTTTATGGTTCAAGACTTGATATATCCTTGTATAAATGGAACCGATACAAAATACTTATAATTCGTAATACATATTTCTAAAACAGGATTTCCGAACTTCTAGTTTTATTGTTAATTTTTGAAGTACAATATACCAGTTCGACTTCCTTCACTCGTAACACCGAACACAATGCCTTTTAAATGTTTGCTAATTTATATTATATGGAAACCATTTGTTTTGTTGTGTGAATAGTATTATATATAAGAAAAGGAAATTAACACATTAGTAGCCAATATTTAAAATCTTAGAACCTTTCGCAAGTAGAAGTACATCATACACAATACAGTCTTCAACAAAAGAGTATATGCATATTTTTTTGTAACAAGGTTATGGAGTGTTTGAACAACATGAATATGTTTTTATTAACCTAGGGGAGAAAAAAACAACTTATTTTCTGTACCTTAAAAAGTACGATTTTCAAATGTGTCTATTTATTTCCAATTGTATAATTTAAAAATTAATACAATACAATATAATTATTTTTATTAGCCGATCAATATATGTGTTAACAAATGACGAAATTTCAAATAATTAAGGTGTAATTACCATGACATAATAATAACGCTTTAAAATCTGAGAAACTTTTGTAGCTAGACGTACATCATAAACAATACAGTCTTCAGGAAAAGAATATATATATGTTCTTCTGTGATAAGGTTAAGAATTGTTCGATTAATATGAATATATTTTTATTAACCTAGGAAAGAAAGAACTTATTGCTTGTACCTTAAGAAATACAATTTTCAAATGTGTCTACTTTCCAATTATACAGTAATAAAAAATGCAAGAGCAGATACTCTTCTATTGACCAATCAATATATGTGTTAACAAATGATGAACTTTCAAATAATAACTTGCACTGTGTATCTTTCATACAATTTAGGCACGAGGAATAAGACACTAGGATTACAATATTGCACCCTTCCATCTTCGTAGTCATACAAAGTTTCAGTTTGGGATGTTGTAATTAGAAAAAAAATTGACGTATGAGACAGGAAAAATACAATATTTGACAATGGATCACTCTGACTCACTCTAACGAATTCTCAAAAGTCAGAAGCATAAACTAAAAGTCATTTCTAAACGGTCTTCCTAAGTTTAATGACCTAATTGTGTTAGGTAACACACTCTCGGATTTAATCTGTAGAGTACGGAGGCCAGTGTGAACTAAGCATCTCGTGGACTGTCACTGCTACGAAGGTAACCGGAGTTTCTAATACGCATTTCCAAAACTGTGATGCGGTCTTTCAAAGAGTTATTCTTTATGCCAAGAATAAGGTAAATGATGAATGTTACTATCATAGCGATAACAAGAACCACGATAGCAATATCCCTAAAATGATCCATCAGTTCATTCTCGTAGCTGTCATTAAGCTTTTCAATCATCACGTTTGTTTCCTCACGAAACTCGGTTACCGTTTCCACTTCTGGGATTCCCATTGTGTTATCAACGGCAAGAGATCTTCTACTTGGGACGGCTCTTTCCGAGATACTTTCCTGTAAGAGAAAGAAAATATAACTTCATTAGGTAAACAATTCGTTTATCTATTAGGAAAGCGTCTGTGTGATTTTTGAGAAAAGGTAGAGTTGTGGTTTAAGAAAGGCAGCTAACAAAAGTTCTTTTGTTACAGATGTGAAATACAAGGTTTTTCCGTAAAGTAATGAGAGTGGCCGATGCGTGGCTCTCCAATCGCCAGCAGCGCGCTTACAGGCGGAAGGATTTGTGGTGGGGTCTGTTGACCAAGGAAAGCGTCTTGGAAGCGGTTTTGCTCAGGTGAAGGCAAAATTTAATCGCATACTGCTGTTCCAGTAAAAGTTCCATTTCTCACGTACTCTGCCGTGACAAAAACTCGAAAACAGCTTTCGCCATCCGAGATCCTCATTGCGTCAGAGCCTTTACGGGGCTGCCGCCTGGTGCGTTGCTTAACTTAGACCCCACAGGGGACTTCACTGCTGGCGACTAGCGCAGCGGCGAACCTCATTACTATATGAACAAACCCTGTATATGAATAAATCTTTGTTAGGTATATATTGGTAACCATTTTCGCTTAACAGGTTGGCACATGCGCAATGGAGTGAGAAAAGTTTTCAAACACACGGTAAAGTTCATGAGTATTCAAACTCTCAGCCAATTTCTTAAGATTAAGCACTTGTAGAAGAAAAAAAGGACGTTTAATTTAATTATTTATAAAGAAGTAGTTTGTTATCAGTTTATTATTTCATAGTTTCAGCCAAATAAAAACCATCTATCCCCGGTTTTATTAATTTGAACTTAAAACAGCATCGGGAGGTGTACGTGCCCCAGCCGACATTTTTTTTTTTTTCAAGAAAATACGAAACACGTATCACCTCATTTTACGTCTACAATTTATCTGTGCACACTTTCATTCATTCCGGTCCATTTCTTCTTGCTTTCGGTAGTCAACTTCCAAAATTTTGGGTGCGGGTTTTTGCCCCCTAAAACCACTTTTTCCGCAGAAAGTAAAAAAAACATATTTGTTTATTTTATGTGTAGTATCTACCTGACAAATTTTTATCAAAATCCGAGTGTTACACTTGGGGAGCGTTACATGTCAGCAACCCCGAAGAACTATCGGTTGTGCTCTTTAATATCTGTCATTTTTCGATTATTTTTACATGTCATCTCTTCCCAACCCCAACCTTTGCTTCTCTTACTCCGATGGCAATATTGTGAAGAAAAACATCAATTAGCCATGGTCCACACATGCACTAAAACTAATCAAATTCAATGCAGCAATCTTGGAGAAGTTTCCCGCCAAACTTTGTTTAATTCATTTTTATTTATATAGGAAATGTCCCTTCCCCCTTTAAAACGAAAAGTTTCAGAACTACTGGGAATATGTAGTCTCATTTTCAGTGAGAAAGTTTATATTCCGAGTTTCATTTTTTAAAAAATTGATAGGGGGCACGTTGGTTCAGTTGTAGAGCCCTGGTTTGATCTCCCGTCAAGTTAGATTGTGGTGGACAACATCGTGTCCGTGAGTTTTCTCGAGGTACTTCCGTTTCCTACCACATTCTCATTCCACCAATTATACCATCATCATTCACTTGCTTTAACCATCTCTCTCTCTTAGCCTAACGCCCATAATTGTTGGACGTTAAACCTAAAGATTGCATGTAATTTGATAGAATCGTGAAACATTGCATTTCTGGTATAAATTTTTGAACCACTACTACTTGAAAATTCTTGTGTGTTTTTATCCGGGGCCACTCCAGAAGTGTTCTAAGCTGATGGGAGGGATTTTTGGAGGGAATTTTCCCGACATTCTCCAACTTTTACCTGTTCAAGTACATTAGGATCCCTAATACATAGTGCTTTTGGAAAGTGTTTCATGCTGAAGAGAATGAACTACAAACCATGACTTTCCAATAAATAGCTATTTCACTGCGAGTCTACGATTTTCTTTATACTAATTGGGTCAATGGGCCCCAGAGACTTACTCCGTTGTCCATGGCACCTAAGTTTTTATGCATGAACATATCTTTGTTATGTTTATCGAATGGACTAGATTTGATAAGGAAGTCCCGTTGACAGGTTAATGTCCTTTCCTTGTGAGTACGAGAATAATTTTTAGAGTTTCTATCGCCTATTTGGTGGGGGCAGAGAGGGCATACTCTCTCATAAAATCATATGGCTTCAGTATTGGATCTAGCCTACAAGGAATTGGGCGATTAGGACGAAACTTGCAGAATTCATAACTTCTGCCTCCTATCAAATTAAAAAAAAAAAATGAAACTCGGAATATAAACTTTCTCACTGAAAATGAGAGGACATATTTCCAGTAGTTTTAAAACTTTTCGTTTTAATGGGGGAAGGGACATTTCCTATATAAATAAAAATGAATTAAACAAAGTTTGGCGGAAAACTTCTCCAAGATTGCTGCATTGAATTTGATTATTTTTAGTGCATGTGTGGACCATGGCTAATTTATGTTTTCTTCACAATATTGCCATCGGATTTAAACCCGGGAAAAATAACATTTTATATTTACTCAAACAAGTAGGGATAGGGGCATGCCCCTAAAAATTGCACGAATGTGACTAGGCTTGCAAAATTTAATCTGTTTGACGTCCTGAGAAAGAAAATAATTTTTAAGTATTTTGCTATCTCAATTTGGTAGTAGCAGAGGGAGAATATTTTCCCGTGAAATTTTTGTTCAGCTCTTGGAGCTAACCTAGGAGGAGTTGAATTATTGGAACAAAACTTGTAGGATCCATAGCTCTTCTCTCTACAATTATATCCGGGAAAAAATAACATTTTCAATTTTCACATACAAGGGAGTGACAGTTTTTTTTTCCGATTGGAATGAAAGGATTCATAGCTCTTCGGCGTACGATTAGCACACAAAAATAACATTTTGTATTTACACATGCAGGAGGTGATCGGGAGCATATTCATAAAAATTGTTCGAATGGTATAGAGTTTACAAAATTTAATTTCCCTGACGCCCTAAAACTATATATATATATATATATATATATATATATATATATATATATATATATATATATATATATATATATATATATATATATATATATATATATATATATATATATATATATATATATATTCTGTCCCTGTTTGGAGGAAACAGAAGGGACATACACCCCCTAAAGTCAGATGGTTTGTCTCTTGAGTGTAATTTAGAAGGAGTTGTGCTATTGGACCGAAAATTGTAGGATTCATAGCTCTTCGGCCTACAATTAAATTCTGCAAAAGCAACCTTTTCTATTTACATATACAAGCGGAGACAGGGTCCGTGCTCTACATAAATTATCCGTTGAGATAAAAGTTTCAAAATTTACTTTCCCTGACGTGCTGAATATGGAAGTAATTTTAAAATTTCTTCTATCCTTATTTAGTGAAAGCAAAGGGGGAATATTCTAGAGCATTACCTTATCGATAGGCTTCTGCACCTTTGTTTTATCAGGGGGAGGTGAGGAGGAATGCTTCCATTCCTTACTCATATATTTTGTCCCAGAATCCTATAGACATATAGATCCAACATTCGTCCGTAATTATCAGATGAGCAAAAAAATTCTTAGTAATTTTGCTCCAAAATTTTCAACAAGTGGCTCGACATGTCACGCCGTGTTAGTCTTTGAAGGGGGGTAAGCAAACAAGAATTCTCCTAATTCAAATTCTTACATTGAGCACATTGTCAACAAAATGAAATATTCAAGTTTAACGTCCCACGTTTTTGCCCTTTAAGCTAAGAAAAACGAAGATTAAAGCAAGTGAATGATGATGGAGAACTTGGTGGAATTATAAAATGAAAGGAAACGGGCATACACCGAGAAAAACCACGGAGACAATGTTGTTCATCAAAATCTTACTTGGCCGGGATTGAACCAGGGAACTCGCACAAGAGAGATAAGCGATTCACCAGTGAGCTAATTGTCAACGTAAGAAAAATTTTCATGTTATTGAAATGATTCCACTTTTCTTTTTAGAAGTGGAATGTTTAAAAAACGTCGCGACACGTCTTCTATGATTTAAAAAAAATATATTTAGGTGTTTATATCGGATGTTGCAAAATAAGTGTTACAACTCTTGCGAGGTGACTCCTGCCACTGAAAACAAGAAAAAAAATTATCTTGAACTTTCGGCTATCGGACATAGTTTCAGATCTACAAGGTGCCGAAAGCGTGGGAAAATGACTTTCGGACGCCAATAGTTCGGAAACTATCCAACGTAAAGGGGACGGGTAAAAAAATCACTGAAGAAGTCATACCTGCTGTATTGAATTTTGCATGTTTCACAATCCTACCATGCACGCGCAAGGGATTTCCCAAAGGAACGTAGGGAGTCCCGGATAATCTGCCAAATGAAAATTGGTCTAAATGGATATGAATTGATAGGGTTTCTACCAGGT
Organism: Thermobia domestica; assembly: GCF_964235325.1. Classification (NCBI taxonomy): domain Eukaryota; kingdom Metazoa; phylum Arthropoda; class Insecta; order Zygentoma; family Lepismatidae; genus Thermobia; species Thermobia domestica. Next base: position 174,531,443 of record NC_137470.1, on the reverse strand, counting down.
AACAGTAATTCGTTTGTATTAAGTCGATATCTGGAACAAATACAAAATGGCGGACACCTTCATGCCCGTTGCGTGTGGTTGCATAATTGCCAGGTATGGATGCTGGCCAACAATGACGTTCTGAGTATTAAGAGTAGCGAATTTGTACTCAAATGTTCCAGAAAGACATCTGGAGTGTCGGTAGAGAACAACAGATGAATCAGGGTGATTCACATGTGTGGAAACACTTAACGAAAAATGCCCAGAAATGCACTCATATTAAGTAAACGTGAGTTCAAAGCGTCGGAAATGTAAGGAATAGCATCAAGAACATGAAAGCCATTGCCGATTCACCAATAATATTCCATCAATCCGATGCAATATGATGTGCACGGTTGCATACCAATAAGGATACAGCAACAGAGGCCAAATTGAAAGTGTGCAAGGGGACTCACAAAAAAACTGGGTAAACCAAATGAATGTCACTAGTGAGATCGCATGATCGATATTGAAATGTGGGCAATGTGTGTGTTCATATCAACATGTAGCTAATGGACAATGTCAACATGTCCCACTAGTGCTGGGACACCGTCCCACGTTCAAAAACTAGGTAAATAACGTTGTACATTCTGCTATTACATCTGGTGCACTTTTTGGTAGAACGTAACTAGAACAAGATTGTACCAATGTTCCTCTTTGTTTGGGACACTGTCCCACAGTCGGCAAATATGAAAAGAAATATCTTAATCCATGGTTCAAATTCTGATAGAGCGTGAAAATAACAAACTTGTATCATGTCCCACGTCTTCTGGGACATATGACGTACTCAAAATATAGGAAAATACCTCCAGAAATTCGTATCTTACACACAGTGCACATGCCAAGACAAAGACGAAAATGAACCAATTTGACACATGTAACACTACTGCTGGAACACCATACATATGGAAAATAAAACTACATGAGAAATAGGAATAAACGTCTTAAAGCTCTGATTGTTTACAACTTTGCAGTAGGAGTAACAAAATGAAATACACAAGCAGGTCGGGAGGCCGTACAAGAGCGCTTGTCAAACAAAGTGGGTGCTCCTCAAAGAAACGAATACACAGAAAGTGAGGCTCCCTCGAAGCTTCAGGGCTAGAGCGCTTGCTTTCGCTCGCGTGGTCGCAGTTTCCAAACCTACTGGGAGCCCATGGCCTCAGATTCAACCGAGTAGTTATTTTCCTATTTTAGCAAGTGAGACGGTGTCCCAGCAATAGTGGGACATGTTGGTATTTGTCCATTAGCTACATGTTGATATGAACACACACTTTCGCCACATTTCAACATCAATTATGCGATCACACTAGTGACATTCATTTACTTTACCCAGTTTCTTTGTGAGTCCCCTTGCACACATTCAATTTGGCCTCTGTTGTTGCATCCTTATTGGTATGCAACCGTGTACATCACATTGCATCGGATTGAGGGAATATTATTGGTGAATTGGCAATGGTTTTCATGTTCTTGACGCTAATTTTTACATTTCCGACACTTTGAACTCACATTTACTGAGTATGAGTGCATTTCTGGGCATTTTTCGTTAAGTGTTTCCACATATGTGAATCACCCTGATGCATCTGTTGTGCTCTACCGACACTCCAGATGTCTTTCTAGAGCATTTGAATACAAATTCGCTACACTTAATACTCAGAACGTCATTGTTGGCCAGCATCCGTACCCGGAGATTATGCAACCACACACAACGGGCATGAAAGTGTCCGCCATTTTGTATTTGTTCTAGATATCGACTTAATACAAACGAATTATTGTTACCTGGTAGAAACCTCATCAATTCGTATCCATTTAGACCAACTTTCATTTAGCAGATTATCCGGGACTCCCTACGTTCCTTTGGAGAATCCCTTGCGAGTGCATGGTATGATTGTGAAACATGTAAAATTCAATACAGCAGGTATGACTTCTTCAGTGATTTTTTTTATCCGTCCCCTTTACATTGGATAGTTTCCGAACTATTGGCGTCCGAAAGTCATTTTCCCACGCTTTCGGCACCTTGTAGATCTGAAACTATGTACGATAGCCGAAAGTTCAAGTTTTTTTTTTTTTTTTTTTCAGTGGCAGGAGTCACCTCCCAAGAGTTGTAACACTTATTTTGCAACACCCGATATACCGAATTTAACGTCTCCTACTTAAGCAAATCCATTCATTTGTCACTTTGTGTATAAATAAAGGAAAATTTCAATATTGTAGAAAACATCATCTTTCCCACTTTAAAAGAAAAATTTTTTGAAAACGTGGAAAAATATATTCCCTTGTTTATCAATGAGCAGATTATATGCTGAATTTCATCCTTCTAACTTGAGGTATTCGTGAGGTATTTTTGGCAAAAGTTTATTCCCCTTTTACCTCCCTTAGAATACGTATTTCGAATTATCCCTCCTGATCCCTTGCTTTCGGAGCAAAAGGATTGTTCTATCCAGTAGCGTAGCCAGGATGTGTGTTTGGGGGGGGGCAAGTGCTGTTATAGGTACATATAGAAAAATTACAAACAAAAAATATATAAACATAAAAATATATAAAAAATTACAAACATCAAAGTACCAAAGTACATTGTAGGACCTCTTTGGGGGGGCGGCCCTTCCGGCCCCCCCTTCCCTACGCCACTGGTTCTATCCACGGGCCCACCCATGGCGGGGTCCACCGGGTCCGGACCTCCCCCTAACCCCAAAACTTCCTAACTCAACATATATTTGCATAGTTTCTCAATAAATCTGTACTGTTTAACAGGGAAATAATTGATATAGCATGGAAATTTGATCTTTCACTTCATTTGTACTCATTCTGTTATAAAAACGATATGATTCTATCACTCCTTTCTTTAAAAAAATAGGTGGAAGTATTTCACATTTACTTATCGTGTTTTGGGGTGCAGAATAATACCTGTTCAGTACTACATAAACGTAGTGGGTTATAGCATTGGACCTCTCCCAACAAACATTTCTGTGTGCGCTCCTTGTTCTATAAAATTTCACCTTTCTGCTTATAGTAGTGTTGCCTGAGCGATGATGAGTCATTCAATTCTACTCTTTTATATAATAATTTATCTAGGAAGTTGGCATTTATGGCTTACGAATGCCAATGCTATCAACATTTCACCACTTTTATTACCATTTGCTTCTTATTTTTATGATTTTTTTTCTTTATTTGCTTCTTTGAGTATGTGCTTTTGTATAAATATCTCTATTTACACATACTTATGGCGCAAGCCTATTGTAATTGGCACGTGTTGTCTTCTCCTCAAATTACTAATACAATTAAACTTAACGACCAACCTATTGCGCAGCACGATACGTGGTACGAAGCAAAGGGTACTGTATAAATACCTTTTTTTTTTCAGTGCTACCATATCGATTATTTCTTATAAAAATTTCGTTACTTCTTAGTAGTGCAAATTATAACGACAAAAGAAATCATAATGTGAGTTGAATTTCACTCACAAAATAGATTTAAGAAAACAATTTGTGTGAAAGTAGGCATACAATTCAGCATAAGTAATTGTTGAAAATGAAATGAAACCTTTGTTTTACGTCCCACGGTTATGCCGGTTAGGCTAAAGGAGACGGTGATGATGAGTAATGAATGAAATGAAGAAAGTGGGAGGAAACGGGAAAACCCCAAGAAAACAAGAAAGTGGGAGGAAACGGGAAAACCCCAAGAAAACCCACGCACACGGTGTTTGTCCACCACAAAGTTCACTTGGCGGGGGCTGGGATGGAACCCATGACCTCAAGCACCAGAGGTGAACGCTCTACCACTGAGCCACCGCGGCCCTTGAGTAATTGTTGAATTTACGTCTAATAGTTCATTTTAAAATCTTGAAATAAAATATTTCAAGTTTAACGTCCTACGATTATGACCTTTAGGCTAAGGGAAACGATGGTTAAAGCAAAATGAATGATAATGGAAGAAGTGATGGAATGAGAAAGTGGGGGGAAACGGGAGTACCCCGAGAAAACCCATGAACACGATGTTGTCCACCACAAACTTACTTGGTCAAGGATAGAACCAGGGACCGCACACACACCAGAGATAAACGCTGTATCACTGAGCCACCGTGGCCTCCGATAGTTCATTTGAACGGAGCTTTGAAATGGTAAAGCTCTTGAATTGGAATTCCGGCAGGAATACACTGAAAAAAAATGAAATGAAATCTTTAAGTTTAACGTCCTACGGTTATGCCGGTTAGGCTAAAGGAGACGGTGATAATGAGAAATGAGTGAAATGCTGAAATGAAGAAAGTGGGAGGAAACGGGAGAAACCCGAGAAAACCCACGAGCACGGTGTTTGTCCACCACAGCAATACACTGAGTTTGTCTTCGTTTTTTTTATGCATTTTAGTTTACCGTCTCTTTCAGCAGCAAAGCTATATGAGAGGTGAACCTACAGCTTAATGTAAGATCCAAACCGCATAAGTTCCTGCCGGGAATCGAATCCAGATCTCTTGCACACACCAAATATTAAGTTCGTAGTCCTTATTGTTTTCGTAATCCCGCCCTTCAAAAAGTGTGCTTCACGGATCAAGAAGAAGGATTCAGTGGTAGTGCGATAACATGTGTTGCTTGGAGTTCTTGGTTTGATTCCCGGCCAATAAAGCTTGTTGTGGACAACATCGTGCTCGTGGGTTCTCTCAGGGTACTCTTGTTTCCTCCAGCATCCTCATTCCACCAATTCTTCCCTCATCATTCACTTACCTTAATAATCGGTCTGCCTTAGCCTAAAGAGCATAATTGTGGGACGTTAGACTAAAATATTTCATTTTTCTTTAAGAAAAAAGAAAAAAAAACTCTCCAACTGGTAGTTTAATCTTGGGCGGAGGTGTGTATGTATGTTTTCTGAGAGTTTTTTTTTTCATACAAACGATTCAAATAGGAGCGCACTCACGCGGGAGGTCCACCTGATCCGGAAAACTCTCTAAAAAATCTTGACTCCGGAACTCAATATACATTTGTACTTTCTCTAATAAAGCTATAAGTGTCATATTCAGAAACAATTTTGCGTGTGACTTGGTTACCTTTGTTGGAAGATGCAAGCCAGGACTTTCCCCTAAGGTTGTCAGAATAAGGGGAAAAAAAGGTAAGATGAAAAGGTCTTTCTTACATTTTTCCCAGTAATATGTGTAAATAGCCCTGTGGAAATGTTGCGGCCTACATCTATCCATAACAAAATCAGCTGTCGGGTGAAACATAAGTAGATATACACCCTGCATTGATCAAATCTAACATTCTAGCTTATAGGTTTATTTGCTTCGACTGTTTCCAGCTATAAGTAAAAACACATTAAGAACAAATAATAAAGAAACTAAGTCTACCTGATAGATAACAATAAGAAATGATATAAAAAGCAATGAGTTGATCAGTGCGGGAATGTATACCTACTTTTGGGCCACTCTGTATAATTAAAATGTTTCTCCCCACGGAAATTATAATCACACACTAGTAATGTCCTTAGTAGGACGCTAGTCACACATAAACTCATTTCTGAATATACCTCTTCTTGTTTAACAGAGAAACGCTTGAAAAATGAAGTGAAATGAAATCTTTCAGTTTTACGTCCCACGATTATGCCGGCTAGGCTAAAGGAGACGGTGATGTTGAGAAATAAATGAAATGGTGATTCAGAAAGTGGGAGGAAAGGGGAGAACCTTTTGAAAATCCACGCACACAGTATTTGTCCACCACAAAGTTCACTTGGATCGAACTAAGAACCCCATGCACCAGAGGAGAACGCTCTACCACTGTTCCACCGCGGCCTCGTAGAAGCGGTTAATATACCGTAAAGACTTGATCATACAGAAATTCTGTACTGTTCCTTTTCTTATATTAAAAAAAATCTATAGTTTTATATTTTCTGAATGTAGATCACAGTATTTAAAATAATACTTATCATTGTTTCGGATGCAGAATAACAACAATTCGGTATTATATACATAGTATGTTGCAGTATTGAGCCCCGAAAATTCAGACCACTCCCATCAAAAATATTTCTGGGTGTAAGCCTGGATTCAAGCAATTTTCCCTATTATTAAAAGTAACTGAATACCTTGTTGCAATAAGAGGTCAGCTGCAATTTAGCTTTTTTTCCTTCATTTCTCTTTTTTTAAAAAAAAACGAAACGTTTTAAAAATTCAATTCCTATTCCAGCTTCAACTAGAGAATATTTAGAAAGGTAACACAAGTTGCTAACTCCTTTTTGCTTCAACCGCTTTTTTCTTTTCTTTTTTTTTTTTTTTTTTTTAGGGGAAGAACAAGTAAGTACCGCAAACCATATTGAATTTAGAGCTAACTTCTTAAGTCGCAGCAAGTTCCTCAATTAGTATTCAAATGTGTGCTTACCGTGAATATTTTTCCTTTTCTTATTAAGTTTCTTTAGATAAAAATGTTTTTAGAACATCTTATTTCCAACACAGAAATGTCAGGCACATAAAGCAGAAAAATTCACGCGTCGCGCTCTTACTGATAAGAACCTGGTAGTTAGCTTCAAGCTAGTCTTACAACTTTATAATTTGTGCGCATGCGCAACAGTAATGAAATCCCAACGCTGTATTCCACCTACCTGGAGCTATGGAGCGAATCTCTAACGTTACGAGTTAATGCCATTTATTTCTACTTATTTTCATTATTTTTTTCTTACACTTACTCACCACTGAGTAAACAATTATGAATTCACATTGGAACTGTTATCCATTGTCTTTTTTTCATTTTATTTATTTATTTGGAAAGTAAAAAATGATGGTTCGAAATTTCAACGAAATTAAACGTTACACAATCCTGACGTTGATTCATTTTGTATATCCGATGTATAGTCGATATATGAATCTTTCTAGAAGTCAAATTATAGATTAAAAGTTGCCATGGATTTCCCAAATTGAATCTTTGAAGTCTCATTTAACCTCCTTCCCTACCCCCGAAAATAAAAAAACAAGAAATTTGTGGGTAACCATAAAAAAACTATTTTTATCGAAAAGATTTCTGAAGATGTTATTCGTATTTAATAAACTAGAAATCCACACAGTTTCCTTCCACGTTTGCCACATTAATTAGAATTAGGGATTAAGAATTAGATTTGTGAGCTTTCGGCATCTATGGCCATGTTAGCCCGTCACTAGGATTAGGATTAGGAATTAGATTTCTGGGCTTTCGGCATCTATGGCCATGTTAGCCCGTCACTAGGATTAGGATTAGGAATTAGATTTCTGGGCTTTCGGCATCTATGGCCATGTTAGCCCGTCACTAGGATTAGGATTAGGAATTAGATTTCTCGGCTTTCGGCATCTATGGCCATGTTAGCCCGTCATTAGGATTAGGATTAGGAATTAGATTTCTGGGATTTCTGCATCTATGGCCATGTTAGCCCGTCACTAGGATTAGGATTAGGAATTAAATTTCTAGGCTTTCGGCATCTATGGCCATGTTAGCCCGTTACTAGGATTAGCATTAGGAATTAGATTTCTGGGATTTCGGCATCTATGGCCATGTTAGCCCATTACTAGGATTAGGATTAGGAATTAGATTTCTGGGATTTCGGCATTTATAGCCATGTTAGCCCGTCACTAGGATTAGGATTAGGAATTAGATTTGTGGGCTTTCAGCATTTATGGCCATGTTAGCCCGTCACTAGGATTAGGATTAGGAATTAGATTTCTGGGATTTCGGCATCTATGACCATGTTAGCCCGTCACTAGAATGACGTCCCTCAGCAATCACACTATGCGAGGAAAGGAAAGAAAGGAAGTGGCCTGGGACCTGTATGATAGGTGTCATCCCTGCATTTGTCTAGTGTGAATGAGGAAAATCCAGTAAAACTTAGTCAGGATGTGTAGTCTGAAAGAGAGCTTGTACACTTTTTCAACCGAGTGTCCCCACCGGAAATCGAACCCATGACCGCTCGGTCCACATCTTCCATTTATTATTGGGGAGCACTCATTTATAGAGCTCATTTGTAGAGCACTACCTGTGGTGGGTGGAGTCCCTGGTTCGACCCTTGTCCAAGTAAATTAGTGCTAGACAACATCGTTTCCATGGATTTTCTCATGGTATTTCAGCTTCCTTCCTCATTTCATTTCAACAATCACTTGCCATAATCATTCACTTCTCTTACCCTAAATGACATAATTGTGGGATGTTAAATTGAAAGATTTCGTTACCGCATTCACTCTATTTGCCTGGCCGCTCATCCTGTGCATGGGCACCCGAAGAGGAGGGCAGAATGGGGCTCGAGCCCCCCCCCCTGGTTTACGAAAATGTATTAAATGTCTTAAGATTTTCTTAAAACAAATTTGAAAAAATGCCAAACGTAATATAGCAACCAGACATTTGAGCCCCCCCCCCCTAGGAAGTTTTATTCGGGTGTTCATGATCCTGTGTCTAACATCTGTTTAGAAACCGCAAGAAACACCTAAACGTTTAGGCTTATGTTTAACACACAATTAATTCTACGAGTGAGTGGCTACGCCAGCAGTCAAAAGAATTTGATTTGCATAGACTTCAGAAGCTTCAAAACAGATATCACTAACATATTGCCTTACAGGGGAATGTGTAGAATAGTGTAGCAAATTCAGCTTCCTAGTTGAATTTATACGAGGTAGGGCTCAATTTTTTATCAGCATCCTGTCGTCTATCTACGTGAAGTGAAAATGAAATGAAATCTTTCAGTTTAACGTTCCACAATTATGCCCTTTAAGCTAAGGGAGACGATGACTAAGGTAAGTGAGTGGCAATGGAAGAATTTGTGAAATGAAAAGGTGGAAGGAAACGGAGGTACTCTGAGAAAACTCACGGACATGATGTCGTGCACCATAAATTTATTTGGCCGGGGATCGAATCAGAGACCTCAAAGACCAGAGATAAGCACTCTACCACGAAGCCCCCGTGCCCCCTATTGGAACAATTAATATAATGTAGAAGGAGGCGGGAAATATCTAATGAAAATGCATTAAAAGGTAGTTCTTCACCAAAAGATTATATGGCAAGGTTTGAACTTGATGCTCTTCATATCTGTGCCAAGATCTTCAATTTTTATGTTAAGTTGTCTCAAATTTTACAGAGCGTAATAAAAGAAAGGGGCCGCGGTGGCTCAGTGGTAGACCGTTCACCGCTGGTACTTGGGATCTCGGGGTGCTCCCGCCAAGTGAACTTCGTGGTGGACAAACACCGTGTGCGTGGTTTCCTCGGGGCTCTCCCATTTCCTCCCACTTTCTTCATTCCACCATTTCATTCATTACTCATCATCACCGTCTCCTTTAGCCTAACCGGCATAAACGTGGGACGTAAAACTCAAAGATTTTATTTCATTTTTTAATAAAAGAAGAAAAGAAAAAAACTATTTATGCACTATAGATGGATATCATTTTTCTTGCTTCTTATTCCGAAAAAAAATATTATACTCAACTTTAAACAACAGGACAACTACCAAATTATTCAGATATCTTCAAGCAGTACTCTTAACTAGGTATTACCGAGACACAAACATGGTGTGTTGATTTTTGCAGTATTACAAGTTATAGACGCCCTCCTTCTTAACATAATAATCGATTTTTGTTTGTAAATATTATTTTTCTTATTATTATTACTATTACATTTGTGAAAGATCTGCTGGACTTTGGCCACATGAAGAGAGGGCAATACTAAGATGTGTCTGGGAATTACGAAGCAGTCTCCATCAGGTGAAATAGCCCATTGCCATCTCTGCTCCAGACTATCAAACTTGCAAGCCTACAAAAGAACGTGAACGGAAATGAGGCATTCAATGCTTAGGTTCCCTCGTTGAGAGTTGGCTGCAGATGGCTGCATAACTAGGTTTAGAATTAGGAATTAGATTTCGGTATCTGTGGCCGCGTTAGCTCGTCACGTATAAGGGATAAAGTCCCTCAGCGAGCACACTATCCGAGGAAAGGAATGCGCACGAGACAAGATTTCTGGCTGTCTCGTCTCGAAAATATGATGTAAAAGTGATGTCTCGACTCGAAAACTCAATATTTCTCTATTGGAAGATCCGTGTCTCGACTCTAATTTTGTCAGGAAAATCCTGTCTCGACTTGTCCCGTGCACATCCCTAATCCGAGGAAAGGGAAAGAAGGAAGGAAGCGGCCTTGGGACCTGTATGTTACGTACCATCCCAACATTTGCTTGGTGTGAAAGAGGAAAACCCAGGAAAATCTCAGGTAAGGATGCTTGACCTGAAAAAGCTTTTACAATTTTTCGACAGAGTGTCCCCCAACAGAAATCGAACCCAGGACAGATTGCACCATACACGAGATTGTTAGCGACTACGTTACCGCAACGGGCCCACTGGGTGTATAAATAATTTAAGAAGTGGTAACCCTTCATAGAATGTCGAGGAATCAACGGGCGCATTATATTGGTTAACCCTCTCCGAGAGCCAGAACCAAGAGCGATAAATGCCCACTTCATTTAAATTTAATCTCAAAACTTGTAGATAAACTAACCTGCTCTATCTTCTGGTTATATTCCCCTTTTGCACTAGCTCTATTTTTCACTTTAGTTTCTCGTCTGTGAGTATTTAAGATGTTCAGGATACAGACTATATTACAGTGACATATAGACATCTTTTGTTGTTGCTTAACTAAGTTATTTTCCTCTTTATTTTGTATACAATAAGACTAAGTAGCAAACCTTATAGAAACAAGATAACATAAGAAAGGGGAGAGAATCAGACGTCACTATATAAAACAAAACCAAATCCAAGACAATTACACTCAGGATTTATTATTTTTTTAAATAAAATATCTGTTTGTTGTCTTTAATAATGATTTAATATCATGCGGCTTAACTCTACTATCTCACGTAGTATCACTGCTCGAATAAACTACGTGCAAATCATTTTTTTTAATTGATTGCTTCTCGAAAAGGTGTAGAGTTCTCTCGTGGCTAAGCGAATAGCGTACGCGCCTTTGACGTGGGAGACCCGGCTCATAGTTTATATTCCAAGTTAAGCTGTAGGTTGACGTCTCATATAGCATAGCTGCTAAAAGAGACACTAAAGATAAAATGAATCTAAGTAAATGAAACTAAGATATACAGTTGAGATTCTCCTAGATACACCAATCATCTAATGAAAAGCATAATGTACACGGTGGGCATCCTAACCACAGTCACCTAGCTTGCTTCTATGCTCTGTGACTTTTAACCCCCTCGCTGCTTGCGTGAAGAATATGGAATCCTAAAATTCACTCCACCTAGCTTGCTTCAGAGCTCTGTGGAAATCCTGTCCTATGATGCTTGGGCCTTGGGTTATCTCTCTTTACCCAATGCATTATAGTAAGATGATTGTAATACACTGTTCATAGTGAATTTTTGTAATAAAAATCGGTAGTGGAGAAAACAGTTTCAAACTTTAATTTGTTCTACCTATGCTCTACCTTCAATATGCAAACTATACAGCACAGGCAGAACTTTACAATATACAAACTTTAGTTCAACGTGTGAAAGTTGCAATCCATTCCCAATGGAGCTCATGTGGTTCAGTTCCCATGTTAAGGTGTAGATTCACGTCTCAAATAGCCTCGGTGCTGAACGGGACGCTAAATTTTGAATCAAATAAAACAAATCAAGGAAATTTAGATGTTTTACTTTTATATATTAAGAGACCAAAACCATATTCACGAAGAAATTAAATGTCGACTAAAAGGAGGGAATTCGTGTTTTTATTCAATTCGAAACTTTTTGACATCGCGAATCCTATCGAGGAATTTGAAGCTTAAGATATTAAAAAAAACGATAAGTATGCCTATTCAGCTAAATGGTTGAGAAACATGGTCGCTTATTCTGAGAGCACAACGACTGAAAGTATTTGATAATAAAATCCTGAGACGAATATTCGGACCCAAGATGAACGGGAATGGGAAATAGAGGAAACTTCATAACGAGGAACTACATACCGTAATCTATGCCGTTTACCAAACATTGTTAGGGTCATCAAATATAGGAGGCTCAGGTGGGCAGATCATATATAGAATTGAAGAATGTTTTAACTGGAAATCCAATCGGAAAACCACCATTAGGAAGACCTAGGCGCAGATAGGAGAACAATATTAAGTTGGATCTTGCAGAAATAGGAATGCAAAGTAGAAACTGGATCCAATTGGCTAAGGACAGAAGTCAGTGGACAGCTTTTGTGAACGCGGCATTGAACTCCTGGGTTCTATAGGCCAGCGATTCCCAACCTTTTTCAACTTGCGGCACACTACGGATTAACTTGGATTCTCGCGGCACACTTATAGATATTATTATTTGTAAATATAAAACACAGTGGTATTTTTTCTTTGATTACTGATCTCCTTCGCACAGAGAAGAGAGCTCGATCACTGTTTTTCCCCCTGGTAAATCACTATGCTTATTTTTCATCCTAATTTAAAAACAGAAAACAATTGCAATGAAATATTGGACTCAGGTTTTTAAAAATACGCTTTCTTTTTCGAAAATTGTATTCAACCTTTTACTACGAAGGAAGATCACTAAATAACGAACGAACAAACAAATCTTTTACTTTTAAAACACAAATGTAGGTAATTTGTCGAAAGGATTGAATGATATTTTAAATTTTCAAGTTACAAAATAGTTTGCAACAATAAAGAAGCAATAATTGTCATAACAATAACAAATACTTTTTTCAACATCAGAAATGCACAGAAAAGTAACACGTCCTGAAACTTAAAATTGTGGGTTCATAATAGAGGTTCATAGTAATGTGCAATACAAATATACATTTTCCCCTACGTTTTGCAATTTGATTGCTATGGAATTAATAATTTTGTTTCGATTTTCTCGCGGCACACCAGCGGCCCATTCACGGCACACCAGTGTGCCGCGGCACACCGGTTGGGAAACGCTGCTATAGGCCATAGGGTTAGTTATTTAGTCTTAACAGTTTCAGAGTAACTATCTGAATGGATAAAATCTTCAACCTTGGTTTGCATCTGCCGGCAAATCCTACATACTCATGATGGTATGACCAACAGCGTGACAGGTCAAGATGTCACAACGGCCAGAGAAAACTTCCTGTTTTCCAGATAGATAGATATGTCCTTAGTCTTGTAGCGTTCTGCATAAAAAAGCGGCATGTTGACGTCGAAGAGATATTTTTCATTCATTGAACTATTTAGTTTGAGGCAATGTTATGTATTTATGAATCATCTTCATCTTCTTTATTCTTGCCTCTTCCTTGGGCAGTATCATTTTCCTTTCGGTACAAATGAATACTTCTGTCCACATGCTTCGGGTAGGTAGTTTCTGAGGGAATAAGTCGAAAACAACCATTCTTCTGAAAACATCAACAAGTACATATCGTGATCCTAATCTCTCTGAAGGTGTAAATTCTACTCTCGAGCAGGGTCCGCGATAAGAAATCGGAATGGTGGTAATTTTCACTGCTCATGTTTATGGCAATAATTATAAACATTTTGCCATTGCCATTGTCAATCTGAGCAATAGCTTTGATGCACCAGAGTCTTCAGCTAATTATTTTTGTCTTGATGCAGGAGCAGTGGTGTATTTAGGATTTTGTTTCGGGGTTAAGAAGGGGACAATTATCCACCTGAGTTTGAGAATTAAATATATTTTAATTTATGTATAAATTGAAGTTTTAATGGCAAGAATTGTAGACTGGTGAATCTTATGTGAAATGATACACATTAAAATTTAACAGCGACCTAATATTTTATTCTATTCATAGAAGAAAAAGGAAGCATCCTCTTGGCTTACCTAATTTCCCAGGCCACCTAATTTTCCCCTATTTTGATTTTCTTTAATTCAAACATTTACCTTTCTTTATAACTAAACGATATAAATATTCCTTTGCTATAATAATTAAAATCCCGTTATGTTGATATCTGTGCAGGTTGGTGTGGTACTCCAGTTTGGCTCATCAGCTCCTCTTTGTTTTGGTGTTACTGACTACGGCAGATTAGAATCACAACTAACAACGGTCAAAAGTATGATAGGAGAAACGAAAGAAAGTAACAACCAGTGTTGGGCAAATTTCAATTGAATTAACAATTAACAATTAATCTGTAAATTTAATTGTTAATTGCAATTAACAATTGAAATAAGTAATGGTTAATTGCTAATTGCAGTTGGCCATTGAAAAAGGAGAATTAATTGCAATTGATCAATTGATTGAAAGTAATTGCAGTGGAAAGTAATTGCAATTGAATTCTGTAATTCAATTGCAATTGAAATTAATTGGCAATTGATTCAATTGCAATTGATTTCCACAGCAATTACTTTCAATTGATTGATCAATTGCAATTGATTTTCACTGATTAATTTTCAACACTGTAGTTCAGAGAGGGCGTGGGGCAATGAAAACTTTAGCCACAACCAATTGACTCACCACCCGTCGTGGCCCACGACCCACCGTGACCCACTCTGACCCACCACCCATCATAAACCACTCTTACCCACTGTGACCCACAGACCCACCAAAACCCATTGTCAGCAACTCTGACCCATGATTCACGCCCTCTTCTCTACCGACTAAAGAGTTTAAACTTGTAACAAAACAAGCCTATAAAATATCACTCATCGGAGTTTGAATTTCTACGATCAATCGCTCAAGCACCGCACTAATACAATAACGGCGGATCTGACCTTTCTAATATAAATAAAATAGAGTTTATTCGTGTGTCTGTCTGTCTATCTTTGTGCGGCCTGTGCACGAGACGAGTGGATCGAAACTTTTCAAAATTTGGTCACGGGTAGCTTGGTCTAGGCCCCAGAACAAGACGAAGAGTTTTTTTTTAATTCCTTACTAGGGGTCTCCAGGGGACGTTTACCGGGACCGGCCTGGGGATCCGAAAGTTACCAAATTTTGGTCAAAAATACCTTGGTCCAGGTCCCACACCAAGGCAAAGCGTTTTCAACAGAATTCGAACCAGGGGGTCTCAGGGGGGCGTTTACCGGGACATGTAAAAGTAGAACGACATCAGTGTCGATTTCATAGTTTTCGCAGTCGCTGAGATCAATGGTGAAACTCCGATCGCATTAACTTCCAAATTCACCGTATTCGGCTGCGGGCCGTGGGTCAACGGGGGTACCGAAACGTAAAGTAATCCAAAATGACCGATATTAGTGTTAAATCCATGGTTTTCGCGAGACATGTAAAAATAATCGAAAATGACCGATATTAATGTCAAATCCATAGTTTTCGGGGGTGTCTTCCCGTTGTGCCTACTTCCCGTTATGCCTACAGGCCCTCCAGCACTTTGTAGAAAATATTTTTAATGATCTTATCTGTAGGCAGAACGGTAATTCCCGTTGTGCCTACTTCCCATTCTGCCTACTCTTTCGAGACGGGGAATTCTGTGCAGGGAGGGATCTTTTCTAGGGATTTTTTCTTTAGTAATTCTAATAGATTCTGTAAGAAGAATAACTATTCCTTTAAATTTCATCATATATTTTAAATGTTATCTTACTTGCTCTTCTCAGAAAAAATGACTAGGTACAGTTTTGTTATTAGCAGCGTTATTCACGTCTACTTTAGTAGAGATGTGTTTTTTTTAATACTTACAGAGAAATGGAAAATTAATTGATTCAGTTACAAGAAAATAAACTTATTTCGGTCTAATATCAAGTCATTTCACAACAAAATTTTATTCAGTTTTCCAGTAGTTCATCTCCAACATTCTAAGGCTCGCAGTACGTAATAGGTGCTACAGTTCACATCCTCAAAATATATTTGGCCATATATTAAACAAACAATGCAAGAAGATGCATAATTCGGTCTCTTTTCTTTTTCTAAAAAAAGCCTTTGTCTTCTACATCACAGATCTTTTTCCGGCATCACCTCTATATATGATCAGGTGCTTTGTCCTCTATACATGATTCTGTATTACACGCAATATGTCGTACTTATATTGTAAAAAAAGAAAAAAATGGGACCGCAATGGCTTAGGGGTAGAGCGTTCACCTCTGGTGCATGGGGTCCATGGTTCGATCCCAGCTCGAGCCAGGTGAGCTTTGTGGTGGACAAACACCGTGTGCGTTGGTTTTCTCGGTGTTCTACCGTTTTCTCCTACTTTCCACTATTTCATTCATTTCTCATCATCACCGTCTCCTTTAGTCTAGCCAGCATTACCGTAGGACGTAAAACTTAAAAATTTCATTTCATTTCATTTATACTGTCAATGTAAATACTAAATACCACATATCGTCAATATACCCAATGTAATTTAAATAAAGATCTCATAATCGTTGTTCAAAATGTAAACAGTATGCAACCACATCTATGTAAGCCATCAAGCCTATTACACGTGGTTCCAGCCTTCCTAATAATCGTAAATATCTGTGATTTTATTCTGTATGTGACCACACAAATAGCATTTTAATTTCGATTATTTTACGGTAAAAATATTCTGTGAAATGTAATGGAAATTCAGAAGGAGCCTTCTTTGCGAATTTCTCAGAGTTTTCATTCTCACCGTCGTGAGTAATCCGATTGGGTAGAGAAGCGTGATTATCTAAGCAAACTCATCACCAACAAAACGCCGAACACGTATTTCATACTTTGACCGTTTCTGATTTTGAAAACACTCCTGTGTAGACTATAAGTCATTACTAGGCACCTTGCTGTTTGCATTTAGAACAGTGATGGTGAGATGTTTTAAATATATTGGCTATATTAACGATATATGGTATTAACATTGACGATATGTAGTATTTACATTGACAATATAAGTATATGTAACATTGCATGTAGTATAGAATCGTGTTAGAAGACAAATTACCTGTTAAGGTAATGCCAAAGAAGGAGCAGTGATGTAAAAGACAAAGGCTCTTTTTTTTCAAAAGGGCCGGCTTATGCATCCTCTTGCATTGTTTGTTTAATGTATGGCCGAACATGTCTTGAGGATGTGAATTGTGGCACTTTTTAGTACTGCAAGCCTTAGTATGCTGGAGATAAACTACTGGAAAACCGATTAAAATTCGGTTGTGAAATGAATTGATATTAGCCCGAAGTAAGTCTGTTTCGTGTTCGTTTCAGATACAATGTCAAACGGGTTACTGGCAACTGAATCAATCAATTCGAGGAAAGAGATATGATGGAGACAAACACTCTTTTTAAAGGCCGCCTTATGCATCCTCTTGCGTTGTTTGTTTAATAGTTGGCCAGACATGTCTTGGGGATGTGAACTGTGGCATTTTTTAGTACTGCAAGTCTTAGCATGCTGGAGGTAAACAACTGGAAACCCAAATAAAATTTTGTTCTGAAATTGCTTGATATTAGATCTTTTTTTTTTTTTTTTTAATGTTTGTTTCACATACAATGTCTAACATTCTTGCAACTGAGTCAACCAATTTTCCATGTATGATGAAACTTGTAGAGGTGGTGGTTGTTTTTACAGAAGCTTTTAGAAATACTAAAGAAATATTCCCTACAAAAATTCCTCCCTGCACATAATTCCCCGTCTCGAAAGAGTAGGCACAACGGGAAGTAGGCACAACGGGAATTACCGTTCTGCCTAGAGATAAGATAATTAAAAATATTTTCTTTAAAGTGCTGGAGGGTCTGTAGGCAGAACGGGAAGTAGGCACAACGGGAATGAACCGTTTTCGGGATAGCTGAGCTCAATGGTGAAACTCAAGACCGCGTTTACTTTCATATTTAGCCCCCATCAGCTAAGAAAGGGGGCATTATAAAGGGGATCACGAGACATGTAAAAATAATCCACAATGACCGATGTCAAATCCGTAGTTTTCGCGGTGGCTGAGATCAATGGTGATACTTTCATTAGCGATGATTTTCAAATTTAGCCACCATTGTATGGGGGCCGGGAGTTACCGGGGGTGGGGAATTGCGAGACATGTAAAAATAATGGAAAGTGACCGATATTAGTGTCAAATCCATAGTTTTCGCTGTCGCTGAGATGAATGGTGATACTTCCACAGGCGTTGACTTCCAAATACAGCCCCCATCGGCTGTGGGCCAGAGGCATTGTTTTTTTCAAAATTGGAACCAGAGGATTATAGGGACTTTTACCGGCATATGTAAAAAGTAGTAGAAAATGGCAGATGTTAGTGTCACATTCATAGTTTTCGCGGTATTGGTTGGGGGTTGGTGGGGGCCAGAGGAGATTTTTTCACAATACGAACCAAGAGGGTCTGAGGGGTGGTTCACCGGGACATGTAAAAGTAGTAGAATTTGTGTCGAATCCATATTTATTGGGGTTGCTCAGACGTATAGTGACACCCCCGATAGTGTATACGTTCAATTTCAGCCCCCATCGGCCTTCCCAATGAAAACCCATGTACGTTGTTGGATATATATTCACACAAAATATATCCAATTTTAGAAATGTTTTTTAATTGTTCTCCCGTTGTTCAGTTCGTTTACATTGATATTTTATCTGATCCATGCGAAGAACGGGCATAATAGCTAGTACGAAATGGTAAAGTGTTTGTTATGGAACAAATTACAATGAATTCAATTATATAGATAATAATTATAATTAATAATTATTTCCTTGTTGAATTATAGATACTTTTCAGTGGAAAACTGAATAAAATTTAAAAGTCCCAAATCAACGTAAAGTAGACCAACGTAAAGGAAAAACGTATAAAATTTTCCATATAATTAAGCTTACAAACATAAATGGAAATTTAGCTTAATTACATGGAATTTTTTTGTGTCGTTTTGTGCGCCTATTTCCTCGTTTTCTGCGTCACCGGAAATGGGTCAATGTTATCCTACAAATATGGCGGAACAAGTTAATGCTGTTCCGTCAGGAACGATTTCGAGGTCGTTTCCTTCACATCATCTTGTGCGTGTTTTCTACCGTTTTGTAAGCCTATTTCGACGTTTTGTGAATCAATGGTAGTGGGTCAAAATGGGCATTCAAAGTGGGAAGAAAAATGATCCACTCTCCCACCAGTATCGAATTTCAAGGTCGCTTTTTCGCATTGTTTAGTGCATGTTTTTATCGTTTCTGTAGGCCAACGAAAGTGGGTCAAAGACGACCTACCAATATGGCAGAAAAAGACATATCCATTCCACTTTCAAGGTCCATTTTGAGCCTCTCCCACTGATGCACAAAGCGACACAAATCATGCATAAAAAATGTGAAGAAAACGACCTCGACATTCGATGGTGACGGAACAGCATTATGTTATTCCGCTATACTTGTAGACCCTTTTGACCCATTTTCGTTGTCGCACTAAAGTGGAAATAGGAACACAAAACAGTACAAAGCAGGCACTATACGATGCGAAAGAAACGACCTTCAAATTCGATAGTGGCGGAACAATGGCTCTATTTCCTCACACATTGATGGACCATTTTGACGCATTTCTGGTGATGCTCAAAACGTGGAAGTAGGCGAACAGAACGGTACAAAATACACACTAAACGATGCGAAAGAACCAACCCCGAAATTCGATAGTGGCGGAACAGTGAGCCATTTAACTCCCACTTTAAAGGCCTGTTTAACTCACTTCCGGTGACGCACAAGACGAGGAAGTAGGCACAGAAAACTTTTTTAAAAAATAGGCACTAAACGATGCGAAAGAAACGATCTAGAAATTCGATAGTGTCGAAACAATGGGTCATTTTGGTCACACTTTGGAGGCCCATTTTGACACACTTCTGGTGACACGCAAAACGTGGAAATAAGGGCACGAAACGGCACGAAACATTCACTAGTCGATGCGAAAGGAAGGACCACGAAAGTTGGTAGTGGCGGAGCAGTGGGTCATTTTCGTCCCACATTCGAGGCCCATTTTGACCGTTTTCCAGTGGCGCACAAAACGTCGAAATACGCGCACAAAAGGGTACGCGATGTGAAATTAACGACCTCGAAATTCGATAGTGGCGGAACAGTGGGTCATTTTCGGCCCATTTTGGAAGCCCATTTTGACCCACTTCTGGTGACGCACAAAACGTGGAAATGGGGGCACGAAACAGCACGAAAATTCAGTAGTCGAGTAGTCGATGCAAAAGGAAGGACCTCGAAATACGGTAGTGGCGGAGAAGTGGGTCATTTTCGTCCCACCTTCGAGGCCATTTTGACCGTCTTTCAGTGACGCACAAAACGTCGAAATAGGCGCACAAAAGGGTACGCGGTGTGAAATTAACGACCTCGAAATTCGATAGTAGCGGAACTCTTGATCATTTTCGTCCCATCTTGGAAGTCCATTTTGACCCATTTCCGGTGACGCACAAAACGGAAGTAGACGCACAAAACGACACAAAACGATGTGAAGGAAACGACTCGAAATTCATTGGTGACAGAAGAGCAATAATTTGTTCCGCCATATTTGTAGGCCCATTTTGACCCACTTCCGGTGATGCACAAAATGTGGGAATAGGCGCACAAAGCGACACAAAACACGCACAAAAGATGCAAAACAAAGTACCTCGAAATTCGTTGGTGGTGGAACAAGTTAATGACGCCGTGAGCACCAATATAAGTATATACTGTAGTTCTTACCAGGGGGCGCGGTGGGTCAGTGGTAGAGCGTTCACCTCCGGTGCTTGAGGTCCCTGGTTCGATCCCAGCTCGCGCAGTTTGGACTTTGTGGTGGACAAACACCGTGCTCGTGGATTTTCTCGGGGTTCTCCCGTTTCCTTCCACTTTCTTCATTTCATTCATTTCCCATCATAACCGTCTCCTTTAGCCTAACCGGCATAAGCGTGGGACGTAAAACTAATGATTTCATATCATTTTTTGTAGTTCTTACCATCAAGGCTGAGAACTTCACGGTCCAATTTTTTAGTCAAAGTAGAAGCCCAACCGGAATAGTGATGATGTCAACCGGCCCGGCTCGGTTCAACTGAGCGTACAGCTTGAGCTGGCTTGGTTGGGATTACCCATCGACTGGGCTCAATTGAGCCAATGGCTTGAACCGGCTCGGTAAAGACGAGTTATCGACTCGGCTCGATTGGAGCCAATGGCTCGAACCAGCTCCGTTGAAACGAGTCCATAGGTTGGGTTCGAGTTGGCTTAACTAAGCCAATGGCTCGAACCGGCTCGGTTGGGGCAATCAGCTCGGTTCGGTTCGACTCGAGCTAGCTCGGTTGGATGAGCTGTTGGCTCGGCTCACTTCTCGGTTCGGCTTGATAAGTGAATGAGCTGTGAGCGAGCCGCTTGAGTCGTTGACAACCCTAAACCCGGGTCGAGCAGTTTTAAACATGTTTGGCTGGAGTCCCATAACTTCTAACAATTTTTGGCTCGAGCCCGAATACTTGCTCCTCCTGAACTCAAACCAAGAACCTCGTGACCGATGTCCTTGCCTCCTGAAGATTTCTTGACTACCGAGATCGACAGTTAACTAATTTTTAGTATTCCGATATAAACCGCCTATATTCCTTTTTATACATGTACACGGTGTTATAATAATAATTAGTTATAGTAGTAGTAGTAGTATCATTGATAATTATATTGTCTATGTAGGATACTTGAAGATAGTAGTACTTGGAACTACACAAAGGATTTAGCTCGAATTGGCTCGACTCGACTGGAAACTCGATCCGAATTCGAGTCGAGTTGGGGGAAATTTTTCGAGCCGAGATCTCGAGTCGAACTCAAAGATGTCTGCTTCGAGTCGAGTCGAGTTTTAAAGAAAACTCGCTCGAACTCGCTCGTGCTCATTCCTATTGTATGCATGACGGGCATATAGAGTTCTTTCGAGGGGGATAGAACCATAAACATAATATATTTAAAAAATACTTAGTTTCACGGCTTTCTTCCCATGGGGGGAAAGGGATGGTAGGTATCCAGCATTTCTTATAAGTATCTTATTTGAAATATGTAAAACAGTAACAAGTGGACAATACAATATACACACATCTTCTTATCTTCAGTTTTAATTGCTGATTTCAATTGCAATTAACAATTACAATTAACAATTACATGTTTCAATTGTCAATTGCAATTAACAATTGAATGTTTCAATTGCACCCTTTGCAATTGACAATTAACAATTAAAAGTTTCAATTGCCTGGTGACCAATTAACAATTAACAATTGACGAAAATTTAATTGCACATTTTATGATTGAATTCAATTGCAATTGAAATTAATTGTCAATTACAAATTGAAATCAATTGCAATTGAAATCAATTGCAATTGGATTTTCAGAGCAATTACTTTCAATTGATTGATCAATTGCAATTGATTTCAATTGATTTTGCCCAACACTGGTAACAACCAAGAAAAAGAAACAAAAGAGTAGAATGGACGAAAGAAAGAAAAAAATGAAAGCAGTTCTTACATGGAATGAAATTTGTCAAATACGGTATTATTTCTGAACAAAGAACATAAGAAAATGGAAAGTCAATGAAATTCTTAGAAATGGTAAGAAGGATTACTATTGTACGTAGAATGCCATAAACTAACAAATTTATTTCGGGGGTGGATTCAGCACTATAGTCACCCCTAAATACTTCACTGCGTAGAAGCTATCCACCTTTAAACCTTCCATGAATGGTAGTCTCTTGCTTTCCATCTATTTCCACTCTTCAAACCGTACCATCTATCACTCCCTTCAGAATGTAGTTACTTCTTAAGGAACTTTGCAGTTTCTTTTTCTATTTTAATTATTGCATTCAATGTTATTTTCGATCTCTCTACTATCCTACTATTTAAAGATTTCATTATTAGTCTATCTGTTTTCCGTACGTCATAAGTTATTTTAAAATTCTTCTTCACATCCACATTTTAAATGTTTTTATATGTTTTTAATCTCTTTCTATATAATGTTTATATTTTTCTGATATGTACATAACAGTGCTACACAAAATACCAGGTTATCATAAAATAAGTATCGCTGTTCAGAGAACTCTGGAGATGTAACCGCTTGACAGAATGCAACCAAACTTGGTAGAAGTACATTTGAGAACATACAGAAGCGATTGGTGTAGAAAATAAAATTAGCTCCAATTTTCGCCACCAGAGGTAATTGTGGCGCTGTACAACACCAAGTAAGTGCAGCTTAGAAGAAAAACGACACAAGTGATACTAAATGACAAGAAAGGCTGTAATTACCTCTCTTGTGGGTCTTTTGGCATTGATTACCAATGCTATTAATACTCCGTGGTCAGTGGTGGATTTACGGGGGAAAGGCCTTTTGAGCTGAAGCATCCCTTTAAAATTATTGAATATTTTATAAACATGAAGTTAAATGTTAGTTTTTCCTGCGCTCATAAAATGCAAGCTACCTTCAAAATTTCAGGAAAAGATTAATGTCAGATCACACCTCCAGAGTCTATTGTGTTTCTGTTCAATGTTAAGTACGGTGAGTGTGGTATGGAAGACAAATGATATTATTGATATTCAATGAAAGAAAGTCCGTAATTATGCCCCCATGCGATGCGTGGCATTGATTTGTACTCCTATTAATAACCCCGTGGTGTAGTGATGTGTTGTTTTCGATGATGATGCTGTGAGATTCTGCCCAATGGCAGGTCTTTGACGTGAAGGTCCCTGAACAAGAAAAACGCATAATGACTAGTACCGTATAAGGTGTGATGACGTTCTAAGGACGGGACCTACAGGTTAACCTGGGATCCAACTCACGTGTGTCTTCACCACAAATCGAACCCAGGACATGGGATCATCATCAATTAACTTCTGGCGCTCAAACCTGTATGACTGAAACACATACAGGTGTGAGTAAGCACCTGGAGAGATAATTACAGACTTATCATTTAGCACCACTAGTGTTTTTCTTCTACACTGCATTTACATGGTGTTGTACAGCGCCACAATTATCTTTGGTGACGAAAATCGGAACTAATTTTGTTTTCTACACCAATCGCTTCTGAATGTTGCCAAATATGCTCCTTCCAAGTTTGGTTGCATTCTGTGAAGTGGTTACGTCTCCAGAGTTCTCTGAACAGTGATACTTATTTTATGATAACCTGGGACTTATACACATTTTCCGCATGGGGTCCATGGTTCGATCCCCGACGAAGTAATTCTCTGGGATTTTATCATGGTAATTCCGTTTCCTCCCACTTTGTCATTTCACCAACTCTACCATTATTTAATTCAGATTCTAGAGGGTGAGGTTTGTGGACTCTCTAGGCACTCCACACCACGCACCAAAGGTAAGCGCGGTGTCACCGAGCGACCGTTCTCCCCAGTACATTATACACTCAATATGAATGATATATAGCACCAATTGGACAGCACGCTCCAAACAATAGAGATAATTCTCCAAATGGAGAAATTTCTTTCTGAATTAAACGCACAACAAAAGCGCGTTTCAGTGCTCCATATGCTTACGAACTACCATCTGCTGGCTGAAATGCTACGTGTAAATTGGGTTACATATGTCCAGGTGTTTGTAATAGCAGCAGAAGTACTGGATCGAAGCAAATGGAATTATAGCAGTGAGTTGGAGAGATACTTTTGCTGTTGACTGTACATTTCATTACGATCTAAGGACAATCTCTGGAGTTAAAAAGCATGAAATACCTCAATGGATGCAGAATGAAAACAGTAATTAACCGATTCATTGTGCATATGTTTAGACATAACGTTTACATAAGAGCACATATTTCGGTAAAAAACTTTTTGTGTAAAAATATATTTCAGCGCTGGTCTTGTGCAAATGGTGTAGGATGTAGTGATATCCTCAAAGTTAGGTCACGACACTCTTCAATGAATGACAGTGTTAATGCCATAATTGAGTGTATGACAGACTGATTTAAAGGCTAAAAATATTCACGCATATTTCGTAAGCCAACCGTCCTATTCTATAGGGAGTTAGTGTCCTTTATTTAGTTAAGATACGTAGCTAAAGTAAGGTTGGCTTAAAGGGACAAGTTTTGCCGATAGATGGCACTACAGTCTTCGTATCTCTCCCATATATTTCTATCTTTCACGAAAATTCACGATCTCTCTTGCAAATTTCAAACCAAAAGACTTCAAATTTTTAGAGAAGGAACTTCATAATCTATCGAAGGCAATAATCCGTGCCGATTTTTTATTTAGAATTTTGTTCATTGTTGAAATTGTTTGATTGTTGAAATGGTTATCTAAATCTTTAACAATGGAACTGTTTCAACAATAAAGAAAATTCTAAATAAAAAATCGGCACGGATTGTTCCCTTTGATAGGTTATGAAGTTCCTTCTCTAAAAATTTGAACTCTCTAGATTGAAATTTGTAAAAGAAATTGTAAATTTTCGTGAAAGGTAAAAAATACATGGGAGAGGTACAAAGATTGTAGTGACATCTATCGGAAAAACTTGTCCCTTTACACTAACCTTAATGGATTAATTGATGAACGCTAAGGTTTTGGAATAAAATAAACTGAAATGAAATCTTTCAGTTTAGCGTCCCACGATTATGTCCTTTAGGTTAAGGGAGACGATGATTAAGGCAAGTGAATGATGATGAAAGAATTTGTGGAATGAAAATGTGGAAGGAAACGGGAGTACCCTCAGAAAACCCACGTACACGATGTTGTCCACCACAAACTTACTTTGCCGTGGATCTAACCAATGACCTCACACACCAGAGGTAAGCACTGTAGCATTGAGCCACCAAAGAAGATGTATAGACAACAAACATGAATGTTTCGTCTGAAAAATCTCCTGGAATTGATGTTCTTTTTAAAGACTAGTACAAATGTCGCTTTCCTCTAATTGGCGATACACTCACTGAGATTGCTAATTAAGAGTCTTCATCCCGGCGAAATTAAAACACCGCTAATTTTACAGTAATTATGTGATATCTTCAAATAGATAAAAATAATTGAAATATGGAACAAGAGCGCCCTAGACAATATTATTTTGCGTGAGGTACCGTTATCACAAGTCGGCGCCCTAGTGGCTTTCCGTTTTCAGCTGTTTAGAAACGCGAAAATAAATGCCGATTTTTAAAATGGCTCGAAATCGAAAGCAGATAAGTGAGTCGTGATAACGGTTTCTCACGTAAAATAATATTTTCTAGGGCGCTCTTGTTCCACATTTCGATTATCTTTTATCTATTTGAAGATATCACATAATTACTGTAAAATTAGCGGTATTTTAATTTCGCCGGGATGAAGACTCTTAACAGTTTACTAATTATCCGCGACACAAATATGGTGGAAAATAAAATAAGCTTTTAAAGAAAAGCATTATTCATTTAAAAAGCACTATTATGCAGAAATACATTGCAAGAGAAATTAAACACATAAAGAGAGGCATTGCAGAGCAAAAGGGATTAGAATTAATAAAACCAAGATATTATATTTAAGTTGTGCTTTCATGTAAAATGTAATGTTCTAATATAAATAAAATAAAGAATTTGTTTGTGTGTTATCTGTCTGTCTGTGTGCGGTATGGGGACCAGACGAGTGGACCGAGAGTTACCAAATTTTCGTCAGGGGTACCTTGGTCCAGTCCCCAGATCAAGACGAAGCTCTTTTTTCAAATTTCGAACCAGGGGGTCTCATGGGGCGTTTACCGGAACCGGCTTAGAAACCAGACAAATTGACCGAGAGTTACCAAATTTTAGTCACGAATACCTTGGTCCAGGCTCCAGACCAGAGTTAAACGTTTTTGTCAAAATTCGAACCAAAGAGTCTCAGGGGGGCGCTTACCGGGACATGTAAAAGTACTAGAAAATGACCGATATTAGTGTCGAATTCATAGTTTTCGCGGTCGCTGAAATCAATGGTGACACCTCCATTAGTGATGACTTCCAAATACAGCCCCCGTGTGAAGCATGGGTATATTCAACTAGTCTATAATACAATGATACGATTTGGCAAAGAAGAAGTGGTAATGAAGAGTAAATCCAAGTACTTCGGGTGAATACTGCAGGAAAGTGCAGGAATAGAAGCAGATGTAAACAGTAAAATTAGCAGCAGTTGGACAAACTGGAGAGAAGCAACAGGAGTACTGTGTGATCGACGGGTACCAATATATCTTAAAGGAAAAGTTTACAAAACAGTAGTGAGACTTGTCTTATTAGGACGGAGCGGAATGTTGGAAGACGAAGAAGAGAGAGGAACAGAAGTTGCATGTTGTGGAGATGAAGGTGCTGCGGTGGATGTGACGAAGAAGGACAAAATTAAGAATGAAGTGATCCGAAGAACACTAAAGGTGAGACCAGTAGTTGAAAAACTGCAAGAAAGTAGACTGAGATGGTTTGACCATGTAAGAAGACGACCTTTGGAATACGTGACTCACCAAGTAAATGCTACAGAAATAAATGGGAAAGGAGCGCGAGGCAGGTTAAAGAAGAAGTGAGGAGATTATGTTAAGATATGGTGTAGTAGTGTTACAGACACAAGATGGAAAGAAATGGAGAACAACAATCAGAAAAGCTGACTCCAGCTAACTGGAGAAAAAGCTTAGAAGAAGAAGAAGTTATTACGCAGAAATTAAATTTTTAAAAAGAGAATATTCACCAGTGTCATAAACGCACTAAAATCAAAGAAAATAAAAGCGTTAGAAAGGAGAAAATAATTTTATAAAAGCACTAAAATGTTACTATTATGAACAAAGAAACTAAGTCTGTGCCAAGTCAGACAAATTAATGCTTATATGCAAAATTACGATAGAAACCACAGTATAATTTTTATACTAAGCTCTGTTTGGATTGATACAGACTTTAAAGATCTCTTCTGCATAATCGTATCATTTTAGCTCTTTTTTAAAATTATTTTTTTCCCTTTCTATGGCTTTTAAAAATTATTTTCTGTTTTTCAACACGTTTTGAACTCGTTTAGTATTTATATAAGATATTTTCATTAAACGAAAAGGCCATAATTATTCCAGTTACATGTGCATATAGAATCTACATTTAAAACCTGAGATTTTAGTAACGTGTACACTCAAGAGCAAAATAATCTTCCCCCTCACTGTTGTAACTCCAATAAATGAGTTTCGGTACTTTTGCTGCGATCACAAACGCCTTGACGTATGCAACCCAATTTACACCTAAGACATCATTCAGCAGGCAA
The DNA here is from genome assembly GCF_964235325.1 of Thermobia domestica. Classification (NCBI taxonomy): domain Eukaryota; kingdom Metazoa; phylum Arthropoda; class Insecta; order Zygentoma; family Lepismatidae; genus Thermobia; species Thermobia domestica. The sequence goes on along the minus strand of NC_137470.1, from coordinate 174,503,492 downwards.
TAGACAGTAAGCTTGTAGAACACTAAAACAGGCTTTTGTTTCCATTTTATGCACCAAGAAATATATCCATTTTGAGATTAATCTCTGCTGTTTGAAGCGTGTTGTTTAATGAGTTCAATATATCAATAATAGTATAATTCGTTGTGTGCATAATGTATTATTTCACTGTAGTCTGCATGTGAAAATAAAACACCACACTGTAACCACACACGAGTTAGAATATGGTTGAAATTAACTGGAAATATTAGATCTGGAACAACTGAAGAAAATAAGTTTGTATATATTTATCCCCATTAATGGACCTACTACAATTTCCCGTCATTCGAATATATCTCTTCTCTTCTTCACACGAGATCATCTTGCATTTCACACATGGATTGAAATTGAAATTGACCCACGTCAAAAAATTCAGAATTATTGGGATTCGAGCCTGGGCCGCCTTGGTAGTGAACAGTCGGTAGCTTTTTGATTACGCCGACCATGTACACTCAGGTCCAAAATTATTGTCGCATGTCTAGAAATATGTTTTTCTAGGAATATAATTTGATAACGAATTCGCCCGGTATTTCTTATAATGTTAATATTTGCATAATCCGAAAAGACATGTATGTGGCAAATTTCATGTCAAAAGAGCAGTAAATAACAACAATAAAACGAAAATAAAATGTTCTTGTCCATTTAGCAACATTTTATTTTACTCATTCTAATTTTCGTATTTATAATTCTTTTCCTGTGAAATTTACCACAAATATACATTTTCCGATTACACACATAATATCAGTATTAAAAGTGCTTTGCAAAATCATTATCAAATTATATTCTTACAAGAAGGCAGTTATAGATATGCGACAATAATTTTGAACATCAGTATACTTACTGTTACCCAAATACTGTTAGCTAGTTGAAAGCCTTTCATGTAATATTTCATTTTCAGTTTAGCGTATATTTCAGAAGCGATACTATATGATACTTGTACCTACAGTTGAACGTGACATCCAAACTACATGAGCTCCTGCCGGCAAATGAACACGAGTCTCCCACGCAAAAGATGCTTAGGCTAATCGCTTAATCACGCGAATCGCTTTCATATGAGACTAATCCAGATACTAAGGCCTGTGTGAATTGACGATCCTTAATTGAGTTCCTCATCATTTCCTTCTTCAAGTTAGAAACAGGTCAAATGAACCTTTAATAATTACGAAAATGACACGAAATGTTCTCCAAGTTGAGGCTGAGGTTTCAATGTTGACCCTGCAGCCAAGAAGGATGAAAAGATAATGATGTGACCACGGCCGTGCCGTGGGGGCCGTGCCGTGGGGGACGAGCGGGGCGACGGCCCCGGGCACCGAAGTAAGGGGAGCGAAAAATCCGGGAGAAAAAAAGGAAAAAGATAGGAAAATTGCTTGGAATATAAGTATCGGGGTGCCGTCGTATACTCTCGCCGCGGGCGCTCATTTTCCACGGTACTACCCTGGATATGACAAAATGGATAGCACCATTGCATTCACGGTCAAAAAAAGTCTTACAACTGTGTCGAATGCCTGTCTTGCAATTTAAAAAAAAATAAAGTGATATTCAAAATGGCGGACTTTAATATTGTGGTCGTGGTAGTCAAGTGTGTTTTTAGGTTCCCCCTCCACCTACTTATCATTTATGGCCAATGTGAACTTCTAGCCCAACTGACTCTTCTGTTACAGGACTGTCACCTGACGTTTGGTCCACCCTGTATTTTCAAGTAAAATATGCTTAGCAAACGTATTACCTCCATAACTAGTACCTTAATTTCTTATTATCTTTACAAAAAAGACTACTAGCGTAGTAGTATCGTACGAAACTATAAAGTGACAAACCTTGGTTCGAGCCCCGCCGTATACATTTTCATCAAATTTTATTGTTTAGGCGAATTATATTATTATTATTATTATTATTATTATTATTATTATTATTATTATTATTATTATTATTATTATTATTATTATTATTATTATTATTATTATTATTATTATTTATTAATGATCATTTCAAACCCCATTAGAAACGATCTCTTGAAACCATTCGTAATTTTTGATACCAATACACAATTAGTATTATAAGACGCTTGAAACTTTTGTGACGAACTCTGTGTTTTAGCTATGTCAGCTGAGATAGTATTCGACATTTTCATGTTTTCATAGATAAAGGAACTAACAGATGGAAAACCTCCTAATTACGAGCACACAGCTCTCTTACGGATCTTAACCTTCTTCAAATAGTTCGATTCCATCTTGGTAGGTGGTGCCACTGTTTCACTTTTCCAACATTGACACCATCTTCAGGGCTATGCTGAAACTATCAGAAGGTCGAATGGTCCATGCCGTTTGCTTTCTATGCTATTCATGACGTCGAGATTGTTCGAGTTCTCATTGGTGGTTGCACAACACATTTGTTACATTCTGCTTCATGGGCTTCGAACAAAATTAAGTATAAAGCGAAACAAAATATACATTTTTAACGACTATTCTGCAACTAAAGTAATTATATGGTAGTATACCGTAATCGTATTTTCTAAAAACACTTTAACGAAATTTCGAACATAGAAAACATTTTATTATGTTATTTGTTTATTAATACCTTTCGTTCCATGGGAACCGATTAATATGTTTCCTTACCAGAAGCGTCACTTGAGGAAGATAGGGGGAATTCGCCCCCTAGGATATGGGCTATTGGTTAATCAAATTTGGTTTAAATCCGTCCAGTAGTTACGGAGAAACAAATATCACATACAAGGTGAGTCGATCCGAGTTCAATCTGTCTCTGACATAACTCAGCTACCTAATATCGAAATGTCTACTTCTTATGCAATGGGCTAATAGCCCATCGAATTTCGTTTAGATCCGGAAAGTAGTTACCGAGGAATGAAGTACAACATATAAAGAAAGTCTAGGAAAGCCGAGCCTGTCCCTGCCCAAGATCGGCCACCAAATATAGTGATCTTTGTTTCCTAGACGATGGGCTACTTCCTTGCCGTATTTCGTTAAAATCTGATGAGTAGTTACCAAGAAACAAAGAACCGTTTACAATGGTACTTGAGCCAAGCCGATCCTAGTCTAGCTTATTCTTGGCCCAGCCGGGCCACCAAAAATATCATTTTTTAAAAATTATTTGGCCATGCATACATACACACATACACCTGGATTGAAACTATAAGTTCAATTTTTCTTACGCTGGGAGCTAAAATCATGAAAATTTTATGTTACTAGGGCATTATGCTCTCCTTGGCAAAATCTGAAACGACTCTACTCTTCCTTGAGAGCCTCAACGTTTATTCGTGCTTTGGTGATCGATATGCATATTCCATTGAATTTATTTTCTTTTTTATTATTGTTTTTTTCCTTGGTTACAGAAAACCATATGGTTTTGGAAGTGCAACTTTCACTGAATGTTCTTAAGCGAGGAATGTAGCGCACTCATTAGGAAAAAAAGTACAAAAATGGGATTCATGATGTGCTGACCATACATTCTCAAAGTAAAATTCCCTGAAGAAGATCTGGATCTAATTCCTGATGGGAGTTCACTTGGTTTGGATCCCACGTTAGCGTGTAGGTTAGGGTTTCATATACGTATGCTGTTGAAAGGGATGCTATACTCAAATGAAAGTTAAATTCCCAAGTTGGTTAACTTAAGCACATCAAAATTCGGAATTAGAAAGTTTAATTTCTGATTAGATTTTATGTAGTGCTGTATCTAGAAGCAGGGTGGCTCAGTGGTAGAGCGCTTTCCTCTGGTGTGTGGGATTCCTGGTTATATCCCCAGTCAAGTAAGTTTATGGTGGACAACACCGTGTCTGTGGGTTTTCTCGGGTACTCCCATTTCCTTCCACATTTTCATTCCACCAATTCTTCCATAATCATTCACTTACCTTAATCATCTGTCTTCGTTAGCCTAAAGGGCATAATCGTGGGACGTTAAACTGAAAGGTTTCATTTCATTTCCATTTTTGTTCATAAAATGACCAAAGTGTGGAAGAGTTTGAACAGTTTAAAATTAATTTTGAACATAATTAGTATTTGGGTCAACATGGCGTTTCTTAATCAACTTACCTTGATTCAAAAAGTTGGTGTAATCCACTAGCGCACAAAGAAGGGAAAGTATGTGCGCATTGTATGTAAAATAAACCACGAGCGTAAAACATACCATGATGCGTTGCCACATTTTGATTTTTGATAAGACCCTAGTAGCAAGAAAGCCTTCTGCTAGTTGGCGCGTGCTTGGCTTTTGGATTTCTATGCTTGCACTTGAAACGCATGCTTTCATACAATCTGCCTTTTGTTGTACTTGCAAGTGATACTTTTAGACCCTTCACAGAGCGTTATAAGATCACTGGCCGGTCATTGGCTATTGACTTGACTTGTATAACGCTTGCGCCAAACTTGAGTGGAACACTAAATGCAAAGTTGCCTCATTCTAACTTCGTTACTGGAATCCACCTTGCGGCATGCTTACACGTTTTCCAATCAAGCTGGATGCAAGTTTGACCGACTTGCAATTCAAACTTACAGCAAGTGGTTTGCAAGTTGTCTCTGCTATTAGAGGAGGTTGGTTTTTGTTGCTTAAAAAGGCAAATATTAAGCTGTAATTTTATTGAACTACTGAACTATGCTATGCATAGGTTTAAGAACAGCTATATTCGTCCGTCCTTCCGTCTGTCGACAGGTACCAGAACAAATGAGCTAAGATATATCAAGAGGCGGTTTCTTACAATCGATTCAGCGTTTCAAGAACTGGTTCCAACTCCTTCCGTCAACCCCCTGTTCAAATCGGAAGTGGTTCAGATGAAGCATTTCCGGTTTCAATACTTATCTCAATAGAAAAACAACGGTACCATAAACTGGGGTTACTTGGAAAGTTTTTTTTCCTTCTTTTTCATACTGCCTCTTGTTATTTCTTGCAATTAATTTTTATTTTTCTTGTGATGTTTCTAGAGCTTAGTCCATGTTACCTTTTCCTGTAGTCATAACAAAATTTTACTGAGACTGAAGCCTTCCAGGAGAAAAAAAAATGTGCTGTTTCCAAGTAGCCCCGCATTTGAGGTTACTTGGAAAATTATGTCTTTTCATAGTAGTAAGAGCGGTGTTTAAGATGGAACTATTTGGAAAGAACCACTTGCAAGATCACACTTTCCTGAGAAAATTGAAATTCAACATGCCTATATTTCTTTCATAGTAATGTGTTCCTTGGGTTTTTTAAGTGACTTTTTCGCGCAATATTTTAGTTAAACACAATAAATTGTTAAACCATCCTAAACTAACTACAGTGGTAAGCTTGTCTTCCTGAAGGACTACAGAACCAGTAAAAAATATTGGTAGGCCTATATGATATATATGATTTTATAAATGGTAGTTTTTCAAACAATGCAAAGGGAAATTTTGGAAAATGCCAATACATGCATAAGCTCTTGAGACTGCTTTAGGACACTAAAATGCCCTACATAATTTTATGAAATTTATGTATGTATCAGATCAGTAATTGCCTTACATTGGTTTACAAAATTACTTGGTACCATTTTTACAAGTGTACACTGAGATAAAAAAAAATGTAGGTGACGTACTTAAAAAGATAGGTTACATGCGAATTCCTGTAGTTTTTGAACTTAACGTACAGCAGACGTATAACTGAAAATGCATGTTTTGTAATACTTTCTGTATAAGTGTTCCATCTATACGCACTTTCCGTATGAAACAATGTAGGCGGTCAGGATCTCACATACAAATGAACGTATATAACATATAGCTGAGGAATGTAACATAAGTATATGCATGTGATATACGGAAAACTGTTAGATGTCAGACATCCTGAAACGTCATGATGTAACATCTAAGGGCAGTGCCTATATAGCATAGGGATAATGTATGCTCCGTACTGATTTGTATATTAAGCAAGAGGATTCCGTATATTTGTACAATAAACCGCTGTCCGGAGAACGGATTTTTCTCTGTGTACATTTACATTAACTCTTTGCAAAAATATAATATGGTACTCTTATAATAATAATAATAATAATAATAATAATAATAATAATAATAATATAAGACAGTACGATAAGGATAAAAATTCAAATATTAAAATTCTTTGCTGCAAAGTCATGGAAAAACTTCTTCTCTGCGGTTGGACAGTACGTAGATTCAGGCAACACTTCAATAACGTCATTGTTGTCTATCCCCTGATCAATATAATCATTTTTAGTAGAAAAACGGAAGAAAATAAAAAATGGCCACAGTTCGAGAAAGGAAATCGAAATGTAAAATTAATTCGTCTCATTAGGAAACTTCTAAAAGCAATGATATTTAGCACAACCAGGTAAAAAAAAAATGACCTTTCATTGCGGAAACAGAGCTACAATTTATAGAAATGTCAAGAAAGAAAAAAGTATCAATAGCTGTGAGAATTTTTAGACCAGTGTATAACTAAGACACAGCACTTATGACTATCCATTTATTTTTTAGGTGCCTACATTTTATTGGTTTGGAAGAAAACGACGTATCTGTCATAGTTCTCACATTATTATGTCATACTAGCAGCGTTCACCCCGCTTCGCTGCGGTCACCCCGGAACGCAATAAACTTTGTTACTTAGATAATTTTTACTTTTTCGCTTTCAAGTGATATGATAAAAACCATAGAAGATTGCAGTAAATGTTAACATTATATCGCCTGTCATTTATGTTAACCCGCCCCGCTTCGCTGCGGTCACCCCGGAACGCAATAAACTTTGTTACTTAGATAATTTTTACTTTTTCGCTTTCAATTGATATGATAAAAACCATAGAAGATTGCATTAATGTTAACATTATATCGCCTGTCATTTATGTTAACCCGCCGAGTGACACGGTCATGCGGGTTGCATATAAATACGTTTATTTTTATACCTATGATGAACTAACAAAGGATTTGTACGTTATGGACACTTGAATGGTCAATTATCTCAAGACACTGGTAATTAAAAATTAAAGTGATATGATAAAAACCATCTAGGGTCCAAATCCTAATAACCCCCCAAAAATGAAAGAAATTGGTTCAGCCGTATTAGCGTGATGAGCTAACAAAGGATTTGTGCGTTCTCTTTTATATAATAGATAGCAGCGTTCACCCCGCTTCGCTGCGGTCACCCCGGAACGCAATAAACTTTGTTACTTAGATAATTTTTACTTTTTCGCTTTCAAGTGATATGATAAAAACCATAGAAGATTGCAGTAAATGTTAACATTATATCGCCTGTCATTTATGTTAACCCGCCCCGCTTCGCTGCGGTCACCCCGGAACGCAATAAACTTTGTTACTTAGATAATTTTTACTTTTTCGCTTTCAATTGATATGATAAAAACCATAGAAGATTGCATTAATGTTAACATTATATCGCCTGTCATTTATGTTAACCCGCCGAGTGACACGGTCATGCGGGTTGCATATAAATACGTTTATTTTTATACCTATGATGAACTAACAAAGGATTTGTACGTTATGGACACTTGAATGGTCAATTATCTCAAGACACTGGTAATTAAAAATTAAAGTGATATGATAAAAACCATCTAGGGTCCAAATCCTAATAACCCCCCAAAAATGAAAGAAATTGGTTCAGCCGTATTAGCGTGATGAGCTAACAAAGGATTTGTGCGTTCTCTTTTATATAATAGATAGCAGCGTTCACCCCGCTTCGCTGCGGTCACCCCGGAACGCAATAAACTTTGTTACTTAGATAATTTTTACTTTTTCGCTTTCAAGTGATATGATAAAAACCATAGAAGATTGCAGTAAATGTTAACATTATATCGCCTGTCATTTATGTTAACCCGCCCCGCTTCGCTGCGGTCACCCCGGAACGCAATAAACTTTGTTACTTAGATAATTTTTACTTTTTCGCTTTCAATTGATATGATAAAAACCATAGAAGATTGCATTAATGTTAACATTATATCGCCTGTCATTTATGTTAACCCGCCGAGTGACACGGTCATGCGGGTTGCATATAAATACGTTTATTTTTATACCTATGATGAACTAACAAAGGATTTGTACGTTATGGACACTTGAATGGTCAATTATCTCAAGACACTGGTAATTAAAAATTAAAGTGATATGATAAAAACCATCTAGGGTCCAAATCCTAATAACCCCCCAAAAATGAAAGAAATTGGTTCAGCCGTATTAGCGTAATGAGCTAACAAAGGATTTGTGCGTTCTCTTTTATATAATAGATAACACCAAAAGTGTCAGTTTTCCAAGTAGCTGCAGATTTTCCAAGTAACTCCAGTTAACAGTAATAGATAAGCAACAAGCAGTTTCCTGAAATCGTAACCCGCAACAAGGGAATACTGTGGCTCAGTGGTGCAGCGCTTGGATCTGGTGTGTAGGGACCCTGGTTCGATCCCCCGACCAAATAAGTTTGTGGTGAACAACATCGTGTTCGTGGGTTTTCTCGAGGTTCTCCTGTTTCCTCCATCTTTCTCATTCCACTAATTCTACCATCACCATTCATTTGCCTTCGTCATCCATCTCCCTTAGCCTAAAGTGGCGTAATCGTGGGACGTTAAACTGAAAGTATCTATACAAGACCTAAAGCAGTTTGAAATGTACTAGTAATTCCGGTTTCAGTACTGATTTCCGTAGAGCAAAACCTGTAAGATATGTCGAAAAGCGGACTTCTTGCAATCGATTCAGGGTTCTAAGAATAGTTTTCATATAATTTGTTAACCGCGTATTCAACATATTTTCTTTAAAAAATAACCATTTCCGATTTTAATATTTATCGCAATAGAACAGAAACGTCAACACATAGCGATATGCAGTTTCCTGCAATTCATTTAGCGTCTCAAGATAACACATTATCAGAACCTGCAATTCTGTACGGAAACCGCAGTTCTTTCGGTATCAATGTTGATTCTATAGAGTGAAAGTGGCAAGAAATATCAAGAAGTTTTCTATTGCATTCAACTCAGCGTCCCAAGAATAGCTTCCATCTCATCCGTTAACACACTGTTCAAACTAGAAATGATTGAAATTCAACATTTTTATTTTTTTACTAGGGATGGGCCAAACCGGTTTTTAAATTAAAACCGAAAACTGCTTTAAAATAGAAAAGCCGAAATTCGAAAAAATGACATTTTGGTTTACTCCAAAACTGCTTTGCTTTTTACCGAAACCGGTTGTTTTTTTCCAAAAACCGGTTTCGGTTTTCACCGAACATACAAAACTATTTCCGTGGAAACGGAATAGATTTCCGGAAAACACCGAAACACTATTCTGGCCAGAAATAGAACCAGTTTCGGGAAAAACTGGAATCGGTTTCGATGAAAAACTGAACAGGTTTTGGAGAAAACCGAAACCGGTTTCGGTGAAAACCTGTTTCGCAGAACAACTGCTTTTTAATTTTCAAAAACTGGTTTCCGTTTTCCTAAAAACCGGAAAATGAAAAACCGGTTTTTGTGCCTGCCACTAACATTTATCACCATAGAAGGAAACCGTTAATTGATAGCCACAAGCATTTTTTTCAAGCAATTCAGCGTCCCCAAGATAGGTTTAATCTCCTCTGTTAAACTTGTTTTGAATCAGGAAGTAGAAAAAACCAACCATTTCCAGGGAAATGAAATGATGTTTTTTTAAGTTTAACGTCACACGATTATGCCTGTTAGACTAAGGAGGGTGATGATTAAAGCAAGTGAATGATTCATGGAATGAGAAAGTGGGAGAAACGGGAGTATTCCGAGAAAAGCCACATATACGAAGTTGTTCACCACAAACTTATTTGACCGGGGATCAAAACAGGGACCCCAAAGCAACAGACTTGAGCGCTCTACCACTGAGCCACCGTGCTCCTGTCAATCATTTCCAGTTTGAAAGTTCATCGTCATAGAACAAACAGTAATAGAGAGAAACGTATTCTTTTTTTTTTCAATCAATCTAGCTTCAGCGTTTTACGACAACATACAATCACTGTACGCAACACTCTACGGAAACCAGATGTGCTTCAAATTTACTGGTATACTCCCGATTTGAGTAATTATTTCTATACAGCGTGGTCAGGAAATGGCTGTACCTCTAATTACTTGTTTGAAGACAATGGTAATGGACATTCTTACCTGGAGATGCTTAATGAGTGGTTTGTGCCTCAAGTGGAAGAAAATTGTGTCAAAGACACTGTTGTGATACAGCATGATGGAGCTCCAGCACACTTCTCGATTCACGTGCGCAATTACCTGAATCAGACGTTTCCTGGCGGCTGGATTGGAAGAGGTTGTGCATCTTCACCAGCTCCCATTGCATGGTCTCCAAAAAGTTCCGATCTGATGACACCAAACAATGCTCTCTAGGGGTTCCATAAAGCAATATCTAAGAAACACTCGACATTACACAACGCAGGAATTACGAACAGCTGTGGAACACGCCTTCACCCTCGTGACTCCAGAGTATCTCCGCAAACATCTGCGAGAACTTGGCAGAGAATTCAGCTGTGTTACGATATGGATGGTGATCATACCGATGTTTATGACTCTTAAAACTCTTAAGACTTCAAGGTAACTCTGTACATACATTCTACCATAACTAACACTATACTGTTGAAAGTAAAGGGGGGTACGCCCATTTCCGGACAACCCTGTAGAATAATAACTGTAAAAGATATTGGTTTCTCTACCGCGGTGGCTCAGAGGTAGAGCGTTCACTTCCGGTGCTTGGGGTCTCTGGTTCGATCCCAGCTCGCGCCGTGTGGATTTTGTGGTGGACAAACATCGTGCTCGTGGGTTTTCTCGGGGTTCTCCCGTTTCCTCCCACTTTCTTCATTCCACCATTTCACTCATTTCTCATAATCACCGTCTCCTTTAGCCTAACCGGCATAAACGTGGGACGTAAAACTCAAAGATTTCATTTCATTTCGAACATTCTGCCCTTCTTGTTCGCCCAGTGAATAATATGTTTGCTTCAAGCGCATGAGGTTCCAGGCTCCATGAGAACATTTAACGTGTTATTATTATTCGTGACCGATTTTCAAATTAACATGTATATCTACAACCAAGGCAATCTCGATTCTACAGGGCAGAAGGAAAGTAACTCCCGACTTTGAATTGTGAATTTCTATTGATGTTGCATGTTACCTTGTTTTATAAAGTATGCAATTTTTTCCTATTTTTTGCAGATCCTGTGAAACGTTTGTTGTTCCTTTGAAGCCACAGATATGCCAGGATGAATAAATATTGAGGAGAGACGAAAAATTTCAGCGAGTGGTGGAGTGATCAACATGGGAGATAAGCTGTTCTGGATGCAAAATAAACAAATAAATAAATAAATAAAAATAAAAATAAAAAATAAAAAATAAAAATAAAATAAAAATAAAAATAAAAATAAAAATAAAAATAAAAATAAAAATAAAAATAAAAATAAAAATAAAAATAAAAATAAAAATTGCCACAGAAAATTAATGACTACCGAAAGTGACGTGGATATTAAGAGATCAGGTAGGCCCTCGACTTTGGTATCAGAGAAAAAGGTGGTCAAAGTGAGGTTGATATTTGAACGAAACCCTTTAAAATCAACAAGGCAGGCTGCAAGAAGAAATAAATTCTCCATGTTATTTAAATGGGATTTTTTTTTTGACTTATGATCTCATATAATAGATACTTGAAATTGGAATAAAATTGGAATAAAGTTTGAATTCGGTATGTTTGTACGTTTCCGTAAGCGTTACCCAAGTAGCTTAGTAAAAATTTTAAAAAAATCCAATTTTTTAAGTGGTTTTATGGAGAACTGAAAAATCGTTTTTATGTTATTTATATAGGACATATCCTACACCCCAAAATGTTAGGCACTTCCTGCGGGATTAGAATGATGAAATTTGGGATGATTGTAGCTTTTTGGGTCGAACACACTGGAAAATTGCCAAAAGAGAACATTGTTTTGTTTTTAAGGGGTCCAAAGGAGGATGAAGAAATTTCCCATATTATTTAAATAGGAGTTTTCTTGGAATACAAAATCTTATGTTTTACATAGTTAAAGTAGGAAAAGAAACTTGGAATTCTGTAGAATTGTCTGTTAAAGAAGTGGAAGGCTGTAGGCCGAACACAGAAGGAGGTTAAAATTCAGAAAATGTTAAGAGCAAATGGACGAAATTCACTCTTAATGCAAAGGCTCATACATAAGAGATGCGAGGCCGTAGGCTGAGCAAAAACGGGGTCTGAGAGCAGAGCCCGCATCTAGCCAAAGGCTAGTTGTTAAATAAAACTAACAAAGTTTTTCTATTTATTCTAACAACGAACATCTTTCACAATTTGGGAATCATCAAAAACGATTGTAACATTTGAACTTGAGAAGAAAGAGTTGCTAAGTATGTGTTGTATGTTTTCTCAAACATATATTTCTTTATATGAAATGCATGGGGGTTATCTATTACTATAGAAATTGTCCTATTATTTCATAGAATTAACTGCACATATATTCCATCAGTAGTGTACACAAAGGCCATTTTGAGCATTAAACACTTTTGTACAAGATGGCGTCAATTATTTGATCAGACATATTGATTTCACCAACCAGGAAGGCTCCCCAACTATAAAATTGGGTTTTCATAATCTGGAAAAAGATTTGGATAGCTTTGTATAGCATATTTCATGATTGTAGGTGCTAATGGGCATAAGTAGTGAAATTAATGACACAGTAAAAATCTGAAAAAAGGGAACCTACACAACGGTAAAATATTAAGATGAAGTCAAATAACTACAAATACGTTTAAGCAATCTACAGATTGTTTCAAAACAACACCGACAACATTTGGGAGGTGATTCCTGACACCGAGATAAGACAAAAGGTATAGACCACCCTGGGTGGACAAATGCTTTCTCTCGAAGTTATAGGCTGCCGAAAACATGAAAAAAAAATAATAACTTTAAAGATCCATAGCTCCAAAACTATGGGACCTACCGTAGTCGGGTCAAGACTTCAGTTAGGAACTATTATGTGCCTTATCCAAATATTCAAGTTTCAGAATCCTAAGGTACTTCCGCAACAATTTTTACGGAGGTAGTAAGTGAGTACTTCAAATTATATGAAAGTAGCCAAACTCGCTCTATAAAAATTGTTGCGTGACTAATTTAGGACTCTGTTACTTGGATATTTGGATAGGGCACATATTAGTTCCTAAGTGAAGTTTCGACTTTACTACGGTAGATTCCATAGTTTTAAAGCTATGGACCTTTGAAGTTCATTTCTTCGTGTTTCCGGCAGCCTATAACTCCGAAAGGAAGCATTTATGCACCCAGGTTGCTCTATAGTTTTTGCCTTATTTTATAGTATTACTTTCCAAACTTTGTCAGTGTTGTTTTGAAACACCCCGTATAAGCAATTTTAATAGCATTATACATGTCATAGATGCTATCCAATAGCATTATTATGAACGTTGTAAATAATGCAGTGTTGCCAACTTGCTATGAGTCTTTATATTCAAATAACACTATGCCACGTTATTGTATACATGATGCATAACAGTATTTCAGAGTTTTAAGATTTATTTGAGAAAATTGATTGCTGCAATTTTGATACATTGATTTCAAAATATAGGAAAAAATGTTTCTGGCGAAAGTGGTTCCAAAGAGAGCTAGTCTAACCTTAAATATAAAAATATTTACACTGACTCAACAGTGTTTCCAAAATATAGCATCAACATTTAATAATTTTGTTAAGAATAGTACGAACGGAGTAGTTTCCAAACTAATACATTTCTCATATTAAAATACTTCAACCATTTAAACTATAGTGTATTTCAGTGAATTAAACAAAATAATCACTAAAGAATTAGCCCGGAAAGAGACACACACATACAAAAGTTTTACATATTTTATATTTATTTATACCTTGTTGATATGGTAACGTTGAGGAGACTAAAGTGTCATATTTTGAAAAGTGTTTAAGATTGACTCTACACGGTGTTTCGTGCTCAATTCTTCATTCTCAATTCTGGGAGTGTATATATATAACTCTCCATTACAATTCCAGCACAGCAATCCAGCATATATATGATAAATACTCTTCAAAATATGGCAAACTTTTAGTTTTACAAACGTTAACATTTCAACAAGGTACAAAGGGCAATTAAATGCAGAACATCGAATTTTTGTCACTCCACTGACCCTGTATATTTATTCTTGCAAACAAAAGTAATATGTTGCCTTAACTTCCACACTTATATTTCTAATATAAAATATCTACATCAAATTGTATTCTTGTGTGTCTATTTTATGAATTGTAATTAGGTATATCATTTACAGATAGATATAGCTTTCAGACCCTGATCCGATGATCGTCAAATTTTATTCTTTAATTGGAAGTATATGACGAAGTTCCCATGACAAAAATAATAGACTCACAGAAGATACTCCAATCCGGGGTGTTTGGAATTATTGTTATTATTATTTTTTTGACCGGTGCTGTATTTATATCCTGCATAAGCTTTTAGATATGAGAACCCAATGCTGTTCCCTAATTTCCAAATGAGAAAATCAGCATTAACGTAAAAAGTATAGTTAATCCTAGCAGTTAGTATATACTATAAATTTAGTAAATTAATTTCAGATAATTATTGACTGTTTTCTGTTTAACTTCAGTTTTATTGTATTACTAATAGTACAAGCAGAGGCACTACATTTAAAACTACTTGTTAACCTTCTTGCTTTTTTATGACATACATTGTACTGTTGAAATGATGTTACGCTAGCGTAATTGCTAAACTTAGAGCGTATCACATTCACAAAAGTAAAGAATGTATTTTTGTAATTGATATACAAGGTGTCTCAAATGTTCCCTGACATAGGGTAATTGTTCTTATCAGAGTTACAACAAAATGCGGGGAAACCGTCTCCAAATATGATGTTTTCAATCTAAATTGAAGCATTTTTTTTTTTAATTGGACAAGCCCTTTGGCTGTACACTCTTTATGCCACTAATGTTAAATGAAAATTCAACATTGTCATTAAAAAGTGGGCTGGGGTACGGGAGGTGGATAAAGTTTGTAAGAGTATGGTGAAATGGGGCATATTTGAAATGTGGGCTGGCTATCGATACGTTAGTGTAAAAGACAGTAACTCCATTACTTACGTTGTGGGTCCAGAGAAATGGCAACGTTGCATTTTCATTTAACATTGGGTGCTTAAAGAGTGTACGGCCCAAAAGGCTAGTCCGATTTTTTTTTTTTTTAAACTTCACTTTAGATTGGAAACATTATATTTGGGGAAGATTTTTACCCTTACATTTTATTGTAACTCTGATAATAACATAACGGCCCAATGTCAATTGACTTTTTGAGACAACGTGTATATAGCATTAACTGAATCTTTCACAAAAACATAGTAGATACAATATCTAAACATTTAAATGTTAGAGTGGAACTGTGAAACTACACATTGTTATCTAACAAAAATAATAATGATGAACAAGACACACGAGGAACAAGACTTAATAAGTGCAAAACAATATCTGCGTTCTTCTGATATCACTTGTTCCAGTCTTTATTTTTGGAAAGACAACTGTTGCATCTTTTCAACGACATCAACTTCTTTCATCATGTTAGCAACATTCTCTTCGATTGGATCTTGTTGGACCATATCCTCTTCGGTTTCGTGTTCCTACAAAAAGAAAAAATGTAATAAATGTTTTACAGAGATTAGCTGTAAACACAAATATATATATTTAGGACAGGTTCATAATATAAACGTCTAATAATATTCGATAGTCAAATTTCTATTGATCGACCATCGTTTTTTGCTATGAAAAAAGGCCATTATCAAAGGTGGTTATCTAATGGGGGGTAACAATCTTTTAGTAGACCAAAATGTAATTTTCAACACAGTGTTATTTTAGCAATAAATATGATACCGTACAGAAAATGTAAACGTCGGTATTGGTTCCTTTCGGAAGAACACGTCTATCTTTTATTCCTTTGAAGCTACGTTAACCCCTTGCTTACCAGTAACATCCCTGTTGATGTCATGGAAAGGTATCCGTTATAAAAAGGGTCGTATTAATACTGGAGATGATGAAATTTGTTAGTGAATGCAAGGCAAGACTTAGTTCTACTATTTCTCCTTAGGTGACAGCACCTTAGTGACAGATAAGTCAAAAAGAAGTGTTGTCTCAGTAGATGGCAGACCTAAGGGAACATTCAGTTGCAACACAAAGCTGTTTGTTTAAACGATAAACACTGAGCAACTTCGAGATCTATTTCGAGATCGTAAAAGAAAAACCTTTGTTTTCCGGTCAGTGCTGTCAACCTGAAGCAGCATAAAACCCCTTCACGACATCAGAATTTCCCTTTTACAGTCCATAATGCAAATAATTGTTTTCATCGCTCCTCCTCACGCGCGCATAATTACTATGTTCTACATTAAATAACGGTCTAAACAGTAAATGAAACCGGTATTATAGCACGCACATAGGATAATGACACCTGGAACGGAAGAGGTTAATACGGCAAGGGGTTAGTATAATAATGATGAAGAAACATCGAGTTACAAAATTTCAACAGACTTACACGTTTCATGGGTCCTACATCTAATATAAATAAAATAAAGAGTTTGGTTGTGTGTCTGTCTGTGTGCGGCCTGGGGACCAGACGAGTCCACCGAGAGGTACCAAATTTTGGTCAGGGTACCTTGGTCCAGATCCCAAACCAAAACGAAGCGCTTTTTATAAACTCGAACCAGGGGGGTCTCAGGGGGCATTTATCGAGACATGTAAAAGTAGTAGAACATGACCGATGTTAGTGTCAAATTCATAGTTTTCGAGGTCGCTGAGATCAACGATGAAACTTCGATCGCATTAACTTCTAAATTCACCCCATTCGACTGTGGGCAGGGAGTCACCGGTGGGGGGATACCGGGACATGTAAAATAATCCAAAATGACTGATATTAGTGTCAAATGCATAGTTTTCGCGGTCGCTGAGATCAATGGTGATACTTCCATTAGCAGTGACTTTCAAATTCAGCTACCATTCAATGTGGGCCTGGGGTAACCTGCGGGTGGTTACCGAGACATCCAAAATGAGCGATATTAGTGTCACATCCATAGTTTTCACGGTTGCTGAGATGAATGCTGATATCCCCACAGGCGTTGACTTCCAAATACAGCCCCCATCGGCTGAAAGCCAGAGGAACTTTTTTTAAAAAATTCGAACCAGGGGGTCTGAGGGGGCGTTTACATGTAAAAGTAGTAGAAAATTACTGCTATTTTTCTATTTCGTTGTTCAGTCCGTTTATATAGATATTATATCTGACCCATGCGAAGAGTGAGTATTTCAGCTAGTACTAAATAAAACGTACAGGCCACATAACTAAGCATTATACCTCAAATTTCTTAAAACTAGATCATGTTGTGCTGCAGCTATTGTTTAACATTTTTCTGTGAAATACGAACACAATCATAAGGCGTTTTCGAAAAAAAAAATACATCTAAACAAAACCCACTTCCAAAAGTAAACTACTCCGTGTAGATTTTCGTATAAGGAATGGCTTATGCTTTATGTTAGGATTAATAACAAAATATTTGTTTAAAAAACAAGAATCAAATTGCATTAGTCGTATTTTACAAACTTGTCGAAAAAAAAAAAAAAAAAAGATTCACCCTTAAAATTAAACTATCCCTTGTGGATATTTTCATGGAAGTGATTTACACAACATAATAGGAATATAAATGGGATACTTATTTGTGAAACACTAACGAAATCACTAGGGTTATTTATCAGAAAATAGTACCCTAGTAGCAAGAAAGCTTTCTGCCAGTTGGCGCGTACTTGGCTTTTGGCTTTTGGCTTTCTACGCTTGCATTTGAAACGCATGCTTTCATACAATCTTCCTTTTGTTTCATTTGCAAGCGATGTTTAAGACCATTCGCAGAGCGTCATAACATCACTAGCCGTTCATTAGCTATTGACTTGACTTCTGAAATGGTTGCGTCAAACTTGAATGGAATACGGAATCCAAGGTTGTCCCCATGTACCTTTGTTACTGGAATCCAATTTGCGGCATGCTGGCACGTTTTCCAATCAAGCTGGATGCAAGCTTAGCCGACTTGCAATTCAGGCTTTCAGCAAGTGCTTTGCAATTTGTCTCTGCTACTAGGGTATGTAAAGAAACTCACCCTAAGAGTAAACTACCTCTTGTAATGTTTCTCGTTATGCAACATTATAAAGTAATTAATGATTTATTTATTTATGAAATATGAACAAAATCAAAATTGCTTGAGTCGTTTTTGAGAAAATCGCCAGAAAAAAATCGCCCCAAAATAAACAATTCCTCGTATATATTTTCGAGACAAATGAGGTACCACATAGTCAGGTAATTAATGGAACATTTGTTTATGAAATCCGTTATGGATCTTTCCCAGAGAAATGAGTTCTACTATATCTTAGGTTTATTAATCAAATATTGATTTATGAAATATAAACGACATTGTTACAGCTGTTTTGAAAAAAAAATCACATTTTTTTAAAAAAAAACTCCTCCTTCAGTAAACTATCCTAAATTTTACGTGTAGAAAGAAAATTCGAAAAACAAAACCTCCGGATATTTATGTTTAATATTTGGATCAGATAGTTAAAGGGTAAGGATAGTTAAAGGGTTATTTAGAAGAGTGTACGTCAGGATGAATGGACGAACAGTTGGACAGGTATCGAAAGGTAACTTTTTTCGTATATACGGGCCGGGAAACATGAAAATCCGTGCAAATTCCGAATTCAAGTGCATTCACGATGAACATATTTTCTTTCCTCATTTAGTCGTATGATAGTAAAAAGTTTTCTTTTCTTTTTCTTTTTTTTCTTTCTTTCTTTTTTTTTTGTTCAATATGTCAGCCTGTTCGCAATTTGTTTGTACATCCAGACATTCACTCACCGAGAGGCCATACCACTCAACATATCTAAACCGAATTTTAACTTTGTTTTTATGGGATTCTCTTGAGTTTTTCTTTTTTCGAATTTTCTACCTAACCCTAAAAATAAGAGTAGTTTACTTAAGGAAGAGAATACATAGATTTAAATTTGTCGATAACACTTCCAACACTTTTGTTTATTTTCCATAAATCAGTATTTGATTAGTAACCCCATAATATATCACTTACTCTGAGGGAAGAACGTAGACTGAAGGTATTTGAGAATAAGATCCTAAGACGAATATTCGGACCCAAGAGGAACGGGAATGGGGAATGGCAGAAACTTCATAACGAGGAACTACATAATTTGTACGGTTTACCAAACATTGTTAGGGTCATCAAGTCTAGGAGGCTTAGGTGGGCAGGTCATGTAGCCAGGATGGAAGAAAGCAGGAATGCTTTCAAAGTCTTAGCTAGAAGACCAATCGAAAAACGACCATTAGGAAGACCTGGACGCAGATGGGAGGACAATATTAAGATGGATCTCACAGAGATAGGAATACAAAGTAGAAACTGGATCCAGTTGGCTAAGGATAGAAGTCAGTGGAGAGCTTTTGTGAAAGCGGCATTGAACGCCGGAGTTCCACAGGCCTTGAAGTTAATTAGTTTTTTAACCCCATAATATAGTATAAGTCATTACTTTGGAAAATATTCGTAAGAGATAGTTTTCAAATTTTTAACGATTTTCTCAAAAATGATTCCGGCGTTTTTGTTCATATTTTATAAATAAATGGTTTATTAACAAGTATACCATATAGTTTAAATATTTTTATTTTAAAAAAATCACAAGGTGCAGTTTGTTACCGAGGTGATTTGTTTTAGATACGTTGTCGAACACCAATTATAACTTTTATTCATACTTCCTAATTTTTACAATATTATTAGTATTTAACGAAAAAAGTCAAAAAAATCTTATATATAAAAGAGAACGCACAAATCCTTTGTTCCCTCATCACGCTAATACGGCTGAACCAATTTCTTTCATTTTTGGGGGGTTATTAGGATTTGGACCCTAGATGGTTTTTATCATATCACTTTAATTTTTAATTACCAGTGTCTTGAGATAATTGACCATTCAAGTGTCCATAACGTACAAATCCTTTGTTAGTTCATCATAGGTAAAAATAAACGTATTTATATGCAACCCGCATGACCGTGTCACTCGGCGGGTTAACATAAATGACAGGCGATATAATGTTAACATTTACTGCAATCTACTATGGTTTTTATCATATCACTTGAAAGCGAAAAAGTAAAAATTATCTAAGTAACAACGTTTATTGCGTTCCGGGGTGACCGCAGCGAAGCGGGGCGGGTTAACATAAATGACAGGCGATATAATGTTAACATTTACTGCAATCTTCTATGGTTTTTATCATATCACTTGAAAGCGAAAAAGTAAAATTATCTAAGTAACAAAGTTTATTGCGTTCCGGGGTGACCGCAGCGAAGCGGGGTGAACGCTGCTAGTCTTATATATAAAAGAGAACGTACAAATCCTTTGTTCCCTCATCACGCTAATACGGCTGAACCAATTTCTTTCATTTTTGGGGGGTTATTAGGATTTGGACCCTAGATGGTTTTTATCATATCACTTTAATTTTTAATTACCAGTGTCTTGAGATAATTGACCATTCAAGTGTCCATAACGTACAAATCTTTTGTTAGTTCATCATAGGTAAAAATAAACGTATTTATATGCAACCCGCATGACCGTGTCACTCGGCGGGTTAACATAAATGACAGGCGATATAATGTTAACATTAGTGCAATCTACTATGGTTTTTATCATATCACTTGAAAGCGAAAAAGTAAAAATTATCTAAGTAACAAAGTTTATTGCGTTCCGGGGTGACCGCAGCGAAGCGGGGCGGGTTAACATAAATGACAGGCGATATAATGTTAACATTTACTGCAATCTTCTATGGTTTTTATCATATCACTTGAAAGCGAAAAAGTAAAAATTATCTAAGTAACAAAGTTTATTGCGTTCCGGGGTGACCGCAGCGAAGCGGGGTGAACGCTGCTAGTCAGATATAAACACATCAACAGATCTTACTGATTAGAATAAAATTGTGGAACATGGTGCACAAACTCATTCTTCTTATCTGAAACGAGGAGGAATTGCCACAAGAGTAGAAATAATCAATCATTTTTCCAATTCACAGGAAAAGCCACGAAATTGATTGTAACAATTATCGAGACATTTCTCTTCTTTCAACATCCTATAAAATAATCTTGAACGTTCTCTTAGCTGGATTGACCACATTCGCAGATGAAATTATTGGATATTATCAGTGAGGATTTAGACAAAATCGATCAACTATCGACCAGATATTTACCATTCGACAAATACTCGAAAACAATTGGGAATACAATACCCCGGTACATCAATTTTATTTATTAATTCTAGAAAGGGTTATGACTTGGTTAGGAAAGAAACATTGTACTATTCTTACAGAATACCCAAAGAAGCTAGTTAGATTAATTAATATATGTTTAAATGAATCCCAAAGTAAAGTCCGGGTAGGATTTTTTTAATTTTTATTTTTATTTTTTTATTTTATTTTTTTATTTTTTTTAATTTAATTTTATTTATTTTTTTTTTGTCCACGAGCTTTCGCGTCGATAGTCATGAAATAAAGAGATGTATTGTCGCCATTATTATTCAACTTTATTCTGGATTAAGCTATAAGGAAAAATCAAAGATAGCAACCAGGACCTAGAGCTGAATAGTATTCATGGCTAGGCTATGACGTATAGTGATGATGTAAATTTAATAGGGGATGATAGAACAACAATAGAAAGAAATACAGAGGCTTTATTAAACGCTTGTAGGGACATGGGTTTAGAAGTACCAGGGAAGCAAGAAAGTTCGTGCGCTTTTGAACCACTCCCGCTTCCATTTGGCTGCTGCGGCGACACCTGTCCCCGTAGCATGAAAGTTTTGACTGTTTGGGAAAGCTTATTCATTGACGCATCAGCCACGGTGAATATAACAACGCATTTGTCAGTGTAGGGTGTAAAAATCGCTCGTGATCATGTCAGTGTCAAATGAAGTTTTTAGAGCTTGTTTGCTTTACGAGTTTAAATTGGGGACAAATTGTGCAGAAGCAGCTAGAAAAATATGTGTTGCGCTCGGAGAGGGTGTAATAAGTAAATGTACAGCACAAAAGTGGTTCCAGACCTTTTCAACTGGTGACGAGACCTTTCAAGATAAGCCTCGCTCTGGGAGGCCTAAATCAGTGGATATGGACCACCTGAAGGCCTCTATTGAAGATTATTCCAGTCAAACATGTGAGGAACTTGCTCATCGATTCGAGGTAAGCAGGAAAATTATTCGGGTAAGTCTGCATCATTTGGGTAAGACCTGAAAACTGGGTCAGTGGGTCTCTCACGAGCTGACCGCTATGAGCCAAGTTCTAAGACTGAATATCTGTTCATTTTTGTTGACGAGACACAAAATCTGTCCAATTTTGGACCGTATAATAACTTGTGACGAGAAGTGGGTCATGTATGACAATAAAAAACGGTCATACCATTGGCTATCACCGAATGATCCGAAGCCTTTGACTGCAAAACCGAACATCCATCAACACAAGGTTTTGCTCTGTGTTTGCTGGACTATAAACGGTATCGTGCACTACAAATTCTTGGAACGTGGTAAGACAATTACCAAAGATGTGTACTCATCAAAACTGAGAACGGTAGCCACCAAACTGACCCAGAAACAGCCAGCACTAATGAACAAAATAGGTGTGCTCTATAACCAGGACAACGCGCGCCCTCACACCGCAAAACAGGCGCTGGAAGTAATCTCAGAACTTGGTTGGGAGCTTGTATCTCATCCTCCCTACTCCCCAGATGTCGCCCCTTCGGATTGCCATTTATTCTTGGCCATAGACAATTTTATGCGTGGCAGGCAGTTCAAGACTGAACAAGACGTCAAAAATGCAGTTGCTGAGTTTTCCGAGTCTCGGGAACAAATATTCTACAAAACTGGCATTTACAAGCTTGTTGAGCGCTGGGAGAAGGTTGTAGAAGCAAATGGAGGCTATTTTGCCGAATAAACAAACCGTTAAAACCCTGTAATTGACAGTTTTCTTCCATAGTATAAAAGCGCACGAACTTTCTTGCTTCCCTGGTAAATGCAAATAAAACTAAAAACATAGAATTTCTCCGGGATTGTAATACTGCAAATCATGTATTTGATAGAGGGCTCCGTCCCCAAACTCCCTCTAAATGTGAATTTACATAATGCTGTAGTAGGGAGTTGCTTATAGTGTTGGTTGGAAACATGAGGAAGTAAGGATTCACGGTCCTAGTTATTTCCAAATAGTGCATAGTTTGCAATACTTAACACTTGTAAGGTATTAATTTGGCGAAGTAATACAACATAGACGAATGCATATCTAGTGAAGAGGAAAGAAAGCATGAAAAAAAGACATATTTGCGATTAACAGTTAAGAGTGAACGAAAAAATGAAAGAGGAGTAATTCTGTGTAAGGTATATTAAAATAACAATAAATAAATAAATAATACAAGAACGTTGAAAAAAGGTTTATATGAGTCTAATCCAGGGATGCCATCTGCTGAAGATTAGACATTTTCTTCGTTGTAAAAAAAATGTAAGTAGTTTTGGAAAGGTTGGACGTGCTTTCGTTTTCCGCTTGTTGGTGGTTGGACTTTATTCCTAAATAGTGTTTAACGAAAAAAGAATGTCCGTAAACCAGACATATTTCAATCGCTAGATATTCCTGAGGAGAAAAAGAAAATGATATGCATCAGTGTAAAAGTTTATATGTAATTTTCGCAAATTGAGAAAAAACTTTTTTCTTCAATGACCTTAAAATATTCGTTACTGAACTCTCTATGTCTCTCTCTGTTGTGTCTGTGTGTTATTTGCGAATTTTTAAATTTTGAGCCTTCCATTTGATAGAACATGAAAGACTATTTGAGAAAGTGATGGGATTTTTTTTTTGCGTGAGTCTTACCGTTCCCAAGATATTGGCCAAAAATGGCTGATTTCGGGAGTTTTAAGAAGCCATATCTCGAGAACCGTAAGTTATAGAGAGATGATATTGGTGTTGATCAATACCTAAGAGGATGCTGAATATTTGGCACCAAACAGTAACTGGATGGCCACTTGCCAACTGGGTACCGTTTCACAGATATTGGTCAATCGGATTTCGGGAGATTTAAGGACCCATATCTCGGAAACCTTAAGTCATAGAGAGATGATATTTCGCAAATTTTTCAATTTTGAGCCCTCCATTTAGAGCAAAATTAGAGATCACTAATTAACCAAAATTAGAGATCACTTTATTTTGTTTATCATATGACCCAAAATTAAGGGAGTTATTAAGTTTACAAATTTTCAAACGGACCCATTTTAAAACAGTATGACGGATCGGATTCGATATTGTTAATATGAATGAACTGAACAAGTTTGTTTTTAATCCATTCGCTTTTAGTGAAGTTACTGTATCCAATATACAAGAAATGAATTCTGCTATTTTAGAAATAGATGGATATTGTGTGATCTCCACCAAAGGTATATTAAAAATTGCACACAAGCTTATTACAAATCAGAAATTATACGGAGGTCGCTGGTAAGAGGATGTGATAAAATGGGGGTCGTGATAGAAATTAGGTGAGAGGCACTGCCATAGATGAATGTAAAATACACAACTACTATACATATTTACCTGCTCTGCCTGGGTCCTTATTTCGATTGTAGTGGACTCATGTTCCCTCAAGAGGAAGATTAACACTTTCTTTCTCTTTTGAGAATCTTTTTCCTTGATGTAAATTTTGGTCATTTCTGGTCCTCTAGTCCTTCTGATGCTGTGCTGCACACCGTTTGGATTCACGAATGTCATTCTCCGATTGCATATCTTACAAATGGTTGTCTTTATTCTGGGTCTTTCAGTTTTCAAATGAAGCAGATTCTTGTTCATTTTCCTGTTAAAAGATATATACGTAATAGCATATTAGTATCCAAATGTTAGTTGATGCAACTTTGATTTCATTGCTGTTACGTAAAGTTCACCTACGTATCTGTCCTTATTTCTCATATTAAAAAAAAAAAAAAAACCTTCTTATCATCAGTCCAACGTATGTGGACATGTACCTAGGTACATACTAGTGGTGGGCACAAAAACTGTTTTTTCGGTTTTTAGAAAAAACAGAAACCGGTTTCGGTTTTGTTCAAAACCAGTTCGTTTTTCACCAAAATTAGTTATCGGTTTCCTCCAAAACCGGTTCGGTTTTACACCGGATCCGGTTTCGGTTTTCTTCAAAACCGGTTCTGTTTTTTTTAAATGTTCTATTTCTGACCAGAATATTGTTTTGTCGTTCTCCGAAACCGGTTTTGGAGAAAATCGAAATGTCGTTTTTTTCTAGAAACCGGTTTCCGGTATTTATAAAAACCGGTTTTGCCCATGCCTAGTACATACCCAGCTGCAGATACCCAGTTGTACAGAAATGTAACCTGAAAGGTGTACTAAGTATGTTTCGGAAGGGAGTCAAATACCTCTACATAACCTATCCTATCTGCAGCCAAAAAGACCAAAAGTAATTGTTAATTACAAGAGTAATTGTCACCTCTATTTTTAGAAAAAAAAATGTTACAACTAGATTATTTTTATAAGAAAACAGAGTACTGATCTGGCGGAAAATCAAATTTTCAGCTTACAAGAATCATTTCTTTGTTAAACAAGTATAGTTCCGTGAAGAAAGTCTACAAATTGTAGTCGAGCTATAAAATCGGGGAACTCTGGCAATTGAATGATGATGGAAGAATTGGCGGAATGAAAATGTGGAAGAAAACCTACGGACACGATATTGTTCACCCCAAACTTACTTGTCCGGGGATCGAATAAGAGACCCCACGCATCAGAGGTAAGCGCTCTACCGCTGAGCAACCCCGTGGCCCCTAAATGACAAATTGAACTGCAGTGACACTTCCATTCATTCGGGGCCGCGGTGACTCAGTGGTAGAACGTTCACCTCTGTGCGTGGGGTCCCGGGTTCGATTCCAGCCCTGCCAAGTGAACTTTGTGGTGGACAAACACCGTGTACGTGGGTTTCCTCGGGGTTCTCCCGTTTCCTCCCACTTTCTTCATTCCACCATTTCATTCATCTCTCATCATCACCGTCTCCTTTAGCCTAGCCGGCATAACCGTGGGACGTAAAACTCAAAGATTTCATTTCATTTTTAATTTACTTACATGCCATTGGCGTTGACAAGGGACAGTATATTTAAAAAAAGAAGCTACACTGCAGCAATTAATTCTGATTAATGGAGATCTAAAGCACTACAAAGTGTTCATAAAAATGCGATCTATGTTTTATTCTTTTCTTCAGAAAATGCAAGTTTCACGGACATGCTCATTAGTGTTTCTGAATGTTACCTCTGTGAGATTAAACAATATAATTAAAGAAACTGAAAACCATCTTCATTTGTTGAAACTACAGAAAATTCTTTTATTGTGGGCACAGTAGAGCAAACTGGATCCTCCTTTTTTCTCTGGAGGGGGCAAGGTGGCTCAGTGGTAGAGCGTTCACTTCCGGTGCTTGGGGTCCCTGGTTCGATCCCAGCTTGTGCGTATGAACTTTGTGGTGGATAAACACCGTGCTCGTTAGGTTTCTCGGGGTTCTCCCGTTTCCTCCCACTTTCTTCATTCCACCATTTCATTCATCTCTCATCATCACCGTCTCCTTTAGCCTAACCGGCAAAACCGTGGGACGTAAAACTTAAAGACTTCTTTTTCTCTGCATGATTTTATTACAATGAATTGGCAACTCTATCAAATAGTGCGAATTACGTGTGCAACTACAAATGAAAATTTTCAATATGGTCGCTATAGAGTACAAGTCAGGACAAACAATTTTATCTTTATGGAAAGTTTTTTTTTTAAACTTTACAGAAGTATATTTGTTGGTATTTATTATTCTGGACTCGGTTCATGTATAATTATGGCCCCGGGTTCGATCCCAGTGGGGACACTCTGTCGAAAAGATGTAACAGCTTTTTCAGACTAACCATATTGAGTGAGGTTTTTCCTAGGTTTCCGTTATTCACACCAGGCAAATGCTCAAATAGTACCTAACATAATAGTTCCATTCCCTATTACTTTCTTGCTCTCCAATTTCCTGGGCAGAGTGATCTCCGTGGGACGTCAGTGCTCACATATGTGATGGGCTAACATGGGCATAGATGCTAAAAGCCCAGAAATCTACTCTCTAATCCTTAGCTATGTGTGATTATGTATAAAATGCGTTACCAAGAAAAATGTGTTGCTTCATTGGCGCGATCTAACAATGAATGTCTTACAAATGGTCCAGCAAGACAATTATCATAAAAATTATACGGGCAATTCCGGATAAAATGAACCTCTGTACGTTTACTAAAGTGAAGCAGGGTCTACCAACGATGTTATAAAATAAAGGATCTGCCCATACGTATCTTGATCATATGAGCTCAATGAAGCCGAAAAACAATCGAGCATCGTCTGAGCCGATACGTCTGATTGGCTACTCTCGTTTCCGCCATGATTGTTGGCTCGAAACATTGCAATCTTACTGGCGCGGTGTGGCGAAGCTGTGACGTAGGGCTTCACGATTTTGTTATATGGGCAGATCCTCTATTTTATACATCCTTGAGGTCTACTTTGTTCTACATTTCAATACTACTTATTTACTAACTTTTTAAATGAATTAATTATTGTCATAGATTAAAGTTTCGAAATTAATTTTCACTGTAAACAATAGATACACATATGTAGGTTAATGATGATATATCTGCTATTTTATTCTAGCTACAAACCGAATCTATTCCACAGAACGTTCATTGGAGTTATGAAATATTACTTCAGTAACGAAGACAAAATGTGCCTACAGGTCGTCTTATTACACAAAACAATTTGCATGAATTGTTTTCCGATGCATATTTCGTCACAAGAGAAATATTGTACCAACCAGGATAGGAGAAACAAAGCTGGGTACCACTATACCTTAACGCTTTTTAAATTAGCACATATTAACATTTCCCATATGATAAGTTGGTTCAGTGGTAGAGCGTTCAACTCTTGTGCATGGAGTCTCTGGCTCAATCCAAGCTCGCGCCAGTGAACTTTGTAGTGGACAAACACAGTGTGCTTGGGTTTCCTCGGGGCTGTCCCGTTTCGTCCCACTTTCTTTAATTCTACCATTTCATTCATTTCTCATCATCACCGTCTCCTTTAGTCTATCCGGCATATTCGTGGGACGTAAAATTCAAAGATTTCATTTTCACTTGCGATATAATGAGAAACTCAAGACTGAATGTAATATAAGCGAATTTTTTGTGTTGAAACATGGTACAAATAATCATAATTGTTTTGTAACAGAGTCAAAACGTACCTCTTATCGCTCAATACAATTTGGATGAACTGTTTCAAAAACCTTCCGGTTTGACGTCTCACGGTTATGTCCTTTCGGCTAAGGGAGACGGATGATTAAGGAAAGTGAATGTTGATGCTAAATTGGTGGAATGAAATGTTGAATGAAATTGGAGTACCCCGAGAAAGCCAATAAACACGATGTTATCTACTACAAATATACTTGGCTGGAAATCGAACCTTGGCCTCGAAGCATTAATGAAATGTTTCACAAGATATATATTGGGTCAGAGGAGAAATATTATACGAGTGACAAACAGGAGAAATATTGTACCAGTGTCAGACAAAAAAAAAAAAAAAAAAAAAAGCTGGAGGACCACTATATCCCACTATAATCTTTCCAATATAATAAGGAGAAACTAAGAAATGAATGCAATATAAGGCAATTTGTTATTTAAGCATGGTACAATTAAACAAAAAAAAAATGTTTTGTAACAGAAATGTTTAATGGAGCTGGATAGGTATCAATTTGCTTTGAATAATAAAAATGAGAACCCACATTATTCGAAATTCCTCTATCTCTACAAGTTTAGGAAGGGATTCGAGCAGTCCTGACAGGTCCACACCAGGCCCGTAGTCAGCCCAAAAATTTAGGGGGTGCCCGGTCCAACCATATTATAGTTCATTTGCAAGCCCACCGTGAAAATTTTAGGGGGCCAGCAAAAATTTAGGGGGCGGCCTTCCAGACCCCCCTGGATACGGTCCTGGCCCGCACTCAGAAATATTTGATGGAGGTGGTCCCACTTTTTGTAGGGGATACAATACTAGAAGACACTATTCCCGAGTAGTATTAAACTAGTGTTATTCTACATGTAAGAAAACAATAAGTAATTTTCAAGTACTTCTATCAGCGGTGCCCATACCCCTCAAGTGTTTAGTTGCAATTCCCCAAATTTGCCATCTCCTTCCCCCGGAAGCCTACACTGCAAAAAATAAAGAAACTACTTTTAGACACAGTAGGACGCTTTACCCATTACTGACACTCTGTAAACACCTCCAGATTACACATATTCACCCCTTTCAGATACAGATTATCCAAGTATGTCCCAGATGTATATGCAAAATGTCTCATCATTTTGTTTTCGAGAAGTCTTTTAAATATATCATACTAGAAACTGTTTTGTGAGAATTAACGGTTTCGGACACGCGAAGCACACTTTATAAACACTATTTCATCAATTTTCAACTCAATATCTATACGTATTTACTGTACTGTACTGTACTGTGAGTATTCCGTAGTGTACTGTACTGTATTGTACCGTACTGTATTCTGTAGTGTACTGTACTGTACTGTGAGTATTCTGTAGCGTACTGCACTGTACTCTACCGTACTGTGGGTATTCTGTATTGTTCTGCACTGTGCTTTACTGTACTGTACCGTACTCTGAGTATTCTGTACTGTTCTGTACCGTACTGTGAGTATTCTGTACTGTACTGTATACTGTACTGCAATATCTGTACTGTAAGTATCTAAATGATGATTTATTTTTTTATAGTGTAGTAAAGGAAACTGAAGTTGGTTGTGACAAAACCAAGATAACTTGGCTCGTAGACTAAATTATATTAAATTTTTAAAAAATCGTTATGGTCTAATTAAAATTCTATTATAACATTTCAATGAAAAATTATGCCACCCACAAAATCTCATTAGCGCAACCTAAAACGTGGCTGCGCCTGTAGGCAGCTCTGGCTTCCACCTGTATTATCAGGGAAAAGCAGTAGAATTAAATTGTTTTTATAAGAGGATAAAGAGTAGAGAAATAGTATAAGATCAGGTATTTACGCCATATGAAATATTTCTGTTAAAATAAATATAGTTTTAATAAGAAAGTCTGTCGAGTTACTAAGCTGGAATTGGGTAGATGAGACACGGTTGCGCCCCTGGTGCAGACAGAACACAAGTATTTAAAAAGAGTTACTAATTTTGGGGGGAGTGCGAAACTGGTGGACCCTTCCGTGGGTGCACCAATGAGTACTAAAATGTACCTCTGTCAAAATGTGTGATTCCTCGATGAAAAATTACTTCAGTGACCGAATTACTACTCACGTGAAACATTTATCATAATACTAAGGTAAAAATGACTCGATTGAATTGAGTTTCTAATGATAGTTGTAGATTTTATGCAACTTTAAAATAAATTTTTTAGTACCGTGTGTCTTAAAATGTAAGAGCAGCATGTTCTTCAGCAAACAAGCCATTGTAACTTTAGCTAACTGAACATTCCATAATAAAACATATTTCAAATATACCTATGTAAGACTATAAAAATTAGTTCTCTAAAAAAATAGTAAAATGAAGGTTTGTTTCATCAATAAAACCAGATATACAGTATATGAGTCTCACGGATATACATACACACACACACACACACACACATATATATATATATATATATATATATATATAGTAGAAAAAGATCCCATCGATACGATCATACTATATCATTGAATAATTTGTGTTTTACACTTTTCATTGTCTTAATATAACTAATACATATGCAACGTGTACAAGGGCATAGTATTATAATACTGGAACCATATTAGACGATATGTTATTAATTGTGATTAGTATTTATAATTCTTATGACAATGAAGACATAGAAATTAAAATATACAATATATGTAACTGTAAGTTATAAAGCTAAATCAATAACCAGAGTAAGTATACTGTAACTGTTTCGGAGATTTGTTTATGGGAGCGAATTTTCACTGTTGTTTACATACTTTACATTATGAACCAACCACAAAAGTATGAATATAGGGTGCAATTAAATAACAATATATTTTAGTCTTCGCAGTTTGAGACGGATTCAAACAAAAAAATTATGTTTGTTTACTGTCAGAACTATTTTCCCATTCCCCCAATTTCCATGAGACACAGCTTTAAAATCTTCTGACATGCCCCACCCTTCCTACTGATCCAGTGGCTGATCAAGTGTTTCACGTAATTTATTGTGGACATGCAAAATTTCGATGCACCAAGAAATCCTTACGGATATCCACCCCTGAAGTTCATTGGGGAATAACAAAAATCTGAGTAAAGAACTCAAGAAATATTGGTTTTGTTGCACTTGACAAGACGTCCAGTAAACAAAAATATAGACAAATAAAAATAAATGCAACATGGAAATTAACAAGGCCGATTTTATCATTTGACTAGCCTTCTGCTAACTGTGGACTCCGTTAAGATTTTGAATCCCAAGAAAACACCCATTTAAATATCATAGAAATTTCTTCATCCCCCCTTTATACCCCTTAAAAACTAAAAATAATTACTTTTAGCACCTTTCCGGTGGGTTAGTACCGGAAGGCTACAATAATGCCAAATCTCATCATTCTGATCCTGCCGGAAGTGCTTAAACATTTTGAGATGAAGAAGATGCCCTATGTAAATAAGATGGTAAAGATTTTTCAGTTCCCTGTAAAACCACAATTTTTCTGTGGGTTAGTCCTGGATAGCTACAATCATGCCAAATTTCAACTTTCCATGTCAACCGGAAGTACCCCTTAATTTTATATCAGTTCGTTTAGTTTTATATATAGTTAGGATATGTAAATTAAATCGTTTGCTAAATATATTAGTTTTAAGAGTTATTTCAAATAAACGTTGCACCATTTTATTATTCTTGAAAATTTAACATTTAGTAAACATAAAATATATTACGAAATAAGTCTTAATGTGACGTCATAAGACTGAAGAAGGATATAATAAAAAGCCTTGTGTTACAGCTTTCATTTGAGGCTACCAAAATACCAACTATTTAAACTTATTAAATGGTTACTTTTTATTCTTTCTCACTCCAGAAAACAATAAACGTTTTTGCAAACCTTCATTTTAACTACAATTGTGCGCCATTTTGAAATTAATGTTGATAGCAAAATTATATTTTTTTTTTTTACTGTAAATTCTGTGAAATATGTAAGAAATACATGGTGATTAGTATACTGTAATAATGTAATAACATTTGCTAAACAGCCAACGATTACGAAAGTTAAAAATACTTACAATTTTGATTATCTTTTGTCTTACAATCCAACCCAACAGAATTAAAATGTTCTCAGTTGCAGCGTTGCTCGTGATATTTCCAGAAAAGACTAAGCGATACAGCAACTGGCAGCGCCCTCTATCTGACCTTGAAGTTTGTTTAAGGCGGGAGGAGAAAGAAGAAAATAATGAAAGAAAATAAACTCTCAGTAGCAACCCAATAAATACTTTCACAATAATACTTAGTTCTGTAGAATTCTATTTATTAACAAACTCAATGACATATTTTTCTGCAGTGTAGACAGAGTATATTGTAATAAAATCTTAATTTTGTCTGAATTTATCCCCTTTCCATGTGAAGGATGTAGGATCTATCTTTTATAGCAAATAGCAATACTTTTATTAACATTTAGGCATAAGTTGTAAATTGATATAGGAAAGTGATTGTCTCGGACAGTTGAAATAAACATTATTCAATATTCTGCATATCTTTCACATCTATTAACACTGTTCACTTTCTTGCGGGAAGGGTGTATTAATCTCTCCTGGTTACAGCTGATTTGCCCTTTCGCTCTTTGTTGCACTCCGCGTGATGATGTAATCAGTGATGCCAATCCTTGAGAAAAATTCCGTTATTTATTTACTTTTTTTTTTTACTTTAATGTTTCGAACACGTATAAAGGGAATTTTCGTAAAAATTGGCAGCATATATGCGATTTTTTATATTTTTGCTTCATCGGCGTCAACAATTCTTTATGGGCAGGAAGTAGACAATTGACACTTCAAGAAACGCGATACCAATACTAAATGTCAAATTTCGATACTGTAAAGTGCATTGTACTATCGAAGTACAAATATAAAAATAGAAGGGGAGAAAATAGAATATATGACTAATATTTGATACCTTGGCAGTGTTAGTAGTGATGATATGAAGTTTGAGCGTGAAATAAAAGCAAGGATAGGAATGGTGAAAGACGCCTTTAGGAGGAAGAAAATAATATTTTGTGGGAACTTGAATAAAGAGTTGAGAAAAAAAACATAAAATGCTTTGTGCGGAGTATTGTTCTGTATGTGTCAGAAACAAGGAAATTACGTAAAATTAATGAGAAAAGGGTGGAAGCTTTCGAAATGTGGGTGTGGAGAAGAATGGATAGAATTAGCTGGGTCGAGCAGAAAATGAAGAGAAGAGAGAGAGAGAGAGAAGAGAAAATGATGGGGGACAAAAGAACAATTTTAGATATAATTAAGAAGAGGAAGAGAAATTGGTTGGGTCATTGGTTAAGAAGAAAATGTATCACGACGGACGTGCTAGAGAATATGGTGGCAGGAAAGAGAGGGAAGGAGTGAGGGAGACTACAATTAATGGACGATATCAAAACAGAAAATCGTACGAGAAAACGAAGTGGTTAGACGAAGATCTTGGAGCATACAAGCTTCTCAGCTACGTCAAGTGACCTGACAATACTGGCAGAGTACCTATGATGATGATGATGATGATGAAAGTGATGTACTATATGAGTGTATGCAGACATGAGTCCGCAAAAAAACTATCACCATTCATCTCAGCGATCGCGAAAACTATGGACTTAACACTAGTACCGGTTATTTTCGATTATATTTACGTTTCGGTAACCCCCCCGCAGGTGACCCCCGGCTCGCATATAATGGTAGTTGAAAATGAAAAATGAAATGAAATCTTTGAGTTTTACGCCCCACGGATATGCCGATTAGACTAAAGGAGACGGTGATAATGAGAGATGAGTGAAATGGTGGAATGAAGAAAGTGGGAGGAAACGGGAGATCCCCGAGAAAACCCACGAGCACAGTGTTTGTCCACCAATAATGGTAGTTGAATTTGAAAGTCATTGCTAATGGAAGTGTCACCATCGATCTCAGCGACCTCGAAAAGTATGGATATGACACTAATATCGGTCACTTTGGATTATTTTTACATATGTCTGTATCTCCCTGCCCGGTGACACCCGGTCCACAGTCGAATGGGAGAATTGGGAAGTTAATGCGATCAGAGTTTCACCATTGGTCTCAGCGACCGCGAAAACTGTGGATTTGACAATATTATCGGTCATTTTCTAGCACTTTTACTTGTCCCAGTAAACGCCCCCTCCCCATGAGACCCGCTGGTTCGAATTTTAAAAAAAAAACGCTTCCTCTTTGTTTGGAGCCTGGACCAAGGTACCCGTGACCAAACTTTGGCAACTCTCGGTTTACTGGTGTGGTCCCCAGGCCAAGACGAAGCGTTTTTTTTTTTTTTTTTTGCACACAGACACATAGGCAAACAGAAACACAAACAAACTGTTTATTTTACTGTATTTATATTTGATTGGGTTAGATTAGATGATATATTTAGTTCTATCTTGGCGAAATATTCACTCAGAATTTTTAAACATTGATTTTTATGGTTGTAGTTGCATTTCTAGGTGTATATTTACATTAGGAGGGCTTAAAGTTATAGATACAAATACAGTGTGGTGACATATGTTGTAAAAACTACTGTGCAAAATCCACTTAACCGACGTGTGTTATCTTGGCACTGAAAGCAAGAAATGTATCTAACAGTCAGTGCAGAGAGGGAAGGTGCGTGGTAGCGCGGGATACGTCTGTAGAGAAGAGGCGCGTCAGCGATGGAGGATATGCGTACCATGCCTCAATGGTGTAGCTAGGGGATGACTGGGCTTTATCTGTCCTCGATACAGTGATAGCAAAAATGATTCTTCTTACATAGACCACCTTACATTTGTTATCCGAATGTTTTTTTCTTTCAACCTGTTTCTTAGGGTAGAATTTGCATTTATGGGTGCAGGTTCACTTAACAAGGGCTTCCCCTTACTGGTATAAATACGTGTTCGCACGTATGCTATAAACTCAACTGTGCAAAGACAGATTAATTTGTGCTAGGTTCCCATTAAAATAGAGAATACTATTTTACAGAGTCACAGTAGGACCACAGCAGGTGGACTCGCACGGAGTTCGTCTGCAGGGAGCAGGGACATCAACGACGGAGGGTATGCTCAAAACTAGGAGAGTGCAGTGTTTTCTATGCGTTTTGATTTCGCATAAAATTACATAGGTTGGAACACTTGTAATGGATTCACATTTGTAAACATAAATATATATTTCCCTCATTGTGCATAAGTATTTCGCAGCAGGTGGAACTTTGTGTCACATATTCGTCTTTGATATGCACTCATTCATTTTAACCCTAGTATAGCCCTTGCAATGGTTTTACACTTGTAAACATGAAATACTGTTTTATTTGTTTTTTTGTTTTTTCATTGTAAAAATTTCTTCCGCCGATGAACTTTAATATCCTACACAATTCTCTTTCATGTGCACTCACGCATTTTAACCGTAAAATTCTCAATTTTTCTGACAAACTGTTTTCAATTAGTGGCCTACGTTCAGCACTGTACAATATTTCAGAAAATTAGCTGTACTCTTCATCGTTTGGAGATCTTTCTCTTCAGCATTAGCTTCAGGATTCACCATCTGCGGATACAAACATAAGCATTAATGAAGTTGCTGTTTAAGTATCTTTTTTCCTGATTTTCGTAGTTCCTTACTATGAATGAAAGCACTAAAACTTTCCAGTGTTGATTTAGGATCATGAGGTAAATGGAAAGCAACCAGAATTATAAAAGTAACCAAGAAAGTTCCCTCGCTTTTTCACTCACAGCATTCGAACATTGATATGTCACTTAACACGTACTTGGAAGTTCAAAAGTAGTCACCATCAGCATCGACGACCTTCTACCAACGTTTTGGAAGGCCGTGGATTCCATCGCGGTAGAACTTGGAAGGCCGTGAAGCGAAGAAAGTATCAAGTGCATTTTGCACCTCTACTAGGGACTTGAACTGGCGTCCTCTAAGATGAATGTCCAAGAAATAGAACAGATGATAATCGAACGGTGTCCGGGGAGTATGGCGGATGCAATAGTGCTTCCCATTCAAGGCGTAGAACGGTGTCCCGGTTCCTCCTGGGGCTTCACGTCTTTCTGTAATAGGAGGACCTCTTTGAGATTCAGAAGTGCCTTGAGTTTTGAGTTTTTCTTGAACATGGCTCAACTGCTGACAGTAACTAGTTGCATCGATGCTCTGACTAGCTGGTAGTAGTTCTCGATGTACGATGCCGCGAGCAGTCCACCAAACACATAAGAGAACCTTTTTCTGATGCAGTGCTGGTTTTGGTTGTATTAGAACCGGTTCGTGGA
The DNA here is from genome assembly GCF_964235325.1 of Thermobia domestica. NCBI lineage: Eukaryota > Metazoa > Arthropoda > Insecta > Zygentoma > Lepismatidae > Thermobia > Thermobia domestica. Next base: position 174,466,895 of record NC_137470.1, on the reverse strand, counting down.
ATGCTAACTAATGTTGACAGCGTCGTAGAGTTTTGTACAAGACCCATTTCTCATCACATGTGAACATCCTGTCCATAAATAGCTCCTTCCTCAGACGAGACTGCAAAAAAACACAGGTGTCTCCTCGCGTTGCCTTCTGGCCCGGAATCAAATCATGTGGGACCCATCGACCCTACTTGTAGTGCTCCGAAAGTTAATGGAAGTGTTGCCGAATGGTTTCTTCACTCAAACTAAATCTTAGCCACACGTCTGGCCACTGTTCGGCTCAATTGCTGGCTGAAGATCTTCAATTTGTATGTGTTGGTCTTCCGGCACATGGTGCGTCTTCGAGTATTTCGTCACCGTCCTTAAATTTGTTAAACCACAGCTGCACTGTCGTACCCACGACACCTTCACCAAACGCCTGGCATATCTTCCGCTTCGCAGCAGCGGCGTTTGACCCCAAATTGAACTCCTATAGCATACACGCCCTTACAGTGCCGGACTCACCACGTTCGCTACTTGGCCATTGCCAAGGGCCCGAGTCCTTAAGTGAAGAGCTATTGATGGACTCCTGTAGGCAGTCTTATCTCTGTTGAGACTGCTGAAGCCTCTCTCACATGAAGTGATACTCACAGGTAAAACTGCACAAAATGTGACAATTGAAAGCAAATTTGGGAATCTCGTAAGGCTGGATAAAAAATTTCGATAGAGGATGGGATGGGAATGTTGTGGAGACTTAACATTCCGTGTTTTTTCTCACTCAGTGACAATTATTTTCGTGCAAAACACAAACTGCGCAGCCCTGTGAGTCTAGGCAGAAAGCATTTCTACTGAAAACTGGTCGCCAGCTCTAAATTTCTAGTCACCAATGGCGACCTGGCGACCTGAAATTTTGCTCCCCCGTTCTAGAGTCTTCCTACCAAAAAGGTTGCGGAGGCCTAAGTTCGTCTTTCCGAAAGAAGTCTTCTCGGGCCCCCTTGCTCACATCAGTACGGCCTCGTGAGCCAGTAAAACTTCGTAATTAGCGAAGGGCCCCTCTAGTCCATAACGGCCCCTTGTGCTTATTCGCTTTCACCTGTTGTGAAGTTCACGATTACGTTTGATTTCCTTAGTATTACTGTATCTTTTTTTCTTGTATCTGTTTCCTAGTATATATTTATTCAATACAGAAAGTATGATTTTGCCACTTATAATGTTTTATAATTGACGTGTTTATATATATATATATATATATATATATATATATATATATATATATATATATATATATATATATATATATAAGGGGGCCTTTAAAGACTCACGCCAAGGACCCCAAACTTGACCAGTCTGGCAATGCTCCCTTATGACACTCTGTGGAGGTAACATGTTCACTCTGTCCTTACGTAAGTTCACGGTGTAACTGAACTGCCACAACCAGGTAGTATGTTGGAAATACCCACACCAACAACTGATCCTTGACTTATCTCCATTCGCTCACTGTGTGAGGGCCAATTGAACACAGACCTCTACAAAAAGCTGCAGAGCTTGCTTGGTTACCTTTATAATATGTATCGAACTTCGGTCCAAAAAGCCAGAAAGAAGCTTTGTTGACAAAGAATGACCACCCAATATCCAATTAAATGACTGTCATCAGAATATAATGGCACGTGGTTAGTGCATTGTCTTCGAACATCATATTTCTGTCCTTCATAAGGACAGAAGTCAATGGAGAGCTTTTGTGAAAGTAGTATTGAACCTGCGGGTCCTTAGGCCATAGAGTTTGTTAGTTATATGTACTTCATTTGCCACCATGGGGGCCGCGGTGGCTCAGTGGTAGAGCGTTCACCTCTGGTGCTTGGGGTCCCGGGTTCGATCCCAGCCCCCGCCAAGTGAACTTTGTTGTGGAGAAACACCGTGTGCGTGGGTTTTCTCCGGGTTCTCCCGTTTCCTCCCACTTTCTTCATTCCACCATTTCATTCATTACTCATCATCACCGTCTCCTTTAGCCTAACTGGCATAATCGTGGGACGTAAAACTTAAAGATTTCATTTTCCACCATGTTTTATGTATACTACGTAAACCAAACCCTTCCCCAAAGCTGTTTCTTTCATTTGTGCATGTACACAACGTCACTGGTTAAGGCTTAGCGAGAGTATTAAAAGAAAACCCATGGAGCACTGTGCTGATTCAGACAAACTTATCATTGCAAGGCTACGATGGAATCTCCCCTATAGAAGAAGAGACAACTTGCAAATTAATTGCTGTAAGCTTCAATTGCAAGTGGCCCAAGCTTGCATCCAGCTTGATTGGAAAACATGCCAGCATGCCGCAAACTGAATTCCAGTAAAGAAGTTACATGGGGACAACCTTACATTCAGTGTTCCATTCTAGCTTCACGCAAGCGTTTTACAAGTCAAGTCAAGTCAATAGCCAATGAACGGCTAGTGATGTTGTGACGCTCTGTGAAGGGTCTAAAGCATCGCTTGCAAGTACAACAAAAGGCAGATTGTATGAAAGCATGCGTTTCAAATGCAAGCGTAGAAAACCAAAATCCAAGCACGCGCTAACTGGCCGAAAGATTTTTTGCTACTAGGGTCATCTATGAGAGAAGAAGTCAGGGATGTTTATATTATTTTAAATGCAACTTTTCCAAAAGTAATATATACCCACTTGTGTGAGTCATTGCTTAAATTTGTGTGTATCAAATATATTTAAAGTTCAGACGGTAAGAAATAGATGGATGTAATGTTTTTTAGCAACAAGGATGTGTTAATTTTTTAAAGTGTAAAGCAAACCTGCATTATCAAAAAAAGTCAAATAATTGAGACCAGACAAAATCTTTGTGTAACGAGATGGTGCCACAAGCTTCATATAAAAGAAAATCACTTCTGCAAAATCCTAATTTCCGTTCATTTGTTCAGAAAATGTGTACATGCGTATCTAAAATTCTTAAGTTGGAGGTTTGAAATTTGGTATAAAAAGTATTAATTAAAAGTAACAGAATACATGTTCCAGAGTTTTCAGAACTCCACCCATAAGGAAGAAAAGAAGGAAATTATTAAAATCATCACATTTCTCTTTCTTTAATGAGATGGAGATTTCTTTAAGTTCGTCGTATGCTCTTCGGTACACAATATAGTAATTAAGCATATGTAATTAAGCGTTTCCGAAAATATCTAAACTTACAGGAAAAATGGCGACAATTTCTACAATATTAAAATTTCCGATTTTTCATTATTATACGTTATTCTTCCCGTGCTCAGAAAGAACACTTCTGCTAATATTGCAATATCCCCTCATTAGTGGGGGCTTTAGCGGGCAGGCTGGGTAGGCCGTGCCTACCCAAATGTTTTGAAATATATGTAAACGCTAAAAGATACAATAAAGAGTAAATATATTTTCCACTATTTATATTAATGTTAGATAATTATATAACAAATAGCATCAACCACTACTGTAAAAGTAATTTCCTACTGTCACTAATCAAATGAATATATGTATTCATAAGCTAGGGAAAGGGCCTACCCAAAATTAAAGTCCTAAAACCGCCCCTGTCTCTCATGTTAGTAAACGACATTCCGTGCTTAGTCAGCATTTCCGCCGATCCAAAGAGGTTCATCCAATACATGGCTGAACTAGCACTCTTATTGGCTACATACCGATGACGTCACAAAGTTTCAAGTTCAACCTACAACTATGCTTGTTCCTCTCTTTCTTCTGTTTCTGGGTGTTGTATGTGTGTGTGTGCAAAAAGAGGAGATTATAAATGTTATTACTTACGAAATACGTTGCATTATAATTCTTAATTTATGTTCATTTCTTACGCGGTACATATATATCATCCTTAAATAACTCTTGCTCCAAATAAAAGTTTTTTGAAAAACGCACTACACATGAATGTTATTACTGTCTATAATTTTAACATTTTTATTAGATGCAATATTAGCTGATGATGCTCGTAATCAATACACTGGCTTTTGTAAAAAATCGTACACTTTGTAAAAAAAAAAAAAAAAAAAAAAAACTTTTGATTTCAAGTTTGCATACAGAACTTGGGTTCTAGTCACTTAATGATGCATTTTTTTTAAAGTCTTGCCCTTGTTACTTTTACCACGTACAAGTGTGTTTCTCAAATTAACTTTATATTACACGCACCAGTTCGTCTTCATTTGCTTTTGCATACAAGAGTGGGCATGGTTTAGAAGTATTTTGCGGCAAATAGTAGAGTCGTTATAGATGAGCCATGTTGGGTTCAATTGCATGAGAAATGCCCATCAACATGAGCTAGATTGACATTATTAGTTAGCATTCTTTATGAACCTCACAACGATACCAACTGAAGCATACAATGCAAATTGGATTACATTTCGTTGGAGTTTAATGTCCAAGGTTATCAAAATGGTCCAAGGCTTTCAACACCAAGGTTATCATGAGACATGGACCTACTGGTTCACGTGGAATCCGAACCGCATGAGATTACACCGGGAATCGAATTCGGACCTCCTGAACTAAAGACGTGTACGTTAACGATATAGCCACGAGAAGTTCCAGACAATGTAAAGTTAACCCTGTTTTTCTTTGGAATAAATATGCTAGTGCCAACTTTACATCGTCTTAAACTTTAAACCAGTGGTTCCCAATTGTCCGCCTCCTTGAGGGGAATTGAAGAAAAAGCGAGGGGATGACAAGCTAGCGACAGAAATAAACTATAAAATTATCAAAAAACTTAAGAGATGTTACGTGTTTGATACACTGAGAAAAATCCGTTCTCCGGACAGTGGTATATAGTACAAATATACGGAATCCTCTTGCTTACTACAGAAATCAGTACGAAGCATACGTTATCAGTATGCTACATAGGCACTACCCTTAGATGTTACGTCATGCCGTTGCAGAATGATATTTAACAGTCGTCCTTATATTACATACATATAGATATGATACCTTCGTCAGCTATATGTTATATACGTCCATTTGTATCTGAGATCCTGACTGCCTATATTGTTTCATACGTAAAGTAAGTGCAAATGGAATATTTATACAGAAAGTATTATAAAACACCCATTTTTAGCCATACGTTTGCTATACGTTGAGTCCAAAAAACTAAAGGATTTACAAATGTAACATACGATTTTACGTACACCACATACAATTTTTTCCTCAGTGTATTTTATCTTTCTTAGACTCCCATTCGAGATTTATAAGTAATTAAACACATAATAAATATAAACAGATGAAAACATGGTGAGTGGTTTGAGGTTTGGAGTCCCGTTCAGCAGCAAAACTATATGAGACGCGAAGCTACAGCTTAACGTAAAATCCAAACAACATAAGTTCTCGCCGGGAATCAAACTCAGATCTTCCGCGCCGAAGACGTCTATGCTAATCGTATAGCTACGAGGAACTAAAGCTGAAAATATAGTTATTATTGTATTATCGTTATTTTTATTATTATTGAAGATTTGAGATTTCAATACTAGATTTGAAATCATAGATGGTTCAGACAAAAAGCACATATGGCCTCGCCAATTAGCTGGAGGGATGCTAATGAGAAATATACAGGGTTTAAGAAGGAGATGCCAGTTAAACAGGTTGGGAACCACTCATTTAAACATTATCACGTAAACTTTTTAACCTCCCTCTTGTGCTTCATGCTTCGCCCTGCTCTGGTACGGATTTGATGCGAAACTAGCTTGTACAGACCACCTAGCAGAGGTTGGCGTGAATTTTACGCACTTGATGATATAATTGCACCGAGAACCCCTTATCAATAAAGACACGACAATAATATATGTTACAAGATACTTCTACACTTCGAATGCAAGTATGAACGACAGGGCTTTATCTTTATATTATTATTATTATTATTATTATTATTATTATCTTTATACGAGACTCGTAATGTTTAAATAGGCCTATTCCATCAACAGATTTCCATTCTGCTACGAATGCATTGAAGAAAGGATTTGTTTCATAATCCACTGGGAAGTGCAGGTTACTTAAGAAAAGATAGACACCTGAATACGACAGGGAATGGGATTAAGAGCAAGGATAATTGATTTGAAATCAGTATCCTTAAAACACCACAGACAATTGTATGTTGTATTTGCTGCAGATTTTGAAATCGGGTGCCAAAAACTGGAAATTTACAGGAAAGGTGTAGTAATTTAGGTTTGATTTTCGATTTGAATTTAGCAACTCTTTCAGCAGGAGCCTAAATGAGACGTGGAACTATAGTTTAACATGAGATCCGAACTGCATGAGCCTTTCCGCATCATGGAACATAAATTACCATAACTTCCTTATTTTTGAAGTTATTGGGATCACCGGGTGTCAAATGAAAGCTTAATGTTTTCTCTTTTAGAAGATTTTAAGCAACCTTGCGAAAGATTACACTGTCAAACATTAATGGGCATATAAAACAAATTTTAGTTTGTTTTTTGGAAGTGCCGTTGCTCAAAAGTTACAACTATGAAACTTTTGAAACTTTTTTGTACATCCATCTTAACATTTACATGGTATGGTTAAAAAATAAAGAGGGTGTTTTTTGTATTTTTGTAATTATTATTATTTTTTATTTACGGAAATATTCAGCTTTAAGTTTTGTTACAAACCGTGTCATTGCTCGTAAGTTACAACTATGAAACTTTTGAAACTTTTTAAATAGAATCATCTTAGCACATAAATAATATGGTTAAAAAATAAAAAGTGTGCTTTTGGTATTTTTAAAATTATTATTTTGTTTTATTTTATTTATTTATTTTTTGTATTGTACATGTATGGAAATATACAGTTTTAAGTTTTGTTACAAATTGTGTCATTGCTCATAAGTTACAACTAAGACACTCTTGAAGCTTCTTTTTATAGAACCATTTTATCGCATACATCATATGGTTAAAAAATAAAAAAGGGTGCTTTTGGTATTTTTGCAATTATTATTATTATTATTATTTGTGTTTTAAATGTGCATAAATATACAGATTTATTGTTAACAGATTATGCCTTTCCTCTGAAGTAGTGATGGCCAATTCCGGAATTTTTACTTTCTGGGTTCCGGAAAGGAAAATCGAAAAAATTTCGGAATTCGGAAAATTCCGATTTCGGAAAATTTGGAATTTGGAAAAATTCCGGAAAGTGAATTTTCCGCTTTCGGAAAATTTTGGCCATCCTTATCCTGAAGTGACAAGTGTCACACTTTAAAACTTTTTCAAATAATCATCTTGTAAATATTAGGTATGCTTAAAAATAGAACTGGTGTAATGTGTAGTTTTGGTATTACCATAATATTATATTTTTCTGCTTTAACTATGACTTTCAACTTTTTTCCCAATTGTACCATCGCTTAAAACTATCAAACTTTTGTAACTTTTTATAGGATTAGTTTGCATTTACTAGGTATGATTAAATAATAAAAAGGAATACCTTTTTTCTTTTGTAATAATCTTGCGGTTCTGTGAATGAAAAATATAGACCTAGCAATGTAAGGGGTTGAGTGATTATTACAAACCCTACCAACAGAAATAAGAAATAATAGACTAATGTACATAGATGAAAATAATAAACATTCATACCAGTAATACTTCTTAGAATTACATAGATTTACATACAAAATGTTGTGTCCTATATTTCACATCTCATTCTTTTCATTGATGATATGACATCTTCTTTTAATTTTGCTTTCAGTTGCGTAAGTCCGGGCTGATTGGCTTGTAAAAAATGGAACAGGAACTTCCCAGATGATATTTTCAAAAAATATCCATCAAAAGTCTTCATTTTCTGGCCAGTAGAATATAGAAGGCCCAGAGCGATTCATAAATTGACTTACAAAAATAATAATTACAAAAATACCAAAAAGCACACTTTTTATTTTTTAACCATATCTTGTATGTGATAAAATGATTCTACAAGCTTCAAGAGTGTCTTAGTTTAACTTATGAACAATGACACAATTTGTAACAAAACTTAAAACTGTATATTTCCGTACACGTAAAATAAAAACAATTACAAAATACCAAAAGCACCCTTTTTAGTCATATTATTTATGTGCTAAGATAATTTTATTTAAAAAGTTTCAAAGGTTTCATAGTTGTTACTTACGAGCAATGACACAATTTTTAAAAAACCCTAAAATTTGAATTGTATGCCCGTTAATGTTTGACAGTTTAATCTTTTGCAAAGTTACTTAAGATCTCCTAAAAGAGCAAGAATTAAGCTTTCATTTGACACCTGGATGACCCCAATAACTTCAAAAATGAAGAAGTTATGGTAATTTTAGTTCCATAATACTGAGTGTCGGAAAGTGAAATTGAAGCAAACTTCACATTTTTCAAAAAAATCTCCCTGGCCCGTTTCTCACCCAAAAAAATCGGAAAAAATTAGTTTAGCATAATTTCATTGGTTAATATATGAAAAAAAATGAAGAGATTCTGAGACATTGAAGCACAGTGCTCTAGGTGATTTGACATGGAATGATCCATCAGTCAGAAAATAACTTCAGAGAATACTGCTGACTAAGGGCATTTTGGAGAACAACGCTGTTTTCTTTTGCCTACAATTAATTTGATTTATAGAGTTTGGGCATGAATCCCAGTTTAATATACGAGGACACTGGAATGGAACTTAATAGGACCAATATCTCGAAATTGACAAAAATTGACTTAGGCTCTTCTGGAATCCACCCCTTCAACTATTAAAAAATTATTTATTTATAATCTTGTAGATAATCTACCTAACGTTTTTTTTAGTTTGAAAAAGTAATGGAAAACCCAAGTACCTTTACTCTAACGAAAATTACAATATTGATATAGTTTAATGACCATTTATTTTTGTCTACGATGATTAATCATGTGTAATATATTAAATAAATATTTCTAGAATGAAAATGTCCCTCATGTTTACCAATTTCACACTGTCATCTCCAATGTCCCACGATGATTGTGTTGAACATAGATTTTGCACAGCTTTAGGAGTGTCGTTATTCATTTCAGCTGTACCAAAAACTATGATTTAGACACTAATATAGGTCATTTTGATTATTTTTCGTGTCATCTCCTTCACACCGTTCCCTCGCTTCCATGCGAAAGGAGGATGAATTTGAACTCAAATGTTATCTGAAGTGGCATTATCCATGTGAGTGACCTCAAAATCTATTAATTCGATACTAATATTAGTCGTTTTTCATTATGTTTGCAAGTCACTTTTCCACTAGCTCACATCATTTTAGGAAAGTTGCACATGAACTTCTCTTGTTCAGATAATTTGTTGATTAAGAATTCATCAAAAGATCCATTTCACCCAAAGTGTCACATGTGCCGTTTTTGCAATGACTGATTCAATTAACGCACAATATGCTCAATGTTTATCATTGATATTGAATAAGAAGATACTACTCAGAACTACTAAGAAGAGGGATGGGACATTGGCTGAGAAGGAAGTGTATCATGAGGAATGTGCTAGATGATATGGTGGCGGGAAAGAGAGAGATGGGGCAAAGGAGACTAGAATTAATGGGCTATATCAAAACCAAGGATGTTATAAAATAGAGAATATGGCCATACGCACGTTTCTTCATCATATGAACTCAATGAAGCCAAAAAACAACCGAGCACCGTCTAACCCGGCACGTCTGATTGGCTGCTCTCGCTTCCGCCATGATTGTTGGCTCGAAACATTGCAATCTTAGTGGCGCGGAGTGGGCAGAGTAGGTGGGGCGAAGTTGTGACGTATGGCTTCACGATTTTGTTGTATGTGCAGATCCTCTATTTCATAACATCCTTGATCAAAACAAAACAGAAGAACAAGAGGTTAACGGAAGACTGTGTTGCATGGAGCTTTTCAGTTACGGCAAGTGACCTACCCATAATGGCAGAATACCTATGATGATGATGATGATGATAATTATGATCATTCAGAACTACAAGATTCAAGTGAAACAAAGGATTTATGATTAATCTTGAAACATTATCTAAACGAAAACAATATGGAACAAAGTTAAGAGCAAAAAAAAAAAAAAAAAATAAAAATAAAAAAATAAAAATAAATAAATAAAATGAGTGATAGTGCTAATTAACTCTTGTGTTAATAAGACACAGTATTACTTACACCTTCTTGGAGAGTTCGAAACCAGCTTGTATCCTTTCATATGGGGTAACTTTACTTCTTTCACCATTTTCTTACTTAGATATTTTACAAACGGAAAATGACTAAACAAAAAATACTTGAACAAAATATTTTATTGACATTTATACTTTAATACATTTTAACTTCTTCGGTTGAGCAATTTTAAAGTTGAAACATAACTATTTGTGATGAAATAAGGCTGAAAAATCATTTACGAAACTGGCACTGTGACCCAACACTAAGCTGGAAAACTAATTTCCCATATCTTTCCAAAATTACGGAGTAAGCGGAGTCTTATAATTCCCCATAAAAAGTACAGTCATTGTGTATTTATCATAAATCAAAAATATAAATGGACGATCAGCAGTGAAATTCTTTGGAAATGTACGAAACCCAGCATTCATTCCTGGAAACAAAACAGTGCATAACTTATAAACGTAACGTTTTAAAAAACATTTCTTATAATTGCATTACACAAATTATTAAAAGTGCCACATTTTTAATCTACAAGGTGCAATACTTAAAGTAAAACAAATTGGTATGGTAATATTAAATTTTAACTAAACTCGAAGCAAATTTTGTGCAAATTAATTAATTTTCCCAATTTTGTACACTTTTCTATATAAAAAAATAACAACAAAATTTCTTTCCGTACAATATTTTTGACCGAAAATCAATTTAAACTGTCGATACTTAACACTAGGCTGTTTTTAGTGTTGTTATTACTACCATAATCCTACAAACAACACTAAAAACGCCACTCTTAATAACGTTTAATGTTTCATTCCCAATGAAAGTTTAATTTCCGCATACAATTTAAAACACTAAAGTGAAACTTGACTGTAAATAATAGATACATAAAATATTTAATCAATTTCGTCCAAAAGTCATAAAATATATATTTTAAAAAGATTTGTTAACAAGAGCTGAAGGGCACTGTCGACACATTGTAACAGCTTTTTCAGGTCAACCACCGTGAGTGAGGCAAATTCCGGGATAATGCCTATCGTAAGGGTCCCAGGCCCTTCGTTCCTTCCTCATTCTTTTTTTCTCCGATTCCCCGGACTGTTTGTTCGTCGAGAAACGTCATCTCTTACACGTTAACGGGCTAACATGGCCAAAGCTGCCGAAAGCTTAGGAATCTAATTCCGAATCCTAAACGTATATTTCATATCTACCTTTTCATATAGAAAGAAAGTCGTAGACAAGACAACACAGATAGTTCAAGAAGACAACACAGTTTTGATGCGTAAGAATTGACCCATAACCTAACACATCTCCAAAATACTTCGTTGATAGCACCCAATTAAAAAGTTACGAGGGGGTTAGATAAGTGTCCAGCCCAACGAAGTAAATGAAATAATATTTCAAACTATTTATAGTATGTCATGTAACTATATTTTAGAGGATTACTCTTCGGCTAACTGGGCGCTCCTCCCCCAGGCCCACACCCTTGCTCGGTCTACGGTCCCATACTTCTTAAACCCACAATTCTAGGAAATTTCAAGTTTCATTTCCTATTTCAACTATCTAAAAGATAAAAAAAAATGTATCTCAAGAAAACGCCCATTTAAATAAGACGGTAATTTCATCTCAGCTTTAGACCCCTTAAAAACTAAAAATATTCACTTTTGGTAATTTTTCTTTGGGTTACTCCCGGAAGGCTACAACCATGCCAAATTTCATCACTTTGATTCTGCCAGAACATTTTGGGGTGTAGAAGATATCCCATATAGATAACACGAGAAAGATCTTTCAGTTCCCCATAAAACCACTCTAAATTTGGGAAGTTTTATTCTTGCTGATTTACTTAGTTAACGAGAACGAAAACGTACAAGTATACCGAATATCAAGTATTTATTCTAATTCCAAGTACCTAAAAATATGAGATTATATGTCCAAAAAAGATCCATTTAAATAACATTGGGAATTTCTTTATCGCCCCTTTAGACCCCCTAAAACTTAAAAATATTCACTTTTGGCATTTTTCTTGTAGGTTAGTCCCGGAAATCTACAATCATGAAAAATTTCTATTTTGGACTTTAACCAGAAGTACCCCATTATTTTATGTCAGTTCATGTATTTTTATATATAGTTAGGATGTTTTGCAAACAATCGTAAACGTATTTCAAATAGTTCTTTTTTGTTGCAGGTTTGAAGTGACCATGGTGGAGCACACTGAGACTTTTACCAAATGTGTGAAAAGAATAGTCATCAAATACCTCTTCTCAAGAAATATGGGAGCGAATGAAGGGCGCCCATGTTGTTTTTTCCAGTGTGAGCGTCCAAGTGTAAGCGACGTTTCAAAAATGGTTTCAAGTTTTGCTGTAACTAATGTAAAAATTCTATTGGATTTTCGATATTCTGAAGTACAATTTCCTCTAGGAGGTGAGCGCCCCACCTTGCCCCCCTGATGGGCGCCCTTCGAGCGAATGATTTTTTTTTTATGGATTGACACAGACAACTGCCAATGGCTGTTCTTCACATAATACAGTGAAATCGTGGGTAGCAGAGTTTCGGAGGGCAGAACGAGCACCGAAGATGATGAGAGATGTGGAAGACCCAAAACAATGGTGGCTATGGAAACGGTGGATCGTGTACACGACACAATCCTTGCAGACGGAAAAACTGGTCTATTTCGTATTGCAGAGACCCTAGGTATCAGTGTGGAGCGTGTGGATTACATCGCGCATGAAGAAATTGGTATGAAAAAGGTTTCGGCAAAGTGGATGCCCAAACCTCTCACAGCTGATCAGAAGCGGGCAACACGGGACAGTGCACAGAGTGTGTTGTGCCGTTTTCCAGTGAGTGCTTTCAACTTTATTAAACAAATTGTTAATGTTGATGAGACACAATTTTATGAGTACGATTTCGAGATCAAAACTCAGTCTATACAGTGGTGACACACTAGGTCACCAAGGCCGAAAAAATGTCACAGAGAAAAATTTACTGGGAAAGTGGTGGGTGTCATTTTTCGGTTAACTGCTGAGGGAATATCTGGAAAAAGGCACTACATTGGATGCTGAATGATACGTGAACATATTGGAAAAATTCATACCGCATTGAAGAGGCGAGGAAAACTGTCCAAACGCATCGTCTTCTTGCAAGACAATGTTCCTTCCCACAAAGCAACCATCGCAATGCACAAACTGTGTGAACTGAAGTTTGATATCATTGTGCATCACCCTGTTTTTCATATCTGGCCCACTCAGACTATTTCTTTTCACAAAACTTAAGATGCACCTGAAGGGAACTGAATTTAGATACACTAATGACGTTATAGCAGCTGTAGAGGCATGTTTTATTATCATGGGGTAGAATTACTGCAGAATGGTTGTATTAAGTTTCTCAAACTACAAGGCAACTGTGTTGAATCAAATGCTATCGCTGTGTACCTGACGTCACGTTTTCACTCCGAGGCCAGAAACTTATTTAACTCACTCCGTAGGTGCATCTTATTGCATTTTATAATGCCATAACACGTTGTACGACTTGTCTGATAAGTTTATTGATATTTACCTTTCTAAGATAACTTTATTTTACTTAGCGTAAACAGATTTCTGGGATGTTAGGGGAGTTTTAGACGATAAAAAGATATGCGGTTTACATCAACTAGCATTGACTCAATTTATGGCCGATTGAAAACACCAGAAACATAGTAATAGGCGTTTTAAATTTTATTTATTTTTTGTTCAATGTACGATCTGGAGGTCAACGCAGGAAATATTTACCACATACTTTGAATAATCACAATAAATGGAAACTTTTGTGACATCCCTTGAAGAATTTTGTACTCAAACTGCTTGATTATTTAAATGCAAAGAACAAAAGTTTCAATATAATCTAAAGCAAGTAATGAAATGAAATGAAAAACAATCTTACGTTGATCGCTAACAACAGCTGCTTCTGTCCCTTTTTCGTTTACATCTACAGAAACTTCATGCCATATTTTGGATACCTTCAGTTTCGAGGTCTTGGAAATCTCTGAGAAATCAGCTGCATCACCGAACATCAAGTTTAGACCCATCTGAGAATAGAAACGAAAATTTATATATATATATATATATATATATATATATATATATATATATATATATATATATATATATATATATATATATATATATATATATGGAATGACCAGAAAGTGAGGTAACAAAGCCTGCAGTGAAACTTGTATACACTATTTCATACCACCAATACACCCAACAGACGGTACATACATAACGTTATATTTCGACATAGTATCTATAACGGTTGACGCACTTCTCGCTTCGTGGGATGAGTCTGAAGATTCCCTACTGGTAAAAATCCTGTTCTTGCATGTTCAGCCACGTTGTCACGAAGTGTTTCACCTCTTCATCTGAAGCAAAGCAACAGTCTCCTAAGGTGTTCCTTTAAGTGCGGGAACAGATGAAAGTCGATTGTAGCAAGTTCTGGGCTGTATGGATGGTTGGTCGATGATGTTTCGCTTTGCTCAAATCTGTAGACGCCGTCCTGGGTTGGCCACTGGGCTCCTCGCCGTTGACGTTTTCTTTACCAGCCGCAAACTTTCGAAACCATTTTTCGACATGCCGACTAGACATTATAGTCTCTCCGTAAATCTCTACCAGCTGCCGATGAATTTCAGCTGTGGTTACAGGTTTCGTCCACAGAAATCGAATAACTGAGAGGACTTCTTTGCGAGACCAGTTTTTGAAACGAGTCGCCATTTCTATTTACATACCACTAGCGCCGTAGTTGGCGGGTGGCTGAAACTCTGCATAGTTGCCAACTCCATGTAGTAAAACTACTGCACACTTCTCATTCCTCTATAACAGACGAAATTCCAGAAATATGGACCTTATGACCTTAGTTTCTGATTCTTGTCCATATAAAGCAACTAATGACTTATAGCGTATATACATAGAAATGGTTGTGGAGTGCACTTAATATTGTTTAATTATTTTTAAAAGTATTATATTTCCTACCTTCAGAAGAAAAAAAAGAGAAGATGTTAAAGTGTTTCATCATCATCCTACTCTTAAATACACGGTTTATCCGTAAAGTAATGAGACTGGATCTGGTAAAAAGAATTTATTAATCCGATCGGTACATGTTGTTAAAATTCTTCTAAATAGTCTCCTTGGGTGTGGATACACCGTTGCTAACGCGATTCCCACACTGCAATGGGTCCCTAGAAATCAGCTGCCATAACCTCTTTCAAAGATTTTGGTGACCTTTCAGGCTTCTCTTGAGCTTTCGGGACATAAAAACGTCTGGTGAGCTGACACCTAGTCTGTACGATAGCTGTGGCAAGACGGACTAAATAAGCGGTAACCACGAATTCATAAATAATTTTGTGAACCGTTGTTTTTCATATGTTCGGTGATTAATCTTACACTCAAACCACGGTTGGAGTCCAGGAGATTTTTCTCTTTGGCTACATTTCTGTCCAAACCACTCGTTGAAGGTTGTCCATATCGCTCCATGTTTTCGACGGTCTCCCGTTCGTTCTTGAATTCTCGGAACCACTGGAAAACCTTGGTCCTTGACAGGTCATCGTCTTTGTAAACTTCCTTGACCAAGGCAAGCGTCACGGAAGCGGTTTTGTCCAGGTGAAAGCAAATTTTAATCGCACAGCGCTGCTCCAGTGAACGCTATATTTTCACTTTTTTTACCATGACAAAAACTCAAAAACAGTTTCTGCGCTCCGTAACCCTCACTGCGTCAGAGCCTAGACGCAACTGCTCTCCGTTGCGTTGCTTAACTTAGGTCCCCCACTCAAATTCCCCGCCGAGGAGCACGCTGCTGGCGACTGGAGCGCCGCGCGGCGGCCGGTATCATTAATTACGCACAAACCCTAGCATTATGTATAGGATCAATATACGTTACGGTTAGTCGTTTCTTGGCATTATGTATGGGATCAATATACATTTTATTCTATACTAAAAGAATGCAAATTACAAATGTAGAATATTTATTTAATTCCTTGAACTAATATCTTTTCCTCGTAGGAGAACCATCGTTGTTCGTTTAATGCTAAAATCCCTAGCATGTTGCTTTCATGAAGTGAAGGAGAAATATTATGTGAAATTACACACAACAAGGAAAAAGCGAATTAGATCAAACCAACGACAAAGATGTGGACATTTTACGTACAATCGCTATATTATTCACTTCGCAAACTCCATCTTAATAATACATAGGTTCCAGTTCTGTTCTATTAACCAATTTCAGTATAAAAATTGCAAAATTGCAAAATTGCAAAATTGCATTTGCATGTTACTATCAGTTTGTTTTGTTCTCATATTTCCTTAATTATTTTATACTGCCATAAACGATGTCCCAAATGTCAAGTATATAGTTTTTCCAAATAATGTTAGATGTTACAATGGAAATTATTATGTTCATTAGCAGAAATAGAGGATGTTTCAAAATGAACATCAGAGATTTAATTCCTTGTGGTATTTATTACATTTAACGTACAATTATAAATAATACAATAAATGAAAGAGCGACTCAAACAGTTTCTGCTACAAGTGTTCAATGTGAGCTCCCTTTGTCACACGACACACATCGAGTTGATAGGCGAGTTCTTCCCAAATCTTGAATAGTGTGTTTGGAGTAATTGTTGAACAACTGCTTCAATTCATTTTCTTAAGATGGGTAGGTCAGCTAGTAGCGGATACACGCACACGTGATCCTTTATGAATCCTCAAAGGTAAAAAATCGCATGGCGTCAGATCTGGTGAACGTGGAAGCGCATAAACTTTCCGCCGGGACATGGCACAAAATCCATTCAACTTAGGGGAGTATTGTTACATCTGAACCATCTCGTGGGGATTTGCTAACCCCCAGTTGTGAACATTTTGAGTGTTCACATTGCCACTTAGGTGAAATTTCGATTCATCATTGAAGACAACACGATCCAGAAAATCTTCATCGTCATGTAGCAACAATTGTGCTGCCAAAATGTCTTGAGCCGTGGCAAAAATGCGAACTAATGCTCACACCCTCACACACCCACGCGTTGAACAAATAAGGGTTCAGCTGTTGCTAAGCGAGAGAAAGCGAGTGGAATTCCTTCAGCCGATAGCAGCGCTTGCAGTGGAAGGCTAGGGATCAAGTCAATGTAGCATATCTATAGTCACCATATTTGCTACTAGCGCTTTCTAACGGCAGACAGAGAAAACAGTATCTGAGTACGTACAAAACTGTTTGAGTTTCTTTCATTTGATGTATTATTTATAATTGTAAGTTAGTTCTATAGTACGGAAGGAATAACGTCGTTGGTTTCCCGCGAAAAGTTGTAGTGACTTTTATAGGGAGTGGCCAGCTTGGTTACTCATGGCTCGCTGAGCGCAGTAGACGGTTTGTAGTGATTGGCTACCCTCTTACCACACCCCCAGTGGCGAGCAGATCCAAGCGCGGGAAGCCAACGACGTTACACCTGCTGGACTACAATAAATATTACAAAGACATAAAACGTCGATATTCATTTTGAAACACCTTGTAATTTAATTTATTTGTAGGGGGAAAAAATTGAGTAGACTACACAGTACACAAAGTAGATGGGGACAGAAGAAAAAGAACAACAATTATTGTTCTTGGGAAAGGCTAGCTGTCACGCATCAATGATATTTATGTTCTGGAAAGTCTTGAACCAGAAAGATACAATAGGGTTAAGATTAAAAGTGGTATTTCAAAGTTTGGCAGACCAAGAAAGGTTCAATTTTCCACAAAATATAACAGCTGCAAAGGCTAAAATATCGCGAAATCATGTGTCAAACCAAAAATCATGGCCATCTATATATTAAAATTCTACGTTTATATGTTTGTCTTTAAAGAAAAGTTTATATGTTTGTCTCCAATCTTTTCGACAATGAGATCTCGAAAACCACAAGTTCTTGGAACGTACCGTTTTCATTGATCGATTAGAAATTTTGTGTAGATTGTCCAGTTCTAATTGAATATTTCAAAAACATGTCTGTTGTTTCTTAAAACATTTTTTAGGGTTACACTGGGTGTTGAAATTAAAAAAAAACATTTAAAAAAAATCTAACCGAAAGTAGGTTCAAATCTTGCAAACGGTGCGAGATATTAAAAAAAATAATTGAAAAAACCTCTCCTTTATGGTAGCCCTTTCCGATCTTTATCAAGACTTCTTTCACTTGTGTCTGTAAAAGGCACATTTACAGATGTTATGAGGAATGACAAGGAGATTCATGCTCATATGTAAATGATGCGCTGTGTAGAGAGCGCAGGTTCAGCTAGTAAAGATTAAATATCAGTAAATTAATATCACGTTTCGTGAAATATCACCGTAGAATGTGTGCTTATCATCTTAAAGCAGGGGAGGTTCTTATTCAGTTTTGGTGTTAGCCCAAATAATGAAAGAATTGATTGGCTTGCTACGGTACGAAGTGTTATTATCAGAAATGTTCTTAGACATTAAATTGTTTTCAATACTACGATAACAAATTCAACAATCGACAAAATGAAGTTTCTGAAGTTGTTCCTAGATAGGAAGAGACCACTATGAGGTTTCAATTACAGTATGGAAGGTGTAAGCTATGACGGGATAAAATTTTGCTATTTTTGTGAAGAAGAAAAATAATAGTTATACCTCGTAGCAATATTCTCTATGAAAAAAATTCCTAAGTTTTCAACATGACTATCCAACCATATACTGGAAAAAATCCTTTATCTAGGCATCTATATACATATTGTACAAGTATACGAAATCCATAAATTTGATACGGAAATCTTTACGGAGCATATGTTATGAATATGCTACATATGTACTGCCTTTTTCCTTGTTTAGATGCTACATCATGTCACTGCAGGATGTCTTACATTTTACAGCCTTCCGTATACTACTTATGTATATGTATGTTACATACGTCAACTATATGTTGTATACGTCCATCTGTACATGAGTTCGTTACTGCTTATATTAAGTTATTTCTTTCATACGGAAAGTACGTATAGATGGAACACTTATACGAAATATTATAAAACGTAAGTTTTCAGTTATGCGTGTGCTGCAGGATCTTACATAATAGTCATACGTCAAGAGTCTTCATCCTGTCGAAACTAAAATACCGCTAATTTTACAGTAATTATGTGATATCTTCAAATAGATAAAAGATAATTGAAATATAGAACAAGAGCTCCCTAGACAATATTATTTTGGGTGAGGTACCGTTATCACAAGTCACCTAGTGGCTTACCGTTTTCAGCTGTTTAGAAACGCGAAAATAAATGCCGATTTTCAAAATGGCTCGAAATCGAAAGCAGATAAGTGAGTCGTGATAACGGTATCTCATGTAAAATAATATTGTTTAGGGCGCTCTTGATCCACATTTCAATTATATTTTATCTATTTGAAGATATCACATAATTACTGTAAAATTAGCGGTATTTTGATTTCGCCGGGATGAAGACTCTTAAGATTTACGCACGTAACCTATGTTTTTACGTTCCCCACATACCTTTTTTCTCTGTGTACACAAGACCAAAATACCACAAGAGATGCTCATGAACAATTCGCTCTAGCATATTAATTTCTCGGATTTTCCAGCTAGGAGTCCAGACTTGGTCTGCTGATTATAACTTATGTCATGAATTGGAGAAGATGATTTTTATACTAAACGTCACCCCCAACGTGCAATGTGTAACACGATCCCTTACGTGATTTGTGAAACGTTGGGAATGGTGGGTGATCTTATATCATAGGCCCGTGGCCTCAGCGCCTGTAACTTGATATTAAGAACCTGAGTGCAGCTTGAATATTGTAAGTTTTTGTTTAGTTTAACGTCATACGATTTTGCTACAAGGCTAATGGGGACGTGATGATGGTAATGAATAATATAATGGAGTGAATTACGTGGGAAGAAAGGGGAGAACTCCGAAGAAATTCATATGCTCTGAGTTTGTCCATCTAAAATCTTACTTCGCACGAGCTGAGATCAAACCAAGGACAAGCACACACCAGAAGTGAGCGAACTACGACTGAGCCGTAATAACGTTAATGTTTTACACATTGTCGTATCTTGAAGAATAAACATTTTGATGTCCATTTCAGTAGTCGTTTTAGAGCAAAGCTCCTTTTTACTCGACCTAGGCGTTTGGTTATCCGGGTACTCCTCCGACATGCCTGAACGATTCTTCGCCAAATTTGACATGGTGGTTTAAAGCGCGCACTGAGTGCTGTAAGCGGTAGAATTCGCGATAGGACATAACATTGAGGAATAATCACCGAAAATCGGGATTACTATAAACTTAATATTGGAAATTCACACGAAAAAAATGAAATTTTTAAGTTTTACGTTCCACGGTTATGCCGGTTAGGCTAAAGGAGACAGTGATGATGAGAAATGAATGAAATGATGGAATGAAGAAAGTGGGAAGAAATGGGAGAACCCCGAGAAAACCAACGAGCACGCTATTTGTCCACCACAAAGTCCACACAGCGCGAGCTGGGATCGAACCCGAGACCCCAAGCACCGGAGGTGAACGCTCTACCACTGAGCCAGCGCCCCTCCTCACATTCTCATTGTAAACATTGTAAACATTGGAATTCTCATTGTAAACATTGGAAAATACAATTTTCAGCATTTAGAACTAGGACGAAGTCCTTTTCGTTTTGATCTGCGAAAACCATTTTTCAAAACTATTATGCTTTTCACTGATACAACAAATTCAACTCTTAGAATGTCGTGCTCTCTCAAGAAAACAATTGATACACTAAAAGAAAACTCTTTGATCGTTTCGCTTCAAATTTGCAATTAATGCATACCTACTTACTTCTGCAGTGCTTACTTCTTCTACTTTTGCTGTCTAATGTGTGAAGGATAGAATTTGTGGTAGTAGCAGATACGAGAATCTACTCAGGACATCCGCATATCAAGAAGACACATGCGCGCTGTTTACTCTAGCAGAAGCAGAAACAAAGCTAAACATAAGAATATATTTATGTTACTATGGATCTACCAACTAGCACGACCTCATAAATATGATCCCGATTGTTAAAAGAGTATTGGTGTTTGATTTTAAATTTTGGGATTCATGGGTTAATTTAGGAGTAATTGTGATTAAAGGAACGTATGATATTTGATTGAATAAAGTAGAGTAATTGATCTTTAGTGTAAAGTGTCAAACAGGAATGAACTTGCCAACCACCTACCACCCAAATAAAAGCCATTCGAACTGAAGTATTTCTGCGTGCAATTTAAGGCCTCTCAGTTTCAATTATAAGGTATCTATCTAAACTATATAATATAAATAAAATAAACAGTTTGTTTGTGCGTTTGTCAGTCTGTCTGTCTGTGTGCGGCCTGGGGACCAGACGATTTTTCTCAAATTTCTAACCAGGGAGGGTCTCAGGGAGGCGTTTACCGGAACCGGCTTGGGAACCAGACAAATTGACCAAGAGTTACCAAATTTTAGTCACCAATACTTTAGTCCAGACCAGAGTTAAACGTTTTAGTCAAAATTCGAACCAGGGGGGTCTCAAGGGGGCGTTTACCGGGACATGTAAAAGTAGTAGAAAATGAGCGATATTAGTGTCGAATTCATAGTTTTCGCGGTCGCTGAAATCAATGGTGAAACTCCAATCGCATTAACTTCGAAAGTCATGCTATTCGGCACCGGGCCAGGGGTCACCGGTGGGTGAGATACCGATATATATATATATATATATATATATATATATATATATATATATATATATATATATATATAATCCAAAATGACCGATATTAGTGTCAAATCCATAGTTTTCGGGTCGCTGAAATCAATGGTGACACTCCCATTAGCGATGACTTGCAAATTTAGTTACAATTGTATGCATGCCGGGAGTCAGCGGGGGGGGGGGATAACGAGACATGAAAATATAATCCAAACTGACCGATATTAGTATCAAACCCATAGTTTTCGCGGTCGCTGAGATCAATGGTGATACTCCCACAAGCGTTGACTTCCAATACAGACCCCGTGCGAAGCATGGGTATATTTAACTAGTGCAAAATATAATTCTAATAACAGTAAGTACTATTGAAAGTATTCAATACACATTTAAGAAGTTAGTATCGTTATCCGGTTAAGAGTACGAAAATTCACAAGAGAATATTTAATACGAGGGAGGATCAAAAACTAATGTTACAAGGCCGATATTTCTAAAATTTCGTTTGTTATAGACGAATGAGGATTGTGCGGTAATTTTAATACATGGAGTTGGCAACTGTGCACAATTTCAGCCAAATGGCGCTAGTTGTATGTAAACAAATGAGACTCGTTTGAAAAACTAATCTCGCGAAGGAGTCCGCTCAGTTATTCGATTTCTCTGGGCGAAACTTGTGGCTGCGATTGAAATTCACTGGCAGCTGGTAGAAATTTCCGGAGAAGCTTTAATGTCTCGTGAGCATGTCACACAATTGTGTCAAAAGTTCGCGGACGACAACGCGTGCTCGAATACAGCCCAGAAGACCACCACGCTGTTTGAAGTAGTTAAGCTCGGACTCATCGATTACCTTCTCTACAGCCCAGACCTCGCTCCAAGCGACTTTTACCTGTTCCCGCACTTGGAGAAGCACCTAGAAATCTGTTGCTTTTCTTCGGACCAGTAGGTGAAACACTTTGTGACAATGTGGCTGTACACACAAGGATAGAATTTTTACCAGGAGGGAATCTTCAAACTCATCCCATGATGGGACAAGTGCCTCAACCGACCATGTCCAGAAATAACCTAATGTATGTGCTATCTGTTGGCTATATTGGTTGTATGAAATCAAATATACACGTTTCACTGCAGGCTTTGTAATATTATTTTCTGATCACCCCTCGTATGAAATAGAAAAGATTTAAATTACTTTAAAGATAGCGAATGAATAAGTTCTAAGTTAAATATGTATTGAAAAGTTGATAATTTATCAAGAAGAAAATACAAGGTTGAAACAAAATAAATAAATAAATGCATACATAAATAAATAAATAAACAGCACAAGAAAAACATATTAATGGGATTTTAGCTATGAAAGTTACATACTGCTGGCAAAATCCAAGTAAAATCTGTTGATGCCTGTAGCTGAAATGTAGGTAGATTTACATGCATATTTGTTTCCGTAAGATTCCTAATTAATGATGTCAAATTTAATTCGGATATCCTCTCCTCTAGCTTGGTAATTCTCGTTTCTATGTTGGGTAAAATTATTAGCATTTTTAGATTCCATCCCTGAAAGAAAAAGTGAACTGATATAGTGTCCATTCAAAGTTTTTCATGGAATAGGGTTCGTCTAATTTTCGATTGAAAATAAAATAAAAATAAACAAACATTCAACGAACAATTATATATATATATATATATATATATATATATATATATATATATATATATATATATATATATATATATATATATATATATATATATATAGATAGATAGATAGATAGATAGATAGATAGATAGATAGATAGATAGATAGATATAGATATATAGATATAGATATTAATGTTTAAGAAAGTAGTTTTTCATAATTAAAGGATAAATCATAAAATGACTTATTAAAATAATATTATTTGAAGTGTAAGAAAAAAAATTAAAAATAAAAGTGCAAAATTAAAGTGCTAAATGAGTCATTTTCTTTCCTTCTGATGTGTACAATTGTAACAAGTTAAATTCAAAGCAAACTCGTCTGATTAAAATTGTTTTGAATTAGTCCTGTAGATCAAGGTCAAAAACATCAAATTTTTTATAATTTGTTTATTAAGTTCTTTTTGTTCTACTCTGACTCTGATTATTGAAATTAATAATATAGCCAACATAACTGCTGAAGAAAGTACTTTAGATGTACTATCTGCTATAGTTCTTTTTTTATTTTAGTTCATTACTGAAGCTCGTAAATCAAGTAATTTGGCGTGTTTTTTTTTCTTACAATCCGTAGAAGTGTGCAGCACAACATAATAGTGGAAATGTATTTCATAAAAATAATGGACACACTTCATTTTGCTTTTGTTGTCTTTACTGACTCTTGCTTATTAATTTGATATAATGAAATTTGAGGCAATTAAAGGACAAGAGATTCAAGTCTTCTTCTTCTTCTGCTAAGCCTTTTTTTTTCAGTTAGCTGGGGTCGGCTTCTCGAATCGCTGTTCTCTACCTGTTTCTATCTTGTGTCGTGTCCACTGTGAAAACACACTGTAGCATATCGTTCTCAACATAATCTCCTAACTTCTTCTTTGACCGCCCTCGGGCTCGTTTTCCATTCACCTCTATATCATCTACTCGGTGAGCTACAGTACGTATTCCAAAGATCTTCTCTTTACATGCCCAAACTATCTCAGTCTACTTTCTAGCAATTTTTCTGCCACTTGTCTCAACTTAACTGTTCCCTGGATCACTTCATTCTTAATTTTGTCCTTCCACGTCACTCCACACATCCACTGCAGCTTCTTCGTCTCCACAACATGCTATTTCTGTTTGTCCCTCTTCTTCGTCGTCCAACATTCTTCTCCGTATAATAGGGCAAGTGTCACTACTGTTTCCTATTTTTTTTTTCTTTAAGGCGTATTGGTACCCTACAGTCACATAACACTCCTGACGCTTCTCTTTTCTTCGTCCAACCGCTGCTAATTCTGATGTTTACATCTGCTTCTATTCTTGCATTTTCCTGCAAAATTGATCCTAAGTACTTGAATTTCATTATTACCTCTTTTTCGTCCAGTCGTATTCTTGTATTTTCGATTACATTTTCCCTGAAAGAACAATGTAAATATTCTGTCTTAGCTCTATCAATTCTAAGCTCTTTGCTCTCCAATGCTTCTGTCCAGGCATCTAGTTTCTCTTGTAGAGTTGCCTTGGTCTCACCAAAACGATGTCATCCACAATGGGAAAAAGAGACTTCAATACATGGAAAAATGGACACTATTTATTTTAGATTATAAGAGTAATTTTTATATCTGGACAGAATAAATGTTTCAGACACTGGAAAGAACTTCAAACAAAGTGTTTAAACATGAAATATATCCGAAATGACGAAAAACTGGAGTTGAACCCTTTGTGCACTGAACGTTCTATATGCAGTAGTATTGAGTTCAGTTAGAAAAGTAAATATAAAGATATAGTTTTGTAAAATTAAAATTACTTAGTTGTAATTACACCAAATTGAAAGAATAAAAAAACATAATAGCTCACCAAGTAAGATAACTCCAATACTTCAGCCCCTAAACTGCTGATTTCGCTGTAGAGGAAGCTATCGGTAGCATACATCATATCCACTTCTAAATCTATTCCTGGTTTTACATGAAATGGTTTCCTCTTTGTTCTGTGTAGTTGAAATTTAGTCTGCCACAAGCCTTTAAAGTAAATGGTGTTCAGAATCATCAACGTTGTATCAGCACTTAAGGTATCTGGCGGAGAAATAACAAAGCATTAGTTACTAACAAAGGTAAATACTCAAATCTTAAATCTCACACTATTCTAGTATTTATTCATTTCATAGTGTAGTGGTTCTCAACTGCTGCGTCCTGATACACTGGTGAGTCACGAAATTTTAGAATTTAAAAATCGTGAAAAGAGACAGACTGTACCAGTCAACACCTCCAGCGCTACCAATCATGCTCAGTGCTACATAATCATTATAAGAACTAATAGGTTTCACTATTATAATATATGTTATTATTATCTATATTATAAAATTGAAAGTGACTATGTTTGTGACTCTTAATATCTTGAACCGCCAGACTGATCTCGATTAAATTTTCAACGTAGGTGCGGTTCTGGCCTGGGAGTGTTTTTATCTAATTACTTTGACGGTACAACTTAGGGGAGGGGGAGGAGGGGGACAGAAAAAATAAATAAAACTTAATAACTCTTGAACTACTCTACCGATCTTGATCAAATTTTCAACGTAGATGAGGTTCGGGCTTGGGATAATTTTTATCATTCAATTTTGAGTTGAGTTGAGTTGAATTTCAGTTTAGCGTCCCTTTCAGCAGCGAGACTATGTGAGACGTGGACCTACTGATTAACGTGGAATCCGAACCACATGAGCTCCCGCCGGCCATCATTTAATTTTGTCGGTGCAACGTAGGGGAGGGGGAGGGGGAAATGTATATGTAAAAAAAATTAAAAATAAAAGTGACCATCTATTTGACTTCGCTCTTGAAGCACCTGACCGATCTCGATCAAATTTTCAACATAGATGAGGTTTGGGCCTGGGATTATACTAATCTATTCACCTTTACGATAGAACTTAGGGGAGGAAGTAGGAGGGGGAGATATATAAAAATAAATAACACTTATAAATCTTGAACCACCGGACCGATGTCGATCAAATTTTCAACGTAGATAAAGTTCGAACATAAGATGATTTTTGCCATATTACTTGGACGATGTAACTTAAAGGAGGAGAAAAAACATTTACAAATGATCGAAAATGACCGATATTAGTGTCGAGCCTATCGTTTCTGAGGTTACTGAGATGAACAGTGACACTTCTGATGCCGTGGCCCGCAACATAGGGAGGAGAGGGGATATATAAAAATCATCGAAAATGACCAATATCAAGGAGCGCTTTAGTAATAGTAAAAAGTGACTGACTAACGAAACATGTTACTATTTTTTCTTAATTTAACCCAGCAAAACGGGTAATTGATGCTAGTGTATAATAAAATAACAAACAATTGTGTTGCGATGTGCTGGACGTTCAGCAAACTGTGTCGTCAGTCAGAAAAGGTTGAGAACCACTACCATAGTCTAACACAATTTATGTCTATTATGTGTTATACGAGGGGATGTTGGGAAGTATTCAGTTTACCACCTTTCCATTGGCCAAGTGCAATAAATCCCATCATTTCGTTTGAATACTATTTTCTTCTATGTATGTGTAACCTAGAATCAAGACACTGGGACTAATGAACCTATTTCTGTCTACAGACTATCTATGATGAGATGCTATAAACAATAGAAATACATGCCCGTGTAATACCATTGTTAAGAACAGGTTTGACAAAATTAAAACATTATATTTTTGCACTGAAGATGAGGCCCGCTCTGGTAGATCCTCCATAGTGATTGTCACCCGAAACAATTGAAACGGTGCAAGAAATAATTCTCTTAAAAGGGAAGGATCCGAATTGGACACTCGAGTTGTCGAACGACATGTACCAGGTGTGAAAAAGGGTGTGAAACTATGGAAATATGCAAATTTATAGCGGCTGGGGGCAATATGGAAAAGGAGGAGAGCCGGAAAAAATATGTAGCCCAGCAACACAGAAAGATAAGGAATCACTCCTCCTGAAAGGGTATCACACATTCAGGGTTGGAAAAAAAATATTTTAGAAAAAAATAACAAAACATGTTTTAAACATTTTGAACAGTTTAAAACGTTATTTTAAACACATTTCAAAATCATGTAATAACATTTATTAACACTGTTTTGCTTTTGCAACCGATCTTTTCATTTATTTTATCCTCGTTAAGACTACTCTGTGTTGGGTACATAATTTTTCAGTATAGATTAGTAATTCTCAACTTACTTCATACGACCCCCTTTTATTACACTCTCTTGCCAGTGACCCTTGTAAGTATTTTCTTGATTGTAATAAGCTCTTTAGGTAGATTTTATAATCTACCTACTATAGAGATTTCACACAATTTATCAATATGGCAAAACAGAGTACTTACCATCCTTGCGTGTCCGGGTTGTTTTGTTTAAAACAAAATGTTTAAAACAAATGATTGAAACTTGTTTTAAACAATTGATTTTGTATAAAACAAATTTTGTATACGTTTTAAACATTTTGTTTTAAACAAGTGTATTTTTAAGACTTGTTCTAAACATATTTTTATTTTATTTTAGTTTTGTAAAAAAATCTGCCAGTGAAAGAAAATTTTCAAAAAGTGCTCCCCATTCAGAAAAATTACACTCAGAAAAATCCGTTCTCCGGACAGCTGTATATTGTACAAAAATACGGAATCCTCTTGCTTACTATAGAAATCAGTACGGAGCGTACGTTATCCGTATGCTACATAGGCACTACCCTTAGATGTTACATCATGCCGTTGCAGGATGTCTGATATCTAACAGTCTTCCTTATATTATATACATATATGTATGTTACCTTCGGAAGCTATATGTTATATACGTCCATTGTGTGATACTGACCACCTATATTGTTTCATACGAAAAGTAGATGGAACACTTATACAGAAAGTGTTATAAAACATGCATTTTCAGTTGTACGTTTGCTGTACTTTAAGTACAAAAACTACAGGATTTACAAATGTAACGTACGATCTTACGTACGCCACTTACATTTTTTTCTCGGTGCATTTTTTCCCATTTGAATGTTTTGATATCTCGCAGCTACAGCAGGTCAATGTTGTGATATACAATTTATTTTGTATCTTTTGCCCCCTTTTTTTAACATATATTGTATTGTTTAAATGCGTATCAGTTAACTTGGGAGAATGTGTCTTAATTGAAGGTTGGACTACTTGTAGAACTGATATTAAAAAATAAATAAAAGAATTATCATGGAAACAAATTTTTGTGTTGTATTCAGAAAACAAAAAAAAAAGGTTATTTGCTAAATTACGGTTCTGAAATTAAAGTATCTCGGACATTCGTTGATTCAGTACCTGCTGGTTCTCAGTCTCTATACAACTTGGAATCGTTTAACATGAATTTTACGAGAAGAAAAAACGAAATAATTTGGAGCAAATTTATTGAAGTAACTGAAACTTAATCAGATAAGGAAACGACCACGCGAGCCCGTTGCAAGACGTGTAAGAAAGAAATGGCTGGTTTAGTTCAAAGAATAAAGAATCATTAAGAAAAATGCAATGCTGTTGCACTATAAAAATATTAGGTGAGTAATGTTATACGCCACATTATATTCCTGTATACTACATTGTAGGTGTCAAAACTACAATATAATTTAACACAGTAGTTGTGCTAATAACCGGATAGAAATAAGTTCTTACTTTTCATTATGATCACTAGATGGCGAGATATTTTTTCCCAAGAAGTTTGTGAATTATTAAAACAAAATGATGTAGCTGGAAGAGGTATAAGTCTCATCAAAAAGTATAATGAAGCCTTGACGAAAGACGCGGAACAGAAGCAGTTTAGTCTTCGATTGGTTGTAATTCTTTCTAAAAAATGTTCAGGCTCCACTGAAGAAAGCGTTTTTGTAAGTTGAGAATTCAAATACTGACATTTTGTTTTGAAAGGTTTGACAACAAGTAACAAGAAAGGCGAACTGGAGCTACCTGTAAATATGACTTAATTGTATTGAAATTTCGTTAGTTATTTGTATACATTAGAAGGAATAAAATAAACCGTGTGGACCGCCGACCACAGAATATCTATACTATTATAGCATATGGAAATATATGTTGGTAAGTAATGACTTAAATCGCATTCATTTATATTCCCTACTATTCCATGTTTTAAGTTTTTAATATAACAATCAGCTTACAAAAGTTCAGCTGAAATTATACAGGGTAGACAAAACTCTAAAAACACTTCATACACGACACTTAAGTTTGGCCCTCCACTGTACAACACGTGTTGCAATTGCTTTCTGTGTGTCGGTTTTTGCTTTCTGTGTGTCATGTCGACATTCCTCTTCTGTTAGCAGTAACCAGTTCACCTGTGAGTGTCATGGTGTGAAAGTGGTGCGATAAAATGGGCGACCTGACAGACTTCTAAAGAGGCATGATAGTTTGTGCCCGTCTGGTTGGAACTTCAGTAGCAACAGTGGCGGACATTGTGGGTGTATCGAAAGGCACTCTGTTCAATGTCACGAGGGCATACACAATTCATGGGCAAACGACGTCTGCAAAGCACAACAGTGGTCGAAAAACAATCCTGTCAGATAGGGACCGGAGGGCATTAAAACGGATTGTAGCAGCTAAAAGGAAGACCATTGCAATGAAAATTACGTTTGAACTCAATTCCGGCATACAGAACCCAGTTTCATCGAAAACAGTGCGACAGGAACTTCACAAAATGAAAATTCATGGCAGGGCCGCTATCGCCAAACCCCTGGTCATAGCAGTAAGTTCGAAGAGGCATATCCAGTGGTGCAAGGACCACAAGACGTGGACTCATGAGCAGCGGAAACACGTAATGTAGTCCGATAAATCGACCTTCGCCTTGTTTCCAACAACCGGTCATGTTTACGTATGGAGAACACCGTCGCAGGTCTATAATACAGACTGTCTGCTCCCAACAGTAAAGCATGGGGGTGGTTCTGTTACAGTATGGGCAGTAATATCGTAGGTTTCTACAGGTCGCATCATAGCCCTGCATGGAATGATTAATGCTAAGGCGTATGAGGCCATTTTGGGGAACCAGGTTCTACCCATTGCCCAAATTTTGTTCCCTGATGGTGATGGCATCTATTAAGATGATTTGGCACCCTCTTACGGTGAAATCATGGTTTGAGAAGCATGATGAGAAGCTATCACACCTCCCCTGGGTACCACAATCACCAGATCTGAACATCGTTGGGCCATTGTGGTCTGAATTAGAAAGGCGTGTTCGGTTTCATTATCCTCCACCAGCATCCCTTACGGAACTGGAGCATGTTTTGTAGAAATATTGGTACAAATTTCCACACACCACGATTCAGGAGCTGTAAACGTCCTTTCCATGTCGGATCCAAGCTGTTTTGGACGCAAAAGGTGGCCCCACACCATACTAGGTATGATTTTCACACTTTTGCAAACGTTTTATATTTTTTGTGCAACCCCTGTATATAGATATAGCCTCACATTTGTGAATAAAATCACGTGTTTCTACATAAGCACCATCAAACACACAACAGAATCCCATCGCCACCGAAGGAACACGAACAGGATACGAAGAGATACGAAGAAAACCCCTTTAACCCCTTCACAGATTCCACCTCCAAAGACTGACTATAAAAACAGACACTTCGAGGCATAAGACATCAGTTGTTAACTGGTCATCCCCTACCTATTTCTGAGCTGCAATTGGCTAGAGATACTCCCTTCTCTCCAAGGTGCAACGGGCGGAGATACTTCTCTAACCCAACCTCTAGGCTGGAACGGGCAAGAGATATCCCTACCCATCTCGACCTGTAACAAGCCTGAGATCTTACCCTACGTCTGAGCTGCAACGAGTAAGAGATTCCTTTAGACCCAGCTACATAGGACAGAGTCATTCTTATTCAACAAACTTCAAGGCCTCCGAGTGGCAACTGGCGGAGGTCAACTTGTAGAGGAAAGAATTTCCTAGAGACTTACTTATTTGTAATCTTGTGTACAAACTGTATAAACACTTTTACAATAAAAAAGGTGAGAGAAAACCCCGTGTATCATTACCGAATATTACAATATATTTATAACGTGAGAGAGTTTTGCTAAATGTCATTGGAAAACAAATGTAAATGAGAAACGTATCTTAGACTATCATGCACATGCTGTGAAAAGAAATAAAATGTATATTTACTTTGAGGAATGAGGTTTTCAATTTTCTTTTCCGTGACTTTTTTCACCCAGTTGTTTATCCTAGTTTGAGTTGCATTTGATGCATAATTGACATGATCTAGCTTGGAGAAAAAATATTGCTCTGCAAGGAACTGGAAGTGATAGCGGACAGAGAAGCCTTCCTGGTGGTAGACTCTGTTCTCAATCTTTACCTTAGACTCCTTGTTTTTCTTTAAGAAAAAGTAATTAAATTTGAAAATTAATATTTTATGAAAATGGATTTGCAGAAACTAAATCTTTGGTAGTAAATGAATTTAAAATACACTTAAATTTTTTTCAATACAGGTGAGTATTTTTCAACAGGTTTAGCTTAACGCATAAACAATGTTGTTCAAATATACTTAAAGCATTACTTAAATTTAAAAAAAAAAGATAATGATGCTCTTTTACCCTCTGTTATTTCTACGTTAAACAGTAACGTTTATTAAAAATCAAAATATACTTCATTCCGTTTATTACACACTTATAATCATAAATCGCAGTTAAATCATTCACTTAATATTTTATGTGAATATAAAAATAATAATACTAAATTCAAACAAGTTGAAAGAAATAAGAATTTTGCATTTAGAAACCTGCAAAAACCTATGAAACACACGGAAACTGCATTTACAAAATTTCGAAATTTAACTTTCGAACCAGGTCAAAAAGTGTTAATTCAAAACATCGCACCAAAAACAACAAAAAAAGCATGTTTCGCTGATAAATTCTAAACACAAGGTAAACTCCTAAAAGCAAGTAAATAAAAATTCTTATAAAAACAAATATTTATATCAAAAAATAACACATTTAACATCCATAAACTTAAAAAGTTACAAAGAAACATTAAATGATAAGAACAATTCATTAGTAAACCAAAAATAATTTTCAAAAATTAAAAATTAAATTAAATTAGACAATATTTTAATGACAAGTGAGGCCCGTCATCTGGGTTATCTTCCCAGTAAACTAATAAATCGACGTTTATAAAATAAACATAAAAAATTCAATAAAATTAAAATATTAATTTTAATTTTTACTATGTTCAAAATAATTTGTCAACTCTTCTGAGATACATATTTTGAATTTAAGAATGAAAGAAACGCTTATGACAATATGTTTCTACGTAATGAGATAATACCCAATTAAATCTAAACTTGTATTTTCCATCATTTCTATGTAAAAGTTACTTTACAACAATGATATCAAACAAATCTTTCAAAATGTGTTTTCCGGAGCTTTACTGTTTGTACGTAATATTTTATCTGCTTATTATTCTTAAATATTATTTAATATCAGATATTCACTTCTCTTTACTTTTTCTTTAAGAAATGAAAGCATTAGAGTTAATTATTATATCTACCATTTACGTACAAATCTTTTGATTTCTTTTTGAAGGTAGAGATTAAACAAAATAGGTAAAAATGAGAATTCTAGCCCTACTTCTTGCTCAAGAGCTACTTCTTATTAGGATCACCAAGTTAGACTTAAGGTTAATTCACACCTAGTGTGCCGTGCCGCTACAGTTATTTCACCATTTTCCTTAGTTCTGGCCAACTTCGTGTCGCTTCGTATGTTCCGAAAAAAGACGAAGGATCTTATGACTTTCATTGTGACTTTTGCAATAGAAAGTTAGAGCAGTTATCTCGGTTCAATTCGTTAATACGGTCAGACTGTTAACGAATCTATGGATAACAACGACGTTAATGGTGGGTATAAGTAGCTAATATCCAATACAAGTGAGCACTTTTAAATTGTTTTATGGAATAAGTAACTATAATTATCTCTGACGCGTTCACCAGTGGAGTTAGTTAAGATCTTAACATTTAACGAAAACCTTAACTGTGTCTATTTATATCGCATATCCCATATAAGTAAGGTAATATATATTTGTACTGCAATATACAGGGTATTACAAAATAAGAAAAAAGTTCATATAGACCTGTGGTTGAAAGTGCATAGTTCAGTAGTTATAGGGTACCGAAAACGTGAAAAAAAGAACTTTAAACATGCATAGTTTCACTACTATACGACGGATCGCAGTCCAGTCAATGATGAACTAATATGCGAACTATTAAAATATCCATTTTTCAGAACTTTCGGTACTTGCACAGCCATTTTTAGAGAAGCTGTTTGGGAGTACTTGATCACTCTCCACCTACCTCTCTAAAAATTGGTGTGGAAGCACTGCATCATTCTTACACATGGATATTTGGATTATTCACATACCAGTTCTATAGTGATGCCTTGACTCGACTACGATCGGTCCTAAAATAGTGGAACTATGGACCTTTAAAATTAGTTTTTTTTTTACTTTTTCGGCACCCTGTAACTCCGAAACTATCCACTTTTGAACACAGGTCCACATGAACGTTTTTTCTTACTTTGATGTGAGGAAACTGTACCCAAAATATTGTGCCGCATTTTTGTGACACCCTGTATAACTAGAGTAGTGTTTTGGATCGAGTTTGTTAATAAAATCAGTCCTTTATCGTCTTAATGGATAAAGCTGGCTATGTATATTCCATATATTTACGTTACGCGTGATTGTATATGCTCTTTACCAGAGTTTATAATTTTGTAATGTTAGTAAGTCTTTCATTACTCAATTAGTTCAATATACCCATGCTGCGCACGGGAGTTATATTTGGAAGTCAACGCCTGTGGGAGTATCACCATTGATCTCAGCGACCTCGAAAACTATGGACTTGATACTAATATCGCTCATTTTGGGCTATTTTTTACGTCTAGGTATCCACCCGCTGACTCCCGGCCCGCATGCAATTGTAACTGAATTTGCAAGCCATCCCTAATGGAAGTGTCACCATTGATTTCAGCGACCGCGAAGACTATAGATTTGACACTACTATCGGTTATTTTGGATTACTTTTATATGTCTCGGTATCTCAACCCTATCTTTCCCCTCAGTGACTCCAGGCCCGGAGCCGAATAGCGTGAATTTGGAAGTTAATGCGATCGGAGTTTCACCATTGAATTCAGCGGCCGCGAAAACTATGAATTCGACACTAATATCGGTCATTTTATACTACTTTTACATGTCACGGTAAACCCCCCCCATGAGTCCCCCCCTGGTTCGAAATTTGAAAAAAAAAAGGGCTTCGTCTTGATGTGGGGCCTGGGCCAAGGTACCTCCGACCAAAATTGGGTAATTCTCGGTCCACTCGTCAGGTCTCCAGGCCGCACACAGAGAGACAGACAAACACACAAACAAACTCTTTATTTTATTTATATTAGATACGCTAAATCTTAAATTTTAAATTTCATTTTTGCGATAGACAGCAAGAGTAACCATCTCAGTTAAGTTTCCTAATGAAATCAATCCGTTAATATCTTAACGGGTAACAGTGACACGTCCGTCTCTTAATCCAAACAATAACTCTTAAATGAAACTGAGTTTTTGTCCCTGTTAGTTATCTTGCCATGTACTGATCACTGATAATAAATCATCATATTTTTATATTTACAGGCTCCTACCTCCGAAACAAGGTCAAGAGGATAAAGATCAGAACCCCTTCGTGGCTAACCGATTAGCGTACGTGCCTTTGGCGTGGAATACCTGTGTTCGATTCCTAGCAGAACTCATGCCGTTGCGATTCCATGTTAATCAGTAGGTCCCGTCTCATATAGCCTCGCTGCTGAAAGGGACGTTAAACTCAAAATCAACTCAAGGTTAAATATCATATTAGGTTTTTCATCTTTTTTATATATATATATATATACACTAGCTGAATCTACGCTCTCTACTCATTCACATATGAGCATGAATCTTCTTGTAATTCTACACATCTGTACATGTCCCTTTACAGACACAAGTGAAAGATGTCTTGATAAAAATCGGCAAGGGACATCATAAAGGGGTGATTTTTTCGATTATTTTTTCAATATCTCGTACCGTTTGAAAGATTTGAACCTACTTTCACTTGGAGTTTCTAATTCATGTATGACCAGTGTTTTCTTTCTTCTTGCATGCAGTATGTAATAAGCAAATACATTACATACACAATTAATTATAACTTCAATGATATATAGTATTCATTGGACAAAACAGTCCAAACAATAAAGATTCATCTAAGACTGGAGAAATAATTATCCTTTGTTTTTCATCATCATTTGGCCATGAAACAAATACCTGAGAGACATGGAACCCTTGTACACAACTCTGTCATGTTGGAGTGTATAACTCGTAAGATATGATGCTTTACATTTTTTAATATTAACACTTCCAGTGTACCCCTAAAATTGTAATAAAGAAATAATGGTCATGGTTTTTTAAATATACAATTAGAACTGGATAATCTACACAAAATTTGGAGTCGACCAGTGAAAACGGCACCTTTCTAACACTTGTGAATTTTGAGATCTCATTGTCGAAAGGAATAGAGACAAACATATAACCTTTTCTTTGGGGACAAACATATAAACCTAACATTTTAATATATACACATCGTCGACACTTCTGAACACCTTGTGCGAGTTCTCTACACTCGGTGCATATATTAAGTAACTAGTTGAATATACCCATGCTTCGCACGGGGGCTGTATTTGGAAATCAACGCCTGTGAGAGTATCACCATTGATTTAAGCGACCGCGAAAACTATGGATTTGACCGCGAAAACTATGGACTAATCGGTCATTTTGGATTACTTTCATATGTCTCGGTATCTCACCCCCCTCCCGTTGACCCCCGGCCGGGAATTTGGAAGTTAATGCGATCGGAGTTTCACCATTGATTTCAGTGACCGCGAAAACTATCAATTCGACACTAATATCGGTCATTCTCTACTACTTTTACATGTCCCGGTAAACGCCCCCCCTGAGATCTCCCTGGTTCGAATTTTGACAAAAACGTTGAACTCTGATCTGGAGCCTGGACCAAGATATTCGTGACTAAAATTTGGTAACTCTTTGTCAATTTTCCTGACTTCCAAGCCGGTTCCGATAAACGCCCACCTGAGACCCCCCTGTTTCGAAATTTGAAAAAAGGGCTTCGTCTTGATCTGGGGCCTGGGCCAAGGTACCCCTGACCAAAATTTGGTAACTCTCGGTCCACTCGTCTGGTCCCCAGGCGGCACACAGACAGACAAACAAACAAACTCTTTATTTTATTTATAGTAGATTGAGTCTTTTCTAATTTTATAAGGAAGACACATAATTCTTCTAGTAAATAAATAAGAGGATATAACATAAAATGAAACTCACTGTTAATATATTTTGAACTTGGAATACTCCTTCCATCAAAACTCTCTTATCCTCTGGAAAGTGCATAACGTTCGATATCTGCTCAGCAGTCTTTCCCGACGCTCCCACGTATGCTAAGGCCATAGCTAAGTAAACACTCAGAGGGGAGAAAAGTATATTCCCTTCTTTACAGGACAGGATCTGAAATAAAGACAAATATATTAGATAAATCACGTATTGGATACCCTAACATTTCAAGAATGTAACATGTGAAATAAATCTACCAACAAACCTAAGCTCTAGATGAACGATGAGCACAAAATCATTTACTAATTTTGAAATCGGTACAAATTTAACACAAAAAAGACTATTCTGCTCAAACTTTCGCAGTAGTTACATAAACTCAAATAGTTTTCGGATGTGTTGATTGGAATTACAAACACGCGATACGCGGGAAATAACGAGACGATAATCCAGCTCCTGTCAAATCTTAGGAAGTCTAACAGATGTAATGGAGTATACAGGGTGTTTCAAAACAACACCGACAACGTTTGGGAGGTGATTTCTGACACAAAGATAAGACAAAAAAGTATTGACCAATCTGGGTGCACCAATGCTTCCATTCGGAGTTATAGGTTGCCAAAAACATGAAGAATTAAACTTTAAAGTTCCATAGCTTCAAAACTATGGGATCTACCGCAGTCGGGTCAAGACTTCAGTTACGAACTAATATGTGGGCTATCCAAAAATACATGTTTCAGAATCTTAAGATGCTCACTAAGCAACTTTTATAGAAGGAGTTTGGATACATGCATATAGTTTGAAGTACTCTCCAACTATCCCGGTAAAAATTGTTGCAGAAGTACCGCAGGATTCTGAAACTTGGATATTTGGATAGGGCACATACTAGTTCCGAAACAAAGTTTTGACCTGACTACGGTAGGTTCCATAGTTTTGGAGCTATGGACCTTTAAAGTTTAATTTTTCATGTTTTAGGCGGCCTTTAACTCCGAAAGGAAGCATTTGTGCACCCAAGATGGCCTATACTTTTTGCCTTATCTTGGTGTCAGAAATCACCTCCCAAAACGTTGTCAGTGTTGTTTCGAAACACCCTGTATAGCTGCGTAAATTCATCCGTAAAGATTTGCTAGACTTATTTATTATATGTATCTACACTACCCAGAGCCCTGAACGATTTTCAGGAATGCATTAGTGCAGGTATTATCTCCATTAGATCGGTTACGGTTAACTGTGGGTATCTTGAAAGAGCCAGAAGGAGTGGACGTCTGATAAAGACATAGTTAGTATGCTGAAACTGTTACGTGTTTATATATTTTTATCACATAACCTTGCTCATTGTGATGTGGTTAATTTGACAATATGGAATCAAGGGCTGATAGAATAGTTTATTTTTCTTTTTACCTATTTTATAGATTGCCACGTTCTCTATTAGTTTCCGGTAATGCACTATCGTCATTTTTATTTTTCTAATATTCCAACAATGACATCTTACACTTAGAACTATCCAATTCATTCACTTTGAGAGTTTTATCCCTAGATTTGAGATGAATTCTGAACAACTGCAGTAATTACATATTTGGCGGTAACTATTTTATAAAGCAGGATAACAAATTATATATTTCAAAGAATGTAACCCTAAAAAATTATATGATTAACTTTCAAATAGTGCATGTTGATATTTATTTTTAATTTTATAAGATTTTCAATATCTATATACAACCAATTGAAAATGTTCCAAGAGTATTGCCAGAACGAACTTGAAAAGAATGGAGAGATGGAGCAGGAAAGATAACTGTCATTGTTCCTACATGTTAAAGTGAATCTTTTTATCCACACTTTCTTCTGTTTCTCGCAAAATATCATATCTCTATGACTTAAGGTTCCCGAGATATATCTCCTTAAATCTAATGAAATTCAAACTTTTTTGGCTAATATCTGGGGAACGTTGGCTAGTTGGCGAGTAACCACCGGTTACTATTTGGTACCAAAATATTCACAATCTTCTTAGGTATTGTTAACACCAATATGATATCTCTATGACTTACTGTTCCCGAGGTATAGCTCCTTAAATCTGAAGAAATCGGAATCATTTTTTATCAATATCTCGGGAACGGTAAGTCATAGAGAAGTGATATTGGTGTTAGTCAATATGTAAAAGGATGGTAAATATTTTAGTATCGATATTAACTGGTGGCCACTGGCCAAACCAGTGGCCAGTTGGACAGTGGCCAATGGTTACTATTTGGTACCAAAATGTTCATAACCCTCTTAGGTATTGATCAACACCAATATCATCTCTCGATAACTTATGGTTTCTGAGATATGGCTCGTTAAATTCCGGAAATCGGCCATTTTTTGGTCAATATCTCGGAAACGGTAAGAGTTTTTGACATTTTATCGAATGAGGGACTCATTTTTTCAAAAAAAAAATGCAAATAACAGACAGAGACAGATGCACATACACACGCACAGACAGACATAAATAATGCAGTAACGAACCTTTTAATTTCATAGAAAATATTGTACTCACATTATACATTTCGAAAGCAAATTTCTGGCTTCCTTCTCCTATTACTTCAAGTGCTCGAAATGGTTCAATAGGTTCAAGATTTTTATTTATTGAACCATAATATATTAGAACCAATTCACATATGCTGCAAAACAAAATTAAAGCTGTGAATTACTTTAAGTATCATAATGAAAATCAAACAACTCAATAGCAGAAATAATACCATATGTAGCTATGCGGTTTTCTTTTAAAACCACGGAGGTAGAAAGCGATTCCCAGATTAGACCCACATGACCTGGTTTCGAAGTTAGATTACTATTTATTGGTTGTTATTTTAATATACCTTACCTAGAATTACTTCTCTTTCATTTTCGTCGTTCTTTCTTAACTGTTAGTCACAAATATTTATTTTCATGTTTTTTTTTCTTTACTAGATAAGTATTTGTCTGTGCTGTACTACTTCGCAAAATTAATACCTTCCAACAGTTAAATGTTGAAAATGAAATGAAATCTTTGAGTTTTACGTTCCACGGTTATGCCAGTAAGGCTAAAGGAGACGGTGATGATGAGTAACGAATGAAATGAAGAAAGTGGGAGGAAACAGGATAACCCCGAGAAAACCCACGCACACAGTGTTTGTCCACCACAAAGTTCACTCCACAAGATCGAACCCGGGACCCCAAGCACCAGAGGTGAACGCTCTACCACTGAGCCACCGCGACCCCAGTTAAATGTTGCAAACTATACACTATTCAAAGAAAACGAAAACATTCGATATAAAAAAACGAAGATATGAAAATTTTTTATCTTCATATATATATTTCCTTATATATTTCCAAATAGCATTTTAAACAACACCCTGCTACAGTAGCATGTAAGTGAACTTTAAGAGCGAGGATTGAGGCGAAGCGCCCTGTCAAACACACTTCCCTCGGACATCAAAAATTACAAAAAAAAAGAAAGAAAAGAAAAAAAACATACGAAAACACTGTACTAGGTTGCCCAAGGACATGAAGCATTCCTTAGATGTCATGAGGGCAAAGTGGGGTGAGAGAATGTGTGTGGAATGTGTGCACACACACATAAGAGAATGTAGAAAGTGGTAATGAAGTATCGCAAGCGCATTCAAGATGACGAATCAAGAATAACCTGGTTGCATAACCGTATAGGAAGGAAGCGCTCCTGTGTACAAGGACGACAGGTAACACATGTTTGAGAAAAAGCAGAAGCGGAAGGCCGAAAGTGGGACAGAGATGTACAGCGCGCAACGTATAAGGTCCTAAGGGGTATAACGAAATATCACTAATGGCGAAGTGATGCACCGTTGACGATATACGAACCGAAAGATATGCAGGAAATGGTACACGCGAAGACAAGCTGAGGCTGAGTACTACAATTGTAATACGAAAAATAATAAGAAAAAGAATCACCTCCCAAGCGCAGTAAACAACCTTTCGTTATACCCTGTGCAAGAATAACGAAGAAGATCTATTGAATTTCTATGAAGCGTACGAATTACTTAATTTGAGAACACAGTGTAGAAAGTTAATATCAACAAGTGTAGAGAAACGTATCGTTTCCGTTGTAATGCAAGAGTACGGAGTGCAAAATGTATGTGGAAAAAGGTGGCAACGAAGGGAATTTTTTCGAAATGTCGATGTTACCTGTGGACAAAGCGTTGTTGCTAGTGTTGTGGTGCCTTCAAGAAACGAGACAAACACACATTCATACGAAAGTCAACGAACATCGGTGGTCCTGGAAAGGTCATTAAAATAGACGAACCTTCATTTGGGGAAAGGAAGTTTAATAGAAACCGACGAGTGGACAGTCATTGGATATTTGGTGACGTGCAATGTGGTCCAGAGGGAAAAAAATTTGTGTTACCAGTACCAAGAAGAGACAAAAAACATTACTGAACATATTAAGTTATCGAATATTACTGGGAATAACAATAATCTCAGACTGTTTTAAGTTGTATGACTGTTTCAATTATGACAACTTCGAGTGAACCACAGTGTGGAATTTGTAGGCATGGAATCTAGTGCTGAAGTACACCTGAGAAGTCATAAGATTTTAGATTGAGAGCAACTTTACGTCCATACCCAAGGAATAGAGAGCCGTTAGCAAAATATACGGTATTGCATAGATGTGATAGGAAAAGAAATCTGAACACTTCGAAGGTTATTCGGCAGAATATTTGTTTAAAGGGAGGGTGCCATATCACTAGGTCGTGCATGATTTCTTCTTGGAAGTAGTGGAACTGTAGAAACTGAAGTTCTCGAAGGCAAGTGAAAGGTAGCATGACCTAAGATACCCTAACATAATGACCTTTAATATTTTAAGTGTTTGTTTGTACAGTCAGAAACAACATTAAGTATAGATTGGAGCTGTTATTTCGTATACCTTCCGACCTATACTTAATATTGTTTCTGACTGTACGTTTGAAACTGGACGGGTGCCTCTAAAGTGAATGATAACCTAACGTAAACTAAACTAACAGTTTTTAATGATTCAAGTGCTTTTTTCCGAAAAGTTATTTACTTAGACATGATGTCTTTCTCCAAAACATTTTCGAATGCAAGATATTAAGGAAGAAGACGAGAGGATGACCGAGAACATCGTACCTTAAAAATGTGATCAATGAGATGGAATGTTCTTCCTACAAGAAGATGGAAAGGACTGCTGAAAATAGGAAACTGTGGCTGCAAAGACAAGTTTTAGCCTTTTGAAAGGAGAAGAAGAAGAAGAAGAAATGCTTTTTTGTAGGTTTGAAACTGAAGTGGCACCTTTGTAGTTAAGCCGACAAAATTTACAAACCTTACATTCGCGATCAAACTCCAAATAGGAGTCATAAAATTACCACAGCCAAAGACAGTAAAACCAAACCACCAGAAACATTAACATTGTCGAAAATTGT
This sequence comes from Thermobia domestica, assembly GCF_964235325.1. Lineage (NCBI taxonomy): Eukaryota > Metazoa > Arthropoda > Insecta > Zygentoma > Lepismatidae > Thermobia > Thermobia domestica. Next base: position 174,424,681 of record NC_137470.1, on the reverse strand, counting down.
CCTGGCAAACACAAGAAGGAAAGTGTTTTTTCTCATCATTCCTGTATACCTAGGAAGGCGAGATAGCACTTCAAATGACATGTTCAAGTCACACAGTTGATGTGAAGAGTAGAAATGACCGATTGATCCAAGCAAAAGCAGTTTGTGCAATGGCCATCGACTCGCAGTGATAATTCAGTGGTAAGGGAGTCGAGGCAGAACTGAATGGGTGTCTGGAATGCTTCCGGTTCGATATCCAGGTATCTCACTTTGTAGGAAACAAATCAAACCATGTTGCCGAATAGGGGAACACAACTGATATCACGTAAACGATTGGAGAATCAAGAACTTGTCACGGTGTCAGATGTTCGTTTCCTGGAAAAGTACGATTGTGTCAGTGACGAACTGAACAACGTTATTGTAAGAACGAAAAAAGTACGCGTCCAGGAACTGCCCTAGTCCTATGCATCAAGCCGGAATCAATTTCTTCGTGAATATGACATTAGCAGGAGTAAATTTGTCGGAACGATCGTTGTCTTTGTTCGTGATCTATGAGTCCAGCAAGATATAATGTTCTCCTTGTTGTTTGGAATGCAGTCCCAGAACACTTTGTTATAGAACTCTGGAAGCAGCGCTTTCTACATATTCGCTGTCCTGGAGGCAAAGAATCTGATGTTTGGCGGATTGGGGCTTATTGTTGGGAAATTTTCCGTTCACTCCGGACACTAAGATACACATTTACCCCTCAGTGGTGATAATTGGCATGCTCCTATACGAATGGCTGGTGCAGGCAACTAACCCCACAACTACTGGGACAGGAGTGATTCCCTATATACATAGGAGATATGGGAGAAACTCTTTCTTTTTGTGTGTGTTTGCCATAAAATCAAATGTTACCTTTGAATCCCCTTCACTTTTTCCTTGTTGGCGGACTGCAGCTAATTAACTAATTACATGATGCTTTTTAAGGATATATAACTCTTATTGCACAACTCGAGTCCTGATATCGTACAATTTGCTTGCTAGTGGATTTGGACATCTTAATTTTCATTCCCAGCATGTCGATGAGGACTTACGCTTAGACTTGATCAGTTTCGGGAGAGTTACCATTTATCTCAGTGACCCCCAAACTATGGATTCCACACTAATATCAATAGTTTTGAGATTATTTTTACGTATCAACCCACTATCAACTCGTCACATAGTAAAAGCGCTCCCTCCCACTGAAAATGGAATCAATAAGTACGCCAGGAACTTTTACTTAGGGCTGAACCTATTAGGGGGATGTTCAAAATAAAAGGGGGTGTATTCACAAAGCAATATATTTTGTCAGTATCTCTATTTTGTCAATTATTTTAATCGAAACTCAGAAACAATGAAATCATATGTTTTACAAAACCTGACATGAGAATGTGTTCACTTCGTATTTTGAAGGGAATCAAATAAATCAGCAAACCTAACACATTTTTAAAAAAAAAAGAAATGATGCAATAAACATACGATACTGATTGATAGAATTGGATTTGAAAATGGAATTGGATTCCTTTTCTATCAAAGGGTGTGTAAGAAAATAGAATGTTAAAAGGGTGTAAAATCTGAAGGGAACTATCAAACTCTAAAATTGATAGGTTGTCTGCTTATTTTTTTTTTAAAAAAAAGCTGAATTTAAGCTTTCTAAGTTGAGCGGATAGTGAGATACTCATCTTTGTTTACAAAAATTTGGACTCCTCCCCGCTCCTTTTTGGTATACTATTATAATCGAAGTGATATGATAGCAATCTGAATTGCATTGAAGCCTAATACAAACCGAAAATCTTTTCGTTCTGCTTTGACGTTTGGCCATACATAAAATTGGATTTCACACACTATTAAATTATTTAATTAAAGATACTGTCATAAATAACTACATCAAGTAAGTTGTGTCATTCACTTCCCACTTGTTCTTCGAATAGAGGCAACCGTAACTTTGTTGTACGAGACTATATGCACATGTCTTTAATCTTTTCTGACAGAAAAGGGTACCTTTTGCTACTGGCTACACTGGGTTTACGCGTCTGACGTACCGTACTTCCATTTTGTAATCTTCCTAAGGTGAAACAAAGAATAAAAGCTTAATGAATCACCGAGTACTACTTGCATAATTTTGAATGAACTTCTTTGTAGCGTTTTGTAGCGTTTTTTGCGACTTTGAAACAACAAAAACTAACACAACTTTGTTGTCCTTTCGATCACCCATTTCACAATTCGACACTTACCGGACAATACTTTGTCCGCAATCATGTTAGTCTAAACGCTAGCTTGGGGCCGCGGTGGATCAGTGGTAGAGCGTTCGCCTCTGGTGCTTGAAGTCCCTGGTTCGCTCCTACCTCGCGCCAAGTGAACCTTCTGGTGAACAAACACCGCGTGTGTGAGTTTCCTTGGGATTCATCTGTTTCCTCCGACTTTCTTCATTCCACCATTTCATTCATTTCTCATCATCACATCTCCTTTAGCCTAGCCGGCAGAACCGTGGGACGTATAACTTAAAGATTTTATTTCATTTCTAAGTGCTAGCTTAAGCGACAAAGCTTTAACGTCATCATGGACAGTTGTCATATGCACTTGCGGTGGGGATCGTGAGCTTGTAATTAATATTTTTAGTGGAAGGAAAACAATCTGAAAATTAAAGAACAGCCGTTGATGAAAACTTGGTAAAATAAAATTTCGCAGTAAAAATATTACTTACCAAGTAACTAATATTAGTAAAAAACTTAGAATTTCCGTGAATTCCATGATGGACTACTGATCTGCAAAGATAATAATTATAAATGAATAAACAAAATAAAATAAAAAATAAAAGATGAAAATCAACAATTTATTTTGTTCATTATAAATCTATAATAACAGAAGAAAATGTCTATAGTTTATCATATTAGAAATCATTACTGTAAACGTTTTTGGCGAGCTCTAACACAACTACGATATTTTTACGAGGGAAGGTCACGAACTGGCTCCATTGAGATCCAAACGACACAATTTTGCTTGGATTTGATATGTTATAACTAGACGAATCCCAAAGTTGTACATGCCACCTGTCGGGATATTGTAAGTTAGAACATATTTTGTAATGTAAACGCTATTACCTGGCAGAATAGTTTGAACTAGATCATTTGTTTGGTAACGGTTCGGTAGATGGAAAACTATGCGAACACGTATCCTATCAATTTCAAGGGCACACTATTTGGGATAAAAAAGTTTGTCTCAGGGTCCCCCGCAGGGCCCCAGAAGGGGTCCAACTCAAAAGTTTCAAATGGCAAGGGGGTTAAACAACACATCGTTTGAGAGCTGTTGCGAAACGAAAGAAGATAGAGCAAGTCAAGACTCTCTACGAGAACTCTGTGCTAAATGGTGGTGGGTCAAAATGTAAACACAAACTTAACCGAAAAGTCTATGGCCACCTTGAATTCAAAATGGCCACTTTAAACCTATGTCGATAGGATAAGCACTCCAGATTGCCGAAGCTAGGAAAACCAAATTTGGCATGAATATTGATCAGTAAGCGTAGGCGACGAAAAGATACAATATATTCAAAAACGCGACATCTTGATTTTACAATGACGGACTTATTTATGTATGACGCAAAAAGGATAGAAAATGAAAAGCGGGAATTGCAAAGTAATAAGAAATAATCAAAATACTAAATAAAAAATGAAAAAACAGTAGTAGTCTCCCTTCTATGATGTTTTCAATCATCTGCTGCGGCGGTAAGACCTGACGCCTGGTGGCGACAACTTCTGTACTTCGGTCGGGTCACTCGTAGATCTTTTTATTCTAATGGGCCGAACAAATGATTCGAACAATGGGTCGAACTGCAACATAATTATGAGTAGTGATGTACCGGAAAAGGAAGACACAACTGAAATTGTTAAGTTTATTGATACTGTATATGGAATGTTACGTTGCTGCTTTATAATTATTGCTTGGAAAACCGGTTTATAGTGTTTAAATCGCTGTAATAGATAGATGCTTATAATGATGGTAATCTCTTGTCATCATCTGTCATCAGTTTCATCAACTTTCTTCGAACAGAAAAGCAGTAATTACGTCTTGTCCATAGTATGCGCCCATTCGACACGTTCCTATAAGAGATTACCATCATTGTAAGCATCTACCTATTATAGCGGTTTAAGCACCACAAACTGATTTTCCAAGCAACAATTACAAACCAGCATCGCAACATTCCATATACAGTATCAATAAACTTAACAGGTTCAGCTCTGTCTTCGTTTTCCAATAGAACACTGCTGACAATTATGTTGCATCTTCATTCATTCGAACCGTTCAAATAAAGATATCTATGAGTGACCCGACCGAAGTAGAGCAGTTTTGCCATCATGAAGCAGATCTAACCGTCGCAGCAGACAATTGGAAGAACATAGAACGAAGAATATTATTGTTTCTTTTCACTTAGTTACTATTTCGATTATTTCTTATTTCCTTATTATTCTTACTTTAATTTCTTACCCTGTTTCTGTCATAGATAAATTAGTCCGTTATTGTGAACTCAAGATAACTAGTTTCTGAATATTTCTTATATTTTCGTGACCCACGCTTACCGATCAACATACATGCCAAATTTGGTTTTCCTATCTTCACCAGTTTGGAGTGCCTATCCTTTCGACATAGGTTTTAAGCGGCCATCTTGGATTCAAAGTGACCATAGACTTTTTCAATTAAGTTTGTGTTTACACTTTGACCCTCTGTCATTTTGCACAGGCTTATCGTAGAAAGTCGAGACTTATTAAATTTTGTTTCATTTCACAACAGCTTTCAAACGATGTGCTACTTATCCCACCTTGTTATTTGAAACTTTTGACTTGGACCCCACCTGGGACACTCCGGGGACCCTGGATTAAGACATTTTTACTTTAAATTATTTTACTTTGAAAATAATGCCACAAGTGCTATCCTGTTTTCGCATTGTCGCATCGTTTCCAATTTATAGGGGTGCTCCTAGATTTTTCAATTAAGTTTTTTTTTAATTTTTTTTTTATTTTGACTCACCACCGTTTGCACAGAGTTGTCGTAGAAAGTCAAGACTTGCACCACCTTATTTCATTTCACAACAGCTTTCAAATGATGTGATACTTAACCCCTTTGCAATTTGAAACTTTTGAGTTGTATTCCGTCAGTGACCCTGCACGACCCGTGGGACATGATGTTTTCACTTTTTTAAAAAAATTTAAATAATTGTATTTTGAAAATAATACCACACATGCTTTCCTGTTTTCATATTTGTCTCACTGTTTCCGATTTAGAGGGATGGCCATAGGGTTCTGAATTAAGTTTTTGTTTACATTTTGACCTGCCACCGTTTTCCACATGGTTGTCGTAGAGAGTAGAGACTTGCTCCATCTTCTTTCATGTCACCACAGGTCCCAACAATGTGCTATGTAACCCCCTTGTCATTTGAAACTTTTGAGTTGTACTCCGTCTAGGACCCTGCATGGTACCCTGGGGCAAACATTTTTCCCGAAAAAAGTGTCCTTGAAAATGATAGAATACGTGTCCGTTCCGAACAAATGACCCGGGTCAACCTATTCTGCCTGCTAATAGCTTTTACATTTCAAAATATGTTCTAACTCATGATATCTCGCCCGGTGGCATGTATAACTTTGAGATTCGTCTATTATCAAACAAGTAAAATTGTCTCGTTCGGATTTCAGCGGAGCCAGTTCATGACCTTCCCTTGTTAGATGGATTCTTGCCTATACAAAGTAAGTCAAAATGATTGATCCGGTATCAGAAATGTATTCTCTGAAGTATAATAAACATATGTTATTGTAATACTTGTGTCAAGAAAGGTAAACTGCCAAAATTTTCTTCAAATATATCGCAAATGTTTTATATGAGCACCTCGCGTGACATGGCACACATCAAGCCGATACTCTATCACTTGTCAAACCTTTCATAGTATGTTGCGGTCAATATCACAATGGTTGCGAGCGAACAGATCATCCAATGCTTTTGGAACTGGTTGTACGTAAACATGCTCCTTTGCAAACCTCACATGAAGAAATCACATGGACTCAAGTCGGGGAAACGAGGTGGCCATCAAAGGAGAGAGGTCAAACCTCCGGAAGCGCACGGCCTATCCAACGTTGCTCCAATGTTTAATTTGTGATTGTTCCGAGCACTCTCATAGTAATGCACAGGGACACCACTGTTTGAAAAATGAAAACTGCGCTCTCCTCTTTAAGTTGTGGAAAAAGCTATTGTTGCATCATATCAAGGAAAAATGTCCTGTCACAGTACTTTCATGGAAGAAAGAAAGCCCATAAATATTTTCATGGGAAATGGTACAAAAAACATTCAATAAAGAATAATCACGCTCGTGTTTTACAATTTCATAGAGGTAAGCAGCTCCCCCAATCCTCATGTCATGCCTATTCACTTTCCTGAAAGGTACGGGGCCGCGGTGGCTCAGTAAAAAAGCGTTTAGCTCTGGTGCATGGGTCCTTGGTTCGATCCCAGCTCGCGCCAAGTGTGCTTTGTGTGGACAAACACCGTGTGGGTGGCTTTTCTCGGGGTTATCCCGTTTCCTTCCACTTTCTTCATTCCACCATTTCATTCATTTCTCATAATCACCGTCTCCTTTAGTCTAACCGGCATAATCGTGGGACGTAAAACTGAAAGATTTCATTTCATTTCATTTTTTTTCCATGAAAGGTGAAACGTTGCTTCATCACTGTAAATTAACCACTCAAGGAACCCACCGTTTTCCATTATTGCGAGGAAATCAGCAAAGAAAGACGCTTGCAAAGCAAAATCAGTGTCTTTTAAGTAGTTGCAAGCTGTAGTGTTTCATTTGTAAACGTTTTCACAGAACTCGCCGGACAGTTTTCTATGAAAGTTGAACTTCTAGCGCTTCCCGATAGGTGGATTTATGTGGACTCCGCACGAAACATGTGTGAATTCGTTCCACTGTTTCTTCCCAGTAGACGGATCAGTGTTGTCAATTTGGGGGAAACGTTGCTAAATCTAAGGGATTCGACTTCCAGGATAGCGACAGAAGATATTTTTTTCCGATTAGCCAATTTTTTGGTGATTTTTAAATGACAATTTGGCAACTTACTTACACGACTTTTATTCTGCGAACCACTTATCCTTCTGTAATCAAGCACAATTAGTCCGAATCAGTTTTCCTTTTGTTTATTCGAATCAGCGCGAACGTTGACGAGTTGGAAAAGTAATAGCACTTATCTTCACATTTCAACTTTGGTCACTGTTACCTCTTGCCCTCTAGCGAATACCAATTCCAACCTTCAATGTTCTTTAGTTTGTAAAGCTTCCGTTTAGAGGCACAAATAATACATTATCAACAGCAATCTGATTATCTGTAGAAGCGTGCGTGAGTGAAAGTGAACTGGATCTAGGATTTTTCTTTGTAAACTTTGTTTTGTTCGTTTTTTCTAAACTCATTTTTAATTCTTTCAAGTAAATTGATCATAGAGTAAAAATTAGGTCTAGGTATATTGTACTAAAATGAAATTATTGTTCGTTAAATATGTTTTTTCAATATATATATATATATATATATATATATATATATATATATATATATATATATATATATATATATATATATATAGAGAGAGAGAGAGAGAGAGAGAGAGAGAGAGAGAGAGAGAGAGATAAGACAGGACGAAATTCTACGAATAATTTTTTAGCCACTTTTCATCCAAAATTGGAGTCATTTCATCTCCCATTTAGCGACTATTTGTGTCAACTTGTTGGCAACACTGAGACGTACGGCCAGTCGTTTTTCGTTTGCTGATACAACTCGAATCTCTGAAATGTTCATATCACTTAAGAATGGCCTTTTCCGTCGGTGGGTCTCTCCTTCCTTTGGTACGGAAATGCCGTTGCACACTCATCATTGACTTGTTTACATGACAATCAAACACGCCGAAAAGTCGCTGTCCTTCAGTTGACGCCATTTTCCTTTACTACTCTCCGCTGACTCTTAGCGGTAGAAAGTGGAAATGCTTTGTGGAAACTAAACTTTAAACCTAACCTTTTGAAGCGCATATCTCTCAATAATATGTGTTTATGAGGTTTCACAGAATAAATTTTTGGAAAAGTTTCCATTATTTCTACCCACTGCGTATTATTAAGTTTCAAGTAAATTTATTCTTATTCAAATACCTTCATTTTCATGAAATTATTATTTTTATTGACTTTATCATCAAAACTATGCGAATAATTTTTATTTTAGTGTTACATTCATTTACATAATAATCAAGATAAACAGTTGGTTTGAGTAAACTAAAGCATATTCCGCTTCACTCCTTCATTGAGACATTATTAATTAATAACTAATTAATCGTTTAATTCATCTTCCTTTTCGTATATTTGTCCAATGTATATTGTAAAACTCTGTCCCATATAGGATGTAGGTAGAGCGAGGTAATAAAAAGAGTGTGCGGAATCGACTCCCACTACCGGCTTTTTATTATAAAAAATCCACTAATTAACAGTATTTTACAAAAATACAAACAAAGATGTTTTCTCTATACTTATAAGATTAGAAACAGGTAGTCTTTGACCGAAAGGTCGCAGACAGGATCTCCACAAAGCCCTGTAGCAGGCTAGGCAGAGTGGAGAAGGATTCCAGACAGCTCCGTGGCAAGCAGTGAGAGGGTTAGTGAGCACAGAGCCCTGTAGAAGGCTAAGAAATTGGGTGTAGGGTTCCCGACAGAGCCCCGAAGCTTCTAAGCCAGATGAAAGGGAAAGTCTAGAGTCCCGAAGCAGACTAGAGGCTTGGGGTTAAGTTACTCCTAATGTTCTGAATCAAACAATAGGAGTGACACCAGCGAATTGGTCCTGATCCGCTGTCGGCTGCCGAATGTATAGATCCCCAGACGGCTGTGGCGCTGCTGCTCCGATGTCGTCGACTGTTCGTGGGGGGAATCAGAAATCCGTCGTCTGCTGGTTGTAGTGGATCCATGTGGTGCATAGTATCTTCACGTAAAACCATGTGGTGGTGATTATAAACATAAACATAAAATGTTGTTTTACACAATACCACGTGGGATATTACAATATTCAATTATAAAGGTAACCAAGAAAATTGTCTCACTTTTTGTGGAGGTCGATGTTCAATTGGCCCTCACACAGTGAGTTGAATGCGAATGGAGACACTACCTAGCTGTGGCAGTTCAGTTACACCGTAAACTTATCGTCAGCAGTACGTAAGGACACCGTCAGCAGCACCGGTACTTATCGTCAGCAGCACCGGCAGTTCAGTACCGTCATCAGTACGTAAGGACAGAGTGAACATGGGACTTCCACAGAGCGTCATAAGATCGTGTATGCTGTACGAGTTCAAACTGGAGTCAAATGCCGCTGTGCGAGGGGGAAGATATGCGAGGCTCTTGGTGAAGATGTTGTGACTATAGGAACAGTGCAACGGTGATTTAACAAGTTTAAGGACGGTGACGTAGCACTCAAAGACGCATTACATGCCGGAAGACCAAAACATGTACAAAGTGAAGATCTTCGGGCAGCAGTTGAAAAAAAATGAAATGAAATCTGTAAGTTTTACGTCCCACGGTTAAGCCGGTTAGGCTAAAGGAGACGGTGATAATGAGAGATGAGTGAAATGGTGGAATGAAGAAAGTGGGAGGAAACGGGAGAACCCCGAGAAAACCCACGAGCACGGTGTTTGTCCACCACAAAGTTCACTTGGCGGGGGCTGGGATCGAACGCGGGACCCCAAGCACCAGAGGTGAACGCTCTACCACTGAGCCACTGCGCCCCCTCGGGCAGCAGTTGAGGTGGACAGTGGTCGCATGTGAGCAATTGGGACTACAATTCAGTGTGAGTGGAGAAATAATTCGGCAGTACCGTCATCAATCTGGCAAGCACTACAAGTTGAGTCGATGTGTCTCACATAATTTGATTCCGGACCAGAAGGCAGCACGAGCAGACACCTGTGTTTCTTTGCTTTCTCGTGTCAGGAAGAAAACATTTCTGGGTAGGGTGTTGACATGTGATGAGAAGTGGGTCCTGTACGAAGCTCCATGGCACCGTCATCATTGCTTAGCATCCCATGAACCGGCTGCTAAACAGCCGAAACCAACATTCAACAAGAAGAAGGTCCTCCTGTGTGTTTGGTGGACTGCTCGTAACATCGTGCATCGGGAACTGCTACCAGCTGGTCATAGCATCAATGTAACCGTGTACTGTCAGCAATTGAACCGTGTTCAATTAAAACTCAAATGCACTTCTGAGTCGCAAAGGGATCCTCCTGTTACAGGACAACGTTAAGCCCCAAGTGGCCAAAATGACCCGGGACGCCATTCTACGTGTTGGATGGGAAACACTATTGCATCCGCCATACTTCCTGAATACTGCGCAGTCCAATTTTCACCTGTTCCAATCCTTGGACTATCATCTTAGAGAATGCCAGTTCGAATCTCTGGTAGAGGGGTAAAATGTAATTGATACTTTCTTCGCTTGACGGCCCACCAAGTTCTACCGCGATGGAATCCATGGCCTTCCAGAACGTTGGTAGAAGGTCACGAATGCTGATGGGGACTATTTTCGATCTTTCAGGTACGCCTTAGGTGACATATCGATGTTCGAAGGTGGTGAGTGAAAGAGCGACAGAACTTTGTTGGTTACCTTTATAAATAAGATGTACATATCTTTTCTTGCGTGATGGTGGTCCGCAGCTCCAAACCCCCAGCGTTCATGTTCCGACACTCGAAATTAAGACCTGAACATGATCATGTTTCATATAAACGAGGGTAAGTAAAAAATTTTGACATAACTCTTGTTACATTGTTGATAGTGACATCTACTGTTTTTGTGTTATTAGTATGCTGTTGTGGTCATGCTATAAAAGTTTGATCCTAATTTCTTGATTTGTATCCCTAGCAAAATTGAGAATGTACGTGATATGGTTTTGTTAGAGAGACGAGTGACTATTGACACATCGTATGCAAATTAGTCATGGTTTCTGGTACAAATGTCCGACCAGAAAAACAGCTCGTTGTTCCTCTTTGGTGCAATCTTGTATTGGAGCGGCCGTGAGCTATCAGCAACAAAAGGAAGAAAATGGAGAAATGAGGATGAAACTTTCATACCATGGCAACAACAGCTTAACAATAAAATAAACGAACAATGTAAGAAGAATTTGTGAAAATTTCGGATAATTTTTGATTTACTCTCGTAATATTAACTTTTCGAACCTTACCACAATGTTAATCTTGGTTACACTGAGAAAAATCCGTTATCCGGACAGCAGTACATTATATAAATATTCGGAATACTCTTGCTTACTACAGAAATCAGCACTGAGCATACCTTATCCGTATGCTACATAGGCACTGCCCTTAGATGTTATTTCATGCCGTTGCAAGATGTCTGATATCTAACAGTCTTCCTTATATTACTTACGTACATGGATGTTACCTTGAACAGCTACATGTTATATATATATATATATATATATATATTTGTATGTGAGATCCTGGCTGCCTATATTGTTTCATACGGAAAGTACGTACACATGGAACACTTATACAGAAAGTATTATAAAACATGCGTTTTCAGTTATACGGGGGTGCGGGGGCATAGTGGTAGAGCGTTCACCTCCGGTGCTTAGGGTCCCTAGTTCGATTCCAACTCGTGCCATGTGGACTTTGTGGTGGACAAACATCTTGCTCGTGGGTTTTCTCGGTGTTCTCCCGTTTCCTCCCACTTCTTTCATTCCACAATTTCATTCATTTCTCATCTTCACCGTCTCCTTTAGCCTAACAGGCATAACCGTGGGACGTAAAACTTAAAGATTTCATTTTTTTTCAGTTGTACGTTTGCTGTACGTTAAGTCAAAAAACTACAGGATTTACAAATGTAACATACGATTTCGTTCGTTCGTTCATAGCTAGTCATAATGACTAGCACCCTTTTAGAGGGTAATGCCCTCTCTTAGGGAAGAGTACTGCATAAATGGATGATTTAAGGGATAATGTGAGGGTCTCACAGAAGTTCTTTATGACATTATAATAACTTATAAGGTGTTAAGCATGGGCGTACGAAGGGGGTGGGTCCTGGGGGTCCGGTCTCTCCCGAAATAGCGACTATTTTGTAAATGTAGACTACTTTTTGGGGCAATTTTAGAAATTTTCCTATAATTTAGCCTCAAATTGCATTTGGACTCCCTGTAAAACGCTTTAGACTCCTTCCCAAATAAACTCCTGCGTACGTCCCTGGTCTTAAAGATCTTTCCAGCATACGATTTTACGTATGCTACATACGATTTTTTCAGTGTTATAACAATGAGTTTCATAGTTCACTTAAGACATAAATTATCGTTGTGAGTGATTTTTTTTAATCAAAGGAAATTAAATGAATAAAAATTATTTTGAATAATATGATTTGGTTTTGATTGAGGAATACGTATTTCTTATCCATATTACTTTCGCTAATTTAGAACTGTTTGCATATTCAAGCTTGCGCACTATGAGGTAAATCTTTGTCTCTTCTGACCGTAAGAAGTTGTTTTATTACTTTTTAACGTCTTTAAACGTGCACTTCTGTAACAACAGTATTTCTTGAATAAATGCATAGATTTTGTGATTTATCTAATAAATATATGTAAATATATACGTTAATATTTAATACGGTAGATAATGAAAATAAAATAGCCACTTTTAACAAAAAGCGGACTTCTGAGAGAAGAGAACAAAATATATATTTCAGAAAAAAAAATCATTACCTAATTATAATTATCATTAGCTACATGCTGTATGCAAATATGATACAAATGAGCAGTGATTAAAACAAAATAATAGTAACTATAATAATATATTAATGTTATACTAATTTTATATAAAACTACATGAGCTGACATAAATTGAAAGGGTACTTCCGATTAACATGGGAAGTTGAAATTTGGCATGATTGTAGCATTCCAGGACTAACTAACAGGAAAATTTTCAAAAGTGAATATTTTTAATTTTCAAGGGGTCTAAAGGAGGCATGAACAAATTCCCCATGTTATACAAATTGGCCTTTTTTTACGTATAACCTCATGTTTTAGATACTTAAAATTGGAATAAAAACTTGACGTTCGGTATGCTTATACAATTTCGTTAGAGTTAACTAAGAAAATCACCAAAAATAAAAAAAAAAATTCCATCTGTAGAGTGCTTTTATGGGGAACTGAAAAATCTTTCCCATGTTATTTATATGGGACATCTTCTACACCCCAAATTGTTTAGGCACTTCCGGCATAATTAGAATGATGAAATTTCACATGGTTCTAGCTTTCCAGGAAAAATCCACATACAAATTTCCAAAACTGAATATTTTTAGTTTTTAAGGGATCTAAAGGAGGATGAAGAAATTCCCGTCTTATTTAAATGGGCGTTTTCTTGAGATACAAAATATTATCTTTTAGATAGTTGAAATACATAAAGAAACTTGAAATTCGGTAGAATTGTGGGTTTAAGAGGTGCGAGGCCGTAGGCAGAGTAAACTCGCGAGTCAGGGGACGAAGCCCCCAGCATAGCCAAATTCAGGAAATGTAATTAAAGAGCAAATGCAGGAAATTTAGTCATGATGCAAAGGCCGATATATGAGAGATGCGAGGAAGTAGGCCGAGTAAACGTGGGAGCCGTGGGTCGGAGCCCCCAGCTAGCCAAAAGTTAGTCAAAGTATGTAAAATGAAAACGAAACGAAATATTTCAGTTTAACGTCCCACGATTATACCCTTTAGGCTAAGGGAGACCATGATTAAGGCAATCTAATGATTATGGAAGAATTGGTGGAATTGCAAAGAGGGAGGAAACGGGAGTACCCTTAGAAAACCGAGGGACACAATGCTTTTCATCATCAATTTACCTGGCCGGGAATCGAACCGTGAGACCCCACACACGAAAGGTAAATGCTCTATCACTGTGCCACCGTGTCACCGTAGTAAGCAAAAAAAAAAAAAAGAACAATAAGAGATATACAAAATATGTACATATATAACAATTTTCAAGTATAATAAATCTGGAGAACATATAGAAAAAATACAAAAATAAAAGTAAGTAAATGTAAGTTAAAAGATAAATGAAAGTCAAGAGAACTTGAAAATAATTTCAATAATAATAATAATAATGATGAATAATGCAGTAGTACAAAAGACGTTGAAACAGGATCTTGAAGTTATAGGAATTGAAGGAAAACAGCATGGGAAAAAGATACAAAGAAAGCCTCATGTAGGACGCAAGGAGAATTATAATAAACACACAGAGGAAGTGATACACTTAGAAGTCAAGTACATTCCAACTTCACCTGCTCATATAAGAAATAGAGAACACTACAATCCCTAATACTACCACTACTACTACTAATCTAATAATAATAATAATAATAATAATAATAATAATAATAATAATAATAATAATAATAATAATAATAATAATAATAATAATAATGCAATGTCGTGTTATAGTGTGAAACTAAGACTTCCGAAGTATGCGAATTCAATAGACAAACTTGAAATAGTGCATCTAGAATTACTCGATCTACTAGAGTAATAACTTCAAAGGTGAAACCTGTTCCTCGGAAGCTCAATCCACATATATATACAGGGTGCTACAAAAATGGGTCACAGTATTTTGAGACCAGATCCCGCGCACTAAAATAATCCCGAGTTATAGGGTGCCGAAAACGTGAAACAAGTGAAGTTTGAAAGTTCATAACTTCACTATTATGCGACCCATCGTACTCAGATCAAGACATCACTGAGAAACTTGTATGCGAACTATCCAAATAACCATGTTTAAGAATGCTCTAGCACTTGCACACCGATTTTTAGAGAGGTAGGTGGAGAGTGATCAAGTACACCCAAACAGCATATGTAGCATTGCTTGTTGTCTCTTACCTGTATTTCTTCTATAGTGATTAACGTTGAAACCGGAAATAGTTAATTTATCTACTTTCAGTTTCCATGGAGTCTTAATGAAGGAGATGAAACCTAATCTTGAGACGCTAAATGGATTGCAAAAAATAGCATATTGATAGCATTTACCGTTTTCGCTGTACGGAAATCAGTTCTGAAATCGGAATAGTAACTATGATTCACTTCCGTTTCCAGTAGAGTAGTTACGGTATATTGACTCAAAACGCTGGGTCCTTTGCAAATGCTGCTTCTCGCTGGCCGTTACAATTTTCATTCTATGGTGAAAAACGTTGAAACTGGTACTGAAACCGGAAGTAATAATAAATTTCAACCACTTCGGTTTTAGCACACTGCTATGGATAGCCACGATAAGTTGTCTTGAGCCGCTAAATGAACTGCTTCTCGCCATCTATTACCGTTTTTGTTCTGTGGCGATGAACTTTGAAATTTTAAATGATTAATTTGTACCACGGCCAGTATGAATAGAGACTTAACGCAGGAAATGTGACACTTAATCGATTGTAGAAAACCGAATTTTGACATCTCTTAACGTTTCTGCTCTGATACCTGTTCACAGATCAATTGACGAACGAACAAAGCTGACTCATAAGACTTCCGATATTTATGCATAGCATAGTATGGAAGTCCAATATAAGGAAAATAATACGTTATTAATTCCTTCCTCGTACAATCTCCTGAAGAGCTTTGCAACAACACTTCTAACACAATTTTACTTTAATTGTAGAAGCCATATCAAAAATTTAAAAAAAAAACTTAACAGTGTAACTCTCATACCAAACATTTTAGGAATATCGCATTTGCTATAGATAATTTCAACTCTTATAGTATATATACACATTTCTCTTGTTTCTGAGGTGTGAACAACAGGGCCCGGCCCTAGGCAATTTTCTACCTCGTGCAATGATATCATTTTCCGCTCCCACTTTCTCCAGAAAGAACAAATCTTAAAAGCCACGATTTTAGGTATGGTATCCATTCATGAACAACAAAGGGCAGGGAAAAGGCACTGGCACTCAGAAAGGCCTAAACACTACAAATAAAATCTTCGTTGTGTCTGTTTTTTTTTATTTTAATAACAACCTATTCTGTTACTGAAAGATAAAGCAAAAACACCTGCAGAGGAAAAATGGTAATTCTTTTTATAGAATTCAGTATTGAGTTTCAATCTCAATATATGAGTTCCCAATTCCAGTGCAACTAGCTGTTTTATCTTCATTTGATAATTTTCCTTCTACATCTATTAAAAAAATAAAAAAAGAACTTCTTTCCACCTTCAATAATAAGGAACTTGTTTGTGGCAAAGACAAGACTAGTTTTCATATGAAAACTGTGATAACTAACTAAATGGAACAGGTGTGCGCTACTGTTTGAGACTCGATTTCCTATATTTGACAACAATCAAGCAATTCCTGCTGGGATTTGTTTGACCAGTTGCTTTAGCACTCTCCATGTGACCTTAAACTAATACGACCGAAACATGATTTATGAATGTAGTATTCAAATAGAAGGTCAGCTTAGTAAATTAAACTACCATCATCATGAAGTCTGTTTCCAACAAGAAATATTTATTTTAAATAAAATATTTATGACAGATTTTTCCGCCCCATGCAAGTGCATGTGTTGCAAATATGGTAGAGCCGGGCCTGGCGAACAATTGTGTCCACCGAAATAAAAGTAATGTTGCTCTTTTTAACCAACTTATATGTACTTAAAAACTTATATCTTGGAAAGATGCTGTATGTGAATCTTTCGCATGTACAGTATATTGATACAGTAACTACGTGGCCTTAGATGTAACTTCAAAAGATAATGATACGTAATATGGCAAGTGTCTCCAAGTGGCCAAAATTTAGCAATTACCCATGAATTTTTACTTTGCAGTAGGATTGTCAACTGGACGGTATTTCACCGGCTTGGCCAGAAATATTGTTGCTATTTTGGTTAAGGTCGGTGGCCGATACAAACTTCTTACCAGACCCTTTATGACCGATATTTTGAAGCCTTTAATCCAGAGTAAAACATCGAACATCGAAGTTCTTCAACAGTGCCCTCACAAATACAAATTTCCCTTGTATTAAGCATTTTTTTTTATCTATGGCAATTGTTTTCAGTTTTATGTAGTTGAAGTATAATTTAAAGATTAAATTTCATTTTGTAGATGCAAAATTGTCACGTGCGGATTAATATACTTTTGTTCATCTACTTTGGGTATTTTAAAGAAGTGGCAGTTACTGGTAAATAAAATAAAATAATAAATTCTGACTTTAGTTTCTCATTTCTACCATAATGTATCAATTAAGCTTATTAGTGAGTGTACTAATGATATGTAGAATACTTTTGTTCATTATAGTACACTTTTTCCATGGATGAGTCCGAAAGAGATACTTCACATTTAGGCCGATATCATTGAAAGATTTGAGGGGACGCACAGTGGGGCGAAAACGCAAAAAGCTGGCCAAAATATGATAACTATATTCAAATTGAATGAAATTTAGTATTAAGGGGTTATTGAGGTTGCTGATTACGATTCTGCAACTAAAGTTGAAAAAACAAAATGGTGAATCCAAAATGGCGGAATAAAATTTGCAAAAGTCGAAAAAGTCGTAGAAATGTTCTCAAAACTGGCGATAAAGGGGTTATTGGGGTTGCTGATTACGATTCTGCAACTAAAGTTGAAAAAAACAAAATGGCGGATCCAAAATGGCGGAATAAAAAGAATGTTAACATACTTCGTAATTTTCAAAATGTATCTTTAACAACATTAACTTTTTTCACATATTTTGATGAACAATTACTTATTACTTACCTTCTTATTTATTAGAAATGTATTATTACTTAAATGACACAAATTTTTGGTATTTGATTCGGTTATGATAACTGCAACGGCTTGTCACTGTAACATTAAATGAACAATAATTAACATCAACACGCTTCGTAATTGGCACGTTTTGGCAGCTACGTTTTTGTCGATAGCATTTATTAATATTCAGACTACCATTCTACAAAATATGAACGTGGTGCACGAGGGTGCACATAATGTTTTCAACACTTTAAGTTAATAAAATATATAAACAATGTGAAAATTTTGCCTGACTTGCGATTCAAATTATAAACTATTACATCATTATTATTAATTTTTCATTTCATACACTTATTCTACTTACCAGTACGATATAGGAAAACTTTACAGATTTAAAAATTATCAACGCGTTCGAATATTACAACCGTTTCAACGGACGCGTCACAATTCTTCTATTGTTCTCTACGCATTTGACCTGCTGTAGGGTCTACTTAAGAGTGGCTCAGGTAGTCGGAATAATGTAAAAACCCTATTCTATTTATGGATTTGGGCCCTGCTAACACCACTCTAGCCAAATACATTAAAAAATTCCTATATTACTAACTTTCGTTTTTTTTTTTTTTTTACTTTTGGCCAGCTTTTTGAGTTTTCGCCCCACTGTGGGACGCCGGTAATTTAATTTCCAGAGTTGGCAACCCTACTTTCCAGGCGCAGATAAGTAACGTGACATTAAGCAAGTAATGCATGCATTTTAAATTCAGTAATTACAAAATAACCGCTACATTACTAATGTTCCAAATCACACGCTTATTTTTTCCAGCTTTATTCGAGATTTCACAAATAAGACTTCATTACTAACCATTAGCCAGTCGCACGGAAACAAAAATGAAAAAGAAAATAAAAAAAACACCATTAACAGCAACCAAAACATCTCGGCGCCATTTGCAATGACTAACCTGTAATCAGTTTGAAAACAAAAGCGAAACGTTATAGCAACACTTTCTCTTTTTGATATTTCCAAACCAATGGATATTTGTCAAGATACGTAACACTAATCTATACTAACAGAAAAAAAGCACTCTCCCGTTCCTTACAAACGAATTCATATTTATCGATAAGAACAAGTAGAAAGACCCACTAATAGTGAAGCTGATTTGCATGAAACAAAAACAAATCAAAGAAATCAGTAAGATTCAAAAACCAAACTATTTACTCTCATAGTTCGTCTTAAATCACAATGTTCTCGAATTCAATATAATAAGATCATTATTCATTTATTCAGCGTTAAAAGAAAGGAAAGAAAAAAGTGAAACAAAATGTAAACCAATGTACGGCAAAAACAAACATGGCCGTCAGTAAAACTTTTACATATACCACAAAATTCACAAAATAATGATGGAATTTAATTTCTAATGACCACAGTCAACTATGCGCAATCTTAAAATTATCATGTCAAAATGTTATAGATTACCTACTGTTAATTAATAATAATTTCAGAAAAAAATAACTTGCCTGAAAGGATTCTTTCTGTCTTGTTGTCACACATCGTCAACATGCATGCGTAACTACTCAATTACAAGAACAGGGTTGCTAGCTACTGATTATTTAACAAAAAATGTATGAAAAATGAACCAGACGAATTCAGAAAATGTTAAAGTTTTCATACCAATTAAAGAAAGTTAGAAGATACGGAAAGTTTACTTACATTACATTCCTGAACAAAGAATGACGCAAAATTACATTGTAATTCACTAATTGTTCAAGTATAAAATATAAGTAAAAGTGTTAGGCCTCTTGAGCTCCTCCGTGGCTAAGCGGTTAGCGTACGCGCCTTTGGCGTGGGAGACCCGGGTTCGATTCCCGGCGGGAGCTCATGTGGTTTGGATTCCACGTTAATCAGTAGGTCCACGTCTCATATAGCCCCGCTGCTGAACGGGACGTTAAACTCAAAATCAACTCAACTCATGTTAGGCCTCTTTCACATTATCCGGCGTTTTGACGTGGATGAAAAATATGCGAGCAGGGTTGCTGTGCAACTGAAGAAACAAAACTCTGTGGCTCTTGTCGTGTTGTGGTGGTTATAATGGACAGACGCAAAATGTGTTTTCTACTCGCCTTCTTAAGACACAGGCAGCAAAAAACGTCAGAGACATATATGGGTTCACCCTTTTTTAGAGAAGCGGTATCTTGAAGGAGATTTTTCTATACTGTTTCCACAATTAAGGGAAGACGAAGGAAAATTCTTTAATTACTTTCGTATGTCTATCGCATCTTTTGATAAGTTGTTGGATCGCGTACGGAAGAGATTTCTCTATACTGTTTCCACAATTGATAAACTTGAGCAAAATAGCGGCCCGGTTATGGATATTTAAAATACCGTTCCGGTATTCAACTGTTGTGACTGAGAAAACCAGGCAAAAGTCCTCTCGAGATAGTCAACCGTTGAGGTCTATCCGAGAATCTCAAGCCAACATTCAGCCACTGAACTCAAGACTGGTCTGTAGGCATTATTATTATTATTATTATTATTATTATTATTATTATTATTATTATTATTATTATTATTATTATTATTATTATTATTAGCTGTTATACCCGTTCTTCGCACGAGTCATATAAAATATCAATGTAAACAAACTGAACAATGAGAGAAGAATTAAGAAACATTTCTAAAATTAGATACATTTTGTGTGAATATATATCCAACAATGTACGTGTTTTCATTGGGAAGGCCGATGGGGGCTGAATTTGAACGTAAACACTATCGGGAGTATCAATAGTTATACATCTGAGCGACATCGATAAATATGAATTCGACACAAATATTGGTCATTTTCTACTACTTTTACATGTCCCGGTAAACGCCCCCTGAGACCCCTCCCTGGTTTGAATTGTGAAAAAATCGCCTCTGGCCTTCAGCCGATACCGCAAAAACTATGAATATGACTAACATATGACATTTTCTACTACTTTTATAGAAAGTAAACGCCTCTGTGATCCTCTGGTTCCAATTTTGAAAAAAACAACGCCTCTGGCTCCCAGTCGACGGGGGCTGTATTTGGAAGTCAACGCCTTAGGAGTATCACCATTCATCTCGGCGACAGCGAAATTATTGATTTGACACTAATATCGGTCATTTTCGATTATTTTTACATGTATCGCAGTTCTCCAACCCGGTGACTCCCGGCCCGCACACAATGGTGGCTGAATTTGAAAATCATCGCTAATGAAAGTATCACCATTTATCTCAGAGACCGCGAAAACTGTGAATTTCACACTAATATCGGTCATTGTGGATTATTTTTACATGTCTCGGTGATCTCCTGGCCCAAGTTCCTTAGCTGATGGGGATTAAATGTGAAAGTAAACGCTATCTTGAGTTTCACCATTGAGCTCAGTGACCCCGAAAGCTATGAATTTGACATTAATATCGGTCATTTTCTATTATTTTTACATGTCTCGAAATTCCTCCCCCCTCTGGTGACCCCCGGCCTGCATACAAATAGTGGCTGAAGTAATCGCTAATGTAGTGTTACCATTGATCTCAGCGACCGCGAAAACTATGGAATTGACACTAATAGTGGTCATTTTCTACTACTTTTACATGTCCTGGTAAACGCCCCCCTGAGACCTCCTGGTTCGAATTTTGAAAAAAAAAAACTTATCGTCTTGATCTGGAACCTGGACCAAGGTACCCGTGCCCAAATTTTGGTAACTTTCGGTCCACTCGTATGGTCCCCAGGCCGCAAAAAGGCAGACAGACAGACACACAAACTCTTTATTTTATTTATATTAGATTATTATTATTATTATTATTATTATTATTATTATTATTATTATTATTATTATTATTATTATTATTATTATTATTATTATACTATTTCGGGTTTATTGTTTTGTTTAAAGCGTTCCGACTATTAACTCAAGTCTCTTTAAAACACTGTTCTAGTCCCTGAATTCAGAGGACTATTCAAGAAATTACAGCCAGATAATTATAAAATATATAAAGTACAGTATATTTATCAAATATCACATCATGAATTCTCTCTTGCTTTGCGTAGCAAAATAGTACATAAATATATAGCAAAAGACTGTATTGCTGAAATATTTGATAGTGTATATTTCAATTTTGTGTCACCACAAATTTATAGAAGCTCATTTGTCCAGTGCTACCCGGACATCTCCCAATCTTCTATTACATAGAAAAATAATAATTTATATTGATTTCGACACTTCGGTAGTATTGGTCGTTTTCAATTAATTTTATATGTCATATTTCTCCATATATTGTATGTACAGGTTTGGTTAATTACTCCAGATGTACTGGGCTAGAATATAACCACATACACAGACACACTCCACACACACACAAAATCACACGCTCCCATATTATAGCAGCCACTTTCTGCTCTTTCCTGGCAACACTTTCTTCCTCCCTCAACACCCATCCGGTAGTTTGCAGCGTATACGTGAAGAGCTTCATTGCTTGCAATGTCTTTCTACCCCGTCCGGCAATTCGCCGGAAACGGATTCGGCAAATCGTCGAATAATGTGAAAGGGACATTACAGCTTAAAAAACGAAAACAAAGTTACATGAACACTTAACCAACAAATTCTCGACGTTTTTCTTTGAGGACATACTTTCGTGAACAACGATGACCTCGTGTCAGTATTTTTTTAAAAATAATAATGGTGTAAATTATAGCAGTGTAAAACCATAAGTTTCTTATAAGTAGTGACAGTATTGAGTATTCTTGCTGTCGACGGAAATAGTTGCTGTCGGAAAATAGATTTTAACTTATCCTTAAGTGTTTCATAATGTTTAAAATCCAAAATTTCGCGACAAACCGGTTAGAAATCACAGACTTAATCTACACAGGAAGTAGGTACTGACAGTTCAACCCCCCCCCCCCTCAGCCAGAAAAATCCAGCTTTTCTGTAAATTTAATCTAATTTTGTGGGTGAGTTTGCAAATTTTAATATAATTTATCTTAATATTGACTTTTGACCATCAAACTACTTATACCCCTTCCAAAATAAATTCCTGCTTACGTGCCTACTCTGTAGCACTGGCGCAAATCCCCCGGGGGGACATGTCCCCTCTAATCTTGGAACTCAGAGGCACTTTCCCCACAATAATCCGATTTGAAATGATTTTGAGGGATAAATTTGATGACTTGTAGCACAAACAAGAGTGAGATCTAATTTATGTCCTCTAGAATAAGTCTCAAATCTCCGCGCCTCCCAATGTTGAAGATAACTATGCTCCCCTGATCCTCCACAGCATTCTTTTCCAACTTCATAAATATTTTGAACATCGCGTATCTATCTATCTATCTATCTATCTATCTATATATATATATATATATATATATATATATATATATATATATATATATATATATATATATATGGGTGAGTCATAAGTCCTTGGACACCTGCATAAGTTTGAAAATCGACGTTAAAAGTAAAAAGTGATGATGGGAACAGAGGTTTGACGAGGGGCCGCAACTTTTGGAGTGTATGTCATTCATGGCCGCCATCTTGAAATCCGCCATACTGGAATCCAAAATCGTCAAAAGACTAAATATGAACGCGTGGCATTTTAAATTCTAGAACTCATGGAGAGGCGGTCCATGTTAGTATAGTGGAAGTGATACATACGCAATCCAGAAATGCATATTTCATCAATAAGCAATGTCTATGCAAGGGATTCTTTGCTGAGGATAATTCCCAGACATGCTCTCAACTAATTTCAAGGTGAATCCAACGTAGACAAACGTCAAGCCCTGACAACAATGGATATGGAATACTTAGGCGGAAAATCGAAATTGTTAGGAAATGCCAGCTCTACGAGTTAGGAATAACGCGTGCTGTGATAATCTGTTTCATGCTTGTACGTGAAAAAAAAAGTTAATCATCACAAAATACAGAGCAGCGCGTGTTGTTCCGAATACAACGGACCGTGTTAGTGGCGTTCTACTTTTCGCCGTAGCGTTCCTTGTCCACTATTGTCAAGGATTACCTTTTGTCTATTTTGGATCCATCTTGATATCAGAGCATATTTGAAAATTCTATAGAGCACCTGTCTGGGACTTTCACCCTGTAGATAATTACTTGTTCACCCACCGCACATTGACAAAATATTAATTTTTGGATTGAGTATTTATGACTTCCTCTGTGATAATATGGACTGCTACTCCATGGCTTTTCGAAGACTTTGGATAGCCATAGCTCTGAAACTATACACTGTTCTTCACAAGTCCATATAAACCTTTTCTCTTATTATGATGTAAGGAATCACGTCTTACAGTTTGTTGGTATAGTTCATTAACACCGTGTATCTATCTATCTAATTATCTCTCTATCTCTCAATTTATCTCTCAATATACATAAATTGAGAGATAGAGAGCATATATTACGATTTGATAATTTTGAACTGCACTCAGATAAATAGCAGTACTCAGATTAATTGATTAGCTCATATTTAGATCAGCTAATTATGTCAGGTAGAATCTACTGTACTGGCAGCAGTAATGTGTGAATAATAGTAATTAAATTATGTTAAATTAGAACTTCTGAAAACTCAACATTATTAGCCTAAATTTTAGTGTGTTTAGTAGATGGTGACTGGTTTAGTGTCACTTTTCAGCACTTGGAACTTGTCAGACTAACAAGGTAAGCTATCCAACTCCTCGACGAGTATCGCATTGTAACTTGCACAAGTGAAAGAACACATTGAAAGATGGAAATAGGCTTACTCTTACGATTCGCAACATTGTCGAGCCGGAAGTAGAATTATCGCTCTCCCATAGCCCCTGAAAGTTATGTACTCTGGTCATACATGCCAGAATGTGATGCACTGGAGCCTGTTTTCTCACGAAGACAAGTATTGCGAACTCAAGGTGATAACAATCCGTTTTGTTTGGGATCTCTAGTAAGTCATTGATTCGAACCGATGTCAAATGGAACACGATACGAAACACCGATCGTAAGTTCCAAACGAACACGTGTACCCGGTGAAGAAAAGGGGCACACTGAAACCACAACTCAAAAAAGACTTTCTATTATTATTATTATTATTATTATTATTATTATTATTATTATTATTATTATTATTATTATTATTATTATTATTGAGTTGAGTTGATTTGGAGTTTAACGTCACGTTCAGCAGGGAGGCTATATGAGACGTGGACCTACAGATTAACGTGGAATCCGAACCAAATGAGCTCCCGCCAGGAATCAAACCCGGTATTATTATTAGTAGTAGTAGCAGTAGTAGTAGAAATAGTAGTAGTAGTAGTAATATTAGCAGTAGCAGTAGTACTAGTAGTAGTAGTAGTAGTAGTAGTAGTAAAGGCCCTTAAATCGCTGGCTTGACGCCTCATCCAACACGAACATGATGTCGGCAATAAGGCGAAGAAAACTACAAAGAAATAATAATAATAATAATAATAATAATAATAATAATAATAATAATAATAATAATAATAATAATATAATCCTATACCAGTTTTCTTAACCTAATTCCAATCACGACCCCCATATTATATTACATCCTCTTGCCAGCGACCCCCTTATAATTTATGGCTTATAATAAACTTGTGTCGGATTTTTAATATATTTATTGCGGAGGTCTCAGTATATACATCTGTTTCTATAATAGTGGAATCCATTTCTTGTATAAAGTGGATACAGTAACTTCCCTGAAAGCGAACATTTGATTAAAACCAAAGTTTGTTCGTTCATTCGTATTACAAACATTGAATGCAATCAGTCATATTATTTCGAAGTGGAAGCCCTTTGAAACGTTTAAACCTTTATAACTCCCTCAGTTTTGGGTGATATGATAAAAATAAATAAATAAATAAATAAATAAAGTGCATTTGCGTTCTTTCGGTATTTCAATACGCTGTTCTCATTAGTTTCATATCGTACATCTTTCATTTAAATTGATTTTTAAACAACTCTGTACCTGTTGAAAATGCTTAGCAGACCAATCTTTTTGTTGTTCTTGAGAGTATATATACAAAAAAAAAATTGTCTCTCAGAACAAAATTCAAAATAATAATTATTTTAAAATATTTTCCGGTATTAGATTCTAATTATAATTATCTCTTTAGCTTATCTTCGCAACCCTCAGTTTGAGAAACTCTGTCCTATACTATTTCTTCTTCTTGCAGATCTCGTGTTCGTATAGGGTGAGGAGTCAAGCCAGCAAGTCAAGGGTCCCGACTTCGAATCCCGGCTGGGGTATGGTTGTCTGTGGATTCTAAAACCTTTATAGCCGTGCTAGAGGACTCTCAAGACGGGCCGAAGTCCTCTAACTGAAGTAACTGAACGGGCCCAACAACACATTTGTTGTCTTTTTCTTCTCATTGTTATTATTTTTACTAATCATACTGCTCATATGAATAATACTAATCATACTACTACTGCTGATGTTGTTGCTACTACTACTACTACTACTACTACTACTACTACTAATAATAATAATAATAATAATAATAATAATAATAATAATAATAATAATAATAATAATAATAATAGAAAGCCATTTTCGCTTTGTGGTTGCAGCGTGTCCCTTTTCTTCTCCGGGTACATATGTTCGTTTGGAACTTACGATCGGTGTTTTGTATCGTGTTCCATTTGACATCTGTTCGAATCAATGACGTACTAGAGATCCCTATCACCACCGACTATTATCATCTTGAGTTTGCAATATTTGTCTTCGTGAGGAAACAGGTTCCAGTGTATCACATTCTGACATGTATGGCCAGAGTACATAACTACCAGGGGCTTGGGGAAACAATCATTATACTTCCGGTTCGACGACGTTGCGAATCGTAAGAGTAAGCATATTTCCATCTTTCAATATGTCCTTCCACTTGTGCAAGTTTCAATGCGATACTCGTCGAGGAGTTGGATAGCTTTCCTTGTAAGACAAACAGTTTATATTATAATCCGGAGCACAATTTCACCAGTTGAAATCAAATCGGGTTCTCAAGAGACAAAATCCATATAGTTTGATTCAGTGTTCACAGATTTGTAGCCTGCTACAGATGTAACAATTCATATAAGAAAAAAAAAAAAAAAACTAGTCGTTATTTCAGGCCGAGTTGAAAGAAAAATCCTTTATAACTTCGGTCACACTTACGACGTTAGATATGAAGAAAACCCAACTATATACATTGTTCAGAGAATACTAGCTATTTCATTCTTTAATGTAAATTATAATGAAAATATTTGATGAAAACAGCTACGAAAACTAAAACAAATTAACTAGAATACAGTAAATATGTGAATAATACAAATCTATGCCTGACCATTTGTGTGTTTCTTATTAATTGCAGAAATGAAAATAATTAGTATGTATTCCTTCGTATATTGTTGTCAATTATTGTTCTTAGTTTGTTGTCATGAGTCAACGCAGGAATCAAAGCAGTGGTAATGTTGAAAACAAACTGAAATAATCGCTAATTGATTTCCTGGATGACGCACAAACTCTTCGTAGCAATCGACAGTTACTGGGCTGACTCATGAAAATAATTCGATAAGACACATGTTGTGGTTCAATTAATAAATATCCTGATTGCTGCTTTTTTTTTAAAAAAATTGTACATAATATTGTTTCATTTAATGTATCGACGTTTTAAAATTAAAAATAACTTTGTTTACTAAATCATTGATTTATAAGTTTTCAGTCAATGTAATAATTAGAAGCATTAACATCTTTGTATGAATATTATTATTATTATTATTATTATTATTATTTTGTCTTTTGGCAAGCCTGGGATTATGAGTTTTGTTTTTTTTTAACTTTAGGTTTGGGTCTGGAAATCGTTCTTCCCCGCTTCTCGATTTTCAACTTCCTCTTTTAACTCCCAATATTCAACGAACTTAAAAAGTTCGTAACTGAATTCTCTATTCCTGTGTGTCTGTCTGTCTTTCTGTTATTTGGGATTTTTTTTTCAATTTTGAACCCTGGATTCGATAGAGCATCAAAAACTATCAGAGAAAGTAATTAAATTTTTCGCGTCACTTTTACCGTTCCCAATATATTGGTCAAACAATGGCCGATTTCCCGAAATTTAAGGAGCCATATCTCTGGAACCGTAAGTCATAGAGAGATCGTATTGGTGTTAATCAATATCTAAGAGGATGTAAATATTTTGGAACCAAATAGTGACCGGTGGCCACTGTCCAATTGACCACTGGTTTGGCCAGCGGAAAGTTGGCCATCGGCCACTAACTAATGTCGGTACAAAATGTTTACCATCTTCTTAGGTATTGGTTAACACAAATATCATCTCTCTATGACTTACCGTTCCTGTGATATTGGCCAAAAATAGCCGATATCCAGATATTTAAGGAACCATATCTTGGGAACCGTAAGTTATAGAGAGATTATATTGGTTTTGACCAATGCGTAAGAGAATGGAAAATATTTTTGTACCAAATAGTAAGCGGTGACCAGTGTCCAACTGGCTACTGGCCAACTGCTCACCATTCCCCAGATATTGGTCAAAAAATTTCGGGAGATTTAAGGAGCCATATCTCCGGAACTGTAAGACATAGATAGATGATATTTTGCGATTGTTTGCGAGAAACAGAACATGTGCGGATAAAAAGATTTACTTCTACATCTAGGAACAATCACAGTTATCTTTCCCTCTTCATCTCTCCATTCTTTTTAATCCCTTTCTGCATGATTTTTTTTCTTTTGGCGAAAAAATAATCAATATTGGAACTTGAAAAATGAATTAAAACTTGAATTTTAGATTTTTCATTTATTTCCGACGAGAAATAAGTAAGTGCCATATATGACACACTTACAACTCACAAAGAACATGTCAGATGACACCAAAATCTCTTATTCATACACGTCAATATCTCACACAGCATACAAAACAGTCATTTGATGCCTTTGATAAATCACAAAAAAGCTAAAGTGAAAAAAGGGCATGTGCCATATATTGCACGGCATGCGGTAAGGGGTTAAGTTCGTTCTGGCAATGCTCTTGGAGCATTCTCAACTGGTTCCTTCTAGTTTTCAAATCATCGATCAATTGTGTTGTTCTTTGTACTTCTCGCTTTCTTTCCATTTATCTTTCTTTGATGGTATGAAGAAGACAATTTCTCCGTAAGATGCCCAATCCAGTTGGCCTTCCTACGAAAGATACTGGCTAAAAGCCGTTTAAGAGATCTTCATTTGTTACTCTCTGTGTTCATTTTATCTTCTCCATCTTCCTCCAACACCACATTTCGAAACTTTCTAAATATTTCTTCTCTAACTTACGTTGAGTCCAAGTACTGAGTACCTTATGTAAACTATTCATCGATCAAATGTGGAAGCGTTCATATTAAGAATACGAGGCTCACTTTCTAAACTTATTTACGTCACATGCTTTAAATAACGTTCAATCCTATTCCATAGTGTTATTCTTTGACGTACGTCCAAATGATTGCGTATATATTTATAATATACCGGTAAATTGATATGTCATAAAGATATACTGCATTTGTCTGTCGTAGATGGTAAGCCTATCTATTCCGTTTTAGAGCAAAATGAAGCTTGTGCGCCCAAAGGGAGCAGGCTTGTTAGCAACTGTGGGTACGCTAAAACTAATATTTTTTTACAGTCACTATTTATATTACTAGAATTAAACATTTTTATCTCTGTAACTTATAGAAATCAATGAATTTTCGTCACATTCATTATACCTGACACAATCTTCTAGTATCTTCATTAAAATGACCAGGTATCCTGTTTTTGCCAGATGTCCTGTTTTTTTTTCTGATTCTTAAACGGGACGCCAAATTGTCCTGTTTTTCAATAAATATAAATACGATGATACCAACACTCGTATGGAATTTTGGGCCATGTCTGAACCTACAATTATGGTGTATTGTGTATTACTAAAGAAACTCTACTGTATCACTCTTACTCGTGTGTTATGTAATTTGAAAACACTGCTAGCGCTCCAAATATAATCTGGGAATTTTACCCCCTCCCCGAGATTCATATGCGTCTCATTTCTGTAAGATAGATTTCTGGTCATCTCAGGGAACATTCGAAACAAAATGTGTTACTTCTACGATACATTAAAGTCTGTACTTACTAGAAAGAAATTTAACTATAATACAGATTAAAATAAGTGCTAAAGAGATGTTTGTAACAGTTTATAAATGTAGGTTTGGCTTCGTATATTAGCAAATAGTATGTTAAATGCATTTTTTTATGTACATACAATATATCACGGTTATGGAAGTATCGTAAGTTGCTCCTTTATTTTTAATCTAAGTCTGTGAAAGTATTCTGTCACCTGGAACTTACGCATTCCTCTAGATTATGCTGTGCCCTTACACTCATCAATAACGTGTCAGCCTAATAGTAATCTTGGTTGATTGATTTTCAGTTTAGTGTCCCTTTAAACCTCGAGGCCAAATGAGAAGTGCCCCTATAATTTAACCTGTGATCTGAACAATATGAACTCCCACTGGGAATCAAACCCGGATCTTTGTATCAAAGGTGCGTACCCTAACCAGATATACCAGACTTTGTTATATGAAATTTTGATAATGACAATATCCTTTCCGCTATACTGAAAACATATTAAAGTTTTACTACACATACAAAATAACTAAATACGATTCATATTTTAATATATGCTTATAATTCTTCTGTTTTAAGCAACACAACAGCCAGACTGAAAATGTTACATTCCAAGTTATATTACACATAAACAACAAGTAACTAAGGAAACTTTATTTTATTTTATTTTATTTTTACTGAATAAATATTTCTGCATGTAACTCTGTATGTTTACGATTCTTCTCTTTGAATCCTAAGACTAGTATGATCACGTGACAAAAAATGACGTAGGGGTCAGGACTTGCTTGCGAGTTTCTTGCGGTGATATCACTGATTGCAGTCGAAAAAAATATTATGTTGGCTGATTGGAGTGTAATCTTACTCCTCTGTACTGAGGTTATATAAGACGTGGAATTACTAACGTAACTTATATGAAAATTCAATGTTTAATCATTAACTGTTTACGAGATAGAGGGTCCTGAAAATCTAAAAAAGAAAATCTCACACGGATTCATTAAAACCTATAGGGTACTTTCTGTAGACGTAGAAACTTGAGATTTTGCACAAATGTAGGATTTGAATACCTAATATAAACTATTGATCGATCAAATGTGAAAGCGTGCAGATTAAGAATATTGGAGGGTACTTTCTCAACTTATTTACGTAACATGCTTTAAATAATGTTCATGCATATCCCAGAGTATTATTGTTTGGCGCAAGTCCAAATTATTGCGTACAGATTGATTACAAACCGGTAAATTGATATGCCATAAAGATAGACTACCTTTGCCTGTCCTAGATGCTAACTACAAGTAAGATGTCAATATATTCCGTTTTAGTGCAAGGGGAAGCTTGTGCGCCCATAGGGAATAGGCACGTTAGCAACTGTGGATGAGCTAAAACTAATATTTACTTACAGTCACAACTGATAATAGAATTTAACATATTTCATGTATGTAACTTTACCTACAGAAATTAATGTAATTACTTCGTCACATCTTGCAGTTAACATTGTTCAATAAATTTGTACTTAGTTTGCTGTACTCTCTGTGTTATCTAAAATGTATTAAAATTTGTTGACATACTTCAAAAGTAGTATGATTAAATCTAAATTTTGGCTATTGGTTGATGAAAATATTTAGCAAATAAATAAATAAATAAACTGTTATTAACAAATAGAATGGTGCATGTTTTTAAAAGTTCAAACTTCATGCACTTCTTACGCATTAATTTTGATCAAAAATTTCATTTCTGTCATCTCTTACTGCATTTTTAAATAACAAAACCTTGAAAATGTTATTGGTTACATTTTAACATGATTTTAATTTGAATATTGGCGCTCATTAACAATGATTTGTAGTATATACTGTAATTTTTGAAATCAAGTATTACTTTTTTTTCTTTTCTTTTCTTTTCTTTTCTTTTTTTTTTTTTTTTGCAAGATGGAGGACTTTAGTACGTGCTTCGTGCATTGCGCATGTCTGAAAGACGAGTCATATGATAGGTATCACATGAGTAATCTAACGGGAATAGACAAAGTGTTGCCAACTAAGAATTTTCACACTAAATTTATTGTCTTAAACTCCTATGTGTACAGAAACTAAAGGAGTTGAAAAAAAAAACTCTGCACTTGCAGTTCATGAACACCTTTCTTTAGTTAAATATTACACAATTCACACGCCAATGAGTGGTCAGTGCTTGCAAAATACATTTTTCTTCCAGTAGCCTTTGTGACAAAAAATAATAAATAAAATCTTTCAATTTAACGTCCTTAGATTATGCCCATTAAGATAAGAGAGATGGATGATCAGAGCCGTGCCGTGGGGGAGTGAGCGTGGCGACGGCCCCGGGCGCCGAAGTAAGGGGGGCGAAAAATTCGGGAGAAAAATGGAAAAATCGCTTGGAATATATGTATGGGGAGCCGTCGTATACTCTCGCCCCGGGCGCTGATTTTCCACGGCACGGCCCTGTTCATCCATCTCCCTTAGCTTAATGGGCATAATCTAAGGACGGCCACGGATGATTAAGGCAAGCGAATAATGATTGAAGAATTGGTGGAATGAGAATATGGGAGGAAACGGGAGTACTCCGAGAAAACCCACAGAAGTGATGTTGTCCACCACTAACCTACTTGGCCGGGGATCAAACCAAAGGTAAACACTCTACTGAGTCATCATTTGTGACAAGGAATTAGTAATTCAAGTAGCAAACCATTTAAATCTTTGAGTGAAGGAGATATAAGCTCATTTTTGTTTTCAAAACTCTTTCATAAGGCAAAGAAGCCTTTTCTACGTTCGTACGCATTCAGGACAAACATTGATACGTGACTTCATTTGGTTTGGGTGTGAGAATTTGATTTTCTTTTGAAGTGGTCTAATAAATGTAAATCCGTTTATAAAATTGTACAGTTTACATTGATTATTGTTAATTTAAAGTGTTGTTTGATTTGATTTGATGGTTTTTACTTTTTCGTCCCTTTCAGGAGCGAGGCTATATGAGGCTATACAGCTTAACATGGGATCCAAACCACTTGAGCTCCCACCAGGAATCGAACACGGCTCTGCCGCGCCTTAAACAGAAGTAACATACGCACGCAGGCAGCCAGAACTTTTTGTTGGTAGAAAGTCCAATCTACAAAACAGTCTGTGTAGCACTGAACAGGTGTCTTTTCTAATGCCGGAAAGACGATAATTAATCGTTATTTACTGCCATCTATATTCTTAGAAAAATATATAGAAATAGATTGTTTTTACAAGAAAATAAAGAATACAGGTGAAATGTAAGATCAAAAAGTCTGTAACTTTTACGTCCCACGATTATACCGGCTAGGCTAAAGGAGATGGTGATAATGAGAAAGGAATGAAATGGTGAAACGAAGAAAGTGGGAGGAAACGGTAGAACCCCGAGAAAATCCACACACACTGTGTTTGTCCACCACAAATTTTACTTGGCGCCAGCTGGGATCAAACCAAAAACCTCATGCACCAGAGGTGAACGCTCTACCACTGAACCCCTGCTGCCGTGTATGTAAGATTAAGTCATTATGTAAAATAAATATATTATGTGGCGTCCCTCGGCGAGCACACTGTCAGGGAAAGAAGGAAAGGAAAGAAGTGGTCTGGGAATTGTATGTTAAGTACCATCCCGGCATTTGCCTAATGCGAATGAGAAAAACCCAGAAAAACCTCACTCATTATAGCTGAACTAAAAAAAATTACACATTTTTGATCAGGAGTACTCAACGGGAATGAAACCCAGGACCGCTCAAACCAAAGTGAGAGCCACATTGATCTCTTTTCTGCTAAACAAGTATAGTGAGGGGTTACGAACTTGGTGAAAAGCCAGCGTAGATGCACCCCTGGACTCGTGTGATTGATTCATTGCTATCAATCGGATCTCAAAGATGGGCCTAACACAATACATTCTAAGAAGTTTGATACCGAACTGCAACAGAAATAAGAACACAACACACGCCGTTTGTCGTTCAGCTATATACTCAACTGGTAGATGATATCATAATGAATTATACCGTGCAATGTATAATGTGGTCAAATTTGGCTCTATGTAAAATACTTTAATATGGGCGAAAGAAAATGGATAGAAATAAGTTAAGAGACCCAAGACAATTATCTATAATCACATATATCATATTTTTAATATTACACTGCCAAAAATATTTCAACAACTCCAATAAGTGGAAATGAAATGGTATACATAAACTAGCTTTTGGCTACCTGGGGGCTCCGACTCCAGACACCGTGGTCTGCTTGGCTTTCGGCCTAGCGTCTCTTACGTATTAGTCTTTTCATCCTGTTCGTGCATTTGCTCTTAATATTTCGTGAATTTGGACAGGTGGGTGCTTCGCCCCCTGACCCCTGTTTACTCGGCCTACGGTCTCCCATCTCTTAAACCAACAATTCTACCGAAATTCAAGTTTATTTTTCTATTTCAACTATCTAAAAGATAAGATTTTTTATCCCAAGAAAACGCCCATTTAAATAATAAGGGAATTTCTTCATCACCGTTTTAAGCCCCTTAAAAATTAAAAATATTCACTTTTAGCAATTTCCTGTGGATTAGTCCCAGAAGGCTACAATCATGCCAAATTTCATCATTCTAATCCTGCCTGAAGTGACTAAATATTTTGGGGTGTAGAATGCGTTCCTTATAAATAACATGGGAAAGATTCTTTAGTTCCCATAAAACCTCACTAAAGTTAGAAATGTTTATCTTTTTGTGATTTACTTAGATAACGCTAATAAAAACGTACAAGTATACCGAATTTGAAGTTTCTATTCCAATTCCAAGTACCTAAAATATGAGATTATAAGTCCAAAAAAGGCCCATTTAAATAACATGGAAATTTCTTCATTGCCCTTTTAGACACCCTAAAAATTAAATATATTTTGATAATTTTCCTGTTGGTTAGTCCCAAAAAGCTTCAATCACGTCAGATTTAATCAAGCTGCAAGTCCTGCAGGAAGTGTCCGTTATTTTCTCAGTTCATGTATTTTTATATATAGTTAGGATTCTGGACGGATAACATAATGCGTATCTTAATTTCTGGGTTGTAAAATATTACAAGTTATCTTAAGCAAATTTACTGATAAAACTTTACAGTGGTATTCTAGAAGTAATTTTATTAAAAAAAAAAACTGCTTCACTGAATGTATCATAGGGTATATTGCAACAAAGATTTAAATTTTTATCTCACCAGTGAAGGTACATGTCTTTTTTTAAAAAAGTAGCTATCACCCAAAAGTTTATTAGAAGAAAATCAAATACAAAATATTAAATCGTTTGGAACATACATTGATTTATTTGAGCCTAGGGTCTAAACAAACCTCATGGTACAATCCAGGTTAACTTGGTCAAATATGTATATTGGCTAACCTCATTTATAGTCAAAACATTGTCAACAAAACCTTTACTTATCAGGGTCAGCACAGCTTGTTAAATAAAATTTAAGTATAGAAAAGTGTATGCAGGGAAGAATTGGGGAGGAAGAGAGGGTTGGGGAAGGAAGGAAATAGCCAGGGATCCTTATGTTAGTCTTTATGTTATGTATCATCTCCGCATTCTCCTGGTGTGAATGAGGAAAACGCCGGAAAGACTTCAAACAGGATCGCTGAAATTAATAAAATCTTACACTTCCTCAATCAAGTATACACAAGTGCTTCATTGGGAAAAATGAAATGAATTTTACGTCCCATGGTTATGCCGGTTAGACTAAAGGAGACGGTGATGATGAATAATGAATGAAATGAAGAAAGTGGGAGGAAACGGAAGAACCGCGAAAAAATCCACGCACACGGTGCTTGTCCACCACAAAGTTCAGTTGGCGGGAGCTGGGATCAAACCCCGAACCCCATGCACCAGAGGTGAACGCTCTACCACTGAGCCACCACGGCCCGGTGTTTCATTGGAGATAGTAATCCAACTGCCGCACAATTCATTGCAAGTGCATCTCACTGTTGTATTGTTTTCATTTGTGTACTAAGTGATGACGTCATAATGAAACGATACGCTGCGTGTTAATGATTGCCCAACGACTGATGACATCTTTATTTCTTTCAGTTTAACCTCTCAAGATTACACCCTTTAGGTTAAGGGAGAAAGACGATTGAGATAAGTAAATTATGATGGAAGAATTTGTGGAATGATCATGTAGGAAGAAACGAAAATATCCCAAAAAATCCCACGGACACGATGTTGCCCACCACAAACTTAGTTGAATGTGGATCGAACCAGGGACCCCACAAATCAGAGGTAAGAGCTCTACCACTGAGCCACCTCGCCGCCCTGACTAATGAGGCAAACGTCAGCAGCATCCATGACATTGTCATGGCTGATGAGAGAGTGACTATACGATCAATGGTATAGGAGACGAAATTGTCATGATACAGTCCCGTCAATATTGGTCAATGTTGGGTTCGATTCCAGCCCCCGCCAAGTGAACTTTGTGGT
Source organism: Thermobia domestica (assembly GCF_964235325.1). Lineage (NCBI taxonomy): Eukaryota > Metazoa > Arthropoda > Insecta > Zygentoma > Lepismatidae > Thermobia > Thermobia domestica. The sequence goes on along the minus strand of NC_137470.1, from coordinate 174,388,375 downwards.
GGACAAACACCATGTGCGAGTTTTTTCTGGGGGTTCTCCCGTTTCCTCCCACTTTCTTCATTCCACCATTTCTCATAATCACCGTCTCCTTTAGCCTAATCGGCATAATCGTGGGACGTAAAACTCAAAGACTTCATTTCATTTTTGGTCAATGTTTTACCCATGAAAACCTATCTGCTAGATGAGTGCAACGAATGCAGTGTATAGATCAGAAGAGGCAGCGAATGGCTTGTTCTTAAGAACTTTTGCCTAAGATAAAGCCTAATCCTGAAAAGTTTATTAGGAGTTTGTAGCCATGGATAAGAACTGGATCTATCATTTCGATCTTTAGACGAAATGGCAATCTGTGGAGTGAAAACACCATGATTTCCCCCATGTATCCGTAAATTCCGTGTGGTAATCAGTGACGGGAAGATTGTGGGGTCAATTGTCTGGTATACGAAAGGAATTTATATTGACAATTTATCTCGTGGACAGACCATCACATGTGACAATAATGCCAACTTTATTTTGTCCAATTCAACTATATATAACGCTTACTATCAATGTAGTCATTTCGTTTTTCGTGAAATTCTTAAAAATATTGTAACTTTTATTCCGTTGTTCGTACCTTTTATGTTTTCACTTGACAGCAACACAATTAAAAAAAAAACAACTTGTAATTCATATGTCAAGCTCAACATTTTAATAAACAGTAGTTAGCAACCTTAAATAACTGCTTATAACCGGATACATGTTACGTTAATCATACCTGTCTTAATCAGAACAAGACAGGTGAAGACAGAGCAGGCAAGGTATTACCTTTTTATTTTTCTGAAATTCTTATTAATTTACCAATATTTAATGGAAAATACATCTATAGTTGCAGCATCACCAATTCGTGATAATGTCTATTAGAAATTAAATTATAGCATAATTTTCTGACTTTTGTGGATATTTATATATTGCTGTGAAAATGGTGTTGATTTTCTTTGTCCATGGTTTTTACATTTTATTTCACATTTAAGTTTCTGAGCAAATTAATAGCAACACAGTTATTTTGGGTTGGATAAAATTAGTATTTCAAGGAATTTATTATAAAAAAAGATTTTAGTATTTTTAAGATATTACAGATTGCTAAGAATTGCACCATATCAATCTGTTGCGTCATTAATAGCTCATATAAAAATTTTGCAGGGACAGTTATTAGTTATTAAGAATTGTGTGAATTGAATGAGCATCGTTTCTTCAAGTATAGATAAGTATAAAGGTGCCTCTAAAACTATTTTTTATGTTGGATCCGTTTGTGTTCTAGTCGATTCCATGGTTGGTTATTGCAAATGGCGCCGAGATGTTTTGGTTGCTGTAAATGGCGGACATGATTTGCAACTTTGAGCAATCTCCTATTGTTAAATGACACAGGCACACACAAGAAATAAAAGTTCTGTGCAGGCACTGGACCCCAGAGTATTGATTCGATGTATTTTGTTACACAGAATCCTAGTTTTGAAACCCCAGGATGATTGAACGCGTCGCTTTTATGTGCGAAACATTTGAGCTATTTTGGATAGGAAGGACACATATTTTTCGCTTATAAAACAAAATTAACACCACCAGTCGTCCTAGGGTTTCGAAATTTGGATTTTGGGTAAAACAAATGCATCAAATCCAAACTCTGGGGTGCGCTGCAGAGATTTTTTATATTGCATAGCTGTATCAGGGGTATCCTCCCTATCCAAAATCGCTCAAGTCTTTTGCCCATAAAAAGAAATCGATACGATCAATCGTCGTGGGGTTTTGAAATCTGGATTCTGTGTAACAGAATACATTGAAATCATACCCTGGGAAAAGCTGCACAAAACTTTGTTTTTTGCATTGCTGTGTTACATGTATCCTCCCTATCCAAAATCGCTTAAGTTTTTCACCAATAAAAACGAATTTACACGATCAATCGTCCTGGGGCTTTGAGATTTGGATTCTGTGTAACAAAATACATCAAATTCACACCATGGAGTCTGGTGCATAGAACTTTTTGTGTGTGTGTGTGTGTGTGTGTGTGTGTCTGTGTAATAGGATTGTATACGTTCAACCTCGAAGTTAGGTAAAGATAAGAAAAGTTATAGGTAACCTTTATGATGCATCTGCAATTATTCAATTTCCAAAATAAGTAATTAAACACAAATCATTGGCTCATTTTTATGTGTCGCCATATTGTCTTGTGTCTGGAACCGGAACGTCCACTGGTAACACCTAATATATTTCAGCTACTAAGTAATAATTTTTGTCACCTTGTTTACTTGAACACTGCATGCCATCTTTCTGAAATTGGCTTCACTATAATGTAGTTTCAAGCAAGGAGAAATTTAAATACATACATACTTACGAGATGTGAGTAGGTTTCTGAAAAGGGTGACGACAAAGTGGGTTAAAATAAGTTAATAAATGGAGCACAATTACCATCTACTTGGGATATTGGGGTTGTATGCCCTAAATTCAAAAAGATGGGTGACATTAAATATCCAAATAACTACCGAGGCATCACTCTACTACTAATTATTAGCCAAAATTCATACGATTTCAACCCAAAGTATATCAAGCACAAGAAAGTAACACAAAAGTATATCAGGCACAAGCGAGTTTTCGCAGTTTACGAGATAATATATTTGTGACACGAGTAGTGTGGATGAAGATTTAGCAAAAAAAAAGGGGGGGAGGGAAATACAAAGGCCGTTCAAAAATTTTGCACAATGGGCCATAAAGTTTTAACTAGTGGCACCAGGATCATGAAATATTGTGTACATGTATTTTTGTTCTTTGTGTATGTGCATGTTACTTAATGTAACCTCCATCGTCTGTGACACATTTAGCCCATCATTCTTTCCATGCCGTAAATGAAATTTGGTAAAACTCGAAGCGCTGACTATTTCACAAATGCAATAAGATCTTGGCCACTAGCAAACTACCAACCACGAAAATGGACCTTCAGATGACCAGAGAGAAAACGGATGGGGTCAGATCAGAGCTATGGGAGGGTTGAGAGACCGCTTTCCATCCCATACTTTTTTGCTGTATTTAATTGGCAGAATAGGTTTGCTTCTACTCCTTTGTGAGAAGATGTGGCACCCGACAGGCAGGAAGTTTTCTGTAACCTAAAGACTGTATTAGTATTAGGATACTACCCACAGATAACCCAGTCGCTTTAATTAGCTGTCATGTGATTACACATCTGTCAATGTAGTCTTTATTAATGTCGTTCACCGTAGTTGGTGCCTGCTGGACCGTGTTGTTCCAGCAGACTGAAATCACCACTGTGGAATATTTGTACCCATACCTGGATATTGCTTCGGTACAAGGTCTTATGCTTACGCACAAGAAGGAATTTGCGTTGGATGGACGTGACTGAGTAATCGCCGGTCTTGTACAGGAACTTAATGACCGATCGTTGCCAGGTGGGGCTGTCTACTTCTTTCTCCATTGTGGGTGTATCTGTAAATAGAGGAAGAAAATTAGTTACACAATTTTAACATAAACGACATTCATACATACACAAAAATATGGTTGTTGCACTAGGCATTAAAAGAAAGTTATGATCCATTGTGCATTGTTTAAACCTTACGCTGAGAAAAAAGATTGTTAAGTGACGTCCTTAAAAAGGTAGGTTACATGTGTAATTCCTGTAGTTTTTGGACTTAACGTACATCATACGTATAACTGCAAACGCATGTTTTATAAAACTTTCTGTATAAGTGTTCCATCTGTACGTACTTTCCGTATAAAACAATATAGGTGGTCAGGATTTCACATACAAATGGACGTATATAACATATAGCTGACGAAGGTAACATACATATATGTATGTAAAATAAGGAATACTGTTAGATATCAGACATTCTGCAACAGCATGGTGTAACATCTAAGGTCAGTGCCTGTGTAGCATACGAATAACGTATGCTCCGTACTGATTTCTGTAGTAAGCAAGAGGATTCCGCATATTTGTGCAATATACTGCTGTCCGGAGAACGTATTTCTCTCAATGTATCTTTTCTCATTTGAATATTATTATCTCATGGATTAAAATATATACAGATGTCAAACTCCGACGGAGGGGCAATTTACCCAAATGACGTCTCTAGGATAAGTAATGTAAATTATGATAATGTTAGCAACAAAATATGCCTTTCATTTTTGTAACAGAATAATGTAATGCACTGGGAAACTAGGAACTGTTTAAAAGCTCATCTAACAAAGGACATCACCCAAATGTCCGGCTCTGATTTCAATGAAATTTTTGTTTCTGAAAGAGGGTATGTATGCATTATTTGTTATGACAGAAGTTTTTGTCATGGTGCATGTTTTCATCTTTTAAATATAATTTATAAGTGTTGTGATGTGATTATTAGAAGTTACTGTAGAAGTCCCTTACTACCCTTTGTAAGCGAAGTGTTAATGAAAGAACAACCATGTAGATACATATAAGACCTAGGGAGAAGTCGTATGGTTGGTATGACCTTGACGGCAGCCATCTTGAAATACCACATTTTGAATTAAGGTCAAGTTTTTTTAAATGGGAATAGGGTATTATGATACAAATTTCGGGATAGAATTTAATCTGGAAAACAATGGTGAAGTTAATTTTAAGTTAGTTAGAATACGAACATTTGGGGGAAAGTTACAGAAATATTAGTTGTTTATACTTACTACGTGCGTAAGTCCCTTACCTCTGCTTCTAACTCGTGTATTAATGATAATAAGTGGATAAAAGCTCCGGTAATACATATTAGGTCTAGAGGGAAGTAGTACGGTAAGGGTAAATTTGACGGCAGCAATCTTGAAATCCGCCATTTTGAATGAAAGTGAAGTTTTGAAATATGAAAACCGTAGTATGTGACATCTCATTTTTAATAGCAAACTTTCCTCGCAACTCTTAAAAAATGTAATAAATTTAGAAAACATGAGCCATGGCAACAATTGCAAAGTTCCAGTTGGAATTTTGAAACATGCGTTGAAAATTAGGAGTGTTGCCAATTTGAAAGATCGAATAATGGATGTTTGGTGCTATTTAGTCTTAAATTCATACTGGTTAACTATAGAACAAAAATAAGCATACCACTGGATTTTGGGGAAAATTTGCCAAATTGCGATTTGTAAGCGACTTAAGAAATTAAAAAACAATGCTGTGGAGGATCAGGGAGACAGAGTTGTCTTCAACATTGGGAGGCGGGCAGATTTGAGGCTTATTCTGGGTGAACATCAATTTCATCTCACTTCTCTTTGTGGCAATCGGACACAAATCATCACATTTCTCACCAAAAACACATTTCAAATCGGATTATTGGAGGGGAAAGTCACACCCAGTTCCAAGATTGGAAGGGACATGTCTCCCTCATCCCCCCGGGATTCGCGCCAGTGGCATACATATATTACAAATGAACCACCAGAGGCTATCTTTCCCCGTAGCCAAGTATGCTAACAAGCAGACTAGTATCAGAAATAGCTTTTAGCGTGGGTTTCAAACCTGATCCAAGGAAAGTTTTTTTTTTTTTTACATTTCATAACAATTTTAACATTAAAACAAGGTGAAAATAATACTAATTTGCCTTTTTAAGTAATATATAATGCATGAATTATGCCTATTCCACCATTTACCTAGAGATTTCTGATAAGCCCTTATAAACAAGGGCGTTATAAACAAACAGGAGAGTAAGAATTGGGGAGTTGCAGGGGGTAATGAGGAGTTGAGTTGAGTTAATTTTGAGTTTAACGTCCCCTTCAGTAGCCATGCTATATGAAATCTTTAAGTTTTACGTCCCACGGTTATGCCGGTTAGGCTAAAGGAGACGGTGATGATGAGTAATGAATGAAATGGTGGAATGAAGAAAGTGGGAGGAAACGGGAGAACCCCGAGAAAACCCACGCACACGGTGTTTGCCCACCACAAAGTTCACTTGGCGGGGGCTGGGATCGAACCCAGGACCCCAAGCACCAGAGGTGAACGCTCTACCACTGAGCCACCGCGGCCCCCATGCTATATGAGACGTGGACCTAGTGATTAACGTGGAATCCGAACCACATGAACTCCCACCCCCGAGGGGGGATGGGGAGTTAGAAAGGGAGAGATGCTGGAAGGAGAAAAGGGAGAAAGGTAGATATACGCTCCCTTCCCTTCCCCCTTTCGGGTGTAGTTAAATTTACATTGAAGTTGCAGCATCCGGTCGTGACGTAATGTCACGTGGTAATTAGCCCAATTTGCACATACAATTTTATTGATTAAAAAAAGTGATCTACGAAACATAGCTAAGAAAACGTCAGCGAGCGAAGCAGGTTAGAAGCCCCACAGGAATCGTTTTATTCCACCTTTGCCCCCATGGTAATATCATGTGACAGTATGTCACACTCGGGTGGCGCAAGTTTGATGTAAATCTAACCTCACCTGCTTTCTTGTGACCAACTTAAACACAGTTAGATACCGTAGCACGTTAAAAAATATATGCTGCAGGGTCCCTGCTTCAATCCCTGGCTGAGTAAGTTTGTGGAGGAAAACATCGTGCTTGTGGGTTTTCTCGGGTTACTTCCGTTTCCTCCCACTTTCTGGTTCCATCACTTCTTCCATCATCATTTAATTGCTTTAATCATCGTCTCCCTTAGCCTAAAGAGCATATTCGTAGGACTGTAAACTCAATAATTTCATTTCATTTTCATTTTTGTATATTTCATAACATTAGAAGGATATACTAGACATATTTTATTGTCATACTAGTTGAATATACCCATCCTTCGCACGGAGGCTGTATTTGGAAGTCAATACCTGTGAGAGTATCACTATTCATCTCAACGACCGCGAAAAGCATGGACTCGATACTAATATCGGTCATTTTGGGTTATTTGGTAACTCTCGATCCACTCGTCTGTTCCCCAGGCCGCATAGAGACAGACAGACAGACAGACAGACAGACACACAAACAAACTCTTTATTTTATTTAGATTATAATTATCGAATGATTGAAATACTTAACTATTTTTTTTTCTTTTTCTTTCAGAATTTTGCTTCAAGATGAGACCCATGGCTGTTCTAGAATTTGGCATCATACTAATTGCTTAGTAAGTAACATTTTCTTGGATGTTTCAATTACAGAGTGTTCAAACAGTATAGAGGTAGTTAACAAAATACAGAAAATTATTTAACAAAATACATCTTACATTGTTTGTATGGCATTTGCCTGCATTTGTTATAATGAAATCGTTCAGTTTAGTGGTCCAGTATTATGCTCTGAGGCTCACAAGGTACATTCGTGAAGTGTCCCCCGCGGGATTCCTGTAAAATTGATTCAAATGTAAAGTTCTCCGCAGCCCAATGTGTATGGTACTAATTTTTGCGGCTCATACCAGGAATTTGCTAATCTATGATCTTAAATATCCGGAATTCAATTAAACACTGATATAACGCTCAGACACAAAATTGTTTTTACTTTCTTTAGAAGTATCAGGACATGAATGTGGTCATATACAAAACAAATTGGACCAAGTGCAGCTGCTCTGGTACATGTTACTCTCCCCGGCCGCCATCTCGGATCCGCCATATTAGATTCAACTCTCGGTTTTTCAAATGAGAATAGGTGCAAGTGATACACCAAACTCATGTACAATTTTCTCGAAAATTCACTAGTCTAATTAATTTTAAAGTAGCTTGCACCATATGGAAGGTATTGCATGTAAAATCCCACCAGGCACTTCGTGAATGGACTTTGCAGAATAAAATCAGTTACGCTTACATTTTTGATGCTGACAAATCAAAACAATTCCTAACTGGAAAAATACTGTAGGTATAAACAAACTCTTTACAACATTGGTATCATAACCTTATTACATTTCTGTGAGTGATTGTTATTATTTCTATGTTATACAATAACAAGAAAGTATTGTATTATGGTGAAAATGCATGCTGTAAATCCAGATACGACCAGAGTTGGGTGAAGACCTACCATTTTCGTATTGATGTCTGTGTTTCTATATGTATGTGTTCAGGCGATATTTCGTCAACGATATATTGCTTTACATATTACATATTCACACGAGGCCCTGCACAACTTTCTATTTGGTTCAATATTCTTAAAGTCCCTGACATTTAACATGCAATACCTTGGAAAGGGTACAAGATACGATAAAACTCACTACACCAATGAATTTCCGAGAAAATTGTATTTAAATTTGATGTATCACTTGCTCCTATTCAAATTTGAAAAAGGGGCCGCGGTGGCTCAGTTGTAGAGCGTTCACCTCTGGTGTTTGGGGTCCCGGGTTCGATCCCAGCCCTCGCCAAGTGAACTTTGAGGTGGATAAACACCGTGTGCGTGGGTTTCCTCGCGGTTCTCCCGTTTCCTCCCACTGTCTTCATTCTACCATTTCATTCATTACTCATCACCGTCTCCTTTAGCCTAACCGGCATAACTGTGGGACGTAAAACTCAAAGATTTGATTTCATTTCATTTTCAAATTTGAAAATCTGAAAATCGAATCCAATATACAATACACATTGGGCCGCTGAGAACTTTACATTTGAGCCAATTTTACAAGAATTCCATAACTGTGGGACATTTCACGGGGAATGTACCTTGTAAGAGGGGACAGTGATGGATGAAAAGGAAGAAGTTTAGACTGTAGTTAGCTTGTATTTGTCGTGAAATTGATGCATGTAACCTATGAATCATTTCTGAAGAAGCGGTTGACCAGTCTTCTTCTAGGAAATCGCTCAGAGCAGTCAGTAGTTATAAAAGATCCCGTGTGACCTTGAAATAATAATAATAAAAAGTAGTTAAGAATGCTCCAAGAGCATTACCAGAACGAACTAAAAAAGAATGGAGAGATGGAGCGGGAAGGATAACTGTCATTGTTGCTAGATGTAAAAGTAAATATTTTTATCCGCACCTTCTTCTCTTTCTCGCAAAAATTAGCAAAATATCATCTCTCTATGACTTACACTTCTCGAGATATGGCTGCTTAAATATTTAGAAATTCGGATTTTTTTAGCCAATATCTGGGGAATGGTGGCCAGTTGGCCAGTAGCCACCGGTTACTATTTGGTACCCGTTACTATCCTTTTAGGTATTGATCAACATCAATATCATCTCTCTACAACTTATGGTTCCCGAGATATGGCTCCTTAAATATCTAAAAATTAGCCATTTTTTGGCCAATATCACGGGAACGGTAAGTCATACAGAGATGATTTTGGTGTTAATCAATACCTAAGAGTATGGTAAACATTTTGGTACCGATTTTAATGGGTAGCCACTGGCCAACTGGCCATTCTCAAAACCAGTAGCCATTTGGATAGCGGCCACCGGTTACTATTTGGTACCAAAATACTTACTATCCTTTTAGGTATTGATCAACATCAATATCATCTCTCTACAACTTATGGTTTCCGAGATATGGCTCCTCAAATATCTAAAAATTAGACATTTTTTGGCCAATATCACGGGAACGGTAAGATGACGAGAAATAATCACTTTCTCTGGTAGTTTTTGATGGTCTATCGAATACGGGGTTCAAAATTGAAAAAAAAAATCGCAAATTTCAGACAGACAGACAGACATAGAGAATTCAGTAACGAACTTTTTAAGTTCGTTGAAAATATGTACCTTCTGTATAAAGAAACTATAATATTTTTATCACGTTTTTCTATTATGTAGGAAATATTGTAAACGTACTTATGTTTTTAATAGAATATGAATATATATTTGTATAATCGCATCATTGACGTGTTCTATACCATATGGCAATCAGCCAATGTAAATGGTCATTGAACGCAATAAAATTCAATTCAATTCAATTCAATTTATCTGCAAGTTATTTCTTAAGGCTGAGGTATTCTTCAATAAAACATAACGGTAACACGTCATGTTAGAATACGTACACCCCTGTTACTTCTAGGCTCTCAAATTTTCTGAATCGTTGATATCGGATATCCGGATATCTTGGTGTGACGTTACTGCTCACCTTCTCAAAAAAGAAAACAAAAGAAAGAAAACATAGCAAGGGTAGTACAACGTTCGGCCACTATTGTAGATAATTGGTGCGAGATTTGTATCTTGTAAAGAAGCATGAAACTCGAGTTAATATGCTCAATTCCTTATATAATTAAGAGGAAAATATGTAGTTGAGAGTTATATAAACTTCCATCTTGCAGGGGTACTATGAAAGTGTGTAGTATCTGAACAACGCCTAAGTCTATATGTTTGAATATGATGAAAAAAGAGGACCATCTAATTTTTAAGTGATTCTAGAGGTCATTTAGACTGGGTACGTAAATGCGCGGAAAATTTTAGGCGCAGTTTTACAGTTACTGCAATGAAGTCATACTTACAGTGGACAAAAAGGCTAAAATAACTGCAGCATTAATATATTAACTGAACATTAACTGAACATTTTGAAGCCACTGTAAGCAGTGGTCGATGTGAGACGGTATGCGGTTGTATGCCATGCCGCCTCTGGTTCTTCAGTGATGAAGGCATACCACCTCTGTTGTTTCGGTGATCAAGACATACCATCACTGAAAAATGGGTGCTAATATACCTTTAGTAAATCTATTTTTATACACAATAATTGACGAATAGCTTTGGACGTTAAAGATTTTGACAAGACTGACATTTTTGTCATCTTTTTTCTATAAAAAGATTCATTCAATCAAAAATTTTCTTGCAGGCCTTACATCTGAAGAACCACATGTACCTAGGTAGTGTAGTCAAACCCAAACTATCAGTTAACTCAGTATGATGTGCTTATTCCGTAGAAGATACGAAAACTCGAATTAGGGGTCGTTCAAAAATTTTGTGGCCCCTGATCCGAAAACTAATTATTGGCCAAGATCGCAATCTTTTGATCCATTTTTAGGTTTCCTAAAATTCTTGTTCTGTCCCTTGTTTTTAAAATGAGATGTCTACAAAACAAGTTCACTCCTTGTTCTCACGAAAGAACTCGTGTTGGGTGTGTTGGTTGCAGATAAGGGTCACATGACAAAAAGGAACGAGTTATCGGTCTAATTCAAACAGGCAGTGTATCGAAGACGCGACTTGTTTAAACTGAAATCGGAAAGTATTGTTATCAGTTCACCAGGATTCCTTTTGTGTCTACAATGTTAAACACACAACTGAGTCTGGTATTCACGAGAAAAAAATATAATTTATGCAATCAAAAAATATTTTGTTTTCCTTAAGTGTTTCATGTTTAATTTGTTGGTTTGCTTATTGTTTTATATTAAACGTTTTATATTTTATAGTGCTATTTGTGCCATATTCAATTATTTCTTTCTTACGTATGTGTGTATCTTCTTGTCTTAGTGCATATAATTGCCTTTTTTTTTTAGCATAGGTGGATTTGGGATTGTCCGCTTTGGAGTTGGATCTTCCTGGGGGAATGAAATACCCCTCAGTCAAGTGGCGGGATCCTCGAGTTCTCCCGCAGAAAATTGTTTAAAAAATTGTTAATATAAAAGCTCGGTTTTTAAACATTTTCATGTATAATTATCTATAATACAACATAAGGAGATATTTTTTTATTTTTCTCAGAAAGTTGGCGATGGGGGACAAAGCCTCTCCGTGTCCCCATTTTAACTACAAAGAAACTCTTTCATGGTTTTGAGTTATTGTGAAAATGAAGTGCAATCTTTTGGACAACAAACTTTGATTGTCTTTCGACATTTACATAGACGGTATGTCGAGTCAAAATGGTAATACAACATACCGCCTCTGATTTTTTTTTTTTACTTCGAACACTGTAAAGCTATGACGTTCCATCCATATATGGCGTCGACACATCTTGCATTGTCATTCACCAGAAGAAGGCGCTCATTCATACTGTGAGGTCAGCGATGATGTACAGGAAGTGGGTGGTACGTGATATTCATTCAACCCCTTTTACAGACATTCCTGCGAGTATTCTTGTTTTTATGATGATGGTTGTATCTTCATGATTATTTTTAGAAAGCCAGCTGAGATTTTGATCAGAGTAGAGACTCTTGTCCACCTGGAGGCCGGTGGCTATAGCCCCCTTAAGCAGGGACGTACGCAGGGGGGTCCTGGAGGTCCGGATCCCCCCCCGAAATTTCGACTTTTTAAAAATTTAGCCTAATTTTAGCGGCAATTTTAGGAATTTTAATATAAAATACCTTCATATTTAGTTTGGACCCCCCGCGAAATAAATTCCTGGGTACGCTACTGCCCCTAAGCCCCGCCCTTAATCCAACCCTGACTTTCTGTACAAATTTTGTGCTAAAAATCCGTCACAGCAACACTTTTGGGTGATATATAAGACCATAATTTCATTGTTAGAACGCGATAATCAAACTTTATAGAATTTGTTGATTTTTGTGAAGACTTCTAGATGACAAAAGATGTTCTACTTGCTATATGAACACTAACTAACTAACTAACTAACTCTATGGCCTATGGAACCCGGAGGTTCAGTGCCGCGTTCACAAAAGCTCTCCACTGACTTCTATCCTTAGCTAACTGTATCCAGTTTCTACTTTGTATTCCTATCTCTGCGAGATCCATCTTAATATTGTCCTCCCATCTGCGCCTAGGTCTTCCTAATGGTCGTTTTCCTATGGGTCTACCAGTCAAGACTTTGAAAGCGTTTCTACTTTCTTCCATTCTAGCTACATGACCTGCCCACCTAAGCCTCCTAGTCTTGACGACCCTAACAATGTTGGGTAAACCGTATAAACTATGTAGTTCCTCGTTATGAAGCTTCCGCCATTCCCCATTCTCGTTCCTCTTGGGTCCGAATATTCTTCTCAGGATCCTGTTCTCAAATACTTTCAGTCTATGTTCTTCCCTCAGAGTAAGCGACCATGTTTCACAACCATACAAAACAACAGGCATGATTATCGTTTTATATATTTTAAGCTTCAAATTCCTCGACAGAATTCGCGACGATAAGAGATTTCGAACCGAATAGTAACACGAATTCCCTGCTTTTAGTCGACATTTAATTTCTTCGTGAATATGATTTTCGTCTGTTAATATTGATCCTAAATATTTGAAAGTATCCACTTTATCAAAAGCATTATTTAATATTTTAACGCCTCCACAATTTGCCGTATTACGGTCCCGACGCACTTCCATGTATTTAGTTTTCTCTGCGTTTACCTCTAAACCCATGTCCCTGCAAGCGTTTAATAAGATCTCTGCATTTATTTCTACTGTTCTTCTATCATCCCCTATTAAATTTACATCATCAGCATATGCCATAACCTGGTGAATGCCGTTCAACTCTAGGCCTTGGTTGCTATCTTTGATTTTCCTTATGGCGTATTCCAGCACAAAGTTAAATAATAATGGCGACAGCGCATCTCCTTGTTTCAGGCCATTTTCGACGTGGAAGCTCGTGGACAAAAATTTTCCTACCCGGACTTTACTTTGGGATTCACTTAAACATATCTTAATTAATCTAATTAGCTTTCTCGGTATTCCAAGTTCTGTAAGAACGTTGTATAATGTTTCTCTCCTAACCGAGTCGTAAGCCTTTCTAAAATCAATAAATAGTTGATGTACCGGGGTATTGTATTCCCACTTCTTTTCGAGTATTTGGCGAATGGTAAATATTTGGTCGATAGTTGATCAATTTCGTCTAAATCCGCACTGATAATCTCCAATAATTTCATCTGCGTATGGGGTCAATCTTGCTAACAGAATATTTGAAAGGATTTTATAGGATGTTGACAGAAGAGAAATGCCTCGATAATTATTACAGTCAGTTTTGTCGCCTTTCTTGTGAATTGGAACAATGATTGATTCTTTCCACTCTTGTGGCAATTCTTCCTTGTTCCAGATAAGGAGAATGAGTTTGTGTATCTTGTTCCACAATTTTTCGCCTCCAGCTAAAATTAACTCAGCCGGAATTTCATCTACACCCGGAGATTTGTGTTTCTTCAATTTCTTTATAGCGGCTTCCACTTCTATTCGATTGGGTTCTGGAATATACGGCTCTGCGGTGTGTATCTCCTTTTCTCCACGCACATTAGTTTTTGGCTGCGTGTTCAGCAAATCGTCAAAGAAATCTTTCCATCTATTTAAGAGGCTATCCGTATCGGTGAGAACTGTTCCGTCAGGTTTCTTTAATATATAAGCACGAGGTTGATAACCTTGCTTAAATTCGCTGATCCCCTTATACATGTCCCGAATATTTTTATTTTTACTATTATCTTCAAGTTCCTTAATTTTAGTTTTCAAAAAATCCCGTTTCTTTGTTCTAAAAGTTTTGGAAGTTTCCCGCCTGATATCTGCGAAATTTTGTGTAGTTGTTTCATTCGGATTTTGTAGCCACCGTAATTTTGCCTGTTTTCTCTTCTCTGCTAGTTTAATGCATTCTTGGTCGAACCATGGTTTGTTCCTACGTATTTCCGCGTGTCCCAATTTTTCTATTGCTGAACTTTTAATGCTATCTCTAATTTCAATCCAAGTATCCTCAACATTAGTGCACTCCGAGTCTTCTAAAACCGCGAATCTATTCGAAACTTCAATCTGGTATTCCTCTCTTACCTGGCTCTCTTCTAATTTCTTTAAATTAAATCTCTCCGTTTTCGGACATTGAATATTACCTTTATTCAACGATAATCTCTCCCGTATTATCGCTACTACCAGGTAGTGATCAGTGTCACAATCAGCCCCTCTAAACGACCGGACGTCAATTATGCTAGATTGTCTTCTTCTATCTACTAAAACGTGATCAATTTGATTATGTGTTTTTCCGTCTGGTGATGTCCAAGTGTATTTATGAACGTCGCGATGTGGGAATTTTGTACTCTTCACGATTAGGTTTTTGGATGTTGCAAAGTTCACGAGTCTAACACCGTTGTCATTACTTTCCTTATGCAAACTTTCGTTCCCTATAATCGGTTTGAAAATATCCTCTCGTCCTACCTTCGCATTGAAATCCCCTAATAGAATCTTCATATGGTATCGCGGGAGTTGGTCAAATATCCGTTCCACTTCTTCGTAAAAACTATCTTTTATATCGTCACCCTTATCTTCAGTTGGAGCATGTACATTTAAAACAATAATATCACACCACCGTCCCTTGAGAGTAATAAAAGAAAGTCTGTCAGTAACAAATTCAACCCGTTTAATTGCTGGTAATATTCGTTTGTGAACGAAAAACCCTGTTCCTAACTGGTGATTTTTATTTCCTTCCCCGTAAAAGAACGTAAAATTTCCGGAATTCTCAGATCCATTTCCTTCCCACCTAACTTCCTGAACTCCTACTAAGTCCATCCTGTATTTCTCTAACTCACTCGTTACAGATTTTAACGCGCCTGCCCTATAAAGACTTCTAATATTCCATGTTCCAAATCTCATGTCCATTTTCTTTTGCTGATGTCGTGCCAAGTTATCAGTCCTTGTCCGAGGGTTTTGTGAATGTTTCTGAACAAGTACCTTTTTTTACAGGATGAGGGTGTTAGCCTTACCCAAACCCCCAAGCTGGAGGACCACTCCTAGTCGTCTGTCCGCGACTGCTTATTCAGTATATTCGCAGCTAACCTCTATATCTAGAGGCCTTCTCCTCGATCCGCAACCTGAGGACGCGCCATGCCGTGGTGACAGGAACCCACGTTACACGGCTATATGAACACAAATATCCTTAAATAATTATAACGCAAGTCCTGGCGTTGTTTTGAGAATGTTCATGTGATGGACTTTTTACGAGAAGAGCCAGGACACTATTTTTGCTGCACATTTTCGTGATTAGATGTTACAGTTACCGACCTACTAGTGACGCAAAATGATCATATAATAGATTTGAGTTAAAGAGAAGAATAAAGCAAGTATCAAGATACTTACAATAAAGGTTAAACACCTAAGTTTGGGTTCAAAGGACTTCACCAAAGTTTGTCCATGGCTCATGGTTATAATATATAAAGTTTTGCTATAATATAAGTCAAACTTCAATTAACTGGGAGAAGAGAGGTATTGGTGCATATCAAACTTCAATTAACTGGTAGAAGAGAGGTATTGGTGCATATCAAATTTCAATTAACTGGCAGAAGAGAGATATTGGTGCATATCAAACTTCAATTAACTGGTAGAAGAGAGGTGTTGGTGCATATCAAATTTCAATTAACTGGGAGAAGAGAAGTATAGGTGCATATCAAACTTCAATTAACAGGGAGAAGAGAGGTATTGGTGCATATCAAACTTCAATTAACAGGGAGAAGAGAGGTATTGGTACATATCAAACTTCAATTAACTGGGAGAAGAGAGGTATTGGTACATATCAAACTTCAATTAACTGGGAGAAGAGAGGTATTGGTGCATATCAAACTTCAATTAACAGGGAGAAGAGAGGTATTGGTGCATATCAAACCTAAAGAAAAGGTGTAGGTGTTTAGAAAGTTTTCCTTCACTGTTGTTTTAATCATAATTCTCTATAGGCACTATCAGAATGTTACCAAATTAAATGTAATAATAGCATGGTGTGATTCTATTCTTAACTAAAAACAGAAAACATTTTCCTTAAAGATAGTTCTGTGCGTTTTCTCTCTCTCTCTCTCTCTCTCTCTCTCTCTCTTTTCAAACCATGAGCCCCTAATAGTTTACTCACCTTCCATTTTAAAACTGACAAGGTAGTTATCCAACTCCTCGACAAGTATCGCATTGAAACTTGCACAAGTGGAAGGACATATTGAAAGATGGAAATATGCTTACTCTTACGATTTGCAACGTCGTCGAACCGGAAGTACAATGATTGTTCTCCCATAGCTCCCGAAAGTTATGTACTCTTGTCATACATGTCAGAATGTGATACACTGAAATCTTTTTCCACACGAAGACAAATATTGCAAACTCAAGACGATAACAGTCGGTGATGATTGGGATCTCTAGTACGCCTTTGATGCGAACCGATGTCAAATGAAACACGATACGAAACATCGATCGTAAGTTCGAAACGAACACGTTTACCTGGTGGAGAAAAGGGACACGCTGAAAGCACAACGCAAAAAAGATTTTCTATGATTATTATTATTGTTATTATTATTATTATTATTATTAGTAGTAGTAGTAGTAGTAGTAGTAATAGTAGTAGTATGATTAGTATTATTAATATGAGCAGTATGATTAGCAAAAATAATATCCCTAAAATGTTGAATGAATTTTGTAATAACTATTTAGAGCAAAAGCACGTCTCATACTAGTATGATTGTGGCCAAATTTGGGACGGTAGTAGACTTAGATGAAATTATTATTATTATTATTAAGTATTCTGCCTTTCGGGAGTTCCTGAAACTAAAGAGTTTTTTTTTTTTTAATTTTAGATTTATGCCTGGAAATATTTCTTCCACATTTTTCGATTCTCAGCTTCCTCTTTTAACTCCCAATATTTTATTCTGTTTCTCAAATCTTCGATCGTTGTGTTCTTTTTTCTTCCTATTCCATGCTTTCCTTCCATCTTTCCTTCTATGGCGGTATGAAGAAGACATTTTCGCAAGATGTGTCCAACCCAATTGGCCTTCCAAGAAGTGTCTTCTTCTCTCCTATCCGTTTTAAAACATCTTCGTTTGTTGCTCTCTCTGTTCATTTTATCTTCTGCATCTTCTTCCAACACACCATTTCAAAGCTCTCTAAATATTTCTTCTCTAACTTCCGTAATGTCCAAGTCTCTGAAACATGCAGTCCAATGTTCCAGATATAGCACTTGACCAATTTCTTCCTGAGTCCAATATTGAGGTTGCTAGTTAAGAGTTTCTTGTTGAATGCTTCTTTCGCTATGGCAATTCTTGACCTGATCTCTTTGGTGCAGTAAGCGTCTCTTGTCAAAATACTTTCCAGACACTTGAAATTCTCGACCTCTTCAAGTTCTCTTTCTTCTACTCTGACCCGTAAGGGCGCGTTTGCTTGAGACATTCTCATAACTTCCGATTTTTCAATCTTGATTTCTATTCCATATAGATGAGATTACTATGCGTTAATTTTGTTTTGCTTTGTTGCAGTATAAATGGCATTTTCAGAATATATTTAGATATACTAGAAAGGGAGGCACTTGAAAACATCGATGCGGTTGAAGTAGTAGGGGAAGGACACCAGAAATTTGCTTTCGAAGTGTATAAGGTGAGTAAACTTTCTTCTATATTGAAATTGAAAACACTGTAAAATTAGAAGTAAATACCTATATGTAATATTTGACCATTAATCATTATTATTCTTATGTTTGCACTATTTGTAATTTGTTATTCTAAATTGCTTTCTTCCAAACAAACTGTTAGGAAAGGGCGTATCCGGTTTGCCATAAGGACCAGACTGTGTCACGTGATCAGGTCGAAAGTAATATTGCGTGCTAAATCGAGTCTGGAGATTCCAAATCAAAATGTGAGATATTTCAAGCACGTAATCTCCGAGTGAGGCGCCCTGGGCAATTCGAAGAAGATGCACGTACTTTATCATTATTATTTATTTTACTCAAACAACTTGGCATTTGATAATGTTCTATCCATATTTGTCTTACGTGCTATACATTGTCTTTAAGCTCTTCAATATGTGTTTGCAATAAGCTTTTAATTAGCGATGTACTTATTATAGTTTTTGAGATATGTGGACGAATTCGTTTTTTTTTTATTCATTTTCCATTGACTTTAATGTTCCTGTATTGTTCCTTTTGACAATGTCCCGTCCACTTTAGGACAATTTACTTTTTGAATATAGAATCTACATAGTCTCTTGTACATTTGAGCTGAATTTCAGTCATCTCCCTCTTTGGTTTTTGAGGTAAGTGGAGGAATTATTTTTTTCTAATTGATTTGCCATTGACATTAGTGTTAATGTTTCGTGCTTTTTGACTATGTTCCATCCGTCTTAGGACAATTTTCTTTTCGAATATACACTGGTGTCCAAAAAGATAGCATAATTAAGAAAAAGGGGAAAACGTGGGAACACACAATAGGAACAGTGGCATACAGCCATCATAGAACAGTGCGACCAGAACTGACCTTGCCACACAGAAGAAAGCGTGCTGAAGATCATACAAGGGCTGCTGGAGAAAGCAAAGAGAAATGCCCGAAGAAGAGCTGATAACAGCACCACACCACACCACAGTCGATTGCTGAGTCGTGTACAAAGCAGGCTTGTTGGCAATAGTGTTGGTGCATCGAGAAGGCTTCAACATGCCTCGAGGACCCACATTAGACCCTGTCTTGCGGGGCAGGATAAACGGACGGTTGGAAGCTGGGCAAACACAAACGGAGGTGTCCAGTATACTGCATGTACCACAAAGTGTGATCTCGCGGCTGTGGCACAGGTTTCAAACCACCAGCAACATCGCACGTGCACCAATTCCAGGACGTCCAAGAGTCACAAACCCTCGACAGGATCGGTATCTGTCGGCAAGAGCACGTCGGACTCGCTCGATCTCAGCACAGCAACTGTCATCAGAGCTTGCAGCTGTTACAAGAGCGCGTGTTTCAAGACAAACGGTGTACCGGTGACTGCATGAGGTTAGTCTTTACGCAAGATGCCCCGTCGTGTGTGTCCCTCTCTCTCTCTCTCTTATGCACTTCAGAGCCCGCTTGAGGTGGAGCCAAGAACGCAGGAACTGGACCATGGAACAGTGGGATCACGTTCTGTTCTCGGATGAGTAGCGATTCAGCTTGCAGTCAGATTCTCGACCGACACTGATATGGAGAGAACAGAGGACGCGCTACAACCCGCAGAACATCATTGAAAGGGACCAATTTGGTGCTGGGGGTGTGATGGTTTGGGCGGGAATCATGCTGAATGGCTGTACTGACCTACACGTCTTTCAGGGCGGTATTTTGACTGGCCAGAGGTACCGTGATGAGGTGCTGGAACCGTATGTGAGACTGTTTCGGGGTACAGTTGGACCATCATTCATATTCACAGATGACAGCGCACGTTGTCATCGGGCAGGTGTGGTGGATGATTTTTTGCAGGAGGAAGACATTGGACACATGCCGTGGCCTACACAGTTCCCAGACATGAATCCAATATAGCATGTCTGGGATGCATTGGGAAGGCGGATTGCAACCCGACAGCTCCCATCACGAACGATTCCGGACCTGTGTACTACTCTTTGGGCTGAGTGGCCAATAAGACCGATGGACCTCATCAACGAAGTGATCGGAAGCATGGAACGACGTTGTGCAGCTGTGTAGCCTTGCGGGGTGACCACACGCCTTACTGATGCTTTTGATCCACCACAAACTCCTCGCTACACACATTAGTTCATTTTCAACTATGGTGAGTTTTGTCAAATAAAGGTGTTGGGACTGTGTGTTATGTGTTTTATTCTTCCCCTGCACACTATTTTCACGCAGGTGCCTACGTTTTGGATACCTAGGACCAGTCAGGTATATTTGGTCCATGTGGGGTTGGATTCTGCTATCTTTTTGGACACCTGTGTAGAATCTACATAGTCTCTTCTAGGTTTCAGTTGAATGTCAGCCTTCTCCCCCAAAGTCTGTTAACATCATTCCAATCTGATAGATTCTTTGTTCTGCAATATTTTGTGCTGAAGGAACAGAACTCTCAGTTTTTACCAATCATCGTGAATTAGTTGGAAACTAATCGGTGTATGATGTAGCTAAATTTAATCAGGAAAATAAGAAATAGTATTCATATACACTGATGTTCTGATCAAGTGTTACATATGTAAATGTGTGCTATGTAGATGTTCAAACTTACTCGTTAGGTTGTAGTGTCAGAAAGTAAAATTCTCTTTTTTTTTTATTTTTAATTTTATGTTTACGTTCTCGCCGTTATAGCTTTTTGTACTACAATTAGAGTTGGTTTTATATTATTTTTTGAAAATATTTTTAAGCATTTAAATGGTAACAGGGAATAATAAAATTCTAATGATCATATCATCATCATAGGTATGTTGCCATTATTCGCAGGTCACCTGCCTGAACTGAGAAGCTTCTCTGCTTCAGGGTCTTCCGCTAACATCTTCGTCTTCACCTACGATTTTTCTGTTTTTATATCATCCATTAATTGTATTATCCCTTGCCCTCTCCCTCTCTTTCCTGCCACCATACCCTTTAGCACGTCCCTCATGATACAGTTCCTTTTTAGCCAATGTCCCAACCAGTTTCTATTCCTCTTTTTAATAATATCTAAAATTACTAATTTCTAAGATTCTTTCATTCGTTTTCCGCTCGACCCAACAAATTTTCTCCATTCTTCTCCTCATCCACATTTCAAAAGCTCAAAAATGTAAGCTGAGAGTTTACCCTTGTTTTCATTTTTCATTCTATAAGTCTAAATATTAAATTAAAATTGACATTTTTGTAGTTCTAACCAGAAGCATTAAACTGTCCAGTATTCAGGAAATTTGACGTTTAATTTTCGTATTTGTAAGAGCGAAAGATTCCATAATTGCATTTGTTTTAATCCTTTCATCCGAAAGAGTTTTAGACTCCTCATGAATATAACATTCCTATTTTGTTCCTTACCTCCGGTGCTTGGGGTCCCTGGTTCGATCCCAGCTCGATCCAAGTGAGCTTTGTGATGGACAAACACGTGTGGATGGGTTTCCTCGGGGTTCTACCGTTTCCTCCCACTTTCTTCATTCCACCATTCCATTCATTACGCATCATCACCGTCTCTTTAGCCTAACCGGCATAAACGTGGGACGTAAAACTCAAAGATTTCGTTTCATTTTTTTTCATTTTGTTGCTTTGCTATTCAACTTCTTAGCTCATTTATTACCGTTTCCATCGACAGTCAAGTTAAAATAGTTTGTATGAGAATTAAATTTCATCTCTGAAAGGCAGTATTACAGAAAGACTGTGTAACTGTTGCAAAATGAAAAAAAAAAACTGATAACATAGAAACAATTTGTCTTACATAGCAAATGCATCTGCTGATTTCTTAGTCCCGGTGTATGTTAGGTAAAAGTTGTTTTTATGTGCAATCCAATCACAATTTTTTGAGTGGAATGTGTATTTAATAATCTTAGGTAGGATGATCATATCCAGACAACATTGATTTAATGGAAATCTTCGCTACTTATCTTAGGAAGAAATAAGTAATCTTGAGTGTGAGTATTACCTTATCACATGCACTTCCACACTTGTGAGATATTCGAAATTCGTTTTGTGTTCTTTAATATTTTATTATCTTCCTATATTGTATTATGTTAAAGTTTTGTTTAACTATAATAATTATCTAAGTTCAACACTAATGGAATTTGCCTCAAGAATTTGTTTTCTTTATCAGCCTTAACATTCGATAATATTTCTGCTTAATACATTTCAAATTATAAATTAAGTAAATTTTAACAGTGTATTGCCTCATGAGCATTCGATGGACGTATCTCGTAATGATTTACTTATAAATATGTTAGCTTCATAGAACCGTTTTGCTCTTTTCTTAACAATTGAGCCACGAAGCTTTCTAAATGGAACAGACGAGTGCTGCTAGAATAGTAGCAGAGGAAACAAACAGAAGTGTCACAGTGAAATTTGGTCACAGTGAAAAAATAATTAAATAAATAAAATAAATTTTAATTTAAGCATTGTTAGATGGCTCTTAAGGTGGACCACATCAAAATTACGTTAGTTTTCGGCAGGTTATAACACTAAAAGAAATTTTCTTCTTAAACTTCGTTATAAAAACCAGCCAACTTATTTTTAGTTTTTACCTGTAATATCGTTTGACAAGTTGAATTTTCAAGTTGTCACAATGTTCATAATATAGCACACTAAATACATTCGTCCTTCTTTCAGATCCTATCACAGAAAAAAGACAATGTTGTTTTTTCTCCTCTGAGCCTTTATTTGGGGATGGCCTCAGTCCATGCAGGTGCTAGAGGAAGAACTGGAGCGGAGATGTCGAGCGTTATGCACGTTCCAAACATCAAGAAAGTGGTACGAGAAGGATTATTACAAGTTCTGAATAACTTCACAGTAAGTATCCCACTTTTAATTACATCCAGTGTTTACTTACTAAGAGGAATGCCCGTTTCTTTCCATGGAAATAGAACAATAAAGAGGTGTATACAATTCAATCAGTGTAAAAAAAAAAAAGCATTTCATAACACCTTACTTTTCGAAAAACGAAAAGCAAAATCGTTTACAGGAAATATCGTTGCGTATGCAGAAATACAAATGGTACTAGGAAAGTTTTGTAATACAGTTTTATTTATATAACTAGCCTTTGGCTAGCTGGGAATTCCGTCCCCAGACTCAAGCGTTTGCTCGGCCTATGGCCTTAACCCACAATTCTACCAAATTTCAAGTTTCTTTTCGTATTTCAACTGCCTAAAAGACAAGATTTTGTATCCCAAGATAACGTCCATTTAAATAACATGGGAAATTTTGTATCCCAAGATAACGTCCTTATAAATAACATGGGTATTTCTTCATCTCCCTTTAGAACCCTAAATCTAAAAATATTCACTTTTGGAAATTTTCCCGTAGGTTAGTCCCGGAAGGCTACAATAATGCCGAATTTTTTCAACATTCTTATCCTGCCGGAAGTATCCAAACATTTTGGGGTGTAGAAGATGTCGCATATAAATAATATGGTAAAGATTTTTCCGTTCCCCATAAAACCACTCTAAGGTTGGAAAATTTTATTTTTGGTGATTTACTTGGGTAGCGCTAACGAAAAAGTACAAACATACCGATTTTCAAGGTTTTATTCCAATTCCAAGTACCTAAAATATGAGACTGTATGTACAAAAAAAGGTCCACTTAAATAATATTAGGAATTTCTTCATACTCCCCTTAGACCCCCTAAAAATTAAAAATATTCATTTTCGGCAATTTTTCTCACGGTTAGGTCCAAAAATCTACAATCATGCCAAATTTAATTCTTGTAACCCTACAGGTAGTGTCCAATAATTTTGAGGCATAGATAATCCATATAAATAACGCGAGGAAGATTTTTCAGTTCCCCATAAAACCACTCTAAAGTTCCAAACTTTTATTTTTACCGATTTACATAGGTAACGCTAACAAAAACATACAGATGTGCCGATTTTCAAGTTTTT
Organism: Thermobia domestica; assembly: GCF_964235325.1. Lineage (NCBI taxonomy): Eukaryota > Metazoa > Arthropoda > Insecta > Zygentoma > Lepismatidae > Thermobia > Thermobia domestica. Next base: position 174,364,393 of record NC_137470.1, on the reverse strand, counting down.
ATTCCAATTCCAAGTACCTAGAATATAAGTCCAAAAAAGGCCCCTTTAAATAGCATGGACAACTTCTTCATCGCCCCTTTAGACCCCCTAAAATTTAAAAATATTCACTGCGGGCAATTTTCCTGTCAGTTAGTACAGAAAAGCTACAATCATGCTAAATTTCAACTTTCCACGTCAACCGGAAGTACCCCTTTATTTTATGTCAGTTCATGTAGTTTTATATATAGTTAGGACTTTCTGAAAATAATTTTCCCATATTCAATACACTTCTGCCTCCTCCAAAACCAGATTTTCCAAGTTTCACAAGGGAGTAATGTACACTCATTGTTCCAAGTCCTCAGAAGAACTTCATCACTGGAAAACAGCATCCCTTTCAGCTTCATTTTCACATACGGAAACAGTGCAAAGTGCCAGAGAGCAAGGTTTGGACTCTAGTGAGGGTGTTCCAGAAGTTTAAGTCCTGTAGTAGTCAGATATTCGGTGCAGGCGTTCGTGTGATAAGCAGGAGCATTATCATGATTTAGGAACCAGTTGTCCGTTCTTGAATTTGGATGCATCAAGTTATTCATAGATTCGATGACTTGAGGTAGGCATTATTGAGTGTACCACTTAGCTGTGACTGTCTTTTCTGTGTCCAAAACGTCAAGTTCCACAATTCCACTCGATTTGAAACATACAGCTATCATTTTCTTATTTACTGATCAGGATTTTTTGACAGCTACCTTCCTCATCAAAGACGCTAACTTTGTTCTGAGTCTTTGTCGGCACATCATAATAGTACAATTAAGTCTCGTTACCTGCCACAATGTTGAACACACATTGAGATATTTCCTCGACACCATGTCACACGTCGTGTCATCCACTTTTCAGTCAAACCATGTGACAGCCAGAGTCAACAAAGTTTCTTCACCTGGAAATGATCACACAGAATTGAACGAATTGTCGGCGCATTTACACCTAAGATATCCTCAATCTGCTGGTAGTCACTCGCCTGTCTTCGTCAAGTATTGTCCTAACAGCAGTAATGTTTCTCTCTGTAACTGACTTCGTGGCCTTCCCATCCTCTCAGCGTCCTTTTAAAGTGTGATTTCCCCCTTGGAATTCTCTATACCACCTGAATATAGTCGTACGATATGGACAGATATCACCCAGTGCAAGACCCATTTTTTTTCTAAGCATGGTTTACATTTAAACCACTCGTGAAGTTATACAGCAAAACTGCTCGTATCTCATTCATGACCAAGATGCCAAAGCAAGCAAGACTATCACTGCTAATGAATAACCAGTGTTGCCAACAAGTTGATACAAAAAGTCGCTAAATAGGAGATGAAATGGCTCTAATTTTGGGTGAAAAGTCGCTAAAAAAATATTCCTGCATCTCCACCATAACAACTACCACTCGTGTCGTGCCTAACTTGGGGAAAAGTTGCGTTATCACACGAGCAAGTTGCTTCCGTCTATTATCTGAAATAAACGGGAATCGTAAAGATCTTATATGCTATTGCGAGAGGTTACTCATTTAAATAAGAACACTAATAATTTACTATTAAAATCATGTATTTCCAGGTTGAGTTTGATTGCGTGTAATGTAGTGTATTGCATGAAATTGGTTTGTAAGTAACTATCAGATCGCGTTAACAGACATCTCTGGTAATTACCTCGTTGAGAGTAATAGAGATGAAACACCACATACCTGTCGACCTTTCTCTGATGAGTTGATGGTATTTGATTTCCTTCCCTTCGGGACGCAGGATCGACTCTGGACTCCTCCGACTTCGCCGAGGTAACAGTGGAGAGGACTTCCACCGATTATGGACTCCTTGGAACTGATCTCCATTCTCTCCAACATGACCTTTTTATTTCGTCATCCAGACAATGATGTTGCGTTCTCATCTCTTTCTTCATTCTCGTGTTGTTTCATCTCTTTGCTGAAATCATTGGTTTCTCCATTGTCTCTCAATGAATGAAATTTCCAAATAGTCTACGTCTCCAATTTCGATAGTTTTGACAAACTCCTAAAATGTGTTCGTGTTGACAAAATTTTACAAGAATTTTACAATTAAGGTTTTCTTAATGTTTGTTGTTACAATGACGACACGTGCAGACTTGTGTCTGTATCGTTACTTCACACATGTAAAGAAAAGCAAAACATAAACATAATGAAATCCTCTTTAGAAATTATTCTGTCTGCAGCATTTCTTAATTTTGATACACAACGCCAATTCAAGATATAGTTTGTTTTTTAATATTAAATTCTGATATTTTTGATGAAAAATAAATTTGAAAATAGGAAAATTATCTTTAAACTCTATGTTCATTGACAATATATATATGTATGTATGCATGTGTATAAGATACGTGATCAATTCAAGTCATAGTACTACCTAGGTCACAAAAACTTAAATGAAAGAATCATATGTAACTAACAATAATTTCACTTCTAATTTTTAACTTTATAATCAATTTCACTTGAACGAAATCAAAAAATAAGTTTAGGAAAACGAACAAAAGTCTACAAAGAAGAAAATATTATTTCTCGTCTACTCACGCTTCTACAGATAATCAGTTTATCAGTAATGTATTATTTATGTCTCTAAACGGTAGCTCTAAAAACTAAATGACGTTAAAGGTTTTAGTTGTTTCCCGTTAAAGAGCAAAAGATTACAGCAATCAAAGTGAGAACATGGACATAAATGCTATGTATTTTCCCAGTTGGTTAACGCTTGCGCGGAATCAAACAAGGAAAAGGAAAATAAACATAGGTCTATATCTGTACTGATTCGAGCTAAGAGTACTTGATTACAGGGCAAGTTGTTTGCATCAAAAAGTCGCTAGATTTATAAGTAAGTCGCCAAATTGTAATTCAAAAATCACCAAAAAAGTAGCTAATCCGAAAAATTATTTTTTGTCTCTATCCTGGAAGTCGAATCCCCTAGATTTAACGAGTTTTCCCCCAAATTGGCAACACTATGAATAACTTAGCGAATCGACTTGACGCACCGGTAACTGTGCTAATATGAACATGTCTCAGCATGTACCAAGAAGCAGACTCCTGCGACATATGGTATTGCAAAACTTTCCTAGTGCACTTTGTATTTATATTAGACATTTTTAGCCTATGTTAACAGCTTTCATTTCCCAAAATACCAAGCATGTAATGAGATTGAATGTTCAATTTTACAGAGATTCGCTATTTACACTGTTTTCCATTATTTTTTTAAAAAAAAGTATTATCTTTTTTTCACTCACTGATTCAACTGCTAATTGATATACAAGGTGTTTCAAACAACATCGACAACGTTTGGTAGGTAGTTCCTGACACCAAGATAATACCAAAAGTATAGACCAAGTCGGCTGCAGACATCCGTCATTTCGGAGTTATAGGTCGATGAAAACATGAAACAAGTGAGTTTTAAAGGTCCATAGCTTCAATAATATGGGACCTACTGTAGTCTGGTCAGGATTTCACTTAGGAAATAGTACATGCAAAATTCAAATATCCATGTTTCAGTATCCTGAGGAAGTTCAGTACTTCCTCAACAATTTCTACAGAGGTAGTTGTTGAGTACCTCAAATTATATGCCTTTTTACAAACTCCCTCAATAAAAATTGTTGTGTGAGTACCGCTGGATCTTGAAACGTGTTTCTGGATAGCTCACACATTAATTGCTCAGTGAAGTCTTGACCAGACTACGGTAAGTCCCATAGTGTTGAAGCTGTAGACCTTTAAGATTCATTTTTTCAAGTTTTCGGTAGCCTATAACTCCGAAGGAAGCATTTGTCTATACTTTTCATCTTATCTTGGTGTCAGGAATCACCTTCCAAACGTTGTCGGTGTTGTTTTGAAACACCCTGTATATAAATTAATTATCAAGATATTTGAATGTGCTATTAAGAATTCTTCCATGTCATGTAAACATCTTAAATTACTTTTTGCAGTAGTTATCATCAAATTGCACACTGTTACTCGGAAATAATGAACTCGCTCTATTTTATTCAGATTGTTAGAATGCACAAAATTACTTTCTGCAAAAATCTATTCGGAATTAAATTCCAATCTTAGCACCCCAAAATAAGTTAATTCATACTATTCTACGAAAACTACAATTTGCTGTGGCATAATAACATTTCACGGATTTGACTTTTACAACGTTTACTACAATCGAAATCTCGCCAAATCGCACCGCGAAATAGTGGATATACATAGTGGATGGGAAGTAACTACCTATTGAAAATTGTTTATATTTTTTGAATATTTAACCAAGTTTGAAGAAACAAACAACATGTTATTCCTTACAATAGTAAAATCGTTATACATTGCTAGAATTCCACATAAGCACCAGTTTTATCCATTAGTCATCCGCCAGTTTTCGAAAATGACTAGGAATGTTCGAGACAGACTTCTGCAAATTCTCCAACGGTACGTTTGCAAGAATTTTGCAGTAATTTCCATGGCCAAAAATACAACCCTTACTTAAGAACAGTTTGGATTGAGCCTCGGGCTAAACTACCCTTTGAAATGTCTGTTTGTGATTTCTGAGAACTTCGCGTGAAGATTTCTTGAACCACCGGCACAATTTCGTCTGTCCTGGATTTTGAGAAGCGACCCTGTCTCCGAACATCTGCTACAGAACCTGTCCGTTAGCTTTGAATGGCAATTCCTTATGGCCTTCGCATCTACCGAAGTGCAGGGTCTTCCACACTTCGTCACCATCCCTGTACTTGTACCACGGTCTACCACACTTCATACAGGGATGCTAGCTGAGACGTTGCACCAGGGTCCACCACTGATATCTGCAATACCATAAATAAAATAACATGTAATAAATTCTACTGTCGTAAGGAAAAACATGCTTTTTAATTCATGAAAAATATTTAAAAAGTTATGAACAATTTTCCATAAGAAGCTAATTCCCGCCTACCCTGTACTTCATTTCATAAATATCTTGAAATAGCATCGCCACTGTTTGACCTGGATACTTACAATATTTCCCAAAATCACATATAAATACGATTTCTCAGGCTAGAAACTTACAAAAATAATTGTTTTCCACCGGTACTCTAAAACTGCAAAATTCGTCACGAATAGTCATTTCTTCTGCGTAAAGTAAACGTTTCATAGTTGCCATACAGTAGATAACTAATTTAATGTTTTCTTGAACCCATCTTAGGAATATCACTTAAAAAAAAAATACTCAAATTCCTGGAACTCAAACTTTTATCACAGTTATTCTTGAATATTTTTCACGAAGTCGAAATTTCCTTTACTACAGTAAAACTTGTAAACAATATTACTAGTTTCTTAATACCCTCTTTATTTTCAAATGTTCTATGTAGAATAACACTCAGATATGTTACATATGTTTTATATTCACACACAAATGCATTTTTGTCGAGAAACAGCATTTAAGAATTGAAACTCTTTTTATTTATTACTTGATTTGATACAATTTTAAAAGCGAAATATTCGGTGTTAGTACAGGGTGTTACTATGATCAAATCCACTGTAATATACGTTCGTGCTCTTTCCAATTCCTCCTCTCTGGGTAATGGTTTAGTGTTTTCAAGCTTATATTATAGTTCATACAGGACAGAAAACTTTGTACAATTATGTTTCTTTGTCATTTTTTATGTCGTCCAGTCTCTATATTACGATTGTAAAGGGTGTCTCATTAGAAACGCAACATTTGAAATGCTTTCCATTTCAGTTGTAGTAAGTTGGCAGCACTGAACGTTACATGACCTTCATTTGTTGTCTTTGTGATTAGTAGTCATGAAGCGACGAATAGCGAGTGGTCGTCATCTGTTTTCTGTACGGGTAGAAATGGAACTCTTCATGATGGAACAGCGTGGTGTCATAGTGAAAACTTTTTACATATGTGGGGAACGTTGTGCTGAAAACATTACAGAAAACAGATGATGACCATGTGCTATTCGTCGCTCCGTGTCTACTAATCACAAAGACAACAGATGAAGGTCGTGTAACGTTCAGTGCTCAATGACTACTAACCACAAAGACAACAGATGAAGGTCGTGTAATGTTCAGTGCTTAATGAGATGCAAAAAAGCCGGCTTTTTGGAATCGATGGTTTTTTTCACATAAAAAGCCGGCTTTTTTGGGAAAAAAACGAGAATTTTGGAAATTTTGGCTTTTTTCAACTTCATGATTTTTCTATCTAAATAGCTTTCTTATAGTATATTCTATAGTTAGATAAAAATTCCATGACCTGAATGTGATATTTCGCTTTGAAATTCACCATCAAGATGGATGGAGCACATGTTTTACGAATTAAAGCTAACATGAAGAATGTAGTATTTGAGGGTAATTTTAGAGGTTAACTTTATTTTAACTCTTGAGTTATCGACATCTTTTTTCTTCTCTAGTTTGTCATCCGTGTTTCATTTCTAAGAGCTTTTAGTACTCTAGCTTCTAGCGCAAAAGTTAAACTTGCCCGTTTTTCTATTTATCCGTCAAAGCGTACGTTTTTCAATATATCCGTCAAACCGTACTTCCACATTTCTGTTATACTGTAGCTGTGAAGTAATTTAGCAATAATTTTCCGGACACAACCTTGAATACCAATTTATACAAATAATCAGTAGCGGATTTAGAAAAGTACTTTAGGAGGGTTTTTCCTGATTGTTTCGTTTCCTAAAAAGTCCTAATTTTATTTGGGAAGTGCTTGAAGTTTATGAGTACAGGCATAACTAATATTTCGTTTCGTTTATATGCTTAGCAATAATCTTCCGGATACAACTTTAAAAATCATTTTATACTGAGAATCAGTGGCGGATTTAGAAAAGTATTTTGGGAAGGGTTTCTTACTAATGTTTAGTTTTTTTAAACATTCGTAATTTTTATTTGACGGGAGCTTAAAGTTTATGAGTAAAGGTATAAATAATAGATATTTCGTTTGTTGCAGACATTCCGTAACTTTGGGGAACGGGCTTCAGTCCGAAAGACCGCCCCCCTAACCTTCGCAAAACCGTCACTGCTGGTAATTAGTAATAATAACGATTTAAAAACAATAAAAAAGGAAGTCGCCCAACTCACAGTACACGCACTATTTCTACATTCACAGATGGAATGAAGAAAAGCTTTGTCAGAATGGTCGAATGCTGGTTGAATCCCGGACTTCCCGATAGAAGCGCAAAAGCTAATCACTCAGTCATGTTTGTTGTGCAGTTGTATTTAGCTTAACTTAAATATATTCCGTAGTCTTTTTTTGGGGGGGAGTTCCGTAATGATATGTTGAATCTCTCCTGTTAAAAATTCAGAAAACTTGAGAATTGGGTAAACTGTGATGGTGGTTCTATAAAACTTAACTGTAGAATTTCAAGAATATACAGAACCAAAAGCTCTAGATGTGCAGCCTTTAAGTGTATCATATAAATCTAAGTATTTCTCTTATGTTTTATTTTAATTTTATTTTGTTTCAAAAAGAGCGTATGAAATATTTTGAAGTATAAATACTACATACTATTTTGCTAGTTATTTGTGTATTCTTTAAAAAGAAGTGTTTACTTTTAGGGTTGGCTGATTTACATCAACTTTTTTTTTTTAATAACTGGTTTAAACCACAAAAATAAAAAGAATGAAAAATGCGAATCGTGTGAACTTCATGGTAACGTTTCCAGATATCAAACTACCTGCAATAGTTTTATTTCCCTTTCACCTTTTAATCAAGGTGTCCCATGTTCAATTCTCGGTCGAACCAAAATCCTTCTTTCATGCGTAACCCTAGTAGCGGTTCGGATGTCAGTTTAAGCGAAAGTCTTCTCTTTGATAACCTCGGTATTTCGTAAGGATGTTAAGCCTAAATATACGAAACAAACCAAATTGTATATTTCTACATGCCTAAATGCGTGTTGTTTTATAAAGAAGCCAATATTGCTTAAATATATTGATAGAAATTGGCAAAATTTATCGATTGCCTACGTAGCTTCCAACATTAGCTTGGATTGGACTTTCAATGATATCAACGTACCGGTACTAAATTTGTAATTTAATACCTCAGTTTTAGCGTACTGATTATGGTACGTTGACCTTTAAATTTTACATGCAAAGCAATAACAGGATTTTCCCGTTATTGTCTTACATTTCAAGTAATGACGAGATTTTCCCAATGGCTAGGGCGGGAGATTCTCAACTTAAGAAATTTACTGACCGCACTTCTTTAAGCTTATGGGAGTTCTTCCGGCATAACCCCGCTGTTGCATAATAACATCAAGGCGAAACAAACTTAGACTATTTCTGTGAATATGTAATATAAATACATAAAGCAAAAAATCTAAGTCAAAAAAGCCTGGTTTAAACCAAAAAAGCCTGGTTTAAACATCCCCCAAAAAACGGGTTTTTGGCATTTTCAAAAACAACCACGGTTCTTGCCAACTCTGCTTACTTTTGTATATAGGAGGTTAAAAAATTCTTATTATATACATTGGTTAATCCTGTGGAATTCATAATGTAAATATGTTGAAGAAAAATTGTTTGAAATATTTTTTTCGAAATTCATAGTTTATTTTCGATGTTTTATATTATTATCAGCATCAACCACTAATTAAATGATTTTTTGTGTTATAGAGAAGCGATACAAAGTCTGTTTCATCAATTTAAAGCAGTAGTTTGAAAAAAGCCCAAAATTTCCGAAGCAAAAAAGCAAGGCAGAAAAAACCAAGTTTTTTTCCAAAAAAGCCGTTTTTTTCCGAGCCCTTGCATCTCTACTACTAACCACAAAGACAACAGATGAAGGTCGTGTAACGTTCAATGCTCAATGACTATTAACCACAAAGACAACAGATGAAGGTCGTGTAACGTTAGTGCTCAATGACTACTAAAAACAAAGAACAACAGATGAAGGTCGTGTAACGTTCAGTGCTTAATTACTACTAACCACAAAGACAACAGATGAAGGTCGTGTAACGTTCAATGCTCAATGACTATTAACCACAAAGACAACAGATGAAGGTCGTGTAACGTTAGTGCTCAATAACTACTAAAAACAAAGAACAACAGATGAAGGTCGTGTAACGTTCAGTGCTTAATGACTACTAACCACAAAGACAACAGATGAAGGTCGTGTAACGTTCAATGCTCAATGACTATTAACCACAAAGACAACAGATGAAGGTCGTGTAACGTTAGTGCTCAATGACTACTAAAAACAAAGAACAACAGATGAAGGTCGTGTAACGTTCAGTGCTTAATGACTACTAACCACAAAGACAACAGATGAAGGTCGTGTAACGTTCAATGCTCAATGACTATTAACCACAAAGACAACAGATGAAGGTCGTGTAACGTTAGTGCTCAATAACTACTAAAAACAAAGAACAACAGATGAAGGTCGTATAACGTTCAGTGCTTAATGACTACTAACCACAAAGACAACAGATGAAGGTCGTGTAACGTTCAATGCTCAATGACTATTAACCACAAAGACAACAGATGAAGGTCGTGTAACGTTAGTGCTCAATGACTACTAAAAACAAAGAACAACAGATGAAGGTCGTGTAACGTTCAGTGCTTAATGACTACTAACCACAAAGACAACAGATGAAGGTCGTGTAACGTTCAATGCTCAATGACTATTAACCACAAAGACAACAGATGAAGGTCGTGTAACGTTAGTGCTCAATGACTACTAAAAACAAAGAACAACAGATGAAGGTCGTGTAACGTTCAGTGCTGCCAACTTACTACAACAGAAATAGAGTGCATTTCAATAGTTACGTTTTTTATGGGACATCCTTTAGGTTTCTTCATTTTCAAGATGTAGATATTCTTCCATTACATTTTATTTTTTTTTCCTGTGTACACTGAGAAAAAATACTATGTGGTGTACCTAAAATCATAGGTTACATGTGCAAACCCTGTAGTTTTTGAACTTAACGTACACCAAACGTATAACTGAAAAAGTATATTTTATTCGTACTTTCCGGATAAGTGTTCCGATTAAGCGTACTGTCTGTACGAACAATAACTGTATATAGGCGGTCAGTATCCCTTACAAATAGACGTATGTAACATACACCTGACGTATATAACATACTTGTACTGTAAGTGTGTAATATACGGAAGATTGTTAGATGTCAGACATCCTTCAATAACATGATGTAACATCTAAGCCCGAAAAAGGGTAGTACATGTGCAGGATATGAATAACGTATGCCCTGTACTGATATCTGCAGTAAACATAAGAATTTCGAATATTTGTACAATACACCGCTGTCGGAATAATGTGTTTTTCTTAGTGTAACAAAATAACAAGGAAATCTTTTTCTTGTAAGCACAAATCTGAAAATCTTGAAAGTATACGTTATTTTTATAAATTTTGAAGGCCGTTTCGGTATTTTGAACCGGGAAAATATATATATAAACGTTAGAAGTATACAATGTGACCTAGGGAGGAGTGACTCAATGGTAGAGTGCTTGCCTCTGGTACGTGAGGTACCGGTAACGAAGTTACATGGGACTACTTTGCGATCAATGTTTCATTCAAGCATTACGCGAACGTTTTACGAGTCAAGTCAAGTCAATAGGCAATGAACGGGTACTGATGCTATGACGCACTGAAAAGGGTCTAAAGCATCGCTTGCAAGTACAACAAAAGGAAAATTATATGAAAGTATGCGTTTCAAGGGCAAGCATAGGAAGCACTCGCTATCTTTCTATCTACTAAGGGTCAAACCTCGAAAACCTGCAAGGAAATTATTGAGTATATTTAGTGATAAGTAGATGTTCCAAGATGTTCCGCTTTCTTGTTTCAAATGCCTAGGTTGATGTCTAATTTAACTGGTCTACAAGGGGTAACTGAGAAAAGGACAAATAATTTCGTACGACTTGAACACAATACAAGATTGAATAGAGTCTCACTCGTTTCATAACAAGCATATCAGGTTGTAGTACCACTATTAGTAAAAAATGAAACCAATACACTACTTACATCATCCTCCCATAGTTTTCCAAAAATCATTTTATTACTATTGTAAGAGCCTTTATAGTAAAACGGAATATCTTTGAAACGAAAATTTATTTATTTATTTATTTATTTATTTAACAATCACCAGTTACAGCTCAGAGGCCATTTTATACTGACTATCTAACAGCAACAATAACAATGGAAAGGGTTTGGGAAGGTATCGGCCAGGGCCTGTTTCGTAAGTACCATTTCGGCAGTTGTCTGGTAGGACTGAGAAAAACCCTGGAAACCCCCAGTCAGGATGATCGACAGCGAGAATCGAACCCAAGTCCTCCCGAATGCGAAGCCAACACTCTAGCACTTGAGCTACTTCTTTTCAGTTTATTGATACTAAGGTTTAGTTTCTGCGATACTATTGAATTATCATAAAATGTTAACTTTGAATACAATTATTTTCTCAAAGGAAAAGGACAACCACAGGCCTAACATTGCGAACAGAATCTTGCTTCCAAAAGGTTTTCCAATTCTTGATGAGTACAAATCAATTGTTGAGGAGTATTTCTTGTCGAGAGCAGAAGTTCTGAACTATGACTCAGATGCAAGGGGAGCTGTCTCTACTATAAACAACTGGGTCGAAAAAGCCACTGACAGGAAAATAAAACACATCATTTCTGAAGGTAAAGTTGCACTACCCCGTTTCCACAACATATTCTATCACATATGTTTATTAATCTTTTGTTTTCTTATATAGGGTGTTTCTTTTAGAGTCGAAGAACTTCAAACTGGCAACACTGTTATCTGATATCTGATATTACAGTTCTCGGTTGTTTTGAGATTAGTTTGGTTTGACAATTTATCATGAATAGACTCACGCCGGAGCAACGTTTGAAAATTGTTCAAATTTATTTTGAAATCATTTTTCAATTCGACAAACTCATCAGGCATTACGTGCTATTTTACAGTGCTCAAAATCGTCCATCAGAGCGGTTAATTCGTGAAACTATACGTTTACTCTAAACGATAATACACATCACCTAAGAC